>NC_140976.1:50546244-50593744 GCF_056783735.1 Eptatretus burgeri
TTTTAGGCCCCATCTCTCAATGGTAAAGAATCATTTATTTTAAAAAAGACTAAAAAATATATGGGATCCGGATCTTCACCAAAATCGAAGCAGTTTGTCCTTGTCACACACCCAACCTGTCAATCAAGTTTCGGCCAAATTCGGCCATAACTTTTTGGGATATCCTACTCAAAGACAGATAAACAGAGGTGAGTACATAACCGTCCACTTTTCGTCTGAATCCACCAATAACTTTCTGAGATAATGACGGAGGTAATGACAAAAAAAAAACTAATAAATCAAGAAACTTGAATTTAGGCAGAAAATGATCAATTGCCTCAATTCACTTTCAGTTAATAGAGAAAGCAAATGCCAAAAACAAAGTAGAAACTCGAAGGGCACTTTGTCGCCACTCAATATGATTACATGATATTACACATGATTACCCACATGATTACATCATTATACATACTTGTGCCAAGTTTGATTTCAATCCCTGAAACCAGATTCAAAATATTAAATAATTCAGGCTGACACACCATGCATCCGATCAGCTTGAAATTTAAAACATACATTTCTCATGAGCACTAGTTCATAACTGTGACGTTTCATTTCGATTGCTAAATCAGTTCAAGAGAAATAATTACTTTTAAAGATTTTCATTCAATCCAATATGACTGCTCAACCATTTTATCTATTAATTATTTGTGAACAGCCTGCTATCCCCAAGGTTTGGGGAACACATGAGTGAAGTTTCCCCTCAATCTGTTTTCATTTCAGAGAAGATGATTTCTAAAAGTTTATTCTTCAAGAAATCATAGCTGCCAAACCATGTATGCCTGGTGTTGGCTGAATACCAATAATACCAGGTGGGGTTAACTCGGCCTGTCATCCTTCCCGGGTCGGCAAAATTAGTGCCAGCATGCTGGTATACTGTGTCGGAGTGGCGACCCGTCCAGGATTGTGCCCGATAGCCAAGGAGACTGCTTAAGCAGCACCAACGCGCTGCACAGAGTACAGTCCCAAATCATGTGTCCTATGTTGTCATAGGAGGAGAACTTTTTGTTCCTCAAGGATAGGCGATCATACCTGTAAAGCTTCGCCTCGATCTGTTCAGCCATTTCAGAGAAGAATATTTTTGAAGGTTTTGATGTTTAAAACAATATGGCTGTCGAACCACATGACTGATGACATTGTCATTTTTATTTCTCCACATGCAATTTAGTCCTAGATGATCCTCAAAATTTTTCATACTGATCGGATAATGCATTTGACGTGTGCAATTATGACATCATAACAAAACATCGATGACATAAAAAAATCACTTGTTTCCCATCGGGAGTCCGTCACAGGTGCCAAGTTTCAATTTTTTCAATGGAATGGTTTCAGATACCGAGGTCCAAAGTTTTTCCTTTTTTTCCAACATGGCTGCCACACCATGTGACCTATGACATCATAATTATTATCAAAGCATTCTATATGAAGTCACACCTGTGGTGAAAATTTAGTGTCAACCAGAAAAGCGGTTTCAGAGAAAAAAAGAACAGAGAAAAATCAGCATGGACGTAGGTGTGGGCAGACAATCCGAAAACATGCCACTGGCGAATTCGCCAACGGAGGCAGAAAAATAACTTTTACGAAACAACCAAAACATAACTATCGCTTGTGAAGTATTTTTTCTTTTATTTCAAAAAGTGATGTCATAAAACCAATGTGACCTGAGAACAGTAATGGTGGTCTTCCAATAGACCAGAGAATGCACGGTGGAATCCTTAAAATTATCAGGGAAAAGAGTGTGAACGAAATAATCAAACTCCAAATCACGTATGCATAAACATGAGGACAGTACACAAAGGTATGTGGGAAAAGCAAAACAGGAAAATCAAACGTCTTTCAATCAAGCAGTTATACACAATGTAGTTGTGCTGTCATGAGTAGTGTCACTTGAGTACCATTTGAGAAGGAAAAATAAATATATGCCATGCAAGAACTTTATCCCATTGCAATGTAGTTGGAAGAACACTTACATCAGAACATCAGAACATCAGAACAATAATCCAAGTTTCCAGCCAAATCAATTCACAGGGTTTGATCTTTTGGTCGGTCAAACAAACAAACAAACAATCAACCAAACAAACACACACACATACACATACACACACACACACACACACACACACACACACACATACACATACACACACACACACACACACACACACACACACACACACACACACACACACACACGGCGCAAAACCTTTGGATTTAGTCCAAAGGAACTCTTTTGTCTGAACACCCTTTGGGTTCCCAAAATACAATTAAAAACAACAATAATAATCAGGCACTTTCTAAATCCTTCCAGTGAAGAAAGTTCAAGGGACGGTAAACATCATATTTTAATGTGGATCACTCACAGTGAAGTACTGTCAGCACTTGAGTTAAAATCATTCTCACAATTAGTGGCCTCGCAGCGTGAACATTGCTTCAATCTAATCTGGCTTTGGGTTTCATGTCGCTGCGGCGTGCATGGAATTATAGATCTCCGTATCCGCTGAAAGACAAAAGGAAGGATCAAATTCAATGTTTGCACAAACAGTAGCTTTATAACCAATATATTATAAAAGGTGAATGATCTGTTTGTTTACAAACGATTCCTACAGTATATTTCTTGGGTAACCTCAATCAAACTTGTAATGCGTAAAGATGGCTTGCAGGGTGTCATCAGTGGGTAACAACACAATCCTCAGAGTTGGGAACAGTGGATGTGGGGGCAGGAGTGTGGGGATGTGCAAGATAAAGGTTCAAAACAATCACCGAAAATCCCACTTGTGTAATGCAAAGCTGTAGAGGGTCTCTGACTGGGACGGAGATGAAACAATAGCGTCTAATGGTCTAAAAGGTGTAAAATGTGGTGTCAAGTGAAGAAAGCCAGTAAAAGCCTTTAAAATCTGGCAAGTCAAAACTATGTAAGAGGTAAACAACAGCAGTGAACATGGCACCGTATGTAATGATCCTTAATTTTCAGAATATCGATACCATAAGATAAACTTAAAAATAATTATGTATCCTTGTTCTACTCAGACTTCATTCCCCTCTCCTGTGTGGTGTACAAGTACAATTGCTATAACAGAACCGTCATCTCTATGCAGGCTCGTGTCGGTGTGCTTTCAGCACATGAGATCATGTGTTGATTGCATCAAGTAAAAGTTGATATTAAAGGGTATGTTTACTGTCACTGTGGGAAACGAAGTGCAGCTGACATTACAGTTTATCTTTCATCACAACAAAAAAAAATGTATATTTGATAGTCAAGTGTTTACCTTGTTCACAAGTATTGTTATATCAAAGTTAAAATCTCTGGATGTTTGATGCATCATCGACTTAATAGAGTTAGTAATTCAATATGTCTAAGGTTGGTAATAATTATTAAATTGGAGGTAAGGCTTTGTTTGATTTTTTTTTTTTTGAAGAAAAAAAGAACAATTTATGTTGGACACGGCAAACAGATGGTGCAGGCAGGAAGGGTAGGAGGTGAAGGAGAGGGAGGAGGAGGATAAATAAAAACAAAAAGGTACAAAGTGTGCACAAAGGACCTTTCTGTACTGTCTTTACCAGAAACACCCGCTCCTCTGGAAGAGGTCTGGGGTGAGGGGAGGGAGCAGGTGAGTAAATTTATTTTGTGCGTGGATAAGTGATATCCCATCCCTCCGGCAGGGGTCAGTGTGGGGTTGCAGTAGGAAAGGGATGGAATGATGTGGCTGTTGCAGTGACAGTTGGCAACTGTGCAGAGTTGAAATGGAGAGTTTACCATTATAACAAAGCAAATAGACACAGCCTGATGTCTCCATAGAACAAACCAGCCATATCTCATACCATGCTAAGACCCGCAGAAACGAGTACTGATATAGCCGTAGACATGGTTTCACAGGATTGTATTGCAGCATTTAAGATCACACGAGTGTGACAAGTCACCATCTGAACCATTTTACCCTGGTGGTTTTCATTATTCCATTCAGGGCTTTCAGATGTCTGTTCACCTCCTCCTCAGGTCATGCCCCATCCATGCTCAAGACATTTCATCACCTCATTTATCCTATCCAAACTCACTCATACCTTTCCAGGTAAATGAGTTTTCCCTCTCGTCACCTTTCCAGTTTTCTATTGTTTAGCTCACCTGGAACTTAGTTCCAGGGAGCTTATGGGATAGCATGTCATCCGCCCACAAATACTGGAAACTTCTTCTCTGAAACCACACATAAGATTTCTAATAAACTTCACCACAACCTTCATCACCCTGTATGTACCAAAGTTTGTTCATGAAATTTAAAAGAAAAAAAAATCAAAAAAAAAACATAGGGCCCTAAAGGGGTTTACAGGGGTTGCCCCCCTAAATAGGTGTTTGCTTTCTTCTCAGAAACTACACACACAATTCCGATGAAACTTGACCACAACCTTGAACACCCATGGTGGACCAAAGTTTGTTCTCACTATTAAATAACAACAACAAAAAAAATTGGGGTCGAAGGTGATTTATCGGGGTTGGGCGGGGAGGGGGGTGCAGTTGCCCCACAAAATAGGTATTTTCCATAACATTGGTTCATTTAATTGGTACATGTTGCTGATTCCTTCCCACGTTGACTTCCTCCTCAGTATCATTACTCTACCAGGTGAGCACCCAGGGGTATTGCCCCAATTTTTTTTTTTTTTGATACATTGCTGTTTCATCGCTTCCTTGCTGTGTTTGAGCTTGTGTCCAGCTTCTTCAGCACCATTGCCCTACTCTACCTCTCCTTTCTATTATTCCTCCCCTGCCCCATTCTTCCTCCAAGTGCCTCAAATCCACAGTTGGAGTTTTTCCCCTCTTTCTACAGTTTTCATTATTCTGTTCTGTATTCTAGCTCTTCCCTGAGCCTCGATCTTGTGTATAAAAGTAGCCAAGAGCTCATTTGCTCAAAAGTGAACAGTTATCCATCTCTCCCAAGCTCTTTTTATTAAACAGAACATCATTGCGTTGGCAAATTGTCTGAGACGCACAACACAACCATTTTCCTGCAACGCAAACTTGTAAAGTCATGACCATCGGAGCAAGTTGCTGTTAAAAGGCTGACAGTTGAGCAAGACAAGCTGCATCATATATTTTATCTTCATTGTTCACGTGATAAGATTTCTGGCAGTATCCAGTCAATGTTACAGCAACTCATTGCACCATATTTGTTGCCAACCTCATTGTCGTTAATCTTCCTCTCCCACATTGTCAATGCCATTATCCAGAGAATGGTACTGTGCAGTTCATGAGATACACCTTCACAGAGGACATTCACAAGCTTGCCACCATTTGTAAACCTGCCACTATTAGAACTGTTGAGTGAAATATTATGCTTTATTGATTAAGTTAACATAAGCAAAGTAAAGGTTCATGCTCAGTCTGGTTGTTCCACACCATTTTTTATTTGCTTTGGGATTTTAAATTTACAATGCAGAAATTTATTTTTGTAATCAGGCATTGTTGGGTGATTTGATATCCATGTGTTTATTTAGCCTCCAAACCATTCAGCAAAATTAATTCGGCCATCAGAGCTTAACATTCAGCTCTGACTGGGGGTGACATATCCATCTTTGCGGAGTTGTTTCTGTACCTTGTTGGAGTGCTTGGCTTAACTTTCAACATAAGCTGTGGGCTGTCAGGATGGCCTATGCCCCAGAGGTATGCACACTTGCCTCGGACCTGTCCTATCTGGGTTTGAATCTCGTCTCAGCTACAAACTGTCATCCTGATGTCTCGTAAGCAGAGTGAGGGATCAATGTGTGTACACGCTGTCCCTCAGATAAACAATAAACTTGGAATCCTATCTGCCAGGAATAATTTGCAGACGTTAAAGATACCATGGTGTCCTTCATGAAGAGAAGGTGAGCTATTGCTGCTCCATGGGGAAATTTCAAATTCATGTGCTGTCCTCCAGGTGATGGCATCAGGGGCACAGCCATGCCTTCAACCATTGGTGCTAATCACAGCCTTATTTCTTGTATACAAGGCCAAGGATCATGGAAGAGCAAGAACACTGAATGGATCAGGATGCAACACAACAAAAGTAACAGTAAGGGGGAAAACACCAACATCAAGGCTGAAAGGTAAAATAGAGGGAGACGTGAGTAGTAGATTAATGGGGTTTCTGAGGCACCCATGCAAATGAATGGGGAAAACTTTGAATTGATCCCCGAAAACCCCTCAACAGGAGGCTCATATGTATAGGGAGAACTCTCTGACTCGAGACCCATCAGGAGAAAAAGAGAACTATGATTTTCTGTTGTACAAATGTATAGGGAGAACTCTCTGACTAGAGACCCATCAGGACAAAAAGAGAAGTGTGATTTTCTGCCATACAAATGTATAGGGAGAACTCTCTGACTCGAGACCCATCAGGACAAAAAGAGAAGTATGATTTTCTGCCATACAAGCTCATGTTAAATTGAGACTGTCTCAGGGGTCCAAAAAAACCTCATACAAATTCATAGGGGAAGTTTTCTTGATCATGGCGAATTTGGTCAAAGGAGGAGAATGATTTTCTCTACCCTTTGGACTCTTACTCCACTCAAAGAGTGAGCCAACGAATATTTGATCATGTTCTATTTGAGGTAATAAATTAATTTTCCTTTTACGTTCCTCACCATCGAGTATGTTCACAAATATTATTTTGGAATTTAGTTCTTGGTCTAAATATCTTTGGTGAGCAGAAATGAAATGATAAACTTCTCTCAATGTTCTTGTTTGACCAACTCCTGAGCCACAGATTATTTTGAGATTATAGAAAATTGTTTTTTCATTGTTGAATTGATAACCATCAAAGTTTTCAGTCCATTAAAGGATATTTATTTTTATCTTTACATCCTCTAAATTATTTGTAATTAAATTTATCCGCTTATTTGTTTTATCTACTTTTACCCCAGTTATTTCTTCAATAAGACTTATTTGATATTTCTCACATTCTTTATGTTTTCCATTTAAGTACCAAGGTTGATTTCATCTCCACTCTTTGGTTTGGTTATTGCTTGGTTCTATCATTTATAAATCAGTAAAAGATGGTAGTAGTTCCTCAGCACTTATACTTATAACCATAAGGGAGACTCTTAAAACCATTCTCTAAAATATATCTTTTATCATCAAAAGCTCCTAATGCTTTCTTATTTATTTCTTCTGTATATAATTGATGTTTATAACTTCTTATTTTATTCATTTTTTGATACTCTTCCTTCTCTAAGATTAAACAGTTGTAATAATGTTTTAAGTTTATTCTTTCATTTGATATTTTTTTCTTTATTCCCTTCAACTTCTTTTTACACCTTTCAATATTATTTTCAATGTATGTAAAAGCATAAGCCTTTGATCTCAATCCTATAAATTCACTCATAACCTTCCCACCCAATTCATCTTTTAACTTCCCAATAACCTTTTCGTTATTTGATGAAAACAACACATCATCAGATTTATAATTACTTGTATCATATATATGTCAATATTATATTATCAATCATATCCTCATATACATATCTAGTCTTTATTTCTAATATAAAACTATCTGCATCCACATATAACAATGACACATTATCCTTATACTTTAATTTGAAATTATTATAGTAATAGTCATACATAAACAACTTTGACAAATCAAGAATTGATGCTCCTATATAAATAGGTTTATCCATTTCAATACTCTCTTTTTTCAAATGAATAGAACAAAAGTTCACTGAAAATACCTCCACACATTCAAAACTTGGTTTGTTAATTAACTTTGAAGCCTGTTTCCAAGATGGAGGAAGTCTTTTGTTTTCTCGATTCCTAACATTTTCCATCGTCTTTCCTAATACAGCATTATTCATTAATTTATAAAAGTCCTTCTCAAAACCTGTTTCTGCGTTTTTTCTACTTTTTGTATTAAAATCAATATAGTCCTTTAACCATGGACTTTGTTTAAATTTTAAAATACTATGAATTTTACTCACTCTCAACCCAGCAGATAATATTGTCTCAAGTTCCTTTAATGTAAAACATAACTTTGTTATTCATTTAATGTAGTAAGCAGTTTTTCTGAAGATTTACCCTTAATATTAAATGACTGTTGGTAATCGCTTAATAATTCTTTTCTTGGACTTTCTTTATCAGAGGCATCGGGTAGGTCTTTATGTTTATTATGAAGTTCTTCAGGGTATTTTAAATCAACCTCAAAATAATATCCAACTTCAGCCTCATCCAATTCTTTTTGAGAAGACATAACAATATCAAGTAAAACTTTTTCATAATGTTTTTCTTAAACCCATTGAAGTTCCCCATAAGGTAAAGATTGAGACATGGCCCACCCATACAAATTGTTAGCATCATAATACATCAGGTAAGACTTGTCCTCATTCTTATTTTTATCAGGAAGATATTTGTTATTTGCTTTAGCATATCTCTTGGAACATACTTGAGATATTCCTCCTCTTTTTGCCTTGTCTATCATTAAAAGCATATCTATATCACTGATTAATTCCAACTTTTGTTTTGTCATTTTGAACGTCGCACTCCAAGCCAAACCTAGTGCAGTGTAATAGTGAGCGGGGTCGAATCCAAAAGAATTTATTCATTATGACAGACTGTTCTAAAAGTTTCAATCACATCACTTAATAACAGTGCATTAGTTTTAAGATATAAATCATGATATTCCCCAAGATTTTTGTACATTAAACTTCTCCCAATCCTTTTTCACTTGTGTTTAATCTTCATCAGAAAGATGAGTATTATTCAACTTACCATAGAAACTCTGCCTTGAAGGAAGTTGTGTTTCTTTCAACATTTCAAATGAATCCATATAGTCATACGGATATATTCTCTTTTGTGATCGGAGATCAATCTCTTCTTGATTTGAGAAATATGATTTAAGACTCGGGAAGTTTTTTTAATATTTGATGCGAACTCAGATAATGAATCTCCAATGAATTTGTATGTGTCAAGAAATCTGATATGGGTTATGGGGGATGTATAAATTGTTTTTGTGAATGAGATGTATTTTTGAGCTGTGTTTGGAATGGCGAAAATATTTACGAATGTCTTTGAAAGTTCATTTATAAATAGATGTGTCATAGTGAGCATTGTTGTGAAGAAAGACAGGAATAAAATTTGGAAGCTTGTAATTAAGATTACAATGGGAATGAGCTGGACCTCTATATTTACCAGTAAGATGACAGTGATCCCTAACCTTAACCCCTCCCTCAATTTTCTCATCACAAATATGACAGGTACTGTTCTCTCTCAATTCCTTTTCCTCTTCCTTTGTTAATGACATTGGTTTATAGGTTTTCATCATTATTTCTCTTAGTCTTATCCAATCTTTTTCCAATCGTCTTACAAACTCCTCTGAGGCATCTTCCTCTCTATAAAGTTCTAACTTGTTGTATTCATCACCAACAGATGATTTGATATAATAACAGAAACCACAAAGAGTATGTTTTTGGTATATATTTGTGTATGATTTATTTGGATATGGAGAAACAGTGAATATCTTTTCAAGGATACTTTCAAAATCGGCATATATCACAAACGGATGTTTTCTAGATTTGTTAAAATCTTTAAATGATATGTTTGAACCTGCTTTTGATAAATTGATTATGGTTGATTTATGATCCCTCCAATATTTCGAATGTTTATTTACTCGTTCTTTTGTGTGAAAGGAGTTGAGACATCTCTTACAAAGATACGTTTTACATTTTCTCTTATATATTTGTGATTTGGTTAATCTTGAGAAATTTTTGATGAAAGCATAATATGATTTTTCCTTTGAAGTGAAGTGGACAAGGTCAATGTGTGCTCCATCATTTTTATAGTTGTTTGAAAATTTTAATGTCTGAACTTTGTTGTATCTGTTAATCCATATACATGAACAGATAGATTATTCATTTTCTCAAATTTAGGAATATCTCTCAATGACATTGGAAACTTTAAATCTTTAACATTTAATGTATTCTCATATTTCTTATAATCTTCAACCCTTTCAGGATTCCATTGTGGAGGATGTAAGTGAGCAAGTACAGACCATAAAAAAACATTTATTATCTTTGTTTTGAATATTAACAACCGCTTTCTTAAGTTTTATCTCTTTTGGTCAATCAATATAAGAAGAAGCTTGAAGAGGATCTGATTTTAAGATGTGTATATCTTAAAATATTATTTTTGTGAGAGTAAATCCACTACCTACGACAGTGTTATCAACATCTTGTTCTTGTCTCTGGAGATCATCGTAAACATCACATCTTACAAAATCTTGAAATGATGAGATAAAGTGTGGGTTTGTCCTCAGATAGGGAGTAGTTTCATTGAGTTGTCTTATCATTTTCAATTTTACCCCCATATAAAACTTAAAAGTTTTCATTTCACTTAATGTGTTTTTAATTATAGTTTCAAGACTTTGTTTAACTATATCAACAGCTTCCATGATTGAAGATGGTCCAGGGTCTTAAAAACGAAACAATGTTATTTTTATACACCCTTTAAATACCCCATCAGTGTTTTCAATGGAGAATTTAGCTTCCCTTTCTTCATTGTTCTTGTGTTTGCGTGATTGAAGGTGTTTATTTAATTTTTTTTTTAAGAATATCATTGTCACATCTCTCACAATGTTTTGTTTCTTGGTCAAGTGGAGATATTTGATGAAATAGATTAAATGTGTGTTTGTTGGTTTGAGGGTGTTTTTTGTAATATTTATGTTCGTGATAACAAACTTCGCAGAACGTTGTATTCACCATATTTATATCATAAAACTTTACTTAAACGAAAAAATTTTTGATGAAAATTTCGTTTAATTTATAGGTGAATCTGTTCTTAAAACAATTTTATCCTCCAACTTTTTTCACTTAATAAATTCAATGTTTCAAGACACAAAATACAAGTTTCAAGCAATCTCTTCATTTGTTAAAGATACTGAGAAATATGTCAAGGATGGAAAATTGAACAAAGATAAATATCACAACCATTGGATAAAAACAATTATGGTAAATAATATGAGTTCTTCAATTTCCTTCAGTGGAAGGGCTTTTAGTATACCTGGAAGAACGTCAAATAAAGTATCTCTAACAAAAGTTTCTCCTCTCCTTCTGGTAATATATTCAAAAATAGAAAAAGCAATGAAACAAGAAAAAGTATCAAAAAATAAAAACCTTATGGATGAAGCTTGAGAAAGAAAAGAAAAGACCATCTGTAATATGCAACGAGAAATTTGTATTTTTTTTTCAACAACCCTAAAGATATAAATCCTGATGAAATAAAGGATGTTAATATATCAGGTGAAATGACAGTTCGTTCAATAGTAGTTAAGGATCATTTTAAAATTACCTTTATTCAAAAAAATGTTGTAGTTGAATCTGAGAATGAAAAAAAGTATATAGATATCAATGGTAATGTTGTTTCTACTAATTAAATATGAGTCAATATTCAACTGAAGATTTTGAAGATTATGAGAGTGATTATGATACTTTTGTAGATGATTCTGAAGATGAAATTTAGTTTCAGTAAAGTTTTACTTTATAAATATGCTAGATTTTGAGCCTCTTGAATTCGCGGATTCTCCATACGACAAATTTGACAATTGTCCTGCGTGTGATAGAGTGAGATTAAACACAGAGTCAAAAGCCTATAAACAATGTATATTCTGTGATTATCATCTAATTAATGATAATAAAAATATAAATAGGAAAATAATTATTTTGATATACACCAAAAATGAATTACTTTGCAAGATTGATGAGAGAAATGAATGTAAAGTATGATGGTAATAACACACCATTCCTTACAAGGGAAGAAACTGAACGTATTAGAGAAATGTTCAAAGGATTGTTGTAATATATTATTCAGGATTGTCATTTTCAGGGAAATATCAACACAAGATATTGTATAAATTAAATCATGGATTATCTTCAAATTAAACCCGAACTTAGGATAAAATATGGAGTTTCCAAAAAAGCCAATTATAAATAAAATAACCTGTTTTCCAAGTATATAAATGAATGATTTTTTACCCATTTGGGAAAATAAGATAAAATTTAACAACCATAAAAATCTCGCAAATTCATTATGATGTCTCATAGTTGGTTCAAGTGGATGCGGAAAAACCTGCTTACTTTTGAAGATGCTGCTGCCTCCCAACTTTTTCGATTATGATAATTTAATAATTTTCACAAAGTCGAGTTTTCAACCAGAGTATCAACTACTCTCACAAGGTTTTAATGCTGGTCTTCAAAAAGAAGATATAATCGGTTTATTTAAACTTCAAAAAAACCTAAATTATGATAACATTGATGATATAATACAACTATTTTGTGATACAAAGAGATGTAAAAAGGAATCAAAACCGATAACTTGTATTCTTATTGATAATACGGATGATATACCGTCTCCCCAAGATTTGGATAAATCAAAAAAGAACCTCGTTATTTTTGTTGAATGTGTTAATGAGAGAAACCAAATGGTAATGGACAGCTACTACACAAGAGGGAGACATTCTTCTTATAATTGCATTTCTCTTAGTCAATCGTACTTTCAACTTCCTCGTCGTTCCATCAGAAACAATGCTAATACTTTTATTTTATTCAAGTTAAATTCAATAGATATAAACAACTTTTGGAGAGATAATTGTTCTACATTATGTTGTAAAAAGGAATTTGAGGATTACATGAAGCACATGACTGAAAAATATCAATATATTGCTGTAAAACAAGATGAGATATTAAAATGATATTTTCCAATAAATAAATGGATGCGAAAGAAGAGCAAGAAGATTTAAGGAACATCATGAGTTGGTTTCAAAAGTTGTAAAACAACAGGAAGATATAAAGAAGAAACGCAGACAGAAACTAACGGGCGAAGAAGCATTTGAAAGAAAACAAAAGAATTTTTATAAACCACTTTTAAAAACTTCCAAAGAAAAAATTATAGATGTTTCCACAGTTCCCACAATAGAATATACTCCTAAAAAACTTCAAATGATAAAAGATTTCAGTCAAATGATGGAGGAAGAATAAGAGCATTCAGGAAAATTAGAATATGATGATGAAGGATTATTTCAACAAATGGAAGAGATTAATCACCCCCCTGATTATATAGTGAATGCTCTTCAAAACAATGAATATTCAGCGGATTAAAAAACCAAAGCAGGACTCATTCCAACAGAACAACCAGCAATATTTAATCTTGTTCAAGAAAAGGTATTGATATTTAATGATGAATTAAAGTTCTTGGGTTCTGCTCAACCCCCTGTTAAACTTACTCCGAGAATAATGTTTCTTCTCACAAACGATGGAAGACAAGCTTCAACTGTGAGGTATGAATAAAAGTATTTTGATAAACCATTGGATAAGAAAAATAATGATAACAGAATACATATTGATCTGCTGGACTCTCTTAATTATAGGGTTAGTATTTCTGGTAAAAGTAGGAAGAATGAGAAGGAGAAGCACAATATTCAGGCTTCAAGTATCCTTGGTTCAGGTGTTAGTTTTCTTCCAAATGACCCATCACAATTAGTTAATAGACTGCTATTGTTGTTCGGTAGTATGAAGGCTGGAAATAACAATTGTTTGAATGAAGAATTAGCCACTTTAGACCAGTTGATGAACATGAAAATAATGAATAAATATCAATATAAAGACATTTTATCTCATACTAAATAAGATGAGAAGCACAACAAGCGACCACACATCTTCATTTCCATACCCACTACAACTTGACCCAACAAAAGAACATGAGGCATCTTTATTGTCCATGGAAACTTATAATACCTTATTTAATATAACTGAGAAAAATGACAAGTTTAGTTATAATCCGGGAAGTGGATACAAAACGAAAACAGTCTCACACGGAACATAAGAAATTTCTCAAATATCTTCCGAAATTGTCCGTCTTATGAAAGAACAGGGAGATGAACCAAAAAATATTGTAAGAGACATTCAAAAACATACTTCAAAATCAACGCTTAAACTTAAAAATAACTACAAGGGTGATTTCACAATTGATAATTCATTGAGAGAGTTATTGGGTTTCTCCTCAAAAAAGATTGAAACTAATGGGACGTTTTACAGTGATAATGTCATTCAAATATCCTCAGGAATAAATTCGGTATTAATTCACTGTGATTTGATTGATGGTGCTTATAAGGATAGAATAAAAACAAATACAATATTTTCATTCAGCACATACTCAACCCCAATTGGTTATAAATTCAATATGGAACCCAAAAATTTGGTTTATCTCTCTGTGTCAGTAAAAACCGTACACAAAGTAAATTTTAGGATAACCGACCAAGATAATCATGTGATTTCTTTTAATGTAGAAGTTATATCCATCAGAATTCACCTTTGTGAAGTTTTCCAATAAATAAATACGATGGTTATTGTGAGGTAACACGAGTTGGGAAAATATAAAATAATTACGGGGGATGGGATTTTCCTTTCCCATACTACAAGGGTGAAGGTATGTATCTTGGTAGAGGATACTATAAACCTAAGGGACAAAGGGATGTCGGACATCAATTTAGAGGAGATGGGATAATTGATACTTCAATGGGTATCGGTTCAACTATTCTTAAACATGAAGACCAAATTGGTTCAACTGCATCTGCTGTGGGAAATGTAGCAGGTGCTGTAAAGAGCATAAAAGATGCCCAAAAGGAATCTCATAAATTACAAGCAATTAAAGAATTTAAAAAAGGTAAAACTCAGTTGTCTCCCCAAGAACGACAGAAAATAATTCAAATACTTGGGTCAGGGTTTCAAAAGTTTTAACATATTTTTCCCTAAATAAATACAAGTATGGAAGCAATTGATAGTATCTATGATTTGGATGATACTATTATCATCTCAAACTCCACTAAAAAAAGATTACTTCAAGGTAAATGCAATAAATGGAACAGACTGGAATGCAAATGGTACAAAAGTTTGAAATAAATAATCAAAAAACTTGTTTGAATCTATCTGAAAGTTTCTGTTGTGTAACTTTACATTCACAAAAACTGGGAATAACACAAACGCTACAATCGTCAATGATTTATTATGGAAAATGTTTGATAGTGTTCGTTTGTATATTGGAACACAAGAAGTTGAAACGGTTGATTATGTATCTGCTGTATCTGAAATGATGAAATTAACACGATATTCATTCAGTGATAGAATGGGAAAGGGGTCTGTCGAAGGTTTTATTCCTCATATGTCAAAGGGAACATCCACAGACCCTGGATATATTCAAAGGAAAGGAGCATATAATGATGATGCAAAAGCAGTTTATAGTTTTACTGTGGCAGTTCCTCTTCAAAGTATATTTTGATTTTGTGATCATGATAAAGTTCTGTATGGTCTTAAAATTAGATTTCAACTACAAAGGAATGACAATGAAAATAGATTGCTTTTGGTGTTGGTCGTGCTTTTGGTGCCCAGAAAAAATTTGTAATTGATGAAATGAGTTGGTATCTTTGTGAATATACTCCTAATCTTAAAACAGAAGAGATATTGAACAGAAGACTTAACTCAAAGAAACCACTATATGTATCATATCTCAACAGAAGATGTCAACACGTTAAACTAAACCAAACCACTTACACGTGGAATCTGGGTGTTCTGGAAGGAAAGCCATGATATCTGTGGATCATTTAAAAAAAAGAGATGGCGATACTGCTACAGATAAGAATAATGCATTGACTGATAATGCTAAGGTGAAACAACTTCGACTTTCTTTTGATGGAACATTTTATCCAAGAGATAGATTGGAAATTAATTGGGAAAAAAATGCTATTGCTGAGGCATACAACTCTTACCAAAAGGTGTGTGAAAGTAATGGAAATGAAGAACCTATTTTGGATACGACAGCATTTAAAAATTGTATAAAATCTATGTGTTTGATCTGAGTGCTCAAAAGGAAACTATAAAGTCGAATCGAGTGGATACTTCCCGATACATTGAAAGAGGAGAGAGTGAAGAAGTTGATACATATTGTTTGCTTTTGGAAGAAACAGAATTACAGATTAATACAGATAATGTTGTTATGATTAGTCTCATATAATTTTTTGTTAAATAAATGAGTGGCAATGTGCCAACTGGGGTATACTTTTATCAACTCAATGTTCATAAACTATCATCTTGTGTTCAAAATCAAATGCCATGTATGATTAATGTGAATGCAATTCAGAGAAAAGGAGCAGTAAGAGTTGATGTTTTGCTCACAAGAGATCAGGTTCAAACCTTGAACAATACTGGCTCACTTAAAATTAAAATGACAAATCCAATGTCGAAAAAATGTTCATTAAGAGAGACGAGTGGAGGATTTCTCCCATTTCTAATTCCTTTATTTGGTGGTTTAAGTGCAGTTGGAGCATTGACGGGTGGAATTTCAACAGCAGTGAAAACTGCCAATGAAAGGAAGGCTCAACTCCAGGCTCATAAAGAATTAGAAAGACATAACAAAGAGTTGGAGAAACAAATTATTGGAAGTGGTGTAATTGTAGATTTTGCTGAAAAACTTGAATGTCTGCCTGATAAAGCGAGATTGTTAGTTGGAGATATGCTTTCTTCTGTCGCACAAGCAGGTGTAAAATTAACTAAAAGAATTAATGGATTATATCTTTCTCATAAATAAATGAGCATTGATGAGTGGCTTACAGAATTTGGAAAGAATACAACATCAAATTTACAACTTGTCAAATATTGTAAGAAATTAAAAATTCATAATGTGGTTATTTGTATGAGAGATAAATTAACAAATGTGCCGAAACATACAAAGAATGTTATTATGAACTTAGAAGATAATAATGGGAACGGTTCTCATTGGGTTTGTATTTTTAATAGTCAAGACAAATATTATTTTGATCGTTTTGGTCTTCCACCACCTGTTTAAATCATAAAATTCTTACAGAATGGTGTTTATCAAACATTTCTTGTCCAAGAATTAAATTCCAAGTGTTGTGGTCAATTTTGTCTCTATGTGTTCTTTCAACTCAACAAAAATAAAAAAATTTATGGCATTATTTTTAATCTAATATAAATGAGTTATGTTGGTAAAGCTGGTTCTATCTTTGGTGTATCCCAATAAATGGGTATCGATTTATCAAATTATTACACAAAGGCACAGGCTCAACAACAGAAATATAGTATAACCAAAAATATTAACACGAAAAATGCGCATTAAAAATTATCATTAAAAAAAAAAATTATCCAAGCCCAACTGACGCGAATGACTTGGTGAGATTAAGTGATTTATCACGATATATATCTCCTTAAATAAAATGGCCGTGTATTCCAAAGATACAGAAGTGTTGATTTTATCTCCAGGTCATACAGAATTCACAGTTCGAATTAAAATAAATTTTTATAAAGAAGGGCGTATCGTTTGTATGAGAATAGAACAATGGGGGTATGATATGAATATAAGTGGTATAAGTGGTCATTCAAAATTGACCGAGAAGACCTGGAACAATTAAATCAGTCTTGTAAGGAAGAATATTATCCACTTGGTATCGAGAATGAGTTTTGTGGAGTTACAATTAGTAAACAACAAATAAAATAATTTAATAATGGTAAATATAATAATGGTTTTGCCCTAGTTTATATCATTAAAACAGAAAAAACAGGATTATATATAATAACTAAGGAAATACAAAATGATTTAACTATGGGAAGATGGGGAGGTGTTTCGTGTCATCATATTATTTTGTCATATATTTCTTATAAATAAATGACAGCAAGAAGGCTTCAAGAAAATTATCATTTCTGTGTCCAAGCATACCTTCAAGAAAAGCGTATTCGGTATTTTAATAAAAATGTTCTACAACATAAGAATGAGGTATTTTCAATAAAAAATTGGCATTAAGCTGATGTTGATAAAGCAACAACTTTGGATTTAATTAAAATGATAAATAATGAAAAAAAAATTTAGTTAAGAAAATATAAGGTTCTTTTAGAAATTTAAAAGAATTTTTTATTGGTTTCCTGTTGTAAAAAAAAAATTATTTTGGATACAGGAATAACAAGAAATCTTGATGAATATATGTGTAATATTCTATGGGGTGTAAGTGATTCAAGGATACTAAGGGACGAGGAAGGAGTTGAAGAAGACAGGGAAGAGGAGGAAAAGGAGAAGATTTTTTTCTTCAATAAATGGACGAGAGAGTGAAGGCATTTCTAAGGATTCTTTATGTTTAAAAATTAGGAATCAAATGTGCATGTTGGAAACTAAAAAGGTTTTTGCACTCTTTAGGAATTTTTCTCATAAATAAATGAGTTATTGTCTCAAATGTAAAAAGAAAACTAATACTTAAAATATTTCATATTTTAAAAGTAAAAATAATAGGGTTACACAAAAAGGTACATGTTCGGTGTGTGATTCAAAAAAATATCAATTTATCTCCAAACACAAACGTGGAGGAGATATACAAAAGTTTTCATCAGGAAGTAAACTTACAAGTACTGGAATACCAGGGGAATTACATCTTCCAGGATATTGTTTCTGTGGTACAGGCACAAACTTGGATAAAAGATTAGATGAGGCAGACAATCCTAAATCACAGAGTAAGCCCATCGATCGGGTTGATGAAGTGTGCATGAGACATGATATTGATTATGGGAATACCACAACTTTGGAAGAAAAGCATGAAGCCGATAGAGAAATGATATATAATTTCTCTGATACAAAATCCAACCTTGAGAGAAAAAGTTGATAGGTTCATCGTGACGAAGATCATCAGTGCTGAAATTTAAACTTGGGCTTGGAAATTCAAAAAACTAATAGGCTCTAATGATGTCATTAAGACTGAAGAGCAATTAGCTAATGAATTACAAAAACCAATATTCACAAAGTTTCGTAGAACGAAGGTTTATTCCAAGGAAGTTGATTATATCTGGTCTGCTGATTTGAGTGAACTCAATAATGGTAAGCGGTACAAGGATGCTTTAACCGTTATTGATTTGAGGAGTAGATATGCATGGGTTGTCCCTTTAAAAAACAAAACAGGTAATACTCTTATGATAGCCTTTCAACAGATATTTAATAAAAGTAAGAGAAAACCTCAAAAAATTGTGGATTGATGAGGGTGGGGGGTTTTATAACAAACCATTTATAAATTTTCTAAAAAATAACAGCATTACATTATACAGTACCTTTAATGAAGGAAAAGCCATTGTTATTGAAAGTTTTAATCGTACCTTAAAAGAGAGACTATATAAAAAATTCACACAACTCGGTTCTCAAAAATGGTAATCTTTTATTCAGGATATTGTGGATATGTATAATGACACGATTCAGACGTCAACGAATATGAAACCATCAGATACATTTACAAAATTAAAACATGAAAAAGAGATTAATGTCAAAAAGCCCAACTTCAAAGTTGGTGATATCGTAATAATATATAGATGGAAATCTCATTTTGAAAAGGGTGATTCAAAGCGATGGACGAACAAACTTTTTTAAATTGTTGATGTAATAGATACGGTTCCTTGGACTTCTTAGATATATGATTTTGAAGGGGAAGAGATTTTAGGTTCATTATATTCACAGGAATTACAAAAGACAAAACTAAGCAGATAATACCCATGGGAGCAATGGGTTGGCGCTTCACTCCCCCTGACAATACACCATTGTGGACACTCGAGGGCCAAGTCCGAGGTGTATAACAGGTGGCATCTGCTGTATATAATGTGTGTCAAGGGGGGATATTCTTAGATCTGTGAACCCAAAACACAGAATCGTCAACTGAATAGTCAAGGCTTAACTTTTGTTTGTTGGTGTGTGTGTGTGTGTGTGTGTGTGTGTGTGTGTGTGTGTGTGTGTGTGTGTGTGCGTGTGTGCGTGTGTGCATGTGTGCATGTGTGCGTGTGCGTGTGCGTGTGTGTTTACCCCCCCCGTCACATTCAAAATCTAAACCCCCACCCCAAACCTCACATTCAAAATCTCAACCCCTGCCCGAACCATCATATTCAAAATCTCAACCCCCCACTCAACCCTCACATTCAAAATCTCAACCCTCACTCCAATCCTCACATTCAAAATCCTCACCCACACATTCAAAATCTCAACCCCAACCCTCACCCAACACAATGTCTTTTCTTTTCTTTTTTTTCTCTTCTTCCAATTCTGTCTTTTAAGGCTTTCAGGTTTGATGAAATGGAAAGGTGGAGTAAGAACCTTCCTGCACTTTCTTGCCAGAACTAACAATATATTTTTTTCATGTTTTTTTTTTCTCTTCTTCCATTTCTGTCTTTTAAGGCTTTCATGTTTGATGAAGTAGAAAGGGGGAATAAGAACTTTCCTGCACTTTCTTCTCAGAATTTTCTTGATATTATTCTCATCAAGCACCATCCAACAAAGAACTACATCGATAGGTTTAGATCCTAAAGAGTGGCAGAAACCACATTTCAAGTCTCCAAATTAAAGCCAACTTTTCAAGTCTCCAAGGTTAACCACATTCCTGTTGAGTTTCCAAGATATGTATCACATTTTGAGTTATCAAGCCAGAACCCACATTTCAATTCTCCAAAATAAAACCAACTTTCAAAGTCTCTAAGGGATAACTCATTTCCTGATTTTTTCAAAATTTGTGAGTCTCCAAGGTAGGCCCCATATTTAGAACCATCTTGGCAGAACCCTTTTCCAGAGTTTTCAAGGTAGTTATTTAAACCATCAAGGCAGAACTCATTTACTGATTTTTTCAAAATTTGTGAGGTCTCCGATGTAGGTTTCACATTTAAAACCACCAAGGATAACTCATTTAGTGATTTTTTTCAAAATGTGTGAGTCTCCAAGGTCGGCCCCATATTTGGAACCATCTTGGCAGAACCCTTTTCCCGAGTCTCCAAGGTAGTTATTTAAACCATCAAGGCAGAACTCATTTACTGATTTTTTCAAAATTTGTGAGTCTCCATGGTAAAACTTGTATTCTGGCTCATCAAGGTATAACTTGTTCAGTGGGTATTGTCTTGATAACTCACAATGAGTACTATTGCTGCAAAACTCTTTTTCAGGATTTTGCTGGTCTCCAAGGTATAACTCTTTGGTTGGGTCATCAAGGACGAACTCGTTCTGTGGGTCTTAGTTGCTCATAAGGTCTTCAACCAAACCAACAATTTCGCCCCAAGTTGTGGCAAAAGCAGTATTTTCATTTCGTATTTCAGATACAATTTCTTGTGAGAGAAAATAATAATGTATTAATTAAGTGATTTAATTATTAAATTTTTATATGCTTAAATCAAACTCTGTAAATAGGAAAATAAAATCTTACCTCAATAGATAAGAGGTTTGAATCCAGTTCATCAACTTGAAGGTTTTGTTCCATACAAGTAGTAGAACTCCAAGGAACTCCAAGCTCAGCACAGTACTCCATTGTCAGTAAAAAATGTTTGAAATGGAGTCTGGGTTGAAGCTTTTATGCAGAAAGACTGGTGGGCATGGTTTCCCTTTTCAAGCCCAGGCAAGCCATCATTGGGAAATTTTTCAAAACCATAACATTCTAGAATTTTCTAGTGATTTCTTTGTGAGTCAGAGATGAACTGGAAATGATGTAAGAGTAGGCGGAGCTTAGTAAAACTTGTGAAAAGTGGGCGTGGCTTATATAAATACCTCATGAAAGTGGGTGGGGCTTAGGAAAAGTGGGTGGTGCTTAAGAAAAGTGGGCGTGGCTGACGAAAATACCTCATGAAAGTGGGCGGGGCTTATGAAAAGTGGGCGTGGTTTATGCAAAAAATAATATGAGGCTCAGGAGGTGGCCAAACAAGAGCATTGAGAGAAGTTTAACATTTTAGTTCTGCTCAACAAAGATATTTAGACCAAGAACAACGTTCTAAAATAATATTTGTGAACATACTCGATGGTGATGAATGTAATAGGAAAATTAATTTTTTACCTCAAATAGAACATGATCAAATATTCGTTGGCTCACTCTTTGAGTGGAGTAAGAGTCCGAGGGGGAGAGAAAATCATTCTCCTCTTTTGACCAAATAAGCCTTGATCAAGAAAACTTCCCCTATTAATTTGTATGAGGTTTTTTTGGACCCTGAGACAGTCTCAATTTAACATGACCTTGTATGGCAGAAAATCATACTTCTCTTTTTGTCCTGATGGGTTTCGAGTCAGAGAGTTCTCCCTATACATTTGTATGGCAGATAATCATACTTCTCTTTTTGTCCTAATGGGTCTCGAGTCAGAGAGTTCTCCCTATACATTTGTATGGGAGGAATTAGCCTCCTGTTTCGGGATTTTCGGGGATCAATTCAAAGTTTTCCCCATTCATTTGCATGGGTGCCAAAGAAACCCCATCAATCTACTACTGACATGGACAAGTAAGTCTCCTTTGAGGTGGGAGGGTTAACGGGGGTAGAAAATTTCAAGGTTTTGGATGTTGGATAATCTGAGATGGTGATGAACAGCTTCTTGAATATTGGGAGGGAAGAATGAGACTGAAGAGAATGTAAAAGTTGAATCTGCAAGATACTGGATGTTTGGAGTTTCACCAGAAGGGGATTGATGTTGGACCACGTGTTGCTTGCAGAAAACTGGGGGGGCGGGAGGAGGGGGAGGAGGGGGGAGGACAAAGCATGAAGACCAAAGTGTGCAAGACTAGAAAGGAGGTGGCAGAAGACAGAGACCACCGACCTGTCTCTGATGGGAAAGTGATAAGCCCACAGAATCAGGTTCAACAAAGGAGATTCCAATGACCTTTAAGGCCTTCAATTCCATGGCATCAAGCTGAGCAAGATGTGAGGTAGGGGAGCCAGCACTTCATCAAGCTGCATATTAAGGCCTTGTCGGTGGATGGGATTTCAGGTGTGCCAAGGGAGGACTTTGTACGATGGAGCATGCCCTGTCGGTGACTGGCTTTCGAGGCCAACTTTGAAATATTGTTTCAAGAAATATTGCCCAAGAAAGATAATAGCTGATAGTGAGATGAAACTTCCTCAAGAGGATTGTTCATAAAGTAGATGGGAGTGGTTGCCAGATGGTCCTTTATGAGAGAAATAATGAGAGTGTGATATCTGTCGAGATTGAAATCCATATTCCACGTTTTTGACCAGCTTGTGATATTGTCAAGGTCCAAAGAGAGGGAAGGGGCTGCTGCTGGCCTATCTGATGGAAGAGTGATGTCACGGTAGAGGGCAGAGTGATGTAAGTATAAAGGGGGTGTTCCAAAGAGTCAGATAGATCATTAATGAAGATCAGGAATAGGATCTTCCAGAGAGTGCCTTGGGGCACTGTAGCCTTCATAGAGATAGGGAAAAGGATTCTGTCGAGAGCCTCACATTGGCTATGAGAGTGGAGGACATCAGTAAGCCATGTGTGGAAGTGTCATTGGATGCTATAGGTTGAAAGTTTGGATAGCAAGGCTGGATGCCATATTGTATTGAAAGCACGTGATATGTCCAGAGAGATGGCCCTGATCATGTCTGACATAGAGGGCCTCCATCCATTATTGGGAGAGTCGAAGCAGCATATCCACGGTGGAGTGACCTGGTCTGAATCGAAATTGGTGATCTGAGATGAGGCCGTTGGAGAAAAGGAAATATTTCACAAATGTGATGATGGATTGCATGACCTTGCTGATTGGAAGTAATATATTCGGTCTGCAGTTAAGGGGAACAGTTTTGGAACCTTTTTTTATGTAATGCAGTGATGTTGGGTGACTTATCCCTCTGTGTCGTAAGAGGCAACCAGGGTTGCGTCAGGAAGGGCATCCGGCGTAAAAACCTATGCCAAATCATTATGTGGACAACAAAACGACGGTTGATCTGCTGTGGCGACCCCTGACGGGAGCTAGCCGAAAGAAGAAGAAGAAGTGATGTTGGTGACTTTCAAACAGATGGAAGATGACCTCGGGCAAATGACAAGGTGAAAAGAGGAGAATGAGGATGCGCAAGAGCAGCAGAGCAGGTTTTGAGAACCCCTGAGCTGATGCTATCCCATCCAGTTGCAGAATCATAGTTGAGGGTTGAAAGAATCATCTCCACCTTCTAGTGCAAAAGACATATGGTCCAGGTGCAGTTGGATGGGTTGAGTCGGTACAGGGAGTGTAGGGTTGAGGACACAAAATTTGGAAGCAACCATAAAATTGAAACTCATGAGTAAAGTCGGCTGTGGTGCCATTTGAAGTGAGAGAAGGGATGAAGGGGGAGCATATTCCATAGACAGACTTAACATGCTGCCACCAGGTTTTTGAGGAGGGCAACAACATTGAGAGTTCAATATTGAGGTTGCACAGATGTTGTTACGTTGGACAGATGCAGTTCTGCGAATGACCAAAACCAATCTCCAAATTCAAATAATTTACATTGTGCTGCATAAGAAAAAAAGATAACATCCCCTGGGCCATCTTGACCCTTCATCATATGATTATACATACGCAAACCATGAAGAGTGCTCGAGTAAAGTAATTTGCCAAAAGTTATATTCTGCACACTTAATGATATTGTTGCATTGGAGGGCCAGCAAAGGCAGACGCCAGATGTCTGACCTCTGTGAAAGACCCATCAAACTACTAATTCTTTGAGTTCATAATTTACTTTGTGATTTACCGAGTTACAATCCCCCAAGGGCAACCTTCCCAGCATGTGGCTGGTCCAATGTATTGGGCACCCGCTGCCTGTAGGTGGCGCCATATTTTTCTCCATCCCGCCCACAAGGCGAAATCAATGGGAGGTTGCTGGTAGGCTGAAAGGGTATTATGTATTATGTTCATTAAAGTATTATGTTCTCAACCAGGGCCCTCTGTTGCTTACTGCACCATCCTGGCCTGCAGTTCTCTGGTCCAAACAGCTCTAATGTTGTCCATTTAAAGTGTATAGCACTTCCCGTGTCCTTTGTTTGTGCCAGATACCACAAGTCCATAAGTCCTATAATGTTTGGATCGAGGACCAAAAGCATAAAAAAGTGTCTGAGTGGGCCAGTGATACGAGAGAAAGTATTTTGCAACCAGGAACATTTTATGCAAGGCATATTCAAGAAGAGGAAGCCTCTGTAGCATCACGTTAGCCTGGGAAGCAGCATCGGCAAAACTTGTTGCAACAGAGAACGACCCACCACAGCTCAAGAAACTGATTGAGAAGAAACGATTTCGGCTGGAGCAGGCAGGGCCCGGTTGCTCAAAGCGTCGTTAAACCTATCATTAGCTTAACGATCGATTAAACCTATCGTTAAATTAACGATAGGTTTAATGCTGTTGCTCAAAGTTATCGTTAACTTTAACGATCGATTAAATCCCTCTTAACCTTTGAGCAACACTGTTAAATCCTGTCATTTGCTAATCTATCGTTAAGGGATTTAATGACCGATTAAGCCTAATTGGTCATTAAATTTAACGATGCTTTGAGCAACTTGGCCCAGGTCTTTAACGCTGATGAGATGGAATTATTCCGGAAGAGGATGCCATGAGCAGGACTCATGTGTTTTTATATTTAAATGTAAAGGTCTTGTGTTTTTTAATTTTCATTTATTTATTTTAAATATTTATTCAAATGTTTACATGTTTTGTATTTATTTTACATGTTTATATCAATTGTGATACATTTATTTTTGGCTGACACCCACCTTCTTCGACATTTCTTTGAAGTCCAGGAACTTCACCCCATTTTTCTCATGAGCTTTAAGTATTAACTTTTGCAGTTTTGGATTATGCGACACTTTTCAGGAACATCACCCCAGCGACATTGAAGGATTTAACTATAATGTAAGACCCGTCACTTCGCTGATGAGAATACCAATCTTTGCGAAATTGTTTCAACCAAAAAAAAACAACGGTAGTAGTTAATGGTAAAAATAAATAAATTAGGTGGTGTATCGATACCTGCCTTGCTATATACTCGGGGTGCGAGGAGGGGGGAGAGTGTCAATTGCATATTCATCGCAACCTTTTCAGATGCTGAATTCCAAATTATATACAACAACACACTCAGAGGAAGATCAAAATAAATAAATAATTCTCCCCCTCCCCCTCCTTCTCTCTTCCTTCTTTTGATCAAAATGTTTGTGGTACGTACTTGTAACGGACCGTGCCAGGAAACAAACTTTCCTCATGTGAACATGAGTAACACATTATGTGCTGCATGTACGTGCATGTGTGTATGCGTGTATGGCTGTGCTGTGCATGTACGTGCATGCTACACTGCCGATTGTGTATGGGGAGCCGTTATTGCTTGATTGGTAGTATTCCCCTCCAGAGCAATTGTTGATGGATGGACGCCTGCAGGCATGCCGAGACCGATCTTTTATAACTTAGATGTGATAATTTAAACAATAATAATTGTAATAAAATAATAATAATGATGATGATGATGATAATAATAATAATAATAATAATAATAATAATAATAACAATTACTTTTAAAAATAAAAACAATAAAAACAATAATCGAAGTTTGAATTTTGGATCGGAAAGACAATAACCTAATTGATGCTGGTTTTCAAGAAGATTAAAGAGCATTTAAAAGTTTAATTTTGGGCCCAAAAAACAAGCAAACACATAATTAAGATATAAACAGCAAGCAGAGGGAGAGAAAAACACACTAGAGAATAAAAAGTGTAAAAGTATCATTTTCAAGTTCAAATAGGTAACATATGGTGGTGGGGGGGGGGGGGTTGGTTCAACAAGTCATTATTGACCTCATCCATTCTGGCTGCTTTATAATAATTAGTCACAAAGTAATTAAGTGATACACATAAATGCAAACTTAAAGAATCACAAAAATCACTGCAAGCCTTGATTCAGTTTGCATCTTCACCTGCCAAGGGGTGCCAGAGGAGGTAGCGAGTGTGTGAATGATGCCCAGGGGGATCCATATGATGCAGAAGATCGTTATTAACCAACCAAGCACAACCGCCCATGAGGGGTATGTATAGTTTCCATAATGTACTGGGTCGTACCGAATAAGGCTAAATGCAAGCATGATCTGAAATTGCACCACACAGGAAAAACATGATGGAACTTTTATTTTGATAATAAAAACCAGATCACACACTGATAATAATGCTTGTAGATGAATCCAGGTAAATATAATATGCTGATGAAAACTATGTTTAAACGATTTGATTATTGCATAGATAATCAAAAATATTTTGTGGCCAAATTATTTCAGTTAACATGAGGATGAAAATGTTCAGAATAAACATATCCACTGTTCTTTCTCAAATAATTGGTTACAACATACAAGAAATGGCATCCAACAAATGAGAGAAGCTAAAGAGACCTTGCTTATTGACTGACTACATTATGTGAATATAAATCAGCACTGTATTATACAGTACCTTGCATGCCACTTAAAGTCAGGTCGCTGCAACACACTGTGCTGATCTGGAATTGACGAGATGTTGGTCTGACAAATGGAACATGTCCATCAATCCTGGGAAGTTTCAGTCTCATCCTGTTACTCGGAAGGATCGGTAAATGAGCGGACCTATAATTTTCCATGCCAGCGACTGGAAGAGGATCCGTCTCTTGAACTGCTAGTCCTCATCATCAGCTATTACCTCGCCTGGACAGACCATATAGCAAAGCTGGCCCCCAAAGGCTATCCTCAGACTGGGTTTCCTCTATTCTTTCAAGTAATTCCTTGGAAATTCAGCACTACTCACTGCCTATAAGGCCTGATTCATAATTCCTTGGAAGTACTGCTCTCATGTAAGAACTGCTGCCCAGCATCACATTTGTCTCTCCTGGATTTTCTGGAATCTAAAGCTGTTCTCTCCATTCCTTGCTAGTTCCTCTTCCCTCCAGATCAAATGCATTATTCAGGCAATTGCTTTTAGGTTGACCCCCTTCCTCACAAAATCCTGGCTCAATGATTACGTCCCCTCATTAGATTCTCTCTTCTCCGACTTGTGAAACCTCCTTTTCAAGTCTGTTCAATCCCAGTTTTACCACAAGGGCTTCAAGTTGGCAGTTAAATTTACCATCACCTTAAGTCATCCTCTATCCCGACGTGTGATATTTTTTTTAATCCTCATTCCCTTGCCCTACACCTACATCACACTTTCAAGTTATGTTTCCTTCCCCCTCCATGTCCATTAATCATATTGTTGCATCTACCTGCTGTTCTACTTTCAGCATCTCATCGTGGTACTCCATTCTCTCCCTTGTCATCTTACTTTTCCATGAGTCTAAATTTTGAATTTAAAATAAAGTCAGAGCTTGAGAACACAGAGCAAAGTATTTGGGCCATGCTGGATAACACCTTACCACAACGAGGCAGGGTGACACAAAGTTCCAGCAAACTCTGAACAACATTGCAGGCTTTTTACCAGTCATTCCTTGAACATTTCTTGACAGTAATGGAATTCCTGTAACAAGTAATCACCCAAATGATCACAGACTCAAAAAGTGAAATGGTCATCAACGTCATTAAATGTTAACAAGCCACTTCATGTTTAATCAGAATTTTTAGAATGTTCTTAGATTTGTGAAGGAGGTTGTACATTTATCTCATGCAGGACAAAGGGTTTTGTGATTTTAGCGTGGTGTTTATGCTTAATGAGAAGGCCTCACCTCATCAAGGGAGTGGAGACATTGTTTTTCCTTTGTTTTCTCTCTTTCCAAATATCACAATTACACAACATTGTTTCATTTCTGAGTCAATCTTCAAATTTGAAGTGAAGGTACCTGGTTCAAAGCAAGTTTAATTTTTATTTGTATATTTTTTGTTAAGATTTCGGCCCCCGTTCCAATTTTAGGGGTTCAAATGTGAAATGCATACAAAAAAAACCTCATTTTTCCTCATTTCATTGTTTGCTAATTCTTGTCTGGATTGTTTTAAATGAACGTGGCTGCAAGAGAAAACTTGATCAAAGATTGCAGTGAAGGATTGTTCAAATGGTGGAGAAAGCACCTCGATCAACTGACAAACAGATTCAAGCTGACCTTCAAATACAAAGTGCGACACTTTTGACTCGCACCATCCATCACCAACTCAATAAAAGGGCATTCTATGGTGGGAGCCTCAGGAGGACCCCGCTGCTGAAGGCCCGGTCACACCTTGACGTTTTAGCCAGCGATGGCAACGTATTAAAATGTATGTAAAACGCTGGCTGACGTTGAACTTTTGATGTTTTTTTTTTTTAAGATTCGGACGTATTCATAACGAGTTGGTCGTATGCATAACATATTAGTAATGGACACAGAACGTTTCGTTGTGTTATAGATAACTTATACCAACGAATGCTGAACCTGTTGTCGGCCTACACAACCGATGCCCAACGATAGTCTAACTTCGGCATAGCACGTTGCACGCATCGCCGACGATGTCGTGACGTAGCCTATTAAAAGGCTGACGCACAACGATTCGAATCATAACTGCCGTAGAAATGGAAGTGTCAACATCGCGGTCACACCTTGGCGATCTTGCCAGCGTATGCCGACCTAAGAAAAATGTGTCTAAAACGTTGGGGCACGTCAAATACGGTATGAGTAAGTTTGGTATACGTGAGTACAATGCTAAAGTATGCTATCATATGTCGTAGTAAGTAGAGTACGTCAAGAAATTTTAAACATGTTCAAAATTTACGACGTACTCGGCGTATGACACACGATCCGCATGCGATGGGGATAAGTTTTACACACGATATGTGGACGCTTACACACGTCCAAAAACGCTACTTCTAAGCCACTCATAAGTCGAAACACGTCGCGGTAATGTCTTTTTTACGCGAAACTTATTTCTAACTTATGTTTGACGTGCTTTGAACCAATTCTTTACGTAGTCCCAACACACATCGACGTATGTAGACGTATTCCAATGACGTCTTCCGGTCGACAAAAAAAAAAAAAATGAACGTGTTTCTAGGTGACAACTGCCATATAAAGACGTGTTCCCAGCGGTTTTGGGAATTGGTATATAAAAATGCTGCTCATAAAAGGGAACCCAACAGTGTTTTCGAGTTCCTTTTTGAGTCGATGTCCATGTCAGCAGTAACAGTATCAGTATCAGTATCAGTATCAGTATTAGTATTAGTATTAGTATTAGTATTAGTAGTAGTTTGTTCATGTTGGCAGTAGTAGGTGAGTGTGAGGGGGAGGGTGTGGGTTATGATGGATCCTCCTTGCGTCCGCGTGTCCACGGGTAGGTTCATAGGCTGCCACTCAACGATTTAAATGGCTGCATCTCCACTATTGAAAGTAGACGCTTGCGCTCAACAATTGGATTTTTTTTACACTCAACGACTTTTAAACGGTACCACTCAGCTATTTTCATTGTTTACAATGAACGATTTAAATTGCTGTCACTCGCCTTTGTTTTTTGACGCTGGGGTTTGGAAATTTGAAGCGTTTCTTCTGAACGTGTTAAAACGCTCAAACTCGACTATTTTAAATAGACGCTGCCGATGGATAATTGGAATCATAGCCAAGCTAGACATCGAAGTGTGAACATCCTCGTTATGCCGAAGAAAAGTTTGAAGAATGCTGCAAATAAGTGTCCTGGCCGTGGCCGTGGATGCTGACGCAAGGACGATCCATTATACCGACGTCTTTCAGCCTATGAGTAACTTAAAAGTAACGTTTATCGATGTGTGGCAATGATCGCGTAACGTGCCAACAACACGTTAATCATAGGTTATAAATAAGTTTCGGGTACGCTAAACATTACCTTGGCATGTCTCAACTTATGATTAACTTACAAGTAGCATGTGTTGATGTCTGTCAACGATCGCAGACCGTGCATACAACTTGTGGCCAGCGTAGCAGAACGTGTGAGTCATACGCCGGCATACGTCGTGAAATTTCAAGCATGAAAAAATTTGAGGACAACCGAAAAGTACAACGTTTAAAGCCAGCGTACAACGACGTATGGCAGTGTTTTTCAGCATGCTCTCAATGTTATCAAAACTTACCCATAACGTATTCAACGTGTGCCAGCGTTTTAGAAAAAAAATTCAAAAATCGGCATACGTTGGCTAAAACGTCAAGGTGTGACCGGGCCTTGAGAGAGAGAGAGAGAGAGAGATTTAAGAAAGCCTGACTGTAGTTTGCGAAAACACACCTGAACAACCAAAATCCTTCTGGCAGAATATCCTGTGGACAGATGAGAACAAATTGGAGCTTTTTGGTAAAGCACATCATCTCTGTTTACGGAAAACAAAATCAAGCCTTCAAAGAAAAGAACACCTTCCAGAGAGTCAAACATGGAGGAGGTTCACTGATGTTTTGGGGTTGCTGTTCTGCTTTGAACATTGCGCTTCAAAATGCTTTTGTAATCTCCTGATTTCATGATGCCATGCACACATTCAAGGCTCCCAATGTCAAACCCAGTGTCGGAAGCTGGGTCCCCATCAAGGGTCTTGCAGCAGGACTTGCATGCTGGTATACTTTGTCGGAGTGGCGACCCGTCCAGGATTGTGTCCAATAGGCAAGGAGACTGCTCAGGCAGCACCAATGCTCTGCACAGAGAGATGAGTATGGTCCCAATGGATGGATGGATGTGTCTTATGAAGAGATTAAATTAAATAATGCTTAAGATAAAGTTAAATTGAGAGGATTAAGAGGTTAAAATGAAATAACGAGGAAACATCGATGATGGAATCTCATAACATGTGATGGACAACAATCATAGATTAAATTTTGAGTTCATTTGCAAATTATCTCAGCACCTGCATTTAATTATTTTTTTTTACAGGGCTGCATTGCTTTTCCACATCAACGCCAGAAATCGTCATGCTGAGTTTCAAAATGATTCGTTAAGCCACCTTGGAGTGTGGAAAAACAAAAATGTTAATGCACCCACTGACTGACTGACCGACTGGACATCGTTATGTCTTTAACAGCCCATCTCGACTTTGTCGTAGATTTGCTAAAAAGAAGAGGCATTACTTTCATACCAACCCTCGGAATTTCATTGCAACAAACATTAAAGTACACTTTCTATGAATGTATTTGTCCTGCATGTCATTTGTGTTCAATTCCACTATGAGCATCAGATCAATCATTAAAAATGTACAAGTTTATTCACAAATACTTGAGGAAACATCTCCAAATCTGAATACTTTGCATGATGCAGTGCTCGACTGTCATTAAAAAACACCATTTTGCAGTGGAAAAAAGGAAGAAAATTCACTTTTGTTGATGAGTTTTCTGAACACTGAATAATGAGACATACCATACAGCCAGCAGACTGCAATCACTTCAAAGAAAGCAATAAACACAAGGGTGACAATGGACGAATGATGGTGGACAAGTTCGAAGAAATAGATTCCGGCCTATGCAAAACAAAAAACACCAAAGGATTGTCAGCTAGATATTTTTGTAACATTGCACCAAGCAAAATAATGTCCTCTGGTGATATGAAAAAAAACATGTCCCTGATCTGCAGCAGGTCCCACTCTCAGCCCAAGTCAGAAACAGAAACAATGGACTCTGCCTCCCATTAAGTCCCTGATCTCCATCCCATCAGGATTAAAAAAAAATCACAGAAAGAGAATGGTGGTTATTCGTAAACGGACAAAAATACAAGCAAGAGTGGAGAAAGTTAAGGATGTCAGCAAATGTTTAAATGAGAGGTTGATAAATCTAACAAGAGGCTATGGCAATAATACTCATTGTTTACATCTACAAGAATGATTCTTTCAAGAGCATAAATCAAGGGGAAAAATATACATCATGGAAAATGACCACACAATACCAAAATCAGTGATACCCACAATCAAGTACATCAACAGGAGTCGATTCAAGTTTGAGAGGGTAAGAAGGACATGGCTAAGAATATTAAACATAATAGCAAGGCTTTCTTTAAGTATATCAGGGGAAAAGAACAGGTTAGATCCAGTGTGGGCCAGTGAGGAATAGCACCGGGAGAGTGGTTAGTGATGAAAGTGCGACAGCAGGCTTATTAAACAGGTATTTTGCTTCAACTTTTACACCACAACAGTCAGGAGAATTGCCAATAGCTGAGAGTATCTATCGAGGAGGTGAGGAATGGCTTTTAGAGAAGATCTAGGTTGGAGTAGAGGAAGTAAAGGAACAGCTCGGTAACCTTAGCGTCGATAAGGCTCCGGGTCCAGATAATATGCACCCGAGAGTATTGATGGAGGTGGCTGAGCAGGTAAGCAAGATGTTAACAGATATTTTCAATAGTTCCCTGGAGCCAGGGCAGGTACCAGAGGATTGGAGAGCAGCAAATACCTTCTTCTTCTTCTTCTTCTTTCGGCTCTCCCGTTAGGGGTCGCCACAGCGGATCATCCATATGATCCGCATAGTGATTTGGCACAGGTTTTACGCCAGATGCCCTTCCTGGCGCAACCCTGGTCGCCTCTTACATCACAGGGATATGGTACACCTATTTTAACCGGGGCATACACCGGCCCAGTACACTGGTACTCACTTCGCCAACCTTGGAAGGATGACAGGCTGAGTCAACCTCCTGGTGTGTATTAATTCAAGCGGCCAATGGGGCTTGAACTCAGGACCTTTTGGATCCCAAGCCGCTACCCTAACCACTACGCCAACAACACCAGCCAGCATCAGGAGAGCAGCAAATATAACACCATTATTTTAAAATAGCACCGCAAAGCGGGCGTAACCCCTCAGCAACTTGACGCAAACCAATTTCAAGATGGTGGCCATATTGAAAATCGCAGCACGCCCATTTTCGAAAGGAACCTACCTCTACTCAACCCCAACACACACAGCAAAAATGGATTGAATCGTACAAGGCGTTCTCCTCAAAATTGACAGAAACCAATTTCAAGATGGCTGCCATGGCAGCCACAGTGAAAATCGCAGCATGCCCATTTTGGAAAGGAACCTTCCTCTACTCAACCCATTATACCTCGCCAGAATAAAATCAATGTGTGAAGCCATTCTCAAGTTATTGTCCGGAAACCAAATTCAAGATGGCTGCTCTAGCCGCCATATTGGATATCGGTTTGCACTGAATATCGAAATGAACCTTCCTCTAAACACCCCCATTATATCACACAAAAAGGAAATCAATACGTGAAGCCGTTCTCAAGTTATTGTCTGGAAACCAAATTCAAGATGGCTGCCTGAACCGCCATATTGGATATCGGATTGTGCTGCATATCGAAAGGAACCTTCCTCTAACCACCCCCATTTTACCCCCATGAAAATAAAATCGATCTGTCAAGCCGTTCTCAAGTTATTGTCCGGAAACCAAATTCAAGATGGCTGCCCTAGCCGCCATATTGGATATCGCATCGGACTGAATATCGAAAGGAACCTTCCTCTACCCAGCCCCAACACACACAGAAAAAATGGATTTAATCGGACAAGGCATTCTCCTCGAAATTGACGGAAACCAAAAGTTGACAGACGCCCGGACGCCCGGTCGGACGCCCGGATGCCCGGACAACGCCTGTGACGACAATACCCTCAGCCCAATTGGGCTGAGGGGTAATAAAAAGGATCCAGAGAAGATTTTGGGGAACTATAGACCTGTTAGTTTGACTTCAGTTGTGGGGAAGGTGTTGGAGAAATTAATTAGCAACCAGATGAGGAACCATTTAAATAAATGCAAACTAATTAAAGGGAGCCAGCATGGGCTTGCCAAAGGTAGGTCTTGTTTAAAAAATATTTTACAGTTCTATGAAATATTTGTGATTGGGTGGATGAGGGAAAGTCAGTGGACATAGTATATCGAGACTTTAAGAAGGCATTTGATAAGTTACCATATCAGAGGTTATTAGCCAAAGTGAGGGCTTGTGGAGTGGCTGGATATCCTCATGAAGGAACTGAAGCTTTTCCCTTACATCATCTATATTAGGCACAAACTGTGTCAAGATGACATGAGAAGGAGACTTAATATGTGCAACTTGCTCAGTGACAGGATGTCACGGTCCCCAAACTGGATCAACCTGAACTCGTTAAGTGAGGAAGCCCATTTCAACTTGAACGGTGCCATAAACAACCACAACAATATTTTATGGGGGGCAGAACCACCTCAGGAGATGACCAAGAGGTACCTACCTGAAAGAGCTTAAGGTTACATGCTTCTGCACCTTCAATTCCAGATGGAAAACGCTCGGGCTTTAATGGTTTGAGAATGACAACAGCAGGATGGTGATGATCAAAGGTGAGTGCTACTGTGGCATGCTCCAGAAGATCCACAATGAGAGAGCCCAAAATGTCACTCCAAACCAGCTCAGCATGACCTGGTTTCTGCAGGATGGTACAACCCCACATACAGCTGGTGACACCATCACTTCCCTGAGGCAGCTCTTCAGAAACCGCCTCATTGTCCTGAGTACCACTCTTTACTGGGCACCCCATAGCCCAGACTTGAACCTCTGAACTACTAGTTTTGGGGGGCTGCCAAGGGCTCTATCTACACCAACCGCCCTGCCACACTTGATTTGAAGCAGGAGGTGTCAGCCTACCTCCAGGCAGTGCCACAAGAGGCAGACAAAAAAAAACGATTTCAAGAGTAGGTAACATCGGTCCACATCGGTCTGAAGTCGGAAAAGTGACGTTATCACAGCCCTGAAGATGATTTCTGAACATGATGAATTCACAGATCTGATTTTTCACTTTGGTGACATTTGAATATGCTGCATATCGCCCGAAGGACATTCACATTCAGATCATTTTGGAGCTGTGATGGTGTCTCTTTTTCAATCAAAGGTGAACACCTCAATTAACCACCAACTTCACTTTCCACTCTTCAGCAACACATCCGGTGAGTGCAAAAACAGGTCATAGAGTAAGGGGTCAAACCAGCATTCCTAGCTGTTATTAGATATAGATTGTCAATTGCATTCATCTATTCACACACATGCCCACCTGGTGTTGTTGAAAAAAAAACACACAAAAAGGTCAAAGCTGAAATTGGGACACAATATTCATGGTTAATGTGCTCTGATTAACAAGAACAACAAAAGAATCCTTCGGCAAGGGCAGAAAAAAAAGATTCCCATGTTCATGCGAAAGTAGCATTTTAGATTAAAATATAATTTCATCAGATCAAATATTTCAAAAAAACACCAAACATGTTTGCCGTAAGATTGTTAAAGTTATTCATGGATGCATGGATGAATGTAGTAATTGAGTGGACCGATATGCACTGTCTAGATGTGGAGTAAAGGATTCACTGAACGATGCATGTTGTTGTGTTCCCATGAATTGCACAAATTTGGTTTTTAATGAGCAGGTAATTGCTTTAGATGCCACGCAATTTTCCACGAGACAACATTACTGTAATTGGCATTGCCCAATGCGAAACCTTGATACCATCACCACAAACCGAAGAAACAAACTCCTGCTTTAAAAGCCTTCGTGTCAACATCCGTGTAGTTACAGTCTGTGGTTTACTCTTCAGGCACATCATCGTCACTCTCACTGCTACCGCTTTCTGAAATTTCTCAGCAGTTTCGACACGTCGTTGAGGCTCATATTCGTTTCGAAAAAGCTCTGTATGACTCGCTCTTCAGTATACATACCCCACAAAAAAGGGGTTTGAGGACATGCTTCTTTATAAGATTTAGAAATACAGATTTGGTCCAAAAATGGTGTTCTTTGAGCATGACTGTTTCCTGGCATAAGCAGAATTTCACTCCCAAATTAGATTTCAATGTTACTACACATCAATTGAAAACTGCCTTGGTAACTTTCAAATACAATGGTGGCAATGAAATACGTATGTAGAGACAATTTTGGAAAGTGCATGCTGCAATTTTGGTGTTGTCTGAATGGTTAGGGTGGTGGGCTTGGGGTCCTAGGATCCTGAGTTCAAATCCCACTGTCTCTTGAATTAATACCAGGTGGGGTTGACTCTAAGTGTCATCCTTCCAAGGTCGGCAAAATGAGTGCCAGCTTGCTGGAATCCTGCATCGGAGTGGCGATCCGTCCAGGATTGTCCCCAATAGCCAAGTAGACTGCTTCGGCAGCACCATCGCTCTGCACAGAGTATGGTCCCAATGGATGAATTGATGCCTCAATTGACGCTTCATGGAATTTCTCCACTAAATGGCAGAATTCTCACCAGTACAACATACTTTGGGAAAACATGCACAATAATATAAAAAAATACACCCCATTGACTTGACAGGCGAGAGGTGGTGGCAGGACTTGGGGCTTGTGCTTGTAACAAGTGGCACAAGACTACACTTTGTTTCAGACTACACTTTGTTTCATTCGAATATCTTCACCTGTTTTGGAGAAAAATAATTGAAGGCATTACTTTTCAGCATCCCTTCATACAACTTGGTTAATTACCTGAGTGACCATTGGTAATCCCAGCAGGAAGCCAGCGAAGCAGGTCATGAAGACGACAATCTTACGATGCAGAATGCCACGCAAAAATGGGGCATTGCTGTCCATCACAAACATAACAGCAACCTCCACCAGGGCAAACTGAGCGGAAACATCAGTTTAGTCAGGGAAAATTAAACAAATAGTCCTGTATACAATTTTTTTTAAAAAAGAAAACTATAAAACCAAGTCACGTCAGGAGTAGTTAAAAAGCTTATTTGGACTTAAAATTGATAAAAAAAATTGACATTTCAGAAGTGTGTCAGGGAAAATGGCCCTTTTATGGAAATTGCAGACACTGCAAGTGTATTGGGCAGCTACCTTGTCTCCACATAATGAGAGCAAGTTCCGAAATGCTACACCCTGGTGGAGTGAGCATCGCCATAAACACTGTCTTCTTCTTCTTCTTCTTCTTCTTCTTCTTCTTCTTCTTCTTCTTCTTCTTCTTCTTCTTCTTCTTCTTCTTCTTCTTCTTCTTCTTCTTCTTACTCCATATGCAACACAAGGCTGCCAGTAGCAACACTGGCTGAGGTTGTGAATGTGCCGCTGATGTAACACCTTATGGAGGTTAAGGCAGGAGTATGGAATTTGGCAACGGTGCTGGTGATAGCTCGCCAACTCTTCGCAAAGGAGATTGTGGGATTTCTGTTACATCCACTCGGTAATAATGGCAGATGGCACTCCCAGTTTAACGTTCATCCGAGGGACGGCACGTACATTGGTGCCTCACCATGCTTGTGAGACACCAGTATGACAGTTTATAGCTGGATTGGGATTCAAACACAGGCAAGACAGCTTGGAGGCGAGCATGCGCACTCAGCCATCCTACCAGCCCACAGCACTGTCAGTCAATGAGTAAATAAACTGGTTTAACATTTGCTATTTAAATCACCACATTTCATTTTTGCCTTGAAAAGGGAATGAATATACCAAAATAAACAGAAATCAAAAACTGAGCATTTTTTATTAACTCAATTATAGGATTGCAGAATGACATGCTCGTCTTTGCCGAGATTCCCGTCAGCCCGTGGCAAGGAAGATAGACCAATTTTATTTTTCGAAAACCAATAAAAGTACTGCGTTAATCGCATGCGGAAAGAGATGTGTGACTGATGTTGGGCTTTAACCCCTCTTTTGGTCTGACAAAAGTGTGATGCTCGAAATGTTATCCTGAACCTTGCTTCCTGTGGTGGTTAACACGTCCTTATCAGTTTTCAGTTGATAAAATCCATTGCACAAACTTGATAAAGATTACACACAAAAAAGTTACGGAGACACGATAAACAGTTTATGGCAATGGGTAAATTTGTTGTAGAGATCAGAGAGACAGACAACACCTATTGGACTACCAAGGAAATGTAACAAGCAAGTTTGCAATTAAGACTTTTGGTACTACAAAATTTAAAAACCTCAAAAAGAAGAGACATATTGCCCAAGCTTTTAATCTTTCACTAATCAGGACAATCACAAGAATGCTGGATGTCAATGATTAGAGAAAGGTATTGCCAAAATTTGTATTGCAATATACTGCCACAGAGAAGAAGCCTGTATTGTGATATATTGCAATCATGAATTCTGACTCAAAAGTGTTCGAACTTGTTCCTCCATCTTTTCAGTTGTGACTTGATCCAGAGATTCAGTTCCAGTAATTTCAGAAGTGACTTGATAAATGATGAACAAAAGTCAATTGAAATTATTTTCTTTTTTATTCTTCAACTTGCAACAAATGAAAACAAAACACCTGAAACAGAACTTCAGGAGAACCATAAAATGCATACTTGCTGTAAAGTTCACATAATATTGATGTCTCAAATGGAAAGATACAAATCCACATCATCCAATAGTCCAATGTTTGCAACATGTTCACGGTTGAAACCAGAGAAAGTCGATGGCACACCATCGCAAATCCCCATGCCTCCCACCTAAAGCGAGGTTGAAAGATAACAAAAAGTTCCAACAGAATTGAATCGATATCAAATTTTGAGTAAATTTTTTTGTCTCATTTTGATGCTAAGTCCCCAACAACTCATTCATGAACTGGCAGTCAAATCCAAAAAATCGTTAACCATTTCATGCGTCCCCCAATGTTGAAATGCAGATACAAAGTTTCACTTAAAAATGTTTTAAAATATGCCTGTAATTGCATTTTACAGTATTTGACCTTTTGACCCCACCCCAGGGGTATGGGAGCTGTTTAAACATGAGATCGAAGGCAGAGGTAACATTTAATATTTCCTCTTGTGAGGGGAAACCTGGCCTGGACATCTGCTGCTGTGATACCTTTCATCTCTGAAATGGGAGTAGTTCTATCTTCTCTGGGAGACAGGATGCCACTCTACAGTTGATGTCAAATAGGTATTATGATCGATAAACAGGGTTGGAGAACTTACCTTGCAAAGCATCATCGTGATAGCTTTGATTGGCTTCAAACACTGCACTACACATTCTCAGTCAGACAAATATCATCAGTTAAGGTACCCAAAGTCACTTTTGCACTTCACCAACTCCTTCCTCATAACTACAGTTACGACGGCACTGCAGTTCCAAACATCTGGACAACTTGTCGTAGGCCCTATTCCAGAAAGAACAAACATTGACCTTAAGCTTATAATCTGGAAGGGTAAGATGTTCCAATTTGGTTTTGAGTCGACTACGATGAATGACCCAATTTAACTTATTTTGGCAAGAACATGTGATACTCTTCACTTTTAAAGAATTTCTGAACAGGCCCATTATTAGCGTAAGCAAGACATAAAACATCTTCGCTTGAGCCGAACAGTGTCACAGCCTTCATCATATTGACAGCATTGTATCATGAAGCACACCTGCAATGTTCTCTCTTGAAATAAAGAATGACATGCATCATTCATATGCAAGATGAAACTCATTTGAAAAACATAATAAAACAAGAGTGAGAATTGCTTTGCAGTACATGTCCCCTTCCGGTCCCAATGAATGTTCGTTTATTTACGAGGTGTATAATGGTGCGTTCAGTGTCTTAAATAATAATAATGATAAAACATAACCCGACCTATATCCATGAAGCAAAAACATGAGTATGGCTTATGTGCATATTTAATACATCGTGGATTATATACCTGAGATCATTCCATTTGCATTGGGCCATGCAATAACACGCAGGGCTTGCCAATCTGTGCTGCTTCATGCATGATTTTATTGAGATGGGGTTAGGCCAGCTGTCCAGCCAATGAGTTTAAAGCAATGGAGTGCAGTCAGGGCAGCTGAACACTGACCCATGTATAATGTGTGATATTTTCCAAGTTTAAAAAGGGAATCCCTCTGACAAATTGACGAAGCACCCTGAAACTCGAACTTGTTCTGGAACTTGTCAAAATGAAGCCATGTAGTACCAAGTTTCAGTTGAATATGTTATAGGGCATGGGGGAAAAAAGTCTGCAAAACCAAAGGTGAGACAGACGGACGGAATTGTAAACCTAGAGTACGCTCTGGTGAAACCGGAAGGCACTAACAAAAAGGAGCTGATACTCTAGGTCCCCTTCCTAGTGGGTGGTATGAGGAAAAGATCTGTGTAATATGAAAGCTAAATCTTAAATTTATTTTTGAAATATCGCATACACAAGCCAAGTTACCTCGATGGTTGCCATGGCAACATGATTCAGCCAATCACAGCCTTGTCAAAGTGGACATCTCTCTGGCTGTTATCAGAGAACCACCTCACCGCCGTCGAGTCTGGCATTTCACTCAAGCCGACTGGCAGGGTCTCCGAGCAGCCATCAAACTTACAGACTGGTCTCCTATCACTATTTTCTAAAACATCAACTCATCCTGGGAATTCTTTCAAAGAAACTTGCTCTCCCTCATGCACAGATTTATCCCCTCTCGTGTTCAGTTGTCTTACCCTTCCTCCCGCCCTTGGTTTACTGAAGCATGTGGCGAGGCAGTTGTCCTGAAACAACTTGCCTTTGCCTCATGGAAAGCAAACCCACCTGAGGGCAATCTCAGTTCTTTCCACAAAGCTCGGAACAAGTGTGGATCTACCCTCAGGAGAGCCAGAAAACAACATCTTTCTCATCTCAAGTCTGAACTCTCAAACCTCTCTCCCTCCTCAAAATCCTGGTGGCGTTTAATCAAATCTGTTTCTGGTGTATGTTCCCCCTCCATCGCCTCCCTTACCTCAAATGGCCGCACTGCTGATTCCACACGTGATAAAGCTGAATGTCTAAACTCGGTGTTTGCAGCTAAATCTTGTGTCCTAAACCCATCACCATCTCTACCCACTTTACCCAGTCGCACCCAACTGTCCCTGGACTCTGTATCCTTTTCTCCTGACAAGGTGGAGAGCTTGCTTTCAAACCTCGAGTCAGATTCTGCAACTGTCCAGACGGCATCAGCCCACGTGTCCTCAAAGCCTGCTCTTCTGCTCTTGCTCACCCTCTCTCTGTTCTATTCACCCTCTCATTTGCCCAAGGTCATCTGCCATCTGCTTGGAAATCTGCTAACATCACTGCCCTGCATAAAAAGGTGCAAAAACAGATCCCTGTAACTACAGACCAATCAGCCTTCTCCCAATCATCAGCAAGGTGATGGAATCCATCATCGCTTCAGACATGAAATCCTTCCTCTTCTCCAATGGCTTGATTTCCAATCATCAATTTGGTTTCAGACCAGGTCACTCTACCCTGGATATGCTGCTTCTGCTCTCCCATCAATGGATGGAGGTCCTCAATGCCAGACAGGAAATCCGAGCCGTATCCCTGGACATATCACGTGCTTTTGACACAGTCTGACACCCTGCACTACTCATCAAACTCTCTTCACATGGTATTCAAGGCCATCTCCACTCATGGCTCGCAGACTTCCTCTCCTGTCGCAGTCAACGTGTGGCCCTAAATGGAGTTCTTTCATCCCCTCTTCCTGTGCAGGCTGGAGTTCCTCAAGGTAGCATTCTGGGCCCTGTTCTTTTTCTGGTTTTCATCAATGATCTCTCGGACTCTCTGGAAAATCCTCTATTTCTCTTTGCCGACGACTCCCCCCTCTGCCGTACCATCTGTCATCCCTCAGACCGGCAAGCAGCAGCTTCTTCGCTCACTGCAGATCTGGATAAAATCACAAACTGGTCCAACACGTGGAACATGTCTTTCAATCCAGACAAATCTCACACTCTCACTATGTCTCTTCGAAAGGACCGTTTACAAAACCCCCCATCCACTTTCTCAACAATCCTCTGGAAGAAGTCTTTTCTTTCAAGCTTCTAGGTCTCACTATCTGCCATGACCTTTCCTGGGAAAGTCACATTTCCAACCTCGCCTCAAAAGCCAGTCGCCGACTGGGAATCCTCCGTCGTGCTAAGTCCTTCCTCGGCCCTCTTGAGCCCCTGACCACTTACAAAGCTTTTGTCCGTAGCCTGATGGAGTACTGCTCTCCCCTCTGGGCTGGTGCTCCTGCCTCCCACCTTTCTCGGCTTCACGCTGTCGAAACCAGGGCATTTAAGATCATCGGCATCTCCCGCAATGAAGCTGAGTCTTTGGGCCTCTCACTCAATCACCGCAGGTTGGTCGGTGGTCTTTCTGTCTTCTACCGACTCCTCTCCAGCCTTGCACCCCTGCTCTCTCTGCGATTTGTCCCCACCACATTTCCACAGGGCGCTCAAGGTCCGCCAACAACCCCCTTCTGGTAAAACTACCAAAATCACGAATCACTGCTCATCTTCACTCTTTCATTCCTCTTTTTTCCCGCCTTTGGAATAAACTTCCTCACTCTATTCTTTCCCATTCTTCCCTCCAGGCTTTCAAAACAGCTGTTCACCACCACCTCTTATCTTCCCCCATCCAAATCCTCGATCTTTTCTACCCCCGATAATCCACCCAAGCCCACTTCCTTCATTTCTCCTGCTTTCCTTCCTGAAAGTCCCTGAAATGTCCATCTTCTCTTCGCCATGTTCCCCGTCCCATCCCCATCCCTCTCCCTTCCACAGTTCACCTAATGTGTCTGTTCTCCACTGTTTTGTCCCTTCCACTCCCGCCCCTCTTGTCTCATGCCTCCTTGCTGTGAGTTGTGTGTTAGCTCTCATACGAGCCTCGACTAAGGTATACAAAAAAAAAAAAGCCTTGATCTCATCGGGCTGAAATAAGGGCATGAGAAATAGATATATGCAAATGAAAGTTAAATGTTCAACGATTTTTGAAATATTGTGAACAAAAAATTACAATAACAGATGATTGGATGGTTGGTAAGAGCTCATTTTAATATCCCCGGTCTCCGACCTCATCGGCGGGGGGGGGGGGGGCAACAATAATAGCACCCTGTATCCCAAGACAAAACGAGCTATACAAATACAATTACCATTACTAATAAAAGGCAACGTGTGTGTGTGTGTGTGTGTGTGTGTGTGTGTGTGTGTGTGTGTGTGTGTGTGTGTGTGTGTGTGTGTGTGTGTGTGTGTGTGTGTGTGTGTGTGTGTGTGTGTGTGTGTGTGTGTGTGTGTGAGTGGATGTGTCTCCTCCATCACTCCAAAACTATAAAACCTAGCAGCCTGAAACTTTGCACGGAAACTAAAATGAGGTTTCCACTGTCGTACGATCCGTTACGAACGCCACGATTGGCCAGTCGTAGCTGATCATGGAATTTCTCTGAAATTTCAGGTTTGGATACAAGATGATGCGAGTCGATCTGTTCTGATATGATTTGTTGCGCTCGGATGCGATCTGTTCACGGTTTGTCAATTTCAGGTGTCCGGATCTGTCACGGTCTGATCTTCCTTTCAGATATGATCACATACGTTCCGATAGGATTGTTTCAATTGAGTCCACGATTGGGTCTCGATCTGACACGATCATCACGATCGAGTTCCCCGAATTGGGACGTCTGGTACGTGCAGATACGTTCCGATACGTTCATCAAGAAACGATGCAATCCATTACGATAGGATACGATTGTGGTCGCGATGTCTTTCATGATCACGAGGGTGATCATGATTCGAGCTATGACTGGACCCCGACGGGTATATACAGCCCGACTGACCATGGACTTCATTGTTTCTTGAACTTTTACAGAGTGAACACAACAACCCTCAACCATTGACGATGGCAGGAGTTGCGGATGATGACAACGTGGCATTTGCAGTATTACTGTATACTTACATTATTGCCAGAGAGGAAGAAGACGAGCAGCAGACAGACCAGCTACAATCCCAACCACAAAGGGCCAGGAGAGCTGCAGTCAGGCAGTTCTGGGTGCGACCATGGCTCAGAGAGGAGAGGAGACAACAGCTTGGTCAGTTCTCCAGCCACCTGGACACCCATTCGAGGCTGGGGGATCCAGTAGCGTTCCAAAACTACACAAGGTTAACACCACAGCTCTTCAATGAAGTCCTGTAGAAGGTGGCCCCAGCAAACGAGAGGGAAGTCACCAGTTTCAGGCAACCCCTCTCACCTGGACTGAAACTGACAGTGACACTGAGGCACCTCACAACTGGAGACAACTATTGATTCCTTGCATATGCCTTTAAGTGTGGAGTGTCCAGCATCTCAGAGATGGTTCCAGAAGTGTGCCAGGCAATTGTGCAAGGGTACAAAGATGAAGTGTTCAGCCTACCTGTGACCCCTGAAGCCTGGAGAGCCGTAGCTAACCAGTTTGAGCAATGATGGAACATCCCCCACACCATTGGGGCTCTGGATGGCAAACACATTGCTATCAAGAAGCCACCACGCACTGGCAGCCTGTACTACAATTACAAGGGCTTCTTTTCGATACCACGGCCCTGGTGGATGCAGATTACAAGTTTGTGTGGATCGAGTTTGGTGGAAAAGGACACATGTCAGATGTTCAGATATTTGGTGACTCGGAGCTGTTCAGCACCTGGAAGAGGATGCCCTAGGACTCCACCCACCCTGCCCTCTGACTGTAAACCCTGATGAACATTATGACATGCCCTTCTTCATCCTAGGGGATGACGCCTTCACAATCAGGAACTACCTCATGAAGCCATACGGCAGAAGAGTGATGTCCAGGGAGGAGAGGATTTTCAACTGAAGACTCTCAAGGGGGAGGAGAGTGGTAGAAAATGCCTTTTGGGATCCTGGCCAATAGATTCAGGTGTCTTCTCAGGACTCGAGAGCAGAAGCCAAATACTGTGAAGGATATAGTGGAGGCGGCAGTGGTTCTGCACAACCTACTGAGGCTGAGGCATCCAGGCATTGCAGCACAAGAGGCAGACCATGAGAATGAAAACCAAATGTCATCCCAGGGGCATGGAGGGACCAAGTGCACTGGCTAGATGTGGATCAACCTCCTGCACCTAGCAATTTAGCAACAGCAGAGGCGAAGCATCAAAGGGAACTCCTGAACGCCTTCTTCAACTCACCACAAGGTGCGGTCGCATGGCAGTACAGGATAGCCGGGCTGCATGATGCGTAAGGTGGAGAGGATCATATTTGACATTTTGAATTTTGTTTTTGAAAAAAAAACCCAGAGGAAATGGACTTTCCCAAATCGAAGACCTATGCATACGACAATTCAAAACTTGCCTAAATTGTGGTTAAATTGTGTGACAGAGTAGAAAACTTTGTCACAAAAGGAGAATTTGCTCGTTATGAGCAAATTCTCCTTTTGTCACAAAGTTTTCAAATTCCTTTTTTATTGATGTGTTGAAATGAGTATCTATACCATTCAGTGTAACATGAAATAAATATTCATGCAGACAAGTAAGTTAACGACTTTGGTTTCATTTTATTTTTTATTTTCTATTTCTTTTTTTTGTTATCATAACATATTGTTCTATTGAGAGGAAGTGAGTGGCCTTAAAATGGCCATTAAGGAGTGTCTGTTTTTTGGGGGACTTCTACCACAAGGAGTCTCTACTTGTCGTCCAGGGGGTCTTCCCATTCCTGGTACAGGTCTGTGTTATCATCCTAAGCAAATGGATCGGGGTGTTGAGCTGCGAGGAGAGGTTGAAACTACCGGCATCTGGTGTACTGGGTCCCAGCAGCCTGACGAAGGAGTGTCCTGGCTGAGGCTTATTGGTTTGTGGGCAGGTCATCGGGAGCATGGGGAACTGTTGCTGGACGTAGCTGCGGTCCTGACTACCCCATATACTGGGTGGAGGTCCTATAGGGCGAGGTGGCCACTGGGAGGGATGAGGCTGCCACATGGCCTGCTGGAACTGCTGCTGGAACTGGATGGGGGCCTGCTGGTCTTGGCTTGGTGGTGGCTGCGTCTGGCTATGCTCAGCTGCTCGTTGAGCCCTGTGTAGCTCCTGCATGATATTCGCCTCAGCATCCCTCCTGATCTCCCCAGGCAACTTGAACATGATCTCCTCCACATACTTTCCAAAGTAGGAGCTGCCACACGCAGCAGTACTTCTGGACATGAATTCAACCAGCAGTTCTTCTGAAAGAGAAAAAGCAAGGCATATTGTTACCGGGATGGCCAAAACGATTATTTTTAGTGGGATTAAAATTATATTTAGTGGGACTACAAAATATTTTAGTCCCACTTAAATTATTTCTACTCCCATTAAAAAATTTTAGTCTGACTAAAAATATTTTAAGTCCCACTAAATATAATCTTTTTGACCCTACCGCTACACCAAAGAGGGAGCCGTTTCTTTTTAAGGAATGTTATTATTTCTCGTAATTATTTCTCAAAGAATATCTTAATGTGAAATTAAATGAAACTGCAATTGTTATTCGGAGTGATAATACTTACTCAGTTCTCCAGAGGTCATCCTATCCTCACTGCCCCATCTGGAGCCGACCGACCCTGGCTGGGAGGATGTCTGGGAGGCTGGTGGTGAGGCTGCTGGGAGTGTTGGTGTTGGAACCCTGCTGGTGGTAGAGGCAACTACTGAGTTTTGGTTGGCGGAAGGTGTGAGTTCAGTGCCACTGGCACTTGCTGCAGCTGCTGCTGCAAAGGAGGCCAGATTTCTGGCATCCACCGTCTCAATGTGAGGGATCAAAAAAGAGAACTTATTCCATACCCACTTCTCTGCGCTGTTCATGTCAGTAATTGCATCTCCTCCTGACCCACTCTTCTTGGCACGTTTCTTCAGCTGGCCCATCATGGTCCTCATGCTTGAGCACCTTATTTTTAGCTGCTCTACAGCACTATTCATCTTGGCGGCCTGTGCAGCCCAGAGATTCTCCTTCTGGGTAACATCCTTGAACCCCGAAAGGCGTTTGCTATACAGGACCTCATTTCTCATGAGGAACTCAATGATTTCCTCCTTTCGCTGTTCAGAGAAGGCAGTGACTGTTTTTTTTTCTCTTTGCTTTCTCGGAGGGGTAGCTCTCATCTGTCTTCTCTGG
>NC_140976.1:50598744-50603744 GCF_056783735.1 Eptatretus burgeri
CTTGAAATAGTGGAGAGATACCAGTTCCCAGATGAAAATGAAAATGAAAAAGTGCATATTTATACATGCTCGTGAGGTTCTCCTGCAAATGCCAATTATGATTTATCATGGGTATTCATTGTACTGCAAAAGTCCTCTCTACTTGGTATTCCTTACCAAAATGAAGCTTATCAAGAGCGTCCAATTTTTTAACAAATGCGTCAAAGTGTGTTAATTTCACTCTTTACATCATCACACAACCCCCAAAAGAAACCAACATCCAAATATGAGACAATTATGATGTTTCATTGATGCAAGTTGCTGAAGCATTTCCCAATAGGGCTCTCAATGGAACTTTATGGTGTCTAATGCAGTCAATACTTCAGGGCACTTGGACTGGCAGTATGATGAAGCTCATGACTTAATATGTTGATCAAACTTTTCAGAATGAATATTACCTGACTGTCAAGACCCAGGAAGATGAGCATGATGAAGAAAGCAACTGACCAGAATGGGGAAAATGGCATGCTTGTAATAATCGTAGGGTAAACCTCAAATACAAGGCCTGGACCTGGGCATGAGACAAGCAAAGGTTATAGCTCATGCGCTGAAGTTTGTTATGCACAATCCTTCAGTAATGTGGGTCAAGGATGAGATTTCACACACAACTAACAACAGAAATACCAAATGGGGATGGAGCTAAAGGTTTTTGTATTATTATATTTTTGAATACATAAATGCTGGCTCGTGGAGAGGTTAAATGACAGGACAACAAGCTAATAGACTGACAGGGGGTCAAAATGCAACAGGGAAACAAAGCTAAGAAGAATGTGTGCACTTGTGGAGGATGCTCGGGAGGATGGGGAAAGAAGATCGAGGCCAAATGCGGAGATAAAACACAGTCCAGCAACCTGCCTATCTGGTTGAGGAGAAACAGATCTTGGGATTCCGTCTCCTGCTGAGAGAGGTGCCAAATTGAAATTATGATATGCAGATGACTTTGTCATGACAGCTAAAAGATAATTTATAAGTAAAGACGTTTCATATTTGGAAGAAAGCAATGATTGAAGATGAATCGAGATAAGATGAAAATGATTGTTCGTGATAAAGAAGAAGGAAGGAAGGAGAGTAGGAAATAGCCCTGTGTGACTTATGGTAAAGGAGTAAAGTCATATTATATTGTGTGTGAGTTTCTTGCAAAAGATGTTGTCATTGGGAATTGGCAATTGAGTTAAGGGAAGTTTGGATATAGAAGAATAGAGAGGACAGAGCTAAGAATGATGAGATGGATGTGCAGAGTAACACCAAAGGATAAGCAGAGTAATTGGGCAATAATATAAGAAGAAGCTTAAAGCTCATGATTCTAATGGGAAGAGTACAAAAAGAGAAGACCAAGGTGGTTTGGTGATGTGGTGAGAACGAGAGAAGAGGAGTCTGTCAAGAAAGTCACTAGTTTAGTAGTTGAGGGGAAAAGACCAAGTGGTTGACTGAAAAAGACCTGGAAGGATACGATCAGTAGAGACATGCAGTTGTTGGGGTTTATGGAGGAGGATGCTTTTACAGGACCAAGTGGAGACGAGCAATCAGCCAACCAACCCCCAAATAAAAAATCGGCATGGGAATGGCCTTGCCGGTTTACAGGCCTGCGGCAACTGCTTGATGCCGACCAATGCAGAAAAGCTTTCGTAAATTCATCTTTGGGCTATAGAAATTCATCAATTCATCTTCGCATCCTGTCTAGAGGCTGCCAAGCACGTGACAATTATTTACACAACCTGGTACACACTTTTGTCACCCACATTCCAGCAGAAGATGAAACATTGCAGCCAGGGTGGAAAAGTACACCATTAAATGCCTGTAAGAAAACAGCTCTGTTTTTTTGATGTTCAAGATTTATGTTTTGGTGGTAGAAAGGGAATGAGAAACAATGAGTTGAGGGAAGGGGTAATAGGATTTTGTTTTCCTATTTTACAAAAAAAGAAAATACATATATATATATATATATATATATATATATATATATATATATATATATATATATATATATATATATATATACATATATACATATATATATATATATATATATATATATATATATATATATATATATATATATATATATACATATATATATATATATATATATATATATATATTTGTATTTCTTCAAGAACTGAGAATGCATCATGGACAACAGACAGTGTCACCATTGCAGGGCCTACCTTCTGTTGCAATATCTGCCACTGCTTTTCCTTGCTGCTGGGACATGTAGCCCATGCCAGAGAATATGACAAATCCAGAGAAGATACTGGTTGCTGAATTTGCAAAGGAGACTATCAGCACATCCCTGCAGGAAGTAAGTTTAAAAGTCATAAAATCACATCAGCTGTATGAATGAACTTAAAACAAAATACCCTCAAGCCCATTTAAAGCAAAAGTAATTCATAGCAACCAGTGGCATGAACTGCGCTTTCGACCAGGGCAACAAACTGTGGACATTCCAGCGTTAGCAGTTTCTCCTTACCAAACAATTGACTGAAGCCATTAACCACAATTGACCCTTCCACCACTGATGTGTTGTGGGACATTTTGTTTTTGGTTCTTTCCTTCCCCGGCTCTATTCCAATCTATAGCACAAGCTCTACCAGTAATCTACCCTTCTTCAGCTTCATGATAACATATCACAAACTCAATCTGTTTTCCTGCTGAAATCCACACTGAAACATCACCTCTGCAACCATTTATAACTCCCTTTTCTCAAACATAAGAGGAATCAATGATGTTGAATATTCCATCAAGTCCTTCTCCTCGCTTCAATCATGAAAGGTATCAGCTCATTCTCACTGTCAAATCCTACATCGACATCAGCTTTTCTATGCCTTTCCTAACATGACACTATTTACATATCACTTTTCATATGCTTAGCTTTGCCTTCACACTGTCAATATGTACACCCTCAGCTTTCTGCACTTCTGATCATCCATGACTGGAGACGTGGATATATAAAAAAACAACAACACTGTTCAAAACATGCAAAGCCAATTCAAATTAAAAGTTTTCAATTTATGGGGTGTGGTCAAACCCACCTAAGAGGACTGTGGTCAAATTTGTTGAAGCTGGAAAAAACAACGACCGTCCCAAAGCTGATGCCAAGGGAGTTGAAGATTTGAGCTGCTGCATTGACCCATACCTAGATAACAACACACAGATCCACATTGACCTTGAATGTCGATCTGCTATTTATGAAAAAAGAAAACATTAAGATTGCATCATCAGTCAACAAACTGAAAACAACATTACAAAAGAAAGTTGGAGCCTTGATGACACATTCAAGATTTGCAGGAGAAACCAATCAGAGGAAAGAAAAAAAATTATTCATAAGTGTCAAATCTATTTTTCAATACAGATATCAATGCTAATGGAATTAAGAGTGAGAAGACAGAGGGAGAGATGCGAACATAAAAAAAAACCCAGAGTGGAGACAACCAAGCAGACGAGCAACAGAGACACACCGACATAGTGAATTAAAGGATGACAGATGATTGGGACTTCCTTGAAGCAATGCTTGCCTCCAAATAAAAGAATTCTCACAACGACACAAATCATAAATTCTGCACATTGCAGTACCTGCACATCAGTAAGTTTGTGCCAGTCAGGTAGAATGAAGTAACGGACTCCTTCCCAGGCTCCGGGCAGGAGGCAGTTGTTGATGAGGAGGGCCAAAAGGATGAAGTAGGGGAATGTCACGGTGAAGTACACCACCTTTGGTGTAGATACAGGAATCAAAAAATGGTTTTATCTTAAGTATATTCATGTTGCGAAAACCACGAGGCAAAAATTCCAATTTATAATATTTGAGGGTTTAAAAAAAATGGACAAAACAAGTACAATTACTTTCTTCCAGAACACCAAAACTCAAATTTTGAGGAGAAAAAAAAATAATAATAAAAAAGAGGTGTGTTAAAAAAAGTGTGTGTAAAATAAAATAAATAAATAAATAATAATAATAATACTACAACCAATGAAATGTTCAGAAGCATACCCGTTATGTATATGTACTTATATTGAAACGTGAAGTTCATACCTTTTTGCTACTTCTACTTTTTATTCTAATTCTTCAAGCTCTACAAACATGCAAAGTAAAGGACGTACAGAACTCCATTGCAATCCCTCTGTAAATGTGTACCATGTCGCGCTGCTTGTGGTGGGAGAACGTATTACAAGTCCCAGCTCATTCTAAAATATGCTAATTACCCCCGCAGAAGGAGAGGGAATTGTGTTTGGATCCGTTTGTCTGTCTGTCTATCTATCTGTCTGTCTGTCCGCACAGAACTTTCGTGTTTTTCTCTGCAACCGCTTGTCGGATTGAGACAAAATTTTCAGCATAGGTGTGACGAATCATGGTAGAATAATATAATCGTAATTATGATGTCATATGTTGTGTTTGAGATGGGAAGATTGTTTGTGGAGTGATATCAATAAGGTGGGGATGGTTGGAGAATGGAGGGAGTTGGCTGAGGCTTGGAGGAGTCTTGTTGTCATAGCAGGGCAGAAGCTTGGTACCAATGGACCTCACCCCTTATACAGGGAAGAGAATGATGATGAAGAATAAAAGTGATAAATCACATTATTTGTTGAAATTATTTGAAAACATTCTGGAATAAAAGGTATGTATGCTTTTAAATGCTTATAACATCACTCTATCGTACTTTTTAAGCATATAATTTTGTACACATTTGAATGAGTGCCCATTTTTGCCCTGTGCCATCCCTACATATGGGGTATTGTCAGACTCCATGATAATCAAAAGACTATTTACAGCAATTCACCCGATTTCCAATTTTAATGATACATTAATAAAAATAATAAACTAACTTGGCGAACTTCCCTCATGCACTCACAGCCCCTCTCAACCAAAATAATGGAAGTTGGAATTCCTCAAGGTAGTCTTTGGCCCAGTTTTGTTCTTCATCCATGTAAATGACCTCTGCAATGGAAAAGCTATGGAAAACCCTATC
>NC_140976.1:50608744-50666244 GCF_056783735.1 Eptatretus burgeri
ACACTTGTTTCAATTAAAATTATTATGCACAGGTCCTTTGACCTCATACTTTCCCATTATTTGCCAATGGTCTCTAACTTTTGGTGAATCCATATTGTTTTATTACTGCAGATATGACATTACCGTCTCTCTCTCAAAGTCCTCACAATCTTGTTCTGTCAAAATAATTTGTTTGTAGTTTTCATATAGTAGTTATATAAATAACATTTTTCTCATCTTGTACCAAATTCTTTATGTGCATAATCTCCTCTGTATAATGCAAATTTATTAAATTCATCTCCAACTGATTATTTTATGGAAGAGCACAATCCACAAGGTTTATGTTTCTGACAAATATTAAAATGTGATTTCACCTTTTTGAGTATTGATTTGAAATCAGCATTTATTAAAAATTGGTGCTTCATTGTTTTACTAAAAAAAAATTTAATCCAACAGTTGCTTTCCATGGCATATCAATCACTAAGATTTATTATTAATATGATATTTTGAATGTTCTGATAATTTTAATTTTGTATGAAAGAAGTTCAGACATCTTTTACAAATGAATGTTTCTTTTTTTTATATTTCAATTGTATTTTTGTGAAATAGTTAATCTTGAATGTAGGAGGTCAATGTATTTTATAATTTGTTATATTTATCTCTATTTAACACAAACTTTATCATCTGATAAGTCAAAAACAACGAGATAAATTATTCATGTTTTCAAATTTTGGAATACCTTTTAATTTCAGTGGAAATACTAATTATTTTATGTTTAGTTTATTTTTTATGTGAAACCCTTTCAGGATTATTGTGTGGAGGATACAAGTGGTAAGAAAAGAACAAAGAAAGCATTTATTACTTTCATTACTGAAGGTATACTGAAACTGTTCAGCCTGATGGAGTTACGCACCCTACCGCATGATGTAGTAAATTTATTTTTAATATCGATGACCACTTTTATCTTTCATTACTCCCCTACTCGTTTCAGCCAAGGGGAATATTTGTTTGCTCTCCGTCTGACCGTCCATCCCACCTGTGGGGGTTTTTTCCCGAATTTTTTCCCACACCCTTTAACATGTTCAACTGAAACTTGGTACATCACTTTTTTAGTCAGTTGCAAAGGAAGTAACTTATAAAATAGGGGTCCATGTCTGTCGATCCGTCCGTCAATCCATCCGTCCGTCCGTTTGTCCACAATCCATCTTTCGATCATTATTCTGCAACCTGTAGTCAGAATGACTTGAAACTTGGAGGGATGATACTTGGGGAGAAGCCGCAGAAGCTCGCTCAATAAAATTTCAGATATGTCACCAATTGACTTTGTTAATTAGTCTCATAAATTAATCTTCAAAGTCCTGAAACTCGTAGACGATTCATAGTTTTTGCTTCTGGTTTGGTATAATGGTTCTATGAAACAATATCTACAGCTTTCCTAAGCGTTTTTTTCCGAATTTTTGTCCAGGAGGAAAGATAATGAGTCTTAATGAGTATGAAGTTCATCAGGACCAATTAATCATCAAAGTCCTAAAACTCCAAGAATATTTGTAGTTTTTGCTTTTTGTATGGTATAATGCTACAATGGAGCAATGTCTACACCTTATCACAGCGTTTTTTTTCTTCTGAATTTTTGCCCAGGCAGAAAGATAATGAGTCCTATTGAGTATGATTTTCATTGGGGACAGCATAAAAACAATAAATGTTGATGAATATATCCAATATCGATGAAATCGGAACTGATCAGGGCCCACAGGCCGAATTTTTATGACAAGTTACAGAATATGGTCACGTTTCAGGGAGTTTCATCAATTTTTCAGTTATTCAATTTTTGAACTTATAAAATTTCACATCGGTAGGGGGCATGTATTGCAAAGCAATTCTCACTCTTGTTTATTTTAGTATAGGTCTAATTATAAACAAGAAGTGGATGAGAGATTGGATTTTATGTGTAAATCCATTAAAACAAGTTTATACATCTTAAAATAACTTCCTCCTATTTAGTTTGTGATTACCATTCAGAATTACCTAATTGTCAATATAGGCCACTGTACAACTATGAAAATATATTAATGTTGAGAGAGAATGAGGATTTGTTCTAATATTTTTTCTTTTATTTGTACATCTTCCATCCCTTTTTAACTTCCATCCCTTCCATAACTTTAGTTATAAGCTAAAATTTAAGGGTATTATATCATTTAAATCCTTGTAGAATTCCTTCCCAATAAAGGGATTAGTGTTAACAATTCCTCATGCACATGATTTTGTTTCTAATGATTTATATTTATAAAGTAATGTTCTAATATTACCATGAAAGCATTCTCATGACATTCAACTTCAAACCCTTGATAATCACGATGATTTGTTGTTGTTTGCATTTGTTACTTACGAAATCTTTAGATTTCGTAAGTATATCAATGACTTCCATCCTCTGTTTGTGTGTTTGTTTGTTTGTGTGTGTTTGTTTGTTTGTTTGTTTGTTTGTGTGTGTGTGTTTGTTTGTTTGTTTGTTTGTGTGTTTGTTTTTTTGTGTGTGTGTGTTTGTTTGTAGGCACGATAACTCGAGAACAGAAGAACCTACCAATGTCAAATTACACCACTTGATTCAGGAGGGTGTTGGCTAGCGCTGGTTAGATTTTGGTCAAATTCGGTCAAAGGTCAAGGTCACAGTGAGGTCAAACATAATTCCATAAATTAATACGGAGAAATGGAGTATTTTTGCTTCGGTCGAAGTTACGAGTTTGTTTTAACTTCGATTTTAAATTTGCCTTCGGTTTTTGCGATCGCTTAGGATGCTTAACACTCGGTTGTCGAAATTCTGGTAAAAATCGGATGTTTTGGTGACGTTTTAAGATTGTATAAAAAAATATTTCACTCGCCGCATCACGGCTCATCACGTGGTGCAGCATGCCCGAGCAGACACGGCGTTGAGTCACGTAAACGTTTTGCGTGTGCACGCTGATGGTGTTTTCGATAAAGATGGTGTTTAAAAGTCATTTTTTTATCCCATTAAAGGTTATCCCATTAAAGGTGGATGGCCGAATATTGCGGTTTTGTGACTTTAATAAAATAATATTAAATAATTGCATGGAGAAATGGAGATTTTTGCTTCGGTCGACGTTACGAGTTCGTTTTAAGTCAGATCGCAATTCTGTTTTCACTTTTGGTAACGGTTAAGTATGCTTAACACTCGGTTGTTGAAATTCTGGTAAAAATCGTATGTTTTATGAGATTTATGTCGGGTGTCGTGTCTGAGGCTTAACTGAAGATTATGCTCATGAAGGGAATTGTAACACACGGCATTACTCGCTCGTTTTAAAGTGAATTTCAATCCTGTTTTCACTTTTGTTAATGGCTAAGTATGCTTAATACTCGGTTGTCGAAATTCTGGTAAAAATCGGATGTTTTATGAGGTTTATGTCGGGTGTCGTCTCTGAGGCTGAACTGAAGATTATGCTTATGAGGGGGATTGTAACACACGGCATTACGCGCTCGTTTTAAAGTCAATTTCAATCATGTCTTCAATTTTGGTAATGGTTAAGTATGCTTAACACTCGGTTGTCGAAATTCTGGTAAAAATCGGATGTTTTATGAGAGGTTTGGTACAGAATCATCGCAGAAACTTCTGGTTTGTATCGCTACCTTCTCTAGAGGCAGCTTTTATTAGACAAGGTCAGAGGTCAAGTTGATGATTTCGTAAATACCAGTCTATGACTGCTTGTTTGTGTGTTTGTGTGTTTGTTGGCATGATAACTCAAGAAAGGAAGAAGCTACCAATGTCAAATTACACCACTTGATTCAGGAGGGTGATGGCTAGCGCTGATTAGATTTTAGTCAAAAATCGGTTAAAGGTCAAGGTCACAGTGAGGTCAAACATTCTATTTTTGATGGTTTGGTACAGATAACTCGAGAACGGAAGAAACTACCAATGTCAAATTACATCACGTGATTTAGGAGGGTGCTGGCTTGCGCTGTTTAGATTTTGGTCAAAATCGGTCAAAAGTCAAGGTCACAGTGAGGTCAAACATTCGATTTTTGATGGTTTTGTACAGAATCATCGTAGAAACTTCTGGTTTGCGTCGCTACCTTCTCTGGAGACAGCTTTTATGAGAAAAGGTCAGAGGTCAAGTTGACGATTTCGTAAGTACCAGTCTATCACTGCTTGTTTAATGTATTTTTCTTCCAATAAGAGTTTTTCACATTTTCATTACAAATGTCACAATGAGTAGTCTTAGCAGGTAAGGGTATTTTTCCAATATTTATTTTATTTCTGATTGTGTGTTTTTTTAAGGAAGATTTTTTGAAAATCTTTTGAACAAATAAAACTATGTTTTTAATCGCCATTTTATTCAGGAAAAAAATACTTTTTTTAGGTATGGTAATTAATAATACTGTGTATCTCATTATAATAAAAAAATTGTTTGTGTTTTAAATGGGACATTTAGAAGGATATCTATGTTTAAAATAAAAAAATTGCTTGCATTTTATCTGTATATTTAGGAGCAAATCTTTGCTGAAAATGAAAATTCAATAAAAAGTTAAACCCTTAACTCAATAATCATTATTTTTCATATACCCCAGAGTGAGTGAGTTAGTCTGCTCCACTGCAAGCCTTAAATCATATATTAAATATCTTTCAAAGCTGCAAGAACAGTCATTAATGGAGAGACTGCATAAGAGGGTGGGTGGGGGAGGCACAAGTAAAAGCAATGTTAACTGCATAAGCTGCAAGTGTAAAGAACAACAATGCAACTGTTCAATCACACCTTAAATTCCCAGATATGTGGGATGAGCAAAATGCATTTGATGAAAATCAAGACGTAAATCAAAAAATAAAATTTCAAACAATTTGTCAAGAAGTTTCGTTCTCAATCACCTTGCCAGTGAATTGAATTCCACGGAAAAGGCAGATATAAACAAGAAACCAAGTGAGTACAAGCAGGCCAAACAAATCCCAGCAGATCCCCATGGGCTGTGAGATTCCTGGTGACCGACGCAACACCACCTGACTGATAAACAGGAAGGAAAGTATACTGTTATGGTTGTGGGGGTAGATGGAAGAACTTAATTGGGAAAATAGCATTGTGTAGAGTTGCATTGTCCGTGGACGTGTAGGAGGCATTTCAATGTAACTAAGTAGTGTACCTGTGAGTTTAAGTGTTACGTGTCACCACACAAGGGGGTGGTGTCACGTTGATTATCTAAGGATTAAGAATAAACTTCGCCAGTGTGTAATCAACCCTCTGTGATTTTTTCTGATGTCTTTACAACGAAAACCATGAGGAACAAGCAGGCGTGCAAAGTAGACAGAACTCCCGCATTCCTGGGTTTCATGCGAGCAGGCCATTCCCCGGAGGCAGAGGAGAAAGGGGTGATCGAGAGTAAGGTTGTTGCCTATTGTGGGAGGCTTCCTACTGTATAGGATTAGAGATCAGCAGGGTGCACACACGAGCTCAGTGTGAGGAACACATGAGGCAGAGTTGATTTGGAAGAGAATCAGAGGTGGAAGTTCAAGGCTTGCACATTTTTGGAGAGCCGTGATCAGAACATTTTGAGAGGAGAGAGGGAGAGAGCACACGTAAGAGAAGGAGGAGGAGGAGAGTTCAGGGTGAGCGCATGCACAAAGCAAGACGCTTCGCTGGCGTTTGGCTCTTGGTTGAGTAGTGAGAAATGGACCCCGAGTCTTGTGTATGTCATAAGCAGCTGCACACTGGTGCTCTGAGCCTTCGTGTTGAGTGCCACTCGCGAATTGCCAGGTGTACGTTTGTCCTGCTATGAGAGAGGCACCATTTTGCGTGCGTGGAAACGTCTGGTGCGTGCGTGCACGTGCTGGTGGAAACGTCTCGATTCTAAGTTTCTGAAGGACCACCTCTGGGCCAAGCGAAGTACAGAAATAGTTGAAAGGAAGGATCTTCTTTATATTTTGTGTTCCTTTCATCTGTATTTGAGTCCGTGTAAGAGGTGCCTCGACTGAAGGAATTATTTATTTCATATTATTATCATTACCTTAATGAATTATCGTCCTTTGTAAATACGTGTTTTATTTTCATTAAATGTGTTCATTTTGAAGAAACTGTATTCGTGTATCTGTCTTGGTGTTTGAGGATAAACCCCCTGTGCATCCGTTTCATTCCCCATACTCCTCCGCCCTCCACCATTGCACCCCATGTCATTCGAGCACATGTGAAAATCTCTGAGGATCAACGTGTCCACCTCCTATTAATAAGCTACCACTCAGACGTCCTGGGGACTGGCGGTGTTAGCTGGCCATCACCACAATTTGGGTTGGTGGGTTAACCTGGGCCGGCCACCCCCGTGACAATACAAGTGCATTAATTATTTATTTAAAGCTCGTGAGTAGGGTGGTAGTCCGACAAGTTGGTGTACTTTTTATTGAGCTCTCCAGCCTAGATTTGATTCTTAGCCTTAGTATAAAATTGCCAGATCGGTGCCTCACCAGCATTATGAAATGCAATGTCCGTCAAATGGACATTAACCTTGGTGTCACATCTGGTAGCATTAGCGACTGAATGTTAAAATCCGAAAGTGTCTTTTATCGAAGAGTATTTGAGTAATTCCTGGTTTCCTGTGCAAATTCCTGCCAAAATCATATCCAGGTAAATATCAGGACTGGCTGGCTGTTTTCCAAAAAAAATTGGCCAATCCCATGGGGAGAGAATAATTGGGGCCTTTAAAATTTAACTGGTGGAGAAGGTGCAAAAAAACAAAAAATGTAATGCACGACACTGAGTTGGTTGTAGTGAATATTTTTGCCAATATCAATAATGTAATTGGTGCTGTACTTGTCGACAACCAACCCAGTTTTTGTTGAACTTCCCAATATCAGGAGTTTTGACACATTTTCAGAAACTTCCATTGCTTCAGAAGCCTCCAGGTTATACCAAAAAGTATTGCTGCTGCATAGCAGGGGAAAAGGTGTGATCGAAGCCAAAGCTTTAATCTGCGCTATCATGAAGGATGGAGTGTTATCAAGAACGGGGTTGGGGATTATCACAAGTCTGCAATTATTCCTGTTGGATAACCTTTATGGTATGCACTCTATACTAATAACACTGGTCGACAAAATAGAACTTTTTTCTCTCATCAAAGATGTTAACATATTTTTTGAAACCAGTTTTGTACACAGATTCCAAATCTGTTTTGGGTTTTTTTTCGAGCACATTAAATTATTAAAATATGACAGGCATTAATTTCTGCACAATTTAGGCAATAATCACACATTAGGCGAGAAAAAAGTTTATAATCGAAAAAAGTTGGACTTATTATTTGGTAAAGATACTCCACTCACCTTGGTCATGGCAGATGTTAAGGTAAATAATAAGCTTGAGAATGCTATGAACAAGGCGAGTTTAACACCTGGATACATCCAGTCAAGAACTTCACTTGAACATCTGCCATGAACAAGGTGAGTGGATTCTTTCGAAACGTCGACTTTACCGACTTGTAAGTCTAGCTTTTTAAATTTATAAACTTTCACCGTTTAAATTTGACTGGATGAATAATAACAACCAGCATCAAGTTACTCATTAGGCGAGTAAACATTCTAACTTTATTCATTTTTCAGTGCAATTCCAATCAACATTATACACACCATACACATGGTTAAACTAATACACTTATGAAAAAAAGAAATGTATAAAAACTTTATTATGTTGTGAGTATGATTTTCTTTTGTAAACTTTGTCCAGATTATCATGATACAACATCCAGCAGTAGTCTGCCAGCATACTTTCGTTCCAGAAACCTTGGTAGCGATTTTACATTGCCTGAATGTATTTATGGAAGCGTTCCACCCACTCGTCACTCATCACACCAAGGTTTTCGGGAAAGAAATCTAAATGCGAGTTTAAAAAAATGTAATTTCAAGGAAATGCAACAGCCCATTTATTTTTGACATGCATCAAGCAGTTTCCGGACTCCATCTTTGTATGCGGGAGAATTGTGCTTACCCCAATAGTTTCCACAAATCCATTTGAAAGGATATTGTATTGCCTTAGTCTAAACTATAATGGAGCGAAGAGTTTATCTCCTCCAAGATGAAGCGTCAACGGTCCACAAAACTCAACAATATTGGACTTGATATACATGACTCTGGAATGCGATACGTTTTAGCTCGCTATCACGAGTGAATTCAGCAAAAATGAGTGGGGTTAAAAAGTGAAGCCGAGGCCACGATGTATAAGTTATGCAGCCCGAGGTACATCACCGAACATGATTGGTCCAGTGTTATCACATGCCCACCACAACAGAACAAACGAGTGATGGCAGGTTTACTACATCTATCTCTCTCTACAATATATATATATATATATATATATATATATATATATATATATATATATATATATATATATATATATATCTATATATCCAGAGAAAGATAGATAGATAGAGAGAGAAAGATTGATAGATAGATAGATAGATAGATAGATAGACAGACAGACAGATAGATAGATAGATAGATAGATAGATAGATAGATAGAGAGATAGATAGAGAGAGAGAGAGAGAGAGAGAGAGAGAGAGAGAGAGAGAGAGAGAGAGAGAGAGAGAGAGAGAGAGAGAGAGAGAGAGAGAGAGAGAGAGAGAGAGAGAGAGAGAGAGAGAGAGAGAGAGAGAGAGAGAGAGAGGAAGAGAGGAAGAGAGGAAAGAGAGGAAGAGAGGAAGAGAGGAAGAGAGAGAGGAAGAGAGGAAGAGAGGAAGAGAGAGAGAGAGAGAGAGAGAGAGAGAGAGAGAGAGAGAGAGAGAGAGAGAGAGAGAGAGAGAGAGAGAGAGAGAGAGAGAGAGAGAGAGAGAGAGAGAGAGAGAGAGAGAGAGAAGGGGAGAGAGAGAGAGAGAGAGAGAGGGGAGAGAGAGAGAGAAGGGGAGAGAGTGAGGGGAGAGAGAGAGAGGGGGAGGAGAGGGGGAGGAGAGAGGGAGGAGAGAGAGAGGGGAGAGAGAAGGGGAGAGAGTGAGGGGAGAGATATATTCGAGAGAGAGGGGGAGAGAGAGAGAAGGGGGAGAGAGAGAGAGGGGAGAGAGAGAAGAGGAGAGAGACTTTTGCATATTCTTATTATAAAACAATAAATATATATATATATATATATATATATATATATATATATATATATACATATATATATATATATATATATATATATATATATATATATATATATATATATATATATATATATATATATATATATATATATATATATATATATATATATATCCTGGTGTTGGCGCAGTGGTTTGGGCAGCGCTTGGGATCCAAAAGGTCCTGAGTTCAAGCCCCGTTGGGCCACTGAATTAATACAGCAGGGGGTTGACTCAGCCTGTCATCCTTCCGAGGTCGGCGAATGAGTACCAGTGTACTGTGCCGGTGTGTACCCCAGTTAAAATAGGTGTACCATATCCCTGTGTCGTAAGAGGCGACCAGGGTTGCGTCAGGAAGGGCATCCAGCGTAAAACCTGTGCCAAATCAATATGCGGATCATACGGATGATCCGCTGTGGCGACCCCGAACGGGAGCAGCCGAAAGCAGAAGATATATATATATATATATATATATATATATATATATATATATATATATATATATATATATATATATATATATATATATATATATATATATATGCCAATATATATGCCAATCAGTGAAAAGACACTATTTCCTAGCAGTACATTTATACGTACAACAATACAATGTAAACAATAAATACTCAAAACTCATTAATAAATTCCAAATCAATCAAAAAACTACAGTGATATCAATAAATTGTTCTCATGCACTTTGCAAATCCCCTCATTACACCAAGACTTCTTAAAGTCATCAACACTCGTTTCCCTTTTGTTTAAACAAAATTCAAGTTACAGTCGTGCTGTTATTCAGGCATTGAAAAAACGCATAACATTGAACATCCCAATAGGCTTTTCTTTCAATTTCTCCTACCTCGATAAATAACCCACCATTTTTGCTGTGGCTACCAAGAACAAAAAACAACAACTAATGTCACACGCAGGGTGACCCATATCTTGCCAAAAGGTGACCACGTGTAACTTCTTTCAGGTCATACTGAGATGAACAGAGCTGCTCTCCACCAGGAAGAACTCCTTGAGAAATATCTGCCTACGAGAAATTCTGATGAGAATCGTTCTACAGAGTAACGATGAAAAATATGCGTTTGCCTCATAACGTCACCAAATGACGTCATAATGTCTCAAGTTTGACATATCCAGAAAGCACTCATTAAGCTGTTCAATTTGAGGTATTACACGATATTGTACCTAAGATTTCAAAATTTGACCTTGGGGTCAAAAAATTTCGACCTCCAGCGCTAACCATGAAGGTAAAGGCCGATCGCCACCAAAAATTAATCAGCTGAGTGCCAGACCATGAACTATATTCCCATGGAGTTTGAAGACGATCCAATCAAAATTACTCAAAAAATAAGGGTTTCGTCGACTCCCTGATTTGCGACAAAGTGACCTTGACCTTTGATCTTGACCTTGAAAATTTTATGTGCTGAAAGGGACCTCTATAGGCCTCTGATATGCGAAGTTACAAAAATTTACAATGATAACTGTGCTCTGCAGAGTGATCGATACGTGATTACAGACAAATAAAAAAATAAAATAAAATAAAAATCATACAAGCTGACTCACATATCTTGCAAAAACTTCGTTTTGGCAAGATAATAACGAGTTTACTTGATCTTTCCACACGAAACTACACAATCTTAGTGAGAAAGTAATTTGCATCTTTTTTGCCATGTGGTTCAGCCATTGAAATAATGGCACAAGCCTTGTAAAGTCAACATCTGCATGGAACAAATCCTCTGTACAAATGCAGAAAGGGCAGCACCTGGATATGGTAGAAAAAATGATTTAACAACTTATTCGAAGGAATGACCCAATGCGCTAGTCGCCATTAATCTCCAGTCCTTTTCGCAACCAGCTTACTATAGAATGAGTTCCATATCGGGTCAGACGGGGTTCCTTCCGGCATTATTATTTTCTACCTGCCTACTCCATTCAATGGAGAATTCTCGAGTAGGACTCGAGGAGACAGTCTATCTTGGTCCTTACTGCTATATTTCTGAAAAATATATTTTCCTGAGCTAGGGTCAGGTATGGGAGCATTTGCCAGAGCAGCACGTCGTTGGGCTCACTTTCCACTGGTACTCCAGGGGCCTCCGTCTGGCCATTCCCCAGGCAGATGCCAAGCCCATCCCCATCTCCTTGAGATGCCGGTTAACCTGCTGTAACCACGAGGCATGTGGTTGGCCTATTGGCCTCCTCCACTCATGAGACTCCCTCACTGAGAGAAGCTGGGGAGCAGGATCAGCATCAGGAAAATGAGCCACATGTCCATACAGCCGCAGCTGATGCTCACAGATTATGCAGCTAACAAATCTCATCTGAGTCTCTCTCAGCAACCGCTCGTTGGACCAGCGATAGACAAGGATACTCCGAAGAGACATGGTACCAAAGGAATTAAGTCTCCATCTCAGATCCTTGGTCAGAGTCCAATTCTTGCATCCATAGAGCAAGACTGGAAGCACCAAGGACCTGAGGACTCGGACTTTCGTCCTCCTGCACAGGTACCAGCAGCGCCACACCCCATGATCCAGTGAATCCATGACTCCCCAGACCAGACCCAGACGTCTATCGACCTCTGACTCACAGCCAGCAGAGACATGAATATCACTGCCAAGGTCAGTGAATCTCTCCACGACCTGAACATCCTCACCACAAACAGACACAGACAGGACAGCAGCATCCAAGATGTCATTGAAAGCCTGAATCTTAGTTTTTACCCAGGAAACCTGTAATCCCAGCGGCTCTGACTCCTCATTCAGCACACCGAGGGCCCCCAAAAGGATATCTAAAGCCTCCGCAAAGATGACTGCATCATCTGCGAAATCAAGGTCTGAGACCTTGACATTCCCAAACGATGCACCACAGCTTGATCTCTCTGACATCCTCCCAATAATCCAGTCCATACAAGTGCTGAAAAGTGTGGGGGCCAGTACACACCCTGACGAACTCCAATAACAACTAGAAATAAGTCAGAGATGGTACCACCACATTTCACACAGATGTATGTGTGTATATATATATATATATATATATATATATATATATATATATATATATATATATATATATATATATATATCTTCTTCTTCTTCTTCTTCTATCGGCTGCTCCCGTTAGGGGTCGCCACAGCGGATCATCCATATGATCCGCATAGTGATTTGGCACGTTTTACACTGGATGCCCTTCCTGACGCAACCCTGGTCGCCTCTTACGACACAGGGATATGATACACCTATTTTAACTGGGGTATACACCGGCCCAGTATACTGGTACTCATAGCGCCGCCCAGTGCAGAGCTCCCGTCCCCAAGAGATCCTCCAACCCAAGCTTCCGATTAGCCGGATTTCAGGCGTACGCCACTATGCCCGTTATATATATATATATATATATATATATATATATATATATATATATATATATATATATATATATGTATATATATATATATATATATATATATGTATATATATATATATATATATACATATATATATATGTATATATATATATATGTATATATATATATATATATATATATATATATATACATATATATATATATATAGATATATATATATATATATATATATATATATATATATATATATATATATATATATATATATATATATATATATATATATATATATATATATATATATATATATATATATATATATATATATATATATACATATATATACATATATATATATATATATATATATATATATATATATATATATATATATGTATATATATATATATGTAGTAGATTAATGGTGTTTCTGAGACATCCATGCAAATGAATGGGGAAAACTATTAATTGAACCCCGAAAACCCCAAAACAGGAGGCTTACTCCTCCCCCCCACCCCCCATACAAATGTATAGGGAGAACTCTGACTCGAGACCCATCAGGACAAAAGGAGGAGATTGATTTTCTGCCATACAAGCTCATGTTAAATTGAGACTGTCTCAGGGCTCAAAAAACCTCATACAAATTAATAGGAGAAGCTTTCTTGCCCAAGGCTTATTTGGTCAAAAGAGAAGAATAATTTTCTCTCCCCCTCTGACTCTTATTCCATGGGTTCAAAAGAAGTGATTGATCTCTGCCCCATTTCTTACTCCATTCAAAGAGTGATTCAACGAATATTTGATCATGTTCTATTTGAGGTAATAAATTAATTTTCCTATTCCATTCATCACCATCGAGTCTGTTAAAAATATTATTTTGGAACTTAGTTCTTGGTCTAAATATCTTTGTTGAGCATAGATAAAATGATAAACTTCTCTTCATGCTCATGTTTGACCACCCCCTGAGCCACATATCATTTTGAGATTATAGTAAATTGTTTTTCCATTGTTTAATTGATAACCTTCAATGTTTTCAGTCCATTCAAGGATATTTATTTTTATCTTGACATCCTCTAATTACTTTGTAATTAAATTTATCGGCTTATTTTTTTTATCTACTTTTACCCCGGTTATTTCTTCAATAAGACTTATTTGCCATTTCTCACATTCTTTATGTTTTCCATTTAAGTACCAAGGTTGATTACATCTCCACTCTTTGGTTTGGTTATTGCTTGGTTCTATCATTTATAAATCAGTAAAAGACGGAAGTAGTCTTTTAGTAAAGACAGTAAAAGATGGTAGTACTTAAAACCACAAGGGAGACTATTAATTCCATTCTCTAAAATATATATTTATCATCAAAAAGCTCCTCATGCTTTCTTATTTATTTCTTCTGTATATAATTGATGCTTATAACTTCTTATTTTATTCATTTTTCTCTACTCTTCTTTCTTTAAGATTAAACAGTTGTCATAATGTTCAAAGTTTATTGTTTCATTTCTTATTTTTTTCTTTATTCCCTTTCACTTCATTTTACACCTTTCAATATTATTGTCAATACAGTCATGCACCGCTTAACGACGTTCTGGGCAACGACGGATTGCATATACGACAGATCTGCCACTTCTGGAAAAAAAAAAAATGAAATAAAAATGTAGCTGAAAAATTCCTATCGCCGAGTGATGAAGCCGATGTAGTGCTGCCAGTCGTATAAAAATAGCACTTACAATTATGGACACTGTACAGTACATAATACCTCATAATGATAATAAACAACGACAGTGTGGCCCTGTTATAATGCGATCATTGAGGTCCATAAAATGTCATCGCGAAAAAAACAGGGTATGCTAAATCGGGATTCAAGGAAATCGGCTTACAAACTGAACCAATATTTTCACGTTTACCTTCTCGCAAGTAAATTACCTTTAAATTGAAGAATTCCACGAATAAATCATTGTTGTTAGTCAAAATTAAAACACCAATTTATTTTTAGTGAAGCTTTTTATGTTGTCAAAACAATCACATTGTTCCTAAAATATATATCACAATTGACAGGTGCTCATTTCTTCATTTGTATATTATAACATCGATGCGATGATTACGTATTTATAAAATCCAAATGCTATTTGTTCACCTTTCTATAATTGATGCGAGAGGAGATTGTAAGCTGCTGCTAACAACAACGATGACCGTCATGAACAGCACAATGGTAAATCTAACGTGTCTTCCATCTCTCTTGGATGTGTGTTACAATTGCCGACAGTATTCAGTACAGTAACATGCTGTACAGGTTTGTATCCGAGGAGCAATAGGCTACACCATATAGCCTAGGTGTCGAGGTTTGTATAAGTACGATGTTCGAAAACGAAAACGAAAAAAAAATGATGTTCTCCCAACGACGACGTCGCTTAACGACGCGTTTCTCAGAATGTAAGCCCATCATTAAGTGATGCATGACTGTATATGTAAAAGCATAAGCCTTTGATCTCAATCTTATAAATTCACTCATAAAGTTCCCACCCAATTCATCTTTAAAGTTACCAATAACCTTTTCGTTATTTGATGAAAACAACACATCACCAGGTTTATAATTACTTGTATCATTTATATCAATATTATCAATCATATCCTCATATAAGCCTGGTGTTGGCTCAGTGGTTAGGGTGGCGGCTTGGGATCCAAGGGTCCTGAGTTCAAGCCTCGCTGAATTACCCCACCAGGGGGTTGACTCAGCCTGCCATCCTTCCGAGGTCGGCAAAATGAGTACCAGCTTGCTGGGGATGATCGAGTCATTCGAGTATCCTGCGTCAGAGTGGCGACCCATCCAGGATTGTGCCCAATAGCCAAGGAAACTGCTTCGGCAGCACCGACGCTCTGCACAGAGTATGGTCCCAATGGATGGATGGATGGATCCTCATATACATCTCCAGTCTTTATTTCTGATATAAAACTATCTGTATCCATATATAACAATGACACATTATCCTTATACTTTAATTTTAAATTATTATAGTAATAGTCATACATAAACAACTTTGACAAATCAAGAATTGATGTCCCTATATAAATAGGTTTATCCATTTCAAAACTCTCTTTTTTCAAATGAATAGCACTAAAGTTCTCTGAAAATACCTCCACCCGTTCAAAACTTGGTTTGTTAATTAACTTTGAAGGCTGTTTCCAAGATGTAGCAAGTCTTATGTATTCTCGATTCCTAACATTTTCCATAGTCTTTCCAAATAATGCATTATTCATTAATTTATAAAAGTCCTTCTCAAAATCTGTTTCTGCGTTTTTTCTACTTTGTGTATTAAAATCAATATAGTTCTTTAACCATGGACTTTGTTTAAATTTCAAAATAAAATGAATTTTCCTCACTCTCAACCCAGCAGATAAATATTGTCTCAAGTTCCTTTAATGTAAAACATAAATTTCTTTATCATTTAAAGTAGTAAGTAGTTTTTCTGAAGATTTACCTTTTATATTAAACGACTGTTGATATTCACGTAACCATTCTTGTCTTGGACTTTCTTTATCGCAGGCATAGGGTAGGTCTTTATGCTTATTATGAAGATCGCTCGGGTACCTCAAATCAACTTCAAAATAATAACCTTCTTCTTCCTCATTCAATTCCTCTTGAGAAGAAATAACAATATTCTTCAAAACCTTTTCATAATCCTTTTCTTCCACCCACTCTAATTTACCATAAGGTAAAGATTGAGACATGGCCCACCCATACAAATTGTTTGCATCATAACACATCAGGTAAGAGTTGTCATCATTCTTATTACAATCAGGAAGATATTTGTTATTTGCTTTTGCATATATCTTGAAACATACTTGAGATATTTGTGGTGAATTAACGTGAATCGAGGGACATGACGCGGGATCACATGTTGTGCGTCTCGCGTATAAGGGGAGGTCTCTCTGCGGCACGAGTGGATTGTCCCCGGGGCATTGCTATTGACATCGGCTGTCCACTTGATGCTCGTTAACTGAAGGTGCTCATTGACTGGTGAGAATGGAGATTATATCGAACTCCGTGCTTACGCGGATTTAGTCTGCAATGGTTAACTGCACATGTATACGTTTCTGCTTATGTACTCCTAGCTGAACCTGTATTTCCTGGTGTGCCCACAGAAGCGGCTCCAATCAAATGGAATAAAGCCTAAACTCTGAAGGTTCATCTCTCGCTCTCATTTCAATTTATTCCATTTGATTTTCTCGGCTCTCTCAACCAAAGATGGACAAGATCTACAAACCAGAGAGGTTCGACGCAGACCCAAACACGACTGACGCAGAAATGAAATGGTCACATTGGTTCTGCTCCTTCTCACACTATCTGACCATCATCGCGGAGGGAGCTGACAAATTTGCCGCTCTCGTGAATCATGTCTCACCCGGCGTGTACAGGCTCTTCTCGGGGTGCGACACTTACGAAGCAGCGATTGACGTGCTGCAGGCGCTCTACGTGAAGCCCAAGAACGAGGTATACATACGACATCTTCTCAACACACGCAGAAGCAAGCAGCCGGGGAGACAATCGATCAGTTCCTGCAAGCTCTGAATCAGCTGGGAAAAGACTGCAGCTTCCGGGCGGTGGCGCCGAGGAACACCGAAAGGAAGCCACACGGGAGGCATTCATCCAAGGACTCAGATCAGCCCACATACGGCAACGCTTACTAGAGAAAGCGCAACCCACTCTTGACAAGGTAGTCGATCAGGCTCGAGCGATGGATGCGGCTCAGCAGCAATCTGAGTCATTTGGGACACCGATGCTGCTCATGAACGCTGCTACGATGGGAACCCAAGGAACCCCACTGGCACAGACACAGCCAGACATGAGGGATGGAGAAACACCCGAGGAGCCGGATACCCAGACCTCGTCAAACTCCTCAGCAACTGCTCCGGTCGGTAAATGCTTCTTTTGTGGGTACAAAAGGCATCCTCGTCAAAAATGTCCCGCCAGAGATGCCACATGCATGAATTGCGACAAGAAAGGGCATTATGCCAGGGTATGTAAATCTACTCTAAGGAGGAATAAACCCACTTCTGCGGCTCTCTACTCGCAAAATAAATTGACTGCAGCCTCCCCGGGACATCTATCCAAGGCTATCATCAACGTGCGACGGGTGCGGGCATATGGCTGAGGCACTGATTGATACCGGTAGCTCTGAAAGTTTCGTCAACAGCTCGCTAGTGAAGGGCAGGAAATGGGTAATCCACCCGACTGACAATACGGTATGCATGGCCGCCACCTCACTACAATCCCGCGTACGAGGTACTGCAATGTTGAGTTGGGCGTAAAAGCGTACACGGGTCGGGATGTAAATGTGCTGGTGCTTCGTGATTTGTGCGCAGACGTAATTCTGGGTCATAATGTCCTCAAGCAGCACACGAGCGTCGAAATACCCTTTGGAGGAAGCAAGCCTCGTCTAATTTTAAATGCGCTGACCACCCCGGAGGTGACGTCCCCAGCTGTTCGCTAACTTGTCGCCGGTCTGCAAACCGATAGCGATCAAATCGCGGCGATATACCACTGCTGACATGAATTTCATCACTTCAGAAACCAGCGATTACTGGAGGAGGGAATTATAGAACCGAGCGGTTCGACAGGGCGCGCACAGGTGTTAGTAAGCAGCAGTCAGAGCCATAAGAGACGGATGGTTGTCGATTGTTCCCAAACGGTCAATCGCTTCACCCAACTCGACGCCTACCCCCTGCCGCGCATAGATGAGATGGTGAACGCGTGGCCAATTATAAGGTATTCAGTACCATCGACTTGCGAAGCGCCTATCATCAAATTCCCATCCGAGAGGAAGACAAACCATTACACTGCATTCCAGGCAGGGCGGCGCCTCTACCAGTTCAGAAGGATACCATTCGGTGTCACGAATGGAGTAGCTTGCTTCCAACGGGTTATGGACGACATCATCTCAGATGAAAACCTCGAAGACACTTTTGTTTACGTGGATAATGTCACAGTGTGCGGTAGGGATCAGAGGAACATGATAGGAATCTGGACAGATTCTTGAGCATTGCTGGAAAATATAATCTGACTCTCAACTACGAGAAATGCGTATTCTCGGCAAGGTCAATTGACCTTCCTCGGCTACACGATAGCCGACGGCACAATAAGCCTGATCCTGAGCGGTGCGCCCGCTCCGTGCGCTTCCACCACCTCAGGACTTGCAAACAATGCGCCGGGTGATCGGGATGTTCGCTTACTATGCAAGATGGATTTCGCAATACTCCGAGAAAATACATCCCCTAGTGCATTGCAAAAACTTTCCACCAGATGCCGCTGTCGTGAAAGCTTTCCACGATCTCAAGGATGATATCCAGTAAGTCTGTGGTTTTATCGATCGACAGCTCGGTGCCCTTCGTGGTGGAGACCGACGCTTCAAATCACGCCATAGCTGCAACACTTAATCAGTCTGGGCGGCCGGTCGCTTCTTCTCGAGCATTCTGTCTAGAAGCGAGCAGAGACACTCGGCAATAGAGAAGGAGGCGTACGCCATCGTCGAAGCGCTGCGTAAATGGAGACATTATTTACTGGGAAACCACTTCACGCTCGTTACGGACCAACGATCCGTGGCTTTCATGTTTGATGGGAAAAATAACGGGAAAATTAAGAATGAAAAAATTATGAGATGGCGGATAGACCTGGCCTGCTACAGGTACGACATTGTTTACCGGCCCGGGAAGGAAAAGCCCTGCTGCAGATACCTTCTCCCGGGTCTACAGTTCGGCAACAATCAGTCAGGCTTTGCAAGACCTCCATATGTGTCTCTGTGCCACCCAGGGGTAACCAGGATGGCACATTTAAATCTGCAGACAAAATCTTCCCTATTCTGTTGAAGATATTAAACAAATGAATGCTTCATGCCCTGTTTGTGCTGAACTAAAACCCAGATTCTTTGGCGCGGCATCTGGCAGACTGATCAGGGCTACTTCCCCCTTCGAGAGACTAAACATCGACTTCAAAGGGCTACAAACCGAAACAGACAACAGATACATATTCACCGTTGTTGATGAATATTCAAGGTTCCCTTTCGCGTTTCCGTGCTCGGATATGACCTCGGGCACTGTCGTAAAATGTCTCTCTGACCTCTTCGCTATGTTTGGGAGACCTTCGTACATACATTCAGACAGAGGGCCGTGTTTCATGTCGGCCGGGCTAAAACAATTCCTATTAGAGCACGGCATAGCAACTAGTCGAACGACAGGTTACAACCCACAGGGAAACGGGCAGGTGGAACGGTATAATGGAGTAATTTGGAAAGCCATAACTCTGGCGCTGAAATCGAGAGGACTGGGCCCCGAGCGATGGGAGTTTGCTCTTCCTGACGCAATGAATTCCATACGCTCTTTGCTCTGCACGTCCACAAATGCCACTCCTCACGAACGTATGTTTACTCACCAACGACGTTATGTTGACAGTCAAACGGTGCCCAACTGGCTGACCCACCCCGGTACAGTGTTCATGAAACGCCCGGTACGACAAAGCAAGTATGAACCGCTGGTGGAGGGGGTCGAACTCATTGACACTAATCCAGAGTATGCTCATGTCAGGCTCCCGGATGGCAGGGAGACCACTGTGTCGGTTCGCCATCTGGCTCCCTCAGGTACTCCTCCCGCCGGTACACCACCTCCTGGCACTCCTCCTTCTGACATTTCCCCCCAGGAACTCCGCCAGGCGGCAGGGCTGCCGCGTTCCCCCGAGGAAAGCGATCGAGGAGTCATCCCCGGCACAAGTCGAGGCTCACCAAGAGGATCGGAGTCTCCCTCAAGTGAAACTGCCGTTTACTCCCGGAGAGGTCGACGAATAAGGCCCCTCGACGACTCAATCTGTGAAGGAGATTATCGGCATTCTCGCTGCTCATGCTCCTATATGCCCATTATATCATATATCGATGCTCATTTCCATGCTCCTACAACTCAAAATAATCACTGCTTGGCATGTATGCTCCTGTAGATCTACTAGTCCGCGTTGCTTGAAATGTATACTCCTATAGTGCTAAAGCAATCATGGTGTGTAAGATGGGCCCCTAGTTACATTTTAAAGGTGGGGAGAATGTGGTGAATTAACGTGAATCGAGGGACATGACGCGGGATCACATGTTGTGCGTCTCGCGTATAAGGGAGGTCTCTGCGGCACGAGTGGATTGTCCCCGGGGCATTGCTATTGACATCGGCTGTCCACTTGATGCTCGTTAACTGAAGGTGCTCATTGACTGGTGAGAATGGAGATTATATCGAACTCCGTGCTTACGCGGATTTAGTCTGCAATGGTTAACTGCACATGTATACGTTTCTGCTTATGTACTCCTAGCTGAACCTGTATTTCCTGGTGTGCCCACAGAAGCGGCTCCAATCAAATGGAATAAAGCCTAAACTCTGAAGGTTCATCTCTCGCTCTCATTTCAATATTCCTCCTCCTTTAGCCTTCTCCATCATTAAAAGTATATCTATATCACTGATTAATTCCAAATTTTGTTTTGTCATTTTCAACATTGCACTCCAAGCCAAACCCGGGGCTGTGTCGTAGTGAGTGGGGTCTAATCCATAAGAATTTTTATTATGACAGACTGTTCTAAAAGTTTCAATCACATCACTTAATAACAGTACATCAGTTTTAAGATATAAATCATGATATTTCCCAAGATTCTTTATATTAAACTTATCCCAAACCTTTTTAGCTTGTGTACAATCTTCATCAGAAATATGAGTATTATTCAACTTACCCTAGAAACTCTCCCTTGAAGGAAGTTGTGTTTCTTTGAACCTTTCAAATGAATCCATATAGTCATACGGATATATTCCCTTTTGTGATAGGAGATCAATCTCTTCTTGATTTGAGAAATATTATTTAAGACTCGGGAAGTTTTTAATATTTGATGCTAACTGAAATAATGAATCTCCCATAAACTTGTATGTGTCAAGAAATCTGATATGGGTTTTGGGGATGTATAAATTGTTTTTGTTAATGAGATGTAAGTAGTAGATTCATGAGATTTCGGAGGCACCCATGCAAATGAATGGGGAAAACTTTGAATTGATCCCTGAAAACCCCTAAACAGGAGGCTTATTCCTCCCATACAAATGTATAGGGAGAACGCTCTGACTCGAGACCCATCAGGACAAAAAGAGAAGTATGATTTTCCACCATACAAGATCATGTTAAATTGAGACTGTCTCAGTGCTCAAAAAAACCTCATACAAATTAATAGGGGAAGCTTTCAGGACAAAAAGAGAAGTATGATTTTCTACCATACAAGATCATGTTAAATTGAGACTGTCTCAGTGCTCAAAAAAACCTCATACAAATTAATAGGGGAAGCTTTCTTGCTTAAGGCCCATCGGGTCAAAAGAGGAAAATGATTTTCTCTCCCCCTCGGACTCTTACTCCACTCAAAGAGTGAGCCAACGAATATTTGATCATGTTCTATTTGAGGAAATAAATTAATTTTCCTATTACATTCATCACCATCGATTATGTTCACAAATATTATTTTAGAACTTAGTTATTGGTCTAAATATCTTAGTTCAGCAGAGATAAAATGATAAACTTCTCTTAATGCTCTTATTTGACCATCTCCTGACACTCAGATTCTTTTTTGCATAAGCCACGCCCAGTTTTCATAGGTCACGCCCACTTCCCCTAAGCCCCGCCCACTTTTTAAAGCCCCACCCACTTTTCACGAGGTATTTTTATAAGCCATGCCCACTTTTCGTAAGCCTCGCCTACTCAAATCATTTCCAGTTAATCTCTGACTCACAAAGAATTCACTAGAAAATTATAGAATGTTATGTTTATAAAAAATTCCCAATGAAGGCTTGCCTGGGCTTGCCCAGTGAATTTTCAAAGAATTCTCCATTTTGAAAAAGGAAACCATAGCAACCAGTCTTTCTCTATGAAAGCTTCAAACCCAGACTCCATTTTAAACATTTTTTACTTTTACTGACAATGGAGTGCTGGGCTGGGCTTGAGTGGGATGATTTGGAGTTCTACTACTTGTATGGAACTAAACTGTAAAGTTGATGAACTGGATTCAAACCTCTTATCTATTGAGGTAAGATTTTATTTTCCTATTTACAGAGTTTGATTAAAGCATATAATCATTTAATAATTAATTCACTTAATTAATACATGATTATTTTCTCTCACAGGAAATTGTATCTGAAATACAAAATGAAAATACTGCTTTTGCCACAACTTGGGGCAAAATTGTCAGTTTGGTTGAAGACCTTATGAGTGACCAAGACCCACAGAACAAGTTCGTCCTTGATAACCCAACCAAAGAGTTACACCTAGGAGACCCGCAAAATCCTGAAAAAGAGTTTACAGCAATAGTACTCATTGCGAGTTATCAATAAAATACCCACTGATCAAGTTATACCTTGATGAGCCAGAATACAAGTTTTACCTTGAAGACTCACAAATTTTGAAAAAAATCAGTAAATGAGTTCTGCCTTGATGGTTTAAATAACTACCTTGGAGACTCGGGAAGAGGGTTCTGCCAAGATGGTGCTAAATATGGAACCTACCTTGGAGACTCACAAATTTCAGACATTTTGAAAAATAGAGTTTTCCTTGATGATCCACAGTTATACTATGTGAGATCTATCACTGAAACCCATAAAAAAAATTGGAAAAATGTGGTTCCTTGATGATCCACAGTTATACGATGTGAGATCTATCACTGAAAGCTACAATATTTCTGGAAATTGTGGTTCTACCATGGAGTTTTGGATAGATGCTTTTATTTTTGGAGACATGAAATGTGGGTTTTGGCTTGATAACTCACAATGTGATACGTATCTTGGAAACTCAACAGGAATGTGGTTATACCTTGGAGACTTGAAATGTGGTTTTTACCAAGACTCTTGGGGATCTCAACCTATCGATGTAGTTCTTTGTTGGATGGTGCTTGATCAGAGCAATATCAAAAAGTTCTGGGAAGAAAGTGCAGGAAAGTTCTTACTCCCCCTTTCTACTTTAACAAACCTGAAAGCCTTAAAAGACAGAATTGGAAGAAGAGAAAAATATATATATATATATATATATATATATATATATATATATATATATATATATATATATATATATATATATATACATTGTTAGTTCTGAGAAGAAGATGCAGGAAGGTTCTTACTTCTCCTTTCAACTTCATCAAACCTGAAAGCTTTAAAAGACAGAATTGGATGAAGAGAAAAAAAACATAAAAAATATATATTGTTGAAAAACGTATTTTTAAAAAGACATTGTGTTGCGTGAGGTTTGCATTGGGGTTGAGATTTTTGAATGTGAGGGTTAGGCCGGGTTTGCTTTGGGGTTCAGATTTTGAATGTGAGGGTTAGGGTTGAATAAGCTCCCTGTTATATTATCACACACACACACACACACACACACACACACACACACACACACACACACACACACACACACACACACACACACACACACACACACACACACACACACACACACACACACACACACACACACACACACACACACACCAACAACAACAACAACAACAAACAAAAGTTAAGTCTTGACTATTCAGTTGCGGAATCTATGTTTGAGGTTTACAGATCTAAGAACGTCCTCCACTGCACACACACCAACAAACAAAAGTTAAGCCTTGACTATGTAGTGCACGATTCTGTGTTTAGTGTTAACAGATCAAAGAATTTCCCCCAATGCACACACACCAACAAACAAAAGTTAAGCCTTGACTATTCAGTTGAGGATTCTGAGTTTGGGGTTCACAGATCTAAGAACTTCCCCCTTGACACACATTATATATATTTTAAATTTAACCCTGTTATACACCTCAGACTTGGTCCTCGAGTGTCCATAATGGTGTATAGTAGAGGGGAGTGAAGCGCCAACCTATTGCTCCCATGAGTATTATTTGCTTCGTTTTGTCTTTTGTAATTCCTGTGAATAAAATGAACCTAAAATCTCTTCCCCCTCTAAATCATATACTTTCGAAGTCCAAGGAACTGTATCTATCACATCAAAAATTCAAAAAAGTTCATTTGTCCACCGCTTTGTATAACCCTTTTAAAAAGGACATTTCCATCGATATATTCTGACAATATCACCAACTTTGAACTTGGGCTTTTTGACGTTAATCTCTTTTTCATATTTTAATTTTGTCAATGTTTCTGATGGTTTCATATTCGTTGATGTGTGAATCGTGTCATTATACTTATCCAGAATATCGTGAATAAAAGATGACCACTGTTGAGAACCGAGTTGTGTGAATTTTTTATATAGTCTCTCTTTTAAGGTACGACTAAAACGTTAAATAACAACGGCTTTTCCTTCATGAAAGGTACTGTATAATGTAATACTGTTATTTTTTTAGAAAATTCATAAATGTCTTGTTATAAAACTCTCTACCCTCATCAGTCCACAATTTTTTAGGTTTTCTCTTACTTTTATTAAATACCTGTTAGTAGGGTAAGAATACTGATTCTGGCTCACTTTTCCCCATGTAAATGAATGGGGGATTTTCAGCGATTCATATTTTTTTCCCTAAAAATAAATCCCCTTTTTATCCCAAGGTATATTTATTTGTCTCCCCTTTTAACTTGGAGGTTGAACCTCATTGAATTGAACACCTGGGGGTTGAACAGCTCACTCATTGAACCTATAAAGATTTGTTCATTCTCAAATTCCTTCAATAGTTTAATTTTCTTTGCACAATAATCCCCATCTAAAATATTGATAAACAAAACATTTGAATCTTTATATTTTTTAAGATACCCCATTTGTGCCATTACGAAATGATAAACTTCTCTTAATGCTCTTGTTTGACCACCTCCTGAGCCACAGGTTATTTTTTGTTAAGCCCCGCCCACTTTTCTTTAAGCCCCGCCCACCTTTGTTAAGCCCCGCCCACTTTCCACAAGGTATTCAATAAGCCCCGCCCACTTTTCTTTAAGCCCCGCCCACTTTTGCTAAGCCCCGCCCACTTTTGTTAAGTTCCGCCCACTTTTCATAAGGTTTTTTTAAGCCCCGCCCACTTTTGCTATGCCCCGCCCACTTTTGTTAAGCTCCGCCCACTTTTCATAAGGTATTTTCTTTAAGCCCCGCCCACTTTTGCTAAGCCCCGCCCACTTTGTTAAGCTCCGCCCACTTTTCATAAGGTATTTTTTCTAAGCTACGCCCACTTTTCCTAAGCCCCGCCCACTTTTGCTAAGCTCCGCCCACTTTTTATAAGGTATTTTTAAGCCACGCCCACTTTTCTTAAGCTCCGCCTACTTTTGCTAAGCCCCGCCCACTCTTACATCATTTCCAGTTCATCTCTGACTCACAAAGAAATCACTAGAAAATTACAGGATGTTATGGTTTTGAAAAATTTCCCAATGAAGGCTTGCCTAGGCTTGCCCAGGGAATTTCCAAAGGAAACCACACCCACCAGTCTTTCTCTATAAAAGCTTCAAACCCAGGCTCCATTTTAAACATTTGTTTTTGCTGGCAATGGTGTTCTGTGTGCTTGTCTCGAACTGTCTGTCTTCTATGGAACTAAACCTTCAAGTTGATGAACTGGATTCAAACCTCTTATCTATTGAGGTAAGATTTTTTATTTTCCTATTTTCAAACTTTGATTGAAGCATACTCATTTAATAATTAAATAACTTAATTAATACATTATTATTTTCTCTCACAGGAAATTGTGTCTGAAATCTGAAATGAAAATACTGCTTTTGCTACAACTTGGGGGAAATTGTTGGCTTGGTTGAAGACCTTGAGTGGGATGACTTTGGTGTTCCTTGGAACTCTCTGTCTTCTATGGAACTAAACCTTCAAGTTGATGAACTGGATTCAAACCTCTTATCTATTGAGGTAAGATTTTTATTTTCCTATTTTCAAACTTTGATTGAAGCATACTCATTTAATAATTAAATAACTTAATTAATACATTATTATTTTCTCTCACAGGAAATTGTGTCTGAAATACGAAATGAAAATACTGCTTTTGCTACAACTTGGGGCGAAATTGTTGGCTTGGTTGAAGACCTTATGAGCGACCAAGACCCAAGTTTTACAGCAATAGTACTCATTGTGAGTTATCAAGACAATACCCACTGAATAAGTTATACCTTGATGAGCCAGAATACAAGTTTTACCTTGAGACTCACAAATTTTGAAAAATCAGTAAATGAGTTCTGCCTTGATGGTTTAAATGACTACCTATGAGACTCAGGAAAAGGGTTCTGCCAAGATGGTTCTAAATATGGGGCCTACCTTGGAGACTCACAAATTTTGAAAAAATCAGTAAATGAGTTCTGCCTTGATGGTTTAAATAACTACCTTGGAGACTCAGGAAAAGGGTTCTGCCAAGATGGTTCTAAATATGGGTCCTACCTTGGAGACTCACAAATTTTGAAAAAATCAGTAAATGAGTTATCCTTAAGAGACTTTGTAAGTTGGTTTTACTTTGAATACTTGAAATGTGGGTTCTGGATTGATAACTCACAATGTGATACATATCTTGGAAACTCAACGGGAATGTGGTTATACCTTGAAGACTTGGAAAGTTGGGTTTATGTTGGACACTTGAAACTTTTTGGGGGCTTTTATTTATTTATTTATTTATTATTATTATTATTTTATTTATTTATATTTTGGAGACTTTTGGAGTTGCTATCACTCTTGGGATCTAAACCTATCAAGAAAGTTCTTACTCCCTCTTTCTATGTCATCAAACCTGAAAGCCTTAAAAGACAGAATTGGAAGAAGAGAAAAAAAAAAAAAAACGTAAAATATATATATATATATATATATATATATATATATATATATATATATATATATATATATATATATATATATATATATATATATATATATATATATATATATATATATAGGTGGAAATCTCATTTTGAAAAAGACTGTGTTGGGTGAGGATTGAGTTGGGGTTGAGATTTTGAATGTGAGGGTTGGGGTTGAGATTTTGAATGTGAGGGTTGGGACACACACACACATACACATCAACAAACAAAAGTTAAGCCTTGACTATTCAGTTGAGGATTCTGTGTTTGGGGTTCACAGATCTAAGAACGTCCCCCTTGACACATTATATACTGTTATACACCTCGGACTTGGCCCTCGAGTGTCCACAACGGTGTATAGTAGGAGGGAGTGAAGCGCCAACCTATTGCTCCCATTGCACACACATACACACACACACAAACAAAAGTTAAGCCTTGACTATTCAGTTGAGGATTCTGTGTTTGGGGTTCACAGATGTAAGAACGTCCACCCCTTGACACACATTATATACTGTTATACACCTCGGACTTGGCCCTCGAGTGTCCACAAAGGTGTATTATCTGCTTAGTTTTGTCTTTTGTAATTCCTGTGAATAAAATGAACCTAAAATCTCTTCCCCTTCCAAATCATATATTTTATAAGTCCAAGGAACTGTATCTATTACATCAACAATTTTAAAAAGTTCTTTCGTCCATCGTTCAGTAAAACCCTTTTCAAAATGAGATTTCCACCTATATATTCTTACGATATCACCAACTTTGAACTTAGGTTTTCTGACATTAATCTCTTTTTCATATTTTAATTTTGTAAATGTTTCTGATGGCTTCATATTCGTTGACGTGTGAATCGTGTCATTATACTTATCCACAATATCCTGAATAAAGATGACCATTGTTGTGAACCGAGTTGTGTGAATTTTTTATATAGTCTCTCTTTTAAGGTACGATTAAAACGTTCAACAACAACTGCCTTCCCTTCATTAAAGGTACTGTATAATGTAATACTGTTATTTTTAGAAAATTCATAAATGCCTTGTTATAAAATTCTCTACCCTCATCAGTCCACAATTTTTTAGGTTTTCTCTTACTTTTATTAAATATCTGTTGAAAAGCTAACATAAGAGTAATACCTGTTTTGTTTTTAAAGGGACAACCCACGCATATCTACTCCTCAAATCAATAACGGTTAAAGCATACTTGTACCCCTTATCATTATTGAGTTCAATCAAATCAGCAGACCAGATATAATCAACTTCCTTGGAATAAACTTTCCTTCTCTGAAACTTTGTGAATATTGGTTTATGTAATTCATCAGCTAATTGCTCTTCAGTCTTAATGGCATCATTAGAGCCTATAAGTTTTTGAATTTCCAAGTCCAAGTTTCAATTTAGCACTAATCATCTTCTTCACGATGAACCTATCAACTTTTTCTCTCAAGGTTGGATTTTGTATCAGAGACAAATTATACAACATTTCTCTATCGGCTTCATGCTTTTCTTCCAACGTTGTAGGTATTCCCATAATCAATATCGTGTCTCATGCACACTTCATCAACTCTATTGATTGGTTTACTCCAGGATTTAGGATTGTCTGCCTCATCTAATCTTTTATCCAAGTTTGTGCCTGGACCACAGAAAGAATAACCTGGAAGATGTAATTGCCTGGCATTCCAGTAGTTGTAAATTTACTTCCTGATAAAAACTTTTGTATATCTCCTCCGAGTTTGTGTTTGGAGATAAATTGATTTTTTTGAACCACACACCGAACATATACCTTTTTGTATAACCCTGTTATTTTTACTTTTAATATATGAAATATTTTTAGTATTAGTTTTCTTTTTACATTTGAGACAATAACTCATTTATTTATGAGAAAAATTCCTGCAGAGTGCAAAAACCTTTTTAGTTTCCAACATGCACATTTGAATCTTAATTTTTAAAACATAAAGAATCCTTAGAAATGCCTTCACTCTGTCCTCCATTTATTTAAGAAAAAACTTGAATTAAAATGAATAGCTTGACGATGCTAATAGTTTTGTTGAAAGTATTGCAAATAGACTTGTTAATTCTTTGTATTCCTCCCTGGTGAGATGAGTTAATTTCTTTAATACCTCTATTCTTTTTTGAATCTCACTGGTTTCCATATTTTGATATTTATTCATTCTCTCTCTTTCCTCGCTCTGTCTGTCTTGTCTGTTTCCTCCCTCTGTCTATTCTCTCTTTCCTCCTTCTCTTTCTTCTCCCTCTCTCTATTCTCTCTCTCCTCCTTCTCCTTTTCCTCCTCTTCCCTCTCTTCTTCAACTCCTTCCTCATCCCTTACTATACTTGAATCGTTTACACCCCATAGAATATTATACATATATTCATCAGGATTTCTTGTTATTCCTGTATCCAAAATAATTTTTTTTACAACAGGAAACCAATAAAATTTCTTTTGAATTTCTAAAAGAGCCTTACCTTTTCTTAACCTTATAATTTTTCATTATTTAACATTCTAATTAAATCTAAAGTTGTCGGTTTATCAACATCAGCATAATGCCAATCTTTTATTGAAAATACCTCATTCTTATGTTGTAGAACATATTTATTAAAATACCGAATACCCTTTTCTTGAAGGTATGCTTGAACACAGAAATGATAATTTTCTTGAAGCCTTCTTGCTGTCATTTATGTATTAGAAATATATGTTAGAATAATATTATGGCACGAAAAACTCCCCATCTTCCCATAGTTAAATCATTTTGTATTTCCTTACTTATTATATATAATCCTGTTTTTTCTGTTTTCATGAGATAAACAAGGGCAAAACCATTATTATATTTACCCTTATTAAATTCTTTTATTTGTTGTTTACTAATCGTGGCTCCACAAAACTCATTCTCGATACCAAGTGGATAATATTCTTCCTTACGAGACTGATTTAATTGTTCCAGGTCTTCGAGGTTAATTTTAAATGACCAATTATACCCTAAATCATTCATATCATACCCCCATTGTTCTATTCTCATACAAACGATACTCGCCCTTCTTTATAAAAATTTATTTTAATTCGAACTGTGAATTCTGTATGACCTGAGATAATATCAAATACTTGTGTATCTTTAGAATACACAGCCGTTTTATTTAAGTATATATATTGTGATAAATCGCTTAATCTCACCAAGTCATTCGCGTCAGTCGGGCTTGGATAATTTTTTAATTTATAAGCATTTTTCATGTTAATATTTTTGTTTATATTATATTTATGTCGTTCAGCCTGTGCCTTTGTGTAATAATTTGATAAATCAATATCCAGTTCTTGAGATACACCAAAGATAGAACCATCTTTACCAACATAAGTCATTTATATTAGATTAAAAATAATATCATAAAATTTTTTATTTTTGTTGAGTTGAAATAACACATATAGACATAATTGACCACAACACTTGGAATTTAATTCTTGGACTTGAAATGTTTGATAAACACCATTCTGTAAGAATTTTATGACTTCAACAGGTGGTGGAAGACCAAAACTATCAAAATAATATTTGTCTTGACTATTAAAAATACAAACCCAATGAGAACCGTTCCCATCATTATCTTCTAAGTTCATAATAATATTCTTTGTATGTTTCACACATTTGTTAATTCATCTCTCATACAAATAACCACATTATGAATTTTAATTTCTTACAATATTTGGCAAGTTGTAAATTTGATGTTGTATTCTTTCCAAATTCTTTCAACCACTCATCAATGCTCATTTATTTATTAGAAAGATATAATCCATTACCTCTTTCGTTAATTTTACACCTGCTTGTGCTATAGAAAGCATATCTCCAACTAACAATCTCTGCTTTATCAGGCAGACCTTCAAGTTTTTCAGCAAAATCTACAATTACACCACATCCACTAATTTGTTTCTCCAACTCTTTGTTATGTCTTTCCAATTCTTTTTGAGCCTGGAGTTGAGCCTTCCTTTCGCTGGCAGTTTTGACGCTGTTGAAATACCACCCGTCAATGCTCCAACCGCACTTAAACCAGCAAATAAAGGAATTAGAAATGGGAGAAATCCTCCACTCGTCTCTCTTATTGAATATTTTTTCAACATTGGTTTTGTCATTTTAATTTTAAGTGAGCCAGTGTCATTCAAGATTTTAACCTGTTCTCTTGTGAGCAAAACATCAATTCTTACTGCTCCTTTTCTCTGAATTGTATTAACGTTAATCGTACAAGGCTTTGATTTTGAACACAAGATGATAGTTTATGAAGATTGATTTGATTAACATATACCCCAGTTGGTACTTTGCCACTCATTTATTTAACAAAAAATTATGTGAGACTAATCATCACACCATTATCTGTATTAATCTGCAATTCTGTTTCTTCCAAAAGCAAACAATATGTATCAACTTCTTCACTCTCTCCTCTTTCAATGTATAGGGAAGTATCCACTCGATTAGACTTTATAGTTTCTTTGAGCGCTCAGGTCAAACGTATAGATTGTATACAAACTTTTAAATGCTGTCATATCCAAAATAGGTTCTTTATTTCCATTACTTTCACACACCTTTTTGGTAAGACTTGTATGCTTCAGCAAAATCATTTTTTCCCAATTAATTTCCAATCTATCTCGTGGATAAAATGTTCCATCTAGAGAAACGCCGAAGTTGTTTCACCTTAGCATTATCACTCAATGCATTATTCTTATCAGTCGCAGTATCACCATCTGGCTTTTTAAAATCATCCACAGATATCGTGGCTTTCCTTCCAGAACACCCACATTCCACGTGTAAGTAGTTTGATTGAGTTTAACGTGTTGACATCTTCTTTGAGGTATGATACACTGAGTGGATTCTTTGAGTTAAGTCTTCGATTCAACATCTCTTCTGTTTTAAGATTAGGAGTATATTCACTGATATACCAACTCATCTCCTCAATTACAAATTTATTCTGATCACCAAAAGCATTACCAACACCAAAAAGCAATCTATTTTCATTATCATTCCTTTGTAGTTGAAATCTAATTTTAAGACCATACAGAACTTTATCATAATCACAAAATCCAAATATACCTTTAAGAGGAACTGCCACAGTAAAACTATTTTCTGCTTTTGTATCATCATTATACATTCTTTTCCTTGGAATACATCCAGGTTCTGTCTTTGCTCCCGTTGACATATCAGGAATAAAACCTTCGACAGACCCCTTTACCATACTGTCACTAAGTGTATAGAGTGTAAATTTCAGCATTTCAGATACAGCAGAGACATAATCAACACTTTCAACTTCTTGTGTTCCAATATACAATCGCACACTATCAAACATTTTCCAGAAGAAATCATTTACAAGTGTAGCGTTTGTGTTATTCCCAGCCTTAGTGAATTTAAATTTACACAACAAGAAACTTTCGGAGAGATTCAAATAGGTTTGTTGATTATTTATTTCAAAACTTTTGTACCATTTGTATTCCAGTCTGTTCCAGTTATTGCATTTACCTTGAAGTAATCTTCTTTTTTAGTGGAGTTTGAGATAATAATAGTATCATCCAAATCATAGATACTATCAATTGCTTCCATACTTGTATTTATTTAGGAAAAAAGATGTTAAAACTTTTGAAACCCTGATCCAAGTATTTGAATTATTTTCTGTCGTTCTTGGGGGGACAACAGAGTTTTACCTTTCTTAATTTCTTTTATTGCTTGTAATTTATGAGATTCTTTCTGAGCATCTTTTATACTCTTTACAGCACCTGCTACATTTCCCACAGCAGAAGCAGTTGAACCAATTAGGTCTTTATGTTTAAGAATAGTTGAACCAATACCCATGAGAGTATTAATTATCCCATCTCCTCTAAATTGATGTCCAACACCCCTTTGTCTCTTAGGTTTATAGTATCCTCTACCAAGATACATACCTTCACCCTTGTAGTACGGGGAAAGGAACATCCCATCCCCTGTAATTATTTTATATTTTCCCAACTCGTGCTTGCTCACAATAACCATCGTATTTATTTATTGAAAAACTTCACGTAGGTGAATTCTGATGGATATAACTTCTCCATTAAAAGAGATCACACGATTATCTTGGTCGGTTATCCTAAAAGTTACTCTGTGTATGGTTTTTCCTGACACAGGTAGATAAACCAAATTTTTAGGCTCCATATTGAATTTATAACCAATTGGGGTTGAGTATGCGCTGAATGAAAATATTGTATTTGTTTTTAATCCATCATTATAAGCACCATCAATCAAATCACAGTGAATTAACACCGAATTTATTCCTGAGGATATTTGAATGACATTATCACTGTAAAACGTCCCATTAGTTTCAATCTTTTTGAGGAGAAACCTAATAACTCTCTAAATGAATTATCAATTGTGAAATCAACCTTGTAGTTATTTTTAACTTTAATCGTTGATTTTGAAGTATGTTTTTGAATGTTTATAACAATATTTTTGGTTCATCACCCTGTTCTTTCATAAGACGAGCAATTTCGAAGATATTTGAGAAATCTCGTATGCTCAATTGAGACTGTTATCGCTTTGTATCCACTTCCCGGATTATAACTAAACTTGTCATTTTTCTCGGTTATATTAAATAAGGTATTATAAGTCTCCATGGACAATAAAGATGCCTCATATTCTTTTGTTGTGTCAAGTTGTAGTGGGTATGGGAATGAAGATGTGTGGTCGCTTGTTGTGAAATTAAAACTCAGGATTGTGCTTCTCATCTTATTTAATATGAGATAAAATGTCTTTATATTGAGATTTATTAATTATTTTCATGTTCATCAACTGGTCTAAAATGGCTGATGCTTCATTAAAACAATTGTTATTTCCAGCCTTCTTACTGCCGAACAACAATAACAGTCTATTAACTAATTGCGATGGGTCATTTGGAAGAAAACTAATACTTGAACCAAGGATACTTAAAGCCTGAATAATGTGTTCCTTCTCATTCTTCCTACTTTTACCAGAAAGAATAACCTTATAATTTAGAGTGTTCAGCAAATCAATATATACTCTATCATCATTATTTTCCATATCCAATGGTTTATCAATATACTTTGATTCATCCCTCACAGTTGAACCTTGTCTTCCATCTTTGTGAGAAGAAACATTAATCTCGGAGTTAGTTTAACAGGGGGTTGAGCAGAACTTAAGAACCTTAATTCATCATTAAATATCAATACCTTTTCTTGAACAAGATGAAATATTGCTGGTTGTTCTGTTGGAATGAGTCCTGCTTTGGTTTTTGAATCCGCTGAATATTCATTGTTTTGAACAGCATTCACAATATAATCAGGGGTTGATTAATCTCTTCCAGTTGTTGAAATAAACCTTCATCATGTTCTAATTCTCCAATATGCTCTAATTCTTCCTCCGTCATTTGACTGAAATCTTTTAACATTTGAAGCTTTCTAGGAGTATATTCTACTGTGGGAACTGTGGAAACATCTTTCATTTTTTTCTTGGAAGTTTTTAAAAGTGGTTTAAAAATTTCTCTTGTTTTTTTCAAATGCTTCTTCAGCCCGTTAGTTTCTGTCTGCGTTTCTTCTTTATGTCTTCCTGTTGTTTTACAACTTTTGAAACCAACTCTTGATGTTCCTTAAATCTTCTTGCTCTTTCTTTGTATCCATTTATTTATTGTAAAATATCATTTAATGAATTGTAAAGATCAACAGGAAATTTTCCTTTTCTTCATCATTCAAGTAGGATGTGTTCAAATAAATCCTTTTCTTTAAATATTTCATCAAATTCTTTATTAACATTAATGCGAGTTGTAATTTCTTCTTCACTAATCCTTGCATCTCTGCTTTTCATACGTTTGTGTTGAGTTTCTTCATCAACATCAAAACCGAATGATAAAATCTTCACCCGCTCAGATATTTAATAATTTGTCTCGTTCCTTCTGGATTAGTTTCTAATATCCCAACACCACCAGATTTTAGTTTCTTTAACTCACTCTTACAATGTGAATATTTTGTTGTACCAAGAGAAACCTCCTCAAATATTTGTCCTTCATTCCTCAATCGCATATGTTCCTCCACTGAAATATAGTGATAATCTTCACCTTATCCTTCTCCAGGTCTTATTGCTCTAGTTGTTGTTGATACAATGCGTATCTGGGGGTGTTTTTTAAGTAAATTTACAATATTCTCATTTGTACTACACAAGAACCTTGATTTATGAAAGTTTTTTCCAGAAGCAGATTTACCCACAAGATTTATAATAATAGTTGTCATTTATATATGTAATTGTTTATAAAACAAAAAATATATCCCTTAATATCTCATCTTGTTTCACAACAATATATTTATATTTTTCAGTCGTGTGCTTCATATAATCCTCAAATTTCTTTTTACTACATAATGTAGAACAATTATCTCTCCAAAATTATTGATATCTATTGAATTTAACTTGAATAAAATAAAAGTATTAGCATTGTTTCTGATGGAACGACGAGGAAGTTGAAATACGATTGACTAAGATAAATACAATTACAAGAAGAATGTCTCCTCTTGTGTAGTAGCTGTCCATTACCGTTTGGTTTCTCTCATTAACACAATCATCAAAGATAACGAGGTTCTTTTGATTTATCCAAATCTTGGGAGACGGTATATCATCCGTATTATCACTAAGAATACAAGTTATAAGATTTGATTTCTTTTACATCTCTGTGTATCACAAAATAGTTGAATTATATCTTCAATGTTATAATCATTTAGGTTTTTTTGACGTTTAAATAAACCTATTATATCTTCTTTTGAAGACCAGCATTAAAACCTTGTGAGAGTAGTTGATACTCTGGTTGAAAACTCGACTTTGTGAAAATTATTAAATTATCATAATCTAAAAGTTGGGAGTGAGGAGCATTTTAAAAGTAAGCAGGTTTTTCCACATCCACTTGAACCAACTATGAGACATCTTAATGAATTTGGGAGATTTTTATGGTTGTTAAATTTTATCTTATTTTCCCAAATAGGTAAAAAATCATTCATTTATATATTTTCAAAACAGGTTATTTAATTTATTATTTTCTTTTAGAAACTCTATATTTTATCCTAAGTTCAGGTTTAATTTCAAGATAATCCATTATTTTATTTATACAATATCTTGTGTTGATATTTCCCTGAAAATTACATCCATGAATAATATACAACAACAATCCTTTGAACATTTCTCTTATACGTTCAGTTTCTTCCCTTGTAAGGAAAGGTGTGTTATCATCCTCATACTTTACATTCATTTCTCTAATCAATCTTGTAAAGTAATTCATTTTTGGTGTAAATCTAAAAGAATTATTTTCCTTTTTATATTTTTATTATCATTAATTAGAAGATAATCACAGAATATACATTGTTTATAGGCTTTTGACTCTGTGTTTAATCCCGTCTTTCACACGCATGAGGACAATTCTCAAATTTGTCATATGGAGAATCAGGAAAGTCTAGCATATTTATAAAGTAAAACTTTACTTAAACTGAAATTCATCTATACTTTCAGTTGTATATTACCATCGATATCGATATACTTTTTTTCATTATCAGATTCAACGACAACATTTTTTATATTAAAGGTAATTTTAAAATTATCGTTAACTACTATTGAACGAAATGTCATTTCACCTGATATATTAACATCCTTTATTTCATCAAGATTTACATCTTTAGGGTTGTTGAAAAAAATACAAATTTCTCCTTGCATATTACAGATGGTCTTATCTTTTCTTTCTAAAGCTTCATCCATAAGGTTTTTGTTCTTTGATACTTTTTCTTGTTTCATTGCTTTTTCTAGTTTTGAATATATTACTAGAAGGAGAGGAGAAACTTTTGTTAGAGATACTTTAATTGATGTTCTACCAGGTATACTAAAAGCCCTTCCACTGAAGGAAATTGAAGAACTCATATTATTTACCATAATAGTTTTTATCCAATAGTTGTTATATTTATCTTTGTTCAATTTTACATCCTTGACATATTTCTCAGTATCTTTAACAGATGAAGAGATTGATTGAAACTTGTCTTTTGTGTCTTGAAACATTGTATTTATTAAGTGAAAAAGTTGGAGGATAAAATGTTTTTAAGCACAGATTCACCTATAAATTAAACGAAATTTTCATCAAGAAAATTTTAGTTTTAAGCAAAGTTTTATTCTATAAATATGGTGAATACAACGTACTGCGATGTTTGTAATCACGAATATAAACATTATAGAAAACACCTCCGAACCAACAAACACACATTTAATCTATTTCATCAAATATCTCCTCTTGAGTTGGAAAGAAAACATTGTGATATCTGTTCAAAGGATGTTTTGAAGAGTAGTTATAATCAACATCTTCAATCACAAAAACACAAGAAAAATGAGTTTAAAGTAAAGGAGACTATTATATTAAAAACACTGATGAGGCATTTAAAGGGCATATAAAAATAAGGATTTTTCAATTTGGAGAACCCGGTCCATCATCAATAGCTGAATCAATTGAAATAGTGAAACCCGATGTTGAAAAATTTATTAAAAAGACATTAAAAGAAATGAAAACTTTAAAGTTTTATATGGGAGTGAAAATGAATATGAAAAGACAAGATGAAGAACAAACTCCTTATATGAGAACAGATCTTCATTTTATAACATCATTTCAAGATTTTTTGAATAGTGGGGTTTATGAAGAACTATCAAGACAAGAGGAGGATGTTGATAATACAGTGGTAGGAAGTGGATTCAATATTAAAAAATCATCTTTTTAGATATACACATTCTAAAAATCAAACCCTCTTAAAGCTTCTTCTTATATTGAATTACCAAAAGAAATAAAACTAAAGAAGGCAGTTGTTAATATTAAGAACAATGATAATAAATGTTTTCTCTGGTCTGTTCTTGCTCACTTACATCCACCAAAATGTAATTCAGAAAGAGTAAAACAATATATGAAATATGAGAATACCTTGGACATTAAAGATTTTAAATTCCCAATGTCATTAACAGATATTCCTAAATTTGAGAAAAAGAATAATCTTTCTATTAATGTATATGGATTAACGGATACAAACAAAGTTCAAATATTAAAAATTTCAAACAACTATAAAAATGAAGAAACACACATTGACCTTTTATATTTTAGTGTTGGAAAGAATTCACATTACACATACATCAATAATTTATCAAGATTAATCTCTTCTCAGGTATTCAGAACAGCAAACAAAATATATCCTTGTAAGCGATGTCTTAATTCATTTCATACAAAAGAACGATTAGAACAACATTCAAAATATTGTAGTAATCATAAATCAGCTGTAATTACAATGCCTAAACCTGGTGAAAAGATTTATTTTGAAGATTATAATAAATCTATCATGCACCCATTTGTGATATACGCTGATTTTGAATGTATCCTTAAAAGATAAATACTGCTTCTCCTAATCCAAAAGAACCATATACAAATAAATATCAAAAACATATTCCTTGTGGTTTCTGTTATTATATCAAATCATCTGTTGGAGAAAAGTATAACAAACTTGAACATTATCGTGGAAAAAATGCTTCACAAGAGTTTGTAAAACGATTAGAAAAGGATTGTATAAGACTCACTAAATTAATGAAAGAAACAAATGAACCGATGAAATTAACCAAAGAAGAAAAATTAGAATTTAGAATGAACAATATCTGTCATATTTGTGAGGGGGAAATTAGGAGTCTAAAGTTAGAGACCATTGTCATCTTACTGGTAAATATAGAGGTCCCCTTCATTCCTGTTGTAATCTTAATTATAAATTACCTTCTTTTATTCCAGTCTTTCTTCACAACAGCGCCAACTATGATACACATCTATTTATAAATGAACTTTCAAAAACACCAGGGAATATTTCTGCTATAACAAACACAAGTCAAAAGTATATTTCATTTTCAAAAATGATATTCACAAAACCTTTAACTCGTATTAGGTTTTTAGATTCTTACAAGTTTATGGGAACACCACTAGCCTACCTCGCATCAAATCTAAGCTCCACGGACTCTTTTCCAAATCTTAATTCATTCTTTCCAAAAGAGGAAATTCTCACTAAAGAGGAAATTCAGATTAAAGAGAGAATTCAAAGTAAAGAGGAAACTCTAATTAATGAAGAAATTCTAACTGAAGATGAAATTCTAATTATAAAGAAAATTCGAACTAAAGAGGAAATTCAGATTAAAGATGAAATTCTGATTAAAGAAGGAATTCTTACGAGAGAGGAAATTCAAACAAGGAATGAAATTCAAAGTAAAGAGAAAATTCTTACAAGTAAGGGAATTTATCCTTATGATTATATGGATTCATTTATGAGATTTAAAGAAACACAACTTCCTTCAAAAGAAAGTTTCTATAATAACCTTTATGAAGAAGAGATAAGTGATAAGGAATATAAACACGCACAAGAAATATGGAAAATATTTAAGATAAAGAACCTTGGAGAATATCATGATTTATATCTAAAAACAGATGTTTTATTGTTAGCTGATGTGTTTGAGGCTTTTAGAACACTCTGTCATAATAAAAATTGTTATGGATTAGACCCTGCCCACTATTTCACAGCTCCTGGTTTAGCTTGGAGTGCAATGTTGAAAATGACAAAACAAGATATAGATTTAATCAGTGATGTTGATATGCTTTTGATGATTGAGAAGTCCAAGAGAGGTGGAATATCACAAGTATGTTCAAAAAGATATGCGAAAGCAAATAATAAATATCTCCCAAATTATGATAGTGAAAAAGATAGTAATTATTTGATGTATTTTTGATGCTAATAATTTGTATGGATGGGCAATGTCTCAATCTCTACCTTATGGTAAATTAGAGTGGGTGGAAGAAAAGGATTATGAAAAGGCTTTGATGAATATTGTTATTTCTTCTCAAGAGGAATTGAATGAGGAAGAAGAAGGTTATTATTTTGAAGTTGATTTGAGGTACCCGAAAGTGATCTTCATAATAAGCATAAAGATCTTCCTTTGCATGTGAGAAAGAAACTCCAAAGAAAGAATGGTTAAGTGATTATCATAAAAGTTTTAATATTAAAGGTAAATCAACAGAAAAGTTATTAACAACATTCTATGATAAAGAGGGATATGTTTTGCATCAGAGAAGCTTAAAACAGTTTTTGAGAGAAGGATTGAGAGTAGCTAAAATTCATAGAGTTTTAAAATTTAAACAAAGTCCTTGGGTGAAAAAGTATATTCAATTCAATACAGATATGAGAGCAAATACAAAAGTAAAATTTGAAGGGGACTTTTATAAATTAATGAATAATGCTGTATTTGGAAAGACTATGGAAAATGTTAGAAACAGGCAAAAACAATAGATTCGCAACATCTTGGAAAGAAGCTTGAGGATTGATAAATAAACCAAGTTTTGAGAGAGAAGAGGTTTTTTCAGAGAACTTTTCTGCAGTTCATCTGAAAAAGGAAAGTATTGTAATGGATAAACCAATTTATATTGGAACAGCAGTTCTTGATTTATCAAAGATATTGATGTATGATTATTTGTATAATGACTTAAAGAAAGAGTATGGTGAAAATGTTTCATTGTTGTATATGGATACTGATAGTTTTATCCTAGATATAAAAACTGATGATGTTTATGAAGATATGAAGAAAAATATTGGAGTATATGATACAAGTAATTTCAGCAAGAAGAGTGAGTTATTTTCCAAAAGAATGAAAAGGTTATTGGTAAGTTTAAGGATGAGTTGGGTGGAAAAGTAATGAGTGAGTTTATTGGATTGAGAGCAAAGGCATATGCTTATAAGTATGGTGAACAGATTGATAAGAGGTTAAAGGGAATAAAGAAATATGTAATAAAGAAATCAATAACTTTTAGAAATTATTATAATTGTTTGATGAATAAGAAAGAAGAATATAGGAAAATGAATACAATAAGAAGTTATAAACATAACATATATAGTGAAGAAGTAAATAAAAAGGCATTAGGAGCCTTTGATGATAAGAGATTTATTTTAGATAATGGAATAGATTGTGTTCCATATGGATATTGTATGATAGAGTGTATAAAATAGATTATGTTTTAACGATGGGAAGATGGGTTAGGGTTTTTTAAGGGCTACTTATTTTTTCACAATATATAAATGGTTAAACCAAGTATTAATCAAACTAAAGAGTGGAGAAAATCTCAGTCTTGGTATATAAATGGAAAACATAATGAATGTGAAAAATATCAAATAAGTCTTATTGAAAAATAACTAAAACAAAGGTAAATAAAACAAATAAGCGAATTAATTTAAAAACTAGTAAGTTAGAGGATGTAAAGAAAAAAATGAATATCCTTGAATGGACTGAAAACTTTGATGGTTATCAATTGAACAATGAAAAAACAATTTACTATAATCTCAAAATGATATGTGGCTCAGGAGGTGGTCAGATGAGAGCATTAAGAGAAGTTTATCATTTCGTAATGGCACAAATGGGGTATCTTAAAAAATATAAAGATTCAAATGTTTTGTTCGTCAATATTTTAGATGGGGATTATTGTGCAAAGAAAATTAAACTATTGAAGGAATTTGAGAATGAACAAATCTTTATAGGTTCAATGAGTGAGCTGTTCAACCCCCAGGTGTTCAATTCAATGAGGTTCAACCTCCAAGTTAAAAGGGGAGACAAATAAATATACCTTGGGATAAAAAGGGGATTTATTTTTAGGGAAAAAAATATGAATCGCTGAAAAATCCCCCATTCATTTACATGGGGAAAAGTGAGCCAGAATCAGTATTCTTACCCTACTCCTGTTGAAGGGCTAACAGAAGAGTATTCCCTGTTTTGTTTTTTAAAGGGACAACCCACGCTTATCTACTCCTCAAATCAATAACGGTTAAAGCATACATGTACCCCTTATCATTATTGAGTTCAATCAAATCAGCTGACCGGATATAATCATCTTCCTTGGAATAAACCTTCCTTCTCTGAAACTTTGTGAATATTGGTTTATGTATTTCATCAGCTAATTGTTCTTCAGTCTTAATGACATCATGAGAGCCTATAAGTTTTTTGAATTTCCAAGTCCAAGTTTCAAATTAGCACGGATCATCTTCATCACGATAAATCCATCAACTTTTTCTATAAGCGTTGGATTTCGTATCAGAGATAAATTATATAACATTTCTCTCAGCTTCATGCTTTTCTTCCAACGTTGTGGTATTCCCATAATCATTATCATGTCTCATTCACACTTCATCAACTCTATTGATGGGCTAACTCCATGATTTAGCATTGTCTGCCTCATCTAATATTTTATCGAAGTTTGTGCCTGGACCACAGAAAGAATACCCTGGTAGATGTAATTCCGCTGGTATTCCAGTAGTTGTAAATTTACTTCCTGATAAAAACTTTTTTTATATCTCCTCCGAGTTTATGTTTGGAGATAAATAGTTTTTTTTTAACCACACACCGAACATATACCTTTTTGTTTAAGCCTGTTATTTTTACTTTTAAAATATATGAAATATTTTTCGTATTAGTTTTCTTTTTACATTTGAGACAATAACTCATTTATTTGCGACCAGGGTTGCGTCAGGAAGGGCATCCGGCGTAAAACATGTGCCAAATCACTATGCGGATCATACCGATGATCCGCTGTGGCGACCCCTAACGGGAGCAGCCGAAAGAAGAAGAAGAAGAAGAAGAAGAAGAAGAAGAAGAAGAAGAAGAAGAAGAAGAAGAAGAAGAAGAAGAAGAAGAAGAAGAAAAAGAAGAAGAAGAAGAAGCACAAGAAGAAGAAGAAGAAGAAGAAGAAGAAGAAGAAGAAGAAGAAGAAGAAGAAGAAGAAGAAGAAGAAGAAGCAGAAGAAGAAGAAGAAGAAGAAGAAGAAGAAGAAGAAGAAGAAGAAGAAGAAGAAGAAGAAGAAGAAGCAGAAGAAGAAGCAGAAGAAGAAGCAGAAGAAGCAGAAGAAGAAGCAGAAGAAGAAGAAGAAGAAGAAGAAGAAGAAGAAGAAGAAGAAGAAGAAGAAGAAGAAGAAGAAGAAGAAGAAGAAGAAGAAGAAAAAGAAGAAGAAGAAGAAGAAGAAGAAGAAGAAGAAAAAGAAGAGAAAAAAGAAGAGGAAGAAGAAGAAGAAGAAGAGGAAGAACAAGAAGAAGAAGAAGAAGAAGAGGAAGAAGAAGAGGAAGAAGAAGAAGAAGAAGAAGAAGAAGAAGAAGAAGAAGAAGAAGAAGAAGAAGAAGAAGAAGAAGAAGAAGAAGAAGAAGAAGAAAAAGAAGAAGAAGACAATAATTCATTTATTTATGAGAAAAATTCCTGCAGAGTGGAAAACCTTTTTAGTTTCCAACATGCACATTTGAATCTTAATTTTTAAAACAAAAAGAATCCTAAGAAAAGTCTTTACTCTCTCCTCCCTTTATTTAAGAAAAAAATGAAAACCTAATTAACGTCAATATCTTTCCCCTGAAAACGATGTCAATAGTCTTGTCGAAAATATTGCAAATAGACTTGTCAATTCTTTGTTTTCCTCCTCGGTGTGTTGAGATTCATTTATTTTCTGTAATACCCCCAATCTTTTTTTTAATCTCACCGGTTTCCATATTTTCATATATATTCATTCTCACTCTTTCCTCCTTCTCCTCAGTCTCCTCCTTCTCTCTATTTTCTCTCTCTCCTCCTTCTCTCTCTTCTCTCTTTCCTCCTTCTCTCTCTCTTCTCTCTCTTCTCCCTCTCCTCCTTCTCACTCTTCTCCTTTTTCTCCTCTTCTCTCTCTTCAACTCCTTCCTCGTCCCTTACTATCCTTGAATCGCTTACACCCCATAGAATATCATACAAATATTCATCGGGATTTCTTGTTATTCCTGTATCCAAAATAATCTTTTTTACAACAAGAAACCAATAAAATTTATTTTGAATTTCTAAAAGAGCCTTTCGTTTTCTTAACTTTATAATTTTTTCATTATTTAACATTCTAATTAAATCTTAAGTTGCCGGTTTATCAACATCAGCATAATGCCAATCTTTTATTGAAAATACCTCATTCTTATGTTGTAGAACATATTTATTAAAATACAGAATACCCTTTTCTTGAAGGTATGCTTGGACACAGAAATGATAATTTTCTTGAAGCCTTCTTGCTGTCATTTATGTAGTAGAAATATATGACAGAATAATGTTATGACACGAAACACCTCCCCATCTTCCCATAGTTAAATCATTTTGTATTTCCTTACTTATTATACATTTTCCTGTTTTTTTCTGTTTTCATGATATAAACTTGGGCAAAACCATTATCATATTAACCCTTATTAAATTCTTTTATTTGTTGTTTATGAATCATGCTTCCACAAAACTCATTCTCTGCACCAAGTGGTAATATTCTTCCTTACGAGACTGATTTAATTGTTCCAGGTCTTCTAGGTCAATTTTAAATTAACAATTATACCCTAAATCATTCATATCATACCCCCATTGTTCTATTCTCATAAAAACGATACGCCCTTCTTTATAAAAAAAAAATATTTTAATTCCAACTGTGAATTCTGCATGACCTGGAGATAAAATCAACACTTCTGTATCTTTGGCATACATGGCCATTTTATTTTAGGATATATATTGTGATAAATTGCTAAATCTCACCAAGTAATTCCCGTCATTCGGGCTTGCATAATTTTTAAATTTGTAAGCATTTTTCATCTTAATATTTTTGTTATACTATATTTCTGTCGTTCAGCCTGTGCCTTTGTGTAATAATTTGATAAATCAATATCCATTTCTTGGGATACACCAAAGATAGAACCATCTTTACCAACATTAATCATTTATATTAGATTAAAAATAATGTCATAAATTTTTTTTATTTTTGTTGAGTTGAAATAACACATATAAACATAATTTAGCACAACACTTGGAATTTAATTATTGGACTTGAAATGTTTGATAAACACCATTCTGTAAGAACTTTATGACTTCAACAGGTGGTGGAAGACCAAAACTATCAAAATAATATTTGTCTTGACTATTAAAAATACAAACCCAATGAGAACCATTTCCTTTATTATCTTCTAAGTTCATAATAATTTTCTTTGCACATTAAGGCACGTTTGTTAATTCATTTCTCATACAAATAATCATATTATGAATTTTTAATTTCTTACACCATTTGACAAGTTGTATATGCGAATAGATGCGAATCCGTACACTTCTGAACTTCCTAGGTGAAAAAGGACTGCATTTTCAAACTCAGTGGGGTCGATTTACTAGAAGAAATGTTTAGCCGGACGACAAATTAATTATAGATTAGAAAATATCGAAATGAGTAGGATTAGTTACTCAACTCCAGCAATGATAACTCTTGTTTTAGGTCATATTTTCGAAATGGTCGTGAATTCAACGTCACTACAGTCATTTCTTCGAGTAAATCGACACCAAAGAGTTCGAAAATGCACTCCATTTCCACCTCGGACATCCAGAAGTACCCATAATCGTACCTGACCATACCCCAATTTATTCAAGTCATGAGACTAAAAGTCTTCATATGGAGCGACCTCGAAATCACCTCCGATCAAGCTAAAAAAAATTATTTACGTTATGGGATGATATTAGAATAATTTTAAGCTTGTGGAGCAACATTGTATTTTTTCGAATTTTTTGGACCACCCTAATTAACATCCTTTATTTCATCAGGATTTACATCTTTAGGGTTGTTGAAAAAAAATACAAATTTCTCCTTGCATATTACAGATGGTCTTATCATTTCTTTCTAAACCTTCATCCATAAGGTTTTTATTTTTTGATACTTTTTCTTGTTTCATTGCTTTTTCTAGTTTTGAATATCTTGCCAGAAGGAGAGAAGAAACTTTTGTTAGAGATACTTTAATTTATGTTCTTCCAGGTAAACTAAAAGACCTTCCACTGAAGGAAATTGAAGAACTCATATTATTTAGCAAAATGGTTTTTTCCAATAGTTGCTTTATTTATCTTTATTCAATTTTATATCCTTGACATATTTCTCAGTATCTTTAACAAATGAAGAGATTGCTTGAAACTTGTATTTTGTGTCTTGAAACATTGTATTTATTAAGTGAAAAAAGTTGGAGAATAAAATGGTTTTAAGCACAGATTCACCTATAAATTAAACGAAATTTTCATCAACAAAATTTTAGTTCAAGTAAAGTTTTATTATATATATATATATATATATATATATATATATATATATATATATATATATATATATATATATATATATATATATATATATATATATAGAATACAACATACTGCGATGTTTGTAATCATGAATATAAATATTATAAAAAACACCTTCAAACCAACAAACACACATTCAATCTCTTCAGGCAAATATGTCCACTTGACCAAGAAACAAAACATTGTGATCGATGTGATAATGATATTCTTAAAAATAATTATAATAAACATCTTCAATCACGCAAACACAAGAACAATGAAGAATGGGAGGGCGCCACTAAATTCTCCATTGAAAACACCGATGAAGCATTTAAAGGACATATAAAAATAAGATTGTTTCGCTTTCAAGACCCCGGACCATCCTCAATCATGGAAGCTGTTGATATGGTTAAACAAACTATTAAGACTAAAATTAAAAACACATTAAGTGAAATGAAAACTTTTAAGTTTTGTATGGGATTAAAATTGAAAATGGTAAGACAAGACGATGAAACTACTCCTTATATGAGGACAACTCCTCACTTTATCTCATCATTTCAAGATTTTGTAAGATGTGATGTTTATGATGATCTCCAGAGACAAGAACAAGATGTTGATAACACTGTAGTAGGTGGTGGATTTACGATCACAAAAATAATCTTTTTAGATATACACATCTTAAAATCAGATCCTCTTCAAGCTTCTTCTTATATTGATTTATCAAAAAAGATAAAACTTAAGAAAGCGGTTGGTAATATTCAAAACAAAGATAATAAATGTATTCTATGGTCTGTCCTTGCTCACTTACATCCTCCACAATGGAATCCTGAAAGGGTTAAACATTATAAGAAATACAACAATACATTAAATGTTAAAGATATAAATTTTCCAATGTCATTGAGAGAAATTCCTAAATTTGAGAAAATGAATAATCTATCTGTTAATGTATATGGATTAACAGATACAAACAAAGTTCAGATATTAAAAATTTCAAACAACTGTAAAAATGTTGAAACATACATTGACCTTCTCCACTTTACTTCATAGGAAAAATCACATTATGCTTTCATCAAAAAATTCTCAAGATTAACCAAATCACAAATATGTAAGAGAAAATGTAAAACGTATCCTTGTAAGAGACGCCTCAACTCCTTTCACACAAAATAACTATTAAATCAACATTCAAAATATTGTAGTAATCATTAATCAATGGTGACTAATTTTCCAAAAGCAGGTTCAAACATGTCGTTCAAAGATTTTAACAAATCTATAAAATATCCGTTTGTGATATATGCTGATTTTGAAGGTATCCTTGAAAAGATAGATGCTGTTTTTCCAAATCCAAATAAATCATACACAAATACATTCCAAAAACATACTCGTTGTGGTTTCTGTTATTATATCAAATCAGCTGTAGGTGACTGTAGAAAATCATACTTCTCTTTTTGTCCTGATGGGTCTCGAGTCAGAGAGTTCTCCCGACACATTTGTATGGCAGAAAATCATACTTCTCTTTTTGTCCTGATGGGTCTCGAGTCAGAGAGTTCTCCCTATACATTTGTCCGGGAGGAATTAGCCTCCTGTTTGGGTTTTTTGGGGATCAATTCATAATTTTCCCCATTTATTTGCATGGGTGCCTTAGAAACCCCATTAATCTACTACTGATGTATTTTTGATCTGTGTTTGGAATGGCGAAAATATTTCCGAATGTCTTTGAAAGTTCATTTATAAATAAATGTGTCATAGTGAGCGTTGTTGTGAAGAAAGACAGGAATAAAATTTGGAGGTTTGAAATTAACATTACAATGGGAATGAGCTGGACCTCTATATTTACCAGTAAGATGACAATGATCTCTAACTTTAAACTCCTAAATTTCATGCCCACAAATATGACAGCTACTGTTCTTCCTAAATTCCTTTTTCTCTTCTTTTGTTAATGACATTGGTTTCACCATATTTTTTTTTTCACCATATTTCTCTTAGTTTTCACCATATTTCTCTTAGTCTTATACAATCTTTTTTCCAATCGTCTTATAAACTCCTCTGATGCATCTTCTCCTCTATAAAGTTCTAACTTGTTGTATTCCTCACCAACAGATGATTTGATATAATAAGAGAAACCACAAGGATTGTGTTTTTGGTATATATTTGTGTATGATTTATTTGGATTTGGAGAAACAGTATCTATCTTTTCATGGATACTTTCAAAATGACATATATGACAAACGAATGTTTTATAGATTTGTTAAAATCTTCGAATGATATTTTTGAACCTGGTTTTGTTAAATTGATTCCGGTTGATTTATGATTACTAAATCATTTTGAATATTGATTTTATTGTTCTTTTGTGTGAAAGGAGTTGAGACATCTCTTTCAAGGATAAGTTTACATTTTCTCTTATATATATTTGTGATTTGGTTAATCTTGACAAATTTTTGATGAAAGCATAATGTGATTTTTCCTATGAAGTAAAGTGGAGAAGGTCGTTGTGTGTTTCATCATTTTTATAGTTGTTTGAAATTTTTAATATCTGAACTTTGTTTGTATCCATTAATCCATATACATTAACAGATAGATCATTCATTTTCTCAAATTTCGGAATATCTCTCAATGACATTGGAAACTTTAAATTTTAACATTCAATGTATTCTCATGTTTCTGTTAATGCTCAACCCTTTCAGGTTTCCATTGTGCAGGCTGTAAGTGAGCAAGAACAGACCATAGAAAACATTTATTATCTTTGTTTTGAATATTAACAACTGCTTTCTTAAGTTTTATCTCTTTTGGTAAATCAATATAATAAGAAGCTTGAAGAGGATCTGATTTTAAGATGTGTATATCTAAAAAGATTATTTTTGAGATGGTAAATCCACTACCAACTACAGTGTTATCAACATCTTGTTCTTGTCCCTGGAGATCATTGCAAACATCACATCTTACAAAATATTTAAATGATGAGATAAAGTGTGGGTTTGTCCTCATATAGGGTGTAGTTTCATCGTCTTGTCTTACCATTTTCAATTTTACTCCAATATAAAACTTAAAAGATTTCATTTCACTTAGTGTGTTTTTATTTAGTTTCAATACTTTGTTTGACCATATGAACAGCTTCCATGATTGAAGCTGGTCCAGGGTCTTGAAAACGAAACAATCTTATTTTTATATGCCCTTTAAATGCCCCATCAATGTTTTCAATGGAGAATTTAGCTTCCCTTTTTTCATTGTTCTTGTGTTTGCGTGATTGAAGGTGTTTATAATAATTTTTTAAAAGAAAATCATGATCACATCTATCAAAATGTTTTGTTTCTTGGTCAAGTGGAGATATTTGTTTGAAAAGATTGAATGGGTGCTTGTTGGTTTGAAGGTGTTTTTTTCTAATATTTATATTCGCGATCACAAACATCGCAGTATGTTGTATTCACCATATTTATCCAATTAAACTTTGCTCAAACTAAAATTTTCTTGATGAAAATTTCGTTTAATTTAGATGTGAATCTGTGCTTAAAGCCATTTTATGCTCCAAATTTTTTCACTAAGTAAATACAATGTTTCAAGACACAAAAGACAAGTTTCAATCAATCTCTTCATTTGTTAAAGATACTGAGAAATATATAAAGGATGTAAAATTGAATAAAGATAAATATAACAATTGCACAAACACAATTCTGGTGAATATTATGAGTTCTTCAATTTCCTTCAGTGGAAGGGCTTTTAGTATATCTGGAAGAACATCAATTAATACAATGTATCAATAAGAAAAGTTTCTCCTCTCCTTCTGGTAATATATTCAAAACTAGAAAAAGCAATGAAACAAGAAAAAGTATCAAAAAATAAAAACCTTATGGATGAAGCTTTAGAAAGAAAAGATATGACCATCTGTAATATGCAAGGAGAAATTTGTATTTTTCAACAACCCTAAAGATATAAATCCTGATTAAATAAAGGATGTTAATATATCTGGTGAAATGACATTTCATTCAATTATAGTTCAGGATCATTTTAAAATTACCTTTAACATAAAAAATGTAGTAGTTGAATCTGTTCATGAGAAAAAGTATACAGATATAGATGGTAATGTTTTTTCTACAAATTAAATATGAGTCATTATTCAACTGAAGATTTTGAAGATTATGAGAGTGATGATGACACCAAGAGTTTGTTTTCAAATGATAGTTATGATACTTACAGATTGTGTTCAAACGATAGTAATGAAAGTAGTTTTAAAGATGATTGCGAAAGTTCCGAAGATGATGCCGAAGATGAATTTTAGTTAAAGTTTTATCTTATAAATATGCTAGATTTTGAGCCTCTTGAATTCCCTGATTCTCCATATGACAAATCTGAGAATTGACCTGTGTGTGAGAGACAGGGATTAAACACAGAATCAAAAGCCTATAAACAATGTATATTCTGTGATTATCTTCAAATTAGTGATAATAAAAAATATAAAAAGGAAAATAATTCTTTTAGATTTACACCAAAAATGAATTACTTTACAAGATTGATTCGAGAAATGAATGTAAAGTAAGAGGGTGATAACACACCTTTTCCTACAAGGGAAGAAACTGAATGTATTAGAGAAATGTTCAAAGGATTGTTGTTTTATATTATTCATGATTGTCATTTTCAGGAAAGGGAAATATCAACACAAGATATTGTGTCAATAAAATAATGGATTATCTTGAAATTAAACCCAAACTTAAGATAAAAAAATATAGAGTTTCTAAAAAAGCCAATAATAAATTAAATAACCTGTTTTCCAAATATATAAATGAATGATTTTTTACCCATTTGGGAAAATAGGATAAAATTTAACAATCACAAAAATCTTCCAAATTCATAAAGATGTCTCATAGTTGGTTCAAGCCAATGTGTAAAAACCTGCTTACTTTTGAAGATGCTCCTGACTCCCAACTTTTTAGATTATGATAATTTAATAATTTTCAAAATGTCGAGTTTTCAACCTGAGTATCAACTACTCTCACAAGGTTTAAATGCTGGTCTTCAAAAAGAAGATATAATTGGTTTACTTAAACTTCAAAACAATCGAAATGATTTTCACATTGAAGATATAATACAACTATTTTGTGATACACAGAGATATAAAAATAAATCAAAACTGAATAATTGTATTCTTAGTGATAAAACGGATGATATACCGTCTCCCCAAGATTTGGATAAATCATAAAAGAACCTCGTTATCTTTGATGATTGTGTTAATGAGAGAAAACACATGGTAATGGACAGATACTACACAAGAGGGCGACATTCTTCCTGTAATTGTATTTATCTTATTCAATCGTACTTTCAACTTCCTCGTCGTTCCATAAGAAACAATGCCAATACTTTTATTTTATTCAAGTTAAATTCAATAAATATAAACAATTTTTTGAGAGACAATTGTTCTACATTATGCAGTAAAAAAGAATTTGGGGATTATATGAAGCACATGACTGAAAAATATAAATATATTGTTGTGAAACAAGATGAGATATTAAGGGATATATTTTTTGTTTTATAAACAATTACATTCTGAAATGACAACTAATATTATAAATCTTGTGGGTAAATCTGCTTATGGAAAAAACTTTCATAAATCAAGGTTATTGTATAGTACAAATGAGAACATTGTAAATTTACTTTTAAAACACCGTGTGATATGCATTGCATCAACAACAACAACAACAACAAGAGCAATATGACCTGGAGAAGTAAAAGGTGAAGATTATCACTATATTTCAGTGGAGGAACATATGCGATTGAGGAATGAAGGTCAAATATTTGATGAGGTTTCTCTTGGTACAACAAAATATTTACATTGTAAGAGTGAGTTAAAGAAACTAAAATCTGGTGGTCTTGGGATATTAGAAACTAATCCAGAAGGAATAAGACAAATTATTAAACATCTGAGTAGGGTTAAGATTTTATCATTTTGTTTTGATGTTGATGTCAAATGATGGAGGAAGAATTAGAGCATATAGGAGAATTAGAATATGATGATGAAGGATTATTTCAACAACTGGAAGAGATTAATCAACCCCCTGATTATATTGTGAATGCTCTTCAAAACAATGAATATTCAGCGGATTCAAAAACCAAAGCACGACTCATTCCAACAGAACAACCAGCAATATTTCATCTTGTTCAAGAAAAGGTATTGATATTTAATGATGAATTAAGGTTCTTGAGTTTTGCTCAACCCCCTGTGAAATTAACCCCCAGATTATTGTTTATTCTTACAAAATATGGAAGACACCCTTCAACTGTGAGGGATGAATCAAAGTATTTTGATAAACCATTGGATATGAAAAATAATGAAGATATAGTATATATTGATCTGCTGGACTCAGTTAATTATTCGGTTAGTCTTTCTGTTAAAAGTAGGAAGAATGAGAAGGAGAAACACATTATTCCGGCTTTAAGTATTCTTGGTTCAGGTGTTAGTTTTCTTTCAAATGATCCATCACAGTTAGTTAATAGACTGTTCTTGTTTTTCAGTTGTAATAAGGCTGGAAATAACAATTGTTTGAATGAAGCATCAGCCATTTTCGACCAGTTGATGAACATGAAAATAATGAATAAATATCAATATAAAGACATTTTATTTCATTTTAAATAAGATGAGAAGCACAATCCTGAGTTTTAATTTCACAACAAGCGACCACACATCTTCATTCCCATACCCACGACAACTTGACCCAACAAAAGAATATGAGAGATCTTATTATCCATGGAAATTGATAATACCTTCTTTAATATAACTGAGAAAAATGACAAGTTTAGTTATAATCCAGGAAGTGGATACAAAACGATAACAGTCTCACCCGGAGCATATGAGATTTCTCAAATATCTTCCGAAATTGTTTGTCTTACGAAAGAACAGGGTGATGAACCGAAAATATTGTCATAGATATTCAAAAACATACTTCAAAATCAACGATTAAACTTAAAAATAACTACAAGGTTGATTTCACAATTGATAATTCATTTAGACAGTTATTGGGTTTCTCCTCAAAAAGATTGAAACTAATGGGATGTTTTACAATGATAATGTCATTCAAATACCCTCAGGAATAAATTCGGTATTAATTTACTGTTATTTCATTGATGGTACTTATAATGATGGAATAAGAACAAAAACAATATTTTCATTCAGAGCATACTCAACCCCAATTGGTTATAAATTCAAGATGGAACCCAAAAATCTGGTTTATCTCCCTGTGTCAGGAAAAACCATATACAGAGTAATTTTTAGGATAACCGACCAAGATAATCGTATGATTTTTTTAATGTAGAAGTTTATATATATATATATATATATATATATATATATATATATATATATATATATATATATATATATATACATCAGAATTCACCTACGTGAATTTTTAGAAGAAATAAATATGATGGTTATTGTGAGGAAACAGAAGTTGGGAAAATATAAAATAATTACAGGGGATGGGATGTTCCTTTCCCCATACTACAAGGGTGAAGGTATGTATCTTGGTAGAGGATACTATCAACCTAAGAGACAAAAGGGTGTCGCACATCAATTTAGAGGAGATGGGAAAATTGATACTTTAATAGGTATCGGTTCAACTATTCTGAAACATGAAGACCTCATTGGTTCAACTGCTTCTGCTGTGAGAAATGTAGCAGGTGCTATAAAGAGCATAAAAGATGCCCAAAATGAATCTCATAAATTACAAGCAATTAAAGAAATTAAGAAAGGCAAAACTCAGTTGTCCCCCCAAGAATGACAGAAAATAATTCAAATACTTGGGTCAGGGTTTCAAAAGTTTTTTTTTCCAAAATAAATACAAGTATGAAAGCAATTGATTGTATCCATGATTTGGATGATACCATTGTCATCTCAAACGCCACTAAAAAAGAAGATTACTTCAAGTTAATGCAATAACTGGAACAGACTGGAATGTAAATGGTACAAAATGTTTTGAAATAAATAATCAACAAACTTATTTGAATCTATCCGAATGTTTCTTGTTTGGAAATTTAAATTCACTTTGGCTGGGAATAACAAACGTTACACTCGTCAATGATTTCTTCTGGAAAATGTTTGATAGTGCTCGTTTGTACATTGGAACACAAGAAGTTGAAGCGTTTGATTATGTCTCTGCTGTATCTGAAATGATGAAATTTACACTATATTCGAAGGTTTTATTCCTGATATGTCAACGGGAACAACCACAGACCCTGGGTATACTCAAAGGAAAGGAATGTATACTGATGATACAAAAGCAGTTAATAGTTTTACTGTGGCAGTTCCTCTTTAAGGTATATTTGGATTTTCTGATCATGATAAAGTTCTGTATGGTCCTAAAATAAGATTTCAACTACAAAGGAATGATATTGAAAATAGATTACTTTTTGGTGTTGCTTCTGCTTTTGGTGCCCAGAATAAATTTGTAATTGATGAAATGAGTTGGTATATTAGTGAATATACCCCAAATCTTAAAACAGAAGAGATATTGAACAGAAGACTTAACTCAAAGAAACCACTCAGTGTATCATACCTCAAAAGAAGATGTCAACACGTTAAACTAAACCAAACCACTTACACGTGGAATTTGGGTGTTCTGCAAGGAAAGCCACGATATCAGTGGATCATTTTTAAAAAACCAGATGGTGATAATGCTACAGATAAGAATAATGCATTGAGTGATAAAACTAAGGTGAAACAACTTCGTGTTTCTCTCGATGGATCATTTTATCAACGAGATAAATTGGAAATTAATTGGGAAAAAATGATTTTGCGGAAGCATACAAGTCTTACCAAAAGGTGTGTGAAAGTAATGGAAATAAAGAACCTATTTTGGAGAAGACAGCATTTAAAAGTTTGTATACAATCTATGCATTTGACCTGAGTGCTCAAAAGGAAACTATAAAGTCAAATCGAGTGGATACTTCCCTATACATTGAAAGAGGAGAGAGTGAAGAAGTTGATACATATTGTATGCTTTTGGACGAAAGAGAATTACAGATTAATGCAGATAATGGTGTTATCATTAGTCTCACAGAATTTTTTGTGAAATAAATGAGTGGTAAAGTACCAACTGCAGTATATGTTAATAAAATTAATCTTCATAAATTATCATCTTGTGTTCAAAATCAAAAGCCTTGTATTATTAACGTTTATACAATTCAGAGAAAAGGAGCAGTAAGAATTGATGTTTTGCTCACAGAGAACAGGTTAAAATCTTGAACAATACTGGCTCACTTAAAATTAAAATGACAAAACCAATGTTGAAAAAATATTCAATAAGATAGACGAGTGGAGGATTTCTCCCATTTGTAATTCCTTTATTTGCTGGTTTAAGTGCAGTTGGACTATTGACGGGTGGTATTTCAACAGCGGTGAAAACTGCCAACGAAAGGAAGGCTCAACTCCGGGCTCAAAAAGAATTGGAAAGACATAACAAAGAGTTGGAGAAACAAATTAGTGGAAGTGGTGTAATTGTAGATTTTGCTGAAAAACTTGAAGGTCTGCCTGATAAAGCGAGATTGTTAGTTGGAGATATGCATTCTTCTATCACACTATCAGGTGTAAAATTAACTAAAAGGGGTGACTGATTATATCTTTCGAATAAATAAATGAGCATTGATGAGTGGTTTGAAGAATTTGGAAGAATACAACATCAAATTTACAACTTGTCAAATATGGTAAGAAATTAAAAATTCATAATGTGGTTATTTGTTTGAGAGATGAATTAACAAACGTGCCTAAACATACAAAGAATATTATTATGAACTTAGAAGATAATAATGGGAACGGTTCTCATTGGGTTTGTATTTTTAATAATCAAGACAAATATTATTTTGATAGTTTTGGTCTTCCATCACCTGTTGAAGTCATCAAATTCTTTCAGAATGGTGTTTACCAAACATTTCAAGTCGAAGAATTAAATTCCAAGTCTTGTGGTCAATTATGTCTGTATGTTATTTCAACTGAACAAAAATATTTTTTTTAATGACATTATTTTTAATCTAATATAAATGACTTATGTTGGTAAAGATGGTTCTATCTTTGGTGTATCCCAATAACTGGATATTGATTTCTCAAATTATTTCGCAGAGGCACAGGCTGATCGACAGAAATATAGTGTTTCGAATTTCATTCCGACTGGCATTCGATTGGCCGGGTAACTCTAATAGCAGCCGCGTCACCCACCGGACAGACAATTCAGTGGTGACGCTCATGGAACTACCACCAGGAGCCAGTCACGGGTGGGGGTTTAACCTCACCACAACCCAGTCCGCATTCTATCAGCGCGACATAGGGTGAATCGCCGAATGTCGATATACCTAAGTACCCGCGCGGGTAGCGTACCGAGGAGTTGTACCACGCCGCAGGTCGGCTCCGGACACGAACCGCTTAACCGGCTCATTCCGTGCTGAGGGGATAACCGAGCAGAATTATCGCCGACCTCGATGGTTCAGATTACTTACTGGGTGTCTAAACCCACTACCAAACCCTTCCGTGATGCAAGATGGAACTTTCAAACGAAGGAAAGGACGCAACGAAACGGGTCACAATTTAACAAGCACATTTTATTCCACACTCAGACAAGCACGTATTTACAGTTATACAAAAACAATGCACGTATACAGTCAAAGCAAGAACACAATGCAGAGTTACAACCGAATAAAAAGGGCAATTATTTTCAGCACACTTATACAGGTTTACTTACAAGACTGGCGCCACACTACACATATACCTGCACATGGCAAGGAGGTGGTGGTCGTAAGCTGAAGCTAAATCAGCAAATTGCTGAAGCCTTCACTGTGTCCACACGTAATAATGTGGATGCTGCCAAATTGCTTCTGGCAGAGAAAGACTTTGACTACGTTCTTCCTGCTATATTTGCACGTGAAGCCTTGGAAAAGTTTTTCGGCCAAGCCAGGCAAAGAAGCGGTGGAAACTTCTACATTGACATAGTTGACATTATGGCTGCAGCTAAAAGTGTAAATTTGCAAACACTCATTAAGCATGACATTATGCCCGAATCTAGTTCTCGTGTGATTGATTGCGACAAGAACTGTACAACCTCCATAAATACAGATGAGCGAAGTGAACTCATTGACGAGATTACTCCTCAAGACACTCA
>NC_140976.1:50676244-50700451 GCF_056783735.1 Eptatretus burgeri
TAAAATCCTGCAGCGCACACAAGTTCCCTCTGCTCAAGCCAGCGCATGTCCAGGCCCGTCTGAAGTTTGCCAATGACCATCTGGATGATCCAGAGGAGGATGGGAGAAGGTCATGTGGTCTGATGAGCCCAAAATAGAGCTTTTTGGTTTAAACTCCACTCGCCGTGTTTGGAGGAAGAAGAAGGATGAGTACAACCCTAAGAACACCATCCCAACCGTGAAGCATGGAGGTGGAAACATCATTCTTTGGGGATGCTTTTCTGCAAAGGGGACAGGACGACTGCACCGTATTGAGGGGAGGATGGATGGGGCCATGTATCACGGGTTCTTGGCCAACAACCTCCTTCGCTCAACAAGAGCATTGAAGTTGGGGTGTGGCTGGGTCTTCCAGAATGACAACGACCCGAAAAAAAAACAGCCAGGGAAACTAAGGAGTGGCTCCGTAAGAAGCATCTCAAGGTCCTGGAGTGGCTAAGTCAGTCTCCAGACCTGGACCCAAGAGAAAATATTTGGAGGGAGCTGAAAGTCTGTGTTGCCCAGCGACAGCCCCGAAACCTGAAGGATCTGGAGAAGATCTGTCTGGAGGAGTGGGCCAAAATCCCTGCTGCAGTCTGTGCAAACCTGGATAAGAACTACAGGAAACGTCTGATCTCTGTAATTGCAAACAAAGGTTTCTGTACCAAATATTAAGTTCTGTTTTTCTGATGTATCAAATACTTATTTCACGCAATAAAATGCAAATTAATAATTTAAAAATCATACAATGTGATTTTCAGGATTTTTGTTTTAGATTCCGTCTTTCACAGTTGAACGGTACCTATGATAAAAAATTACAGACCTCTACGTGCTTTGTAAGTGGGAAAAACTGAAAAATCGGCAGTGTATCAAATACTTGTTCTCCACACTGTACATACATATATATATATATATATATATATATATATATATATATATATATATATATATATATATATATATATATATACATATACATATACATATACATATATATATATATATATATATATATATATATATATATATATATATATATATATATATATATATATACATATATATATATATATATATATATATATATATATATATATATATATATATATATATATATATATATATATATATATATATATATATATATATATATATATATATATATATATATATATATATATATATATAATACATATATATATATAATACATATATATATATATATATATATATATATATATATATATATATATATATATATATATATATATATATATATATATATATATATATATATATATATATATATATATATATATATATATATATACATACATATAATACATATAGATATATAATACATATATATATATATATACATACATATAGATATATAATACATATAGATATATAATACATATAAATATATAATACATATATATATAATACATATATATATATACATATATATATAAAATATATATAAAATACATATATATATAAAGTACATATATATATATATATATATATATATATATATATATAATACATATATTAGGGGGGAGGGGGGAGGGGAGGTGGAGGGGACGGATGCAAATTCTCAATGTAAAGAGTATCACGTAGTTCCGCCTCTAGGTGGTGGAGGGTCTTACAAGTCTTCGCCATTTACAGCACAGCACTCCTTCCTGTCCCCTTGTTTTACAGTGCAGTGAGGTGCTTTAAATTACTAGCAGTAAGTATGTTTTTACTTCATGCACATAACTTCATGGGTTGTTTATTTATTTATTTTTTCCTATACAGAGCTATCAGTTGTTTATAAACCATCCACATAAAGGTGCGTTAGAAGAACGTGTTGCATGCTTGGAACAAGATAGCCCATAGGGTGGGTTCTCTGCTAGTTATTTATAATGAGGGCAATAACCTTTCACATTTGATCGGTCTCATCAGGAAAACAAGACCTGCTTGAAGAAAACCAAAAACACATTTAGAATCAGTGTCCCAAGAGCTATCTCGTCCATCTATAATTATATCTGATGAAAATGACTTTGTGGCCAGTGTAATTTAATCCCTTGGACAGGTTGGCCAAACCCGTTGCATACGATTCAATTGTGCTACCTCATACTTGTCAGTGTTAGTCTTTCAGAATGAATTGATTGAAAATAATTAACAGATAACACCAAGTTCTACTTTTTTATTTCAGTCACTATGAGATACATAGGGCTCGCAGGATGGCCTCAAGGTATGCACATTAACCTATGAGCCATCGAGTCTGGATTTCAATCTCGACCCAGCTATAAACTGACACCCTGGTGTCTCAAGGGCAGGGAGAAGCATCAATGTGTGTGCCATCCCACGGATGGAAGATAAAATGGGAGTGCTGTCTGCCAGGATCAGTTGGTGGATGTTAAATATCCCACAGTGTCCTTTGCTAAGAGTCGGCGAGCTATTGCCAGCACCTTGAACAAATTCTAAATTCATGCACTGACTTCCTGCATTGGAGTGGCAACTGAACCAGGATTGCAGCCTCGTAATTGCTTCAGTCACACCAATGCTCTGCAAAGGGCATGGTACATGATGATGATGACTTGGATAAGGTGCATACATGGAAATCCATTGTTCCTCGAGTTAATTGGATGATTTGTTCAGGCAATCAATTCAAAAGATATGAAACCCGCACAACTCTTTTTTTTCCCAACCGACCCAGCCCAATTCTCCCAACAGTTACCAAAAGCAGATGTTTTTCTTTTTCATTATGCCTTATCAGGAACAGAAAACAGCACAATTTTTTTAATGTCATTTGAATACAAAGAAAGCACTTAAACAGTTGAGAGAAGCCATAACAATTCAGAATTTAAAAAATAAAAATTACTTGAAATAGAGTTGGCCAGAAGAGAAGTTGCTGTAAACCGTGCTCGCATTTGGATCACTCTGCCATGGCAAAGGGTTGCTGAAGGAGTGGAAGAGGTAGAAGAGAGCCCATACCATGATCATGTTGTAAGATACTGATAACATGAAACACATAGCTACACTGGAAACACCAACACCTGTAGAAGGAAAAAAAACCCACAAAAAGCAATATTAAATAATGACAACAATAAAAATATAAACACCAAACAGGAGGCATAAACAAGGCAACTTAAACAAGGTAGCTAATTTCACAAGCCCTTCAAAAAAGGCAAGTGCAGTAAACTACAGGAAATAGATCAGACTATGTAAATATTAAACCATTCAAAAGCCATCTTGGTCATAAAGTGCACAACTCCATTCAGCTTTATTCTCGACATGAGTCATTTGGCCCTAGTGGCCTAGATTTGGGGAAGTTAAATCAGGCGAAAGGCAGTAGTGTGAGGGCGGAGATTGTATGGTAGTTGAAACTGAACAAGTTTTAGAATAACCATAATGAATATTTTAAAGTCTCATTAATGACGCTCAGAGAGAAGCTTTTATATAGCTCTGTATATTTAAAAAATATTCTCCCATTTAAAATTAAACAACATGCTTAGGAAGATCCAAAGATGATCAACCTAACTCCTTCTACTCCCACACCCAGGAAAGAGCTGCTCCTATTCTACTTTGCTATATCAACCACAAAAGCAGAAAGTTCCCAGTGTCAGCTCAAATGGCAACCACCTTCAAACCTTTGAAAAGAGGGCAGACCATGGCGAAAGCCTGGGCCATTCCACGACGCCAGTACTGCCCCATGATGACTTCCATATACAACAATGGAATCCCACACATGAAGTGCATCAGCAGGTAAGGAATGAGGAAGGCACCTGCACAGACCAAAACCTCAAATAATCAATATTTATCAATACAAAGCATTAATATTTGTCAAGAAATATTATCCCACCCATAAAAAATAACCTCTTCACATTTTGACTCCTCTATCTTTTTTGAGACGAAAATAGCCCTACATTCTTAATATGGCATTTGAAATAGTAGGTAAGAGGAGTAAAAGGTTATATTTAATTATTTAGGAGAACACTTCTTGGTAAAGCACAGATACCAATGCTTGATGGGTGTCCCGGGTATGGCTCAAACCCACAACCTCGAGTAGTATGGCACTGCATCATTAGTAATGAATATCAGCGCCCCAAACAAATCAGCCACCTCACTTCGTGAGGACGTTCTGGGACACCCATCAGAGACTCGTATCTGGGATTTACCAAGAAGGTGTTTGTCTAATTACAATTGGATATAATATTAATTCACCTTCTAAATTGCATTAACATATTTCTGAGTAAAATGTTTCTGTGGTTGTGACAGTAAAGAGATAGATTACATGAAACTTTAAAGGCCATTGAATAATATGTATTCAATTTAATGTATTATAGCTTGGTGGAACCAGTTTGTGAGGGTTTTAAATTAATGATCACTGTCATGCTGAACTTCTCTAATTTGTAAATTAAAGGGCACTTGACCTTTTGAAATCAAAATTGAATCTGTTCATCTTTGTATTATAGCCCAGTTATGCTAAGTTTGGTCCAAATCCCTTGAGCAGTTCACAAGTTATCACGGCAATAAAAATCTACCACTTTCAGCTGATGGTCACATGGCCTTTCACACAAAATTCTTATCAGTTCATTTTTGCATCATAGTGTGTATTTGTTCCCAAGTTTGTGAAAAAAAATCCCTTCAGTGGTTCACAAGCTGTTGTGGTCATAAAAATTGATCATGGACGCACAGATGGACAACCACTAAAAAACAATGCTTCTGGAGTCTTCGGCAGCTGAGGCATAAAATTGTACAAGGAGGGAGGGATGGCACACCAACACGTATGTAAACAAGGTTGGGATGGACACAAACAATTATCATGTGGACCCATCGCCACATCTTTCTTTGAATAATGGTTGTAGCCTGCAAATGACAAAACATATATCTTGATTTGGTTAGCTGAATCGTGTGTAGTGTGTGTTTAAATGTTTTCGACTTCATGGTCAAATTCATACATGGAAACAATCAACATACACCATCAATGTAAATGGATGCAGGGATGGGCAAAGAACAACCATTATTCAAAGAAAGATGTGGGGATGGTTCCACATGATAATTTATTGTGACCATACCCGTCTTGTTTGCATAGTGTTTACATACCATCCCGAAACGTTTTTCATTGAAAAAAAAAGTTTTTATCTAATTTATATAAATTTGGAACTAATAAAAAAATGTGACTACATTCAAGTAGTTTTGTTAAGTTTTACAAGCAAGTTTTGGTACATTTTCGTGATAAGTCAAAATAACTTGGAATGAGGAAAGCATAAGCCAATTTGTGATGAATAAAACAAATTACTTTCAATTAGTAATAAAATGTTTTATAAAGCCCCAGTCCTTGGTACATTATGCCTGGTGTTGGCTTAATGGTTAGTGTGGTGGGCTTTGGATCCTAGGGTCCTGAGCTCAAATCCCTCTCAGCCATGAATTAATACCAGGTGGGGTTAACTCAGCCTGTCATCCTTCCGAGGTCGGCAAAATGAGTGCCAGAATGCTGGTATACTGTGTCGGAGTGGCGTCCCGTTCAGGATTGTGCCCAATAGCCAAGGAGACTGCTTCAGCAGCACCAACGCCCAACACAGAGTATGGTCCCAATCTCCTCCTCGTCCTCCTCCTCCTCCTTGGGACATGTAACTGATGCCCACCATTCCTCTTCCTCCCCCATCCTTTTTTCCCCACTCCCCCTCCTTTCTTCCTCCCACACTAACTGGTTACATGTATCAGGAAAGGTGTGATGGGACAAATTCCCATTAATATTGTTATGTTTCCAGGGATAGGGGTTTGAGATATCACCATAGAGCAGATCGGAATGTATAGAGCAGCATGATGGTCCATGTGCGAGTGGATAGCCATTTGATGTAAAAGTAGGGAAATGATAGCTTCATGATCATCTTGTTTGCATTGTGCCACACAGAGGGTAGTAGTAGTAGTCAGGGATTATGGTGTTGAAAATTGGATAAAATCTCTCTGTAAACCTGAACCGGAGGACGCCGTGCGACTTGGCACGAAACAGGTGGGGGGTCGAGCTATGAACGCCTCCTGAGGGGCGGAGCAATGGATCGCCTGAGAGGAGTGGAGCACCATCCAGAGAGGGGGGGTGGAGTTACATATGCCTCCAAAAAGTGGCGGAGCGGGGCCGAAGAAGAAGGAGACGGAGGAGTCAAATAGGCAGTTGGGAGTGAGAAACTTGGAGATGGCTGAGGAAAAAACAGAGGTCTGGTCTGAGGTGAATGGGGAAGTTGGTTGGAGGAGAGCAGAGAACTGAGGAGTTTGGAGGAGGGTCACAGTGTTTGGTGGAGAACAGGGAACCGAGATGTTCATGAGAAGAATCGTCTCTGAGAGGAGGTTGTCCTGCCTGCCTGCCTTTTTGTCGTTCCTGCCCTTCCCCATCCCTGGAGCCTGCCATGTGCCATCCACACCTGTTCATCTCCCCATCGTCTGAGCGCCTCATCGTCTTCGTCGTCCCTGCTTCCCCAAAGCCGAGTCCTCCAGTTTTTGTTCCCTTCCCATCTGTAACCGAGTCCGGTTTGAGGCACCTTCGTTTTAGATTTTTAGTTTCTCCTATTTGTACTTAATTGTTTACTTTATATTTTGTGTCCCCATTCATTCCCCACCACAATCTGCCATCATCATCTCCGTCACGATCCTATCATCCCCGATTCTCTTTATTATTGTGGTTCAGGAAATAAATCCATTGAGTTTAAAGCTTTCAAGGTTTCTCATGTCTCTCCTCACCATGAGTGCCCGCATTGTCTGCCATCAATTCAGAATGTCTCTTTAGGAGTTCAGCAGCTCAGGATATCATGGGACTTAAACCTCCCACCGTGATGAGCTCGACGTTAGTCGAGCCGTTAACGCTATGATACTATGATGTCACCACTCAACAATACTAGTTTGCCAATACCAAAGTACTCGACATCACCACAATACAACAAAGTTTTACTGAATATAGTTATTGAAACGTAACATCCTAGTTTTTCTGAATGGTCAGAGCTGGAGGGGAGGGGGTAGGAGGAAAGGGTTCAGGACTCCTACGGGTTTCCCCCAGGGCCGCCGCAGCTGAAAGGATGGACTCGGTCTATGTCAAACACGCCGACAGACGCTCGCATGTAGACTTGTGTTTATCAGAAGACATGACTTCTCAAAGCAGATCCTCCCTTGTTTGACACATTAAAGGTCTTCTGGCAATGATTGCACCTTGCCTTGTCACCGTACTGTCCTGCCCAATCCAACTTCCGTATTGCAGATTGGTGAGCCATAGCTCTTGAAATTAGCATTTTCCCGCCATAAATGTTGTTTCACAACCTGAGTCAACAAAGATGGCAACCAAAATGTGTGATGAATATAATGTATGCAGGAATTCTGTGATTTTATTGACCAAGAATAAATGTGACCAGAGTGGAAATAATCAGGAACCCAAATCAACGTAGTTATGGGGCAATAACTTTGGATTGGCAGCAAGGTTCCTGATATTGATTTGGTCTTTGAGAAACGAATGACATCATGGAATATATGCAGAATTGACTGTCAAAAAAGCATACATAAGGCTGAGTTTCTTGCCATTGTTAAATCGTTTTGATATGTTTTTCCGTTATAAAAAACACATTTTATGGATGTCTTCATTTTCCAGGACTTTCAAGGACCTCAGCTAAATTTTGTCAAATTCCAAGACTTTCAAGGACTGGAAATCCAAAATCCAAATCCATTGGGATCATACTCAGTACAGTGTTCATGCTGCCAAAGCAGTCTCCTTGGATATTGGGCACAATCCTGGATGGGTTACTGCTCCAACAAAGGACACTCAAATGACTCAATCATCCCAACAAACTGGTACTTGTTTTGCTAACCTTGGAAGGATGATCAATCATCCCAGCAAGCTGGTTCTCATTTTTCTGACCTTGGAAAGATGGCAGGCTGAGTCAACCCACCCATCCATTGGGATAATACTTTCTACAGAGCGTTGGTGTTGCCTAAGCAGTCTCCTTGGCTATTGGGCACAATCCTGGACAGGTCACCACTCCGACACAGGATGCCAGCAAGCTGGTACTCATTTTGCCGACCTCAGAAGGATGACAGGCAGAGTCAACCCCACCTGGTATGAATTCAACAGCCGAGCAAGATTTGAACTCAGGACCATAGTATCCCAAAGCCACCACCCTTATCATCAAGCCCGCACCAGGCATGCCTGGAAAATTAATGTTGAAATTCAAGGGTTTCCAGGTTTTCAAGGACCCCGGTGGATGATCTCGTTCCAAGCATACAATACGTCCTTCGGCCACATCCTTTTATTTAGGCAGTTTGTAGGAACCAGACTGATGCCTTAATCACTCCCCCAAAAAAAAAACACTGGGTTCAGTACATTGAGGAAAAAATGCATCCTGCTTCCGTACATATTTAATACATCATAGTTATAGAGCTCAAATAATTCCGAATGCACCTGCTAAAAGGCTGACACCAGAGGCCTGAAGCCGAATAGGCATCAGGGGCCTTGTTAAGGCGACGGTACTATCAGCTCCAACCTTTCAATATTTGGTGTTCCATTTAACAGTCGCTTTGGTTGGTTTACACTGAACAGAAAACTTAAAGGGAGGATATGGCAATTGCGAATAGAACTCTTCCAAAGAAGTATTGGGCTGACCATAGCACCAAAATGGCGGATGTATAATTATTTTTTTTGGTTACTATTCAAGACAGCTGTCCAACCAATGGGTATATAGCAGACATTTGTGCACACAAATACTTACCATATTTTCTGGTGTATAAACCCCTGCAATGTATTAACCACACACCTGTTTTTCACCTTCAAAATAAATGAATATATTGATCATTAAATTTGTTTATCTAGATCTAAATACGTTTGTACATTAACTTTGTACAGAACAAAGTGATGGAGGTATCATCATGCCTACTCACATTTCCACTTAATTTCATCAAACAGTTTTATTCTCATTCTCAAGAAGTTGAAGAGAGAAGAGATGACACCAAAAAGTTTATATTTTTCTTTCTTATTTTTTAATATTATAAAGAGGATTTTTTGTGACTATAAAAAGGAAGAATAGGGATTCATTCCGATATGATAATATTTCTTGTGGATGTGTGGCCCTGAAAGGGGCCGTTTGGGGTTGATGAAGCTTTTCAGCTCAACCCGAGGAAATCCTAGTCAATGCTTTCCTTGTCAAAGATGGCACGTACGGTAACTCCTTGTCTGAATCAGGTTAGAGCAAGTCCCTGTTGCTGTCACCATCAAGTGCAGCCTCCTCCTCCAAAAATTATGTTTTCACATCTGTGCTATCCATGTTATTGGAGATGCAGCATTTCAGAAATGCCAACTTGATGATGTTCGATGTCATCTCCTCCCACACCCTGACGATCCAGCCGCAGATCATCGGAAGGTCGACACATTTCTCATCCCCCTACTCTTGGTGTGGGTCTTCACCCCACTCATTATCCAGTCAGTACAGCAGCAACGTAGCCCGTCCTTGAACGGCTTGTTGATGGACAAATAGATGGGCTGCAGAAGCGATGTCAGCCTACCTGGAAAATGACGACATTGGTGTTGGTCCTACAGAGCAGCGCTTTGGTATAGTCAGTCTTGTGACAACTGAACACATCCAGGACTAGCATACTCCATTGTTGGAAGAAACTGTTGTTGGCTTTATTTAATTTCTGCACATGATACAAACTCTTAACCTGAACCGATTTTCAAAAAATATATGGTGGAATTGAGCTTAACAGTAGTTCTGACTGCTAACAAAAATAATAATAAAAAAAAATTCATTTGGAATATGATTGAAATTCAGCATTGATTGTTTTTTAAGGCTAATTTTTTTTCTACACCTGTGTTTTAACTGCACCCTCAACTTTCACCATTTTTGCCAATAAAAAGTGTGGCTTATTCACCCAAAAATATGGTACTCCATTATATATCTGTACTAAAAAAAGGCTGTGTGTGTGTGTGTGTGTGTGTGTGTGTGTGTGTGTGTGTGTGTGTGTGTGTGTGTGTGTGTGTGTGTGTGTGTGTGTGTGTGTGTGTGTGTGTGTGTGTGTGTGTGTGTGTCAATGTGTCACCACCATAACTCCAAAACCATAAAACCCAGCAGCCTTAAAAACTTCGCATACACACTAAGGAAACTCCAAGGAAGTGCAAGAGTGCAAATTTGGTGGTTTAGTTAATTAAAACAACTCTTTTGAAGAGAATTAACGGCCTTATTTAATTATATCCTTCTTCAGGTGATCCTCGGCCACCTCGCTGTCTGGGCTCTTAAGGCGTTTCCTGGGTAACATCGCTGTGGTCTGAAGCCGCCAAGTTTTTTGGCTTGCTCAATCTGACTTTAACTTGGAACAGGCCGCAATGATTTCTTAACGATAAAGTTTATTTTTCACTTTGTTCACTCATCTTGAATGCCAGTTCATTAAAGCAACAAATTGCTGCATACATCGCTTTTGGAAGTACAATAAGTTTTCAAATTAGGAGCTTGGAGCAATTTCATGCATTATACGAGACAATGTTCCACGATGGACTCTCACGAACTAATTGAAGTATATCATCGAAATATTATTTCGGTTTTGAGAATCGGATATTATCATGTTCTAAATAAGTGTTGAAATCTGTGGAAAATCTGATCATTTAAAGAAATAACTAGTCTTATAACTAAGCCGATACACATATTTACTTTAAGCAAGCAAGGTTGCATTCCCTCCTTCTCCGTAGATACACAAGAAAATGTGAAATTTCCAAAGCTTTAAACTTATCTTTTTCTGCTGTTTGGAGAATTATATAGAGCAAACAAAAATTTTATGAACGTGACAAAATTTTCATTTATTTCATTTATTTATTTAGACTGAACAACCATTCCTGATCAACCATTTAAATGGAGTGCATGCATGAGTGCTAAAGCCACTTGATGAGCATCCCACTGTCGATCGGGGTGCAGCAATACATCAATTTTACCAAACCGTTCACTCTCTGTGGACGCTTTTGCCACACCACGTCACCCTGGCCGAGGGGGTCACGCTCCGTCACCCCAGCAGAGGGGTCGCGCCTTGTCACCCCAACAGAGGGGTCGCGCCCCGTCACCCCGGCAGAGGGGGTCGCGCCTCGTCACCCCGGCAGAGGGGGTCGCACCCCGTCATCCTGGCCGAGGGGGTCGCGCTCCATCACCCCGGCTGAGGGGTCGCGCTCCGTCACCCCGGCCGAGGGGGTCGCGCCTCGTCACCCCGGCCGAGGGGGTCGCACCCCGCCACCCGGCCGAGGGGGTCGCACCCCGCCACCCGGCCGAGGGGGTCGCACCCCGCCACCCGGCCGAGGGGGTCGCACCCCGCCACCCGGCCGAGGGGGTCGCACCCCGCCACCCCGGCCGAGTGGGTAGTGCCCCGTCACCCCGGCCGAGGGGGTCGCTCCCCGTCACAACGGCCGAGGGGGTCGCAAAACGTCACCCCGGCCGAGGGGGTCACGCCTCGTCACCCGCTTCTGTCTCTGTCCATATCCAGATGATAATTGTCTGGACGGTGTATGTCTCTGGACGTATATGGGTGGTGTTCATAGTATGACCGGTAGAAAATGGATTTCAGACGTTATTTTGTTTCCATATTCACTGTTTTTATATGCAGAATAATTTTGATGAGACGGTATGAATCGTAATTAACGCTCCACCACAAGTCTGCCTTCACTTTCTCTCACTTCACACTGTCTTCCCTTCCCCCACCCCTCCTCGCTCCCCCTCCCTCCTCGCTCCCCCTCCCTCCTCTCTCCTTTCCCATCGATGTCTCCCCACCTGACTCCCCCTCTTCTCCCCCTTTTTCTCCCTCCATCCTTTAGTATTACCATCAGCGAATCGACGGGTGGCATTTCCTCGTATTAAATAAATTTCCCTTACTTGTGACAAGTGATACTTTTGACAGCTAACTCAACAGTCGACAAGGGCTCAAACTCAGGACCCCAAGGTCCCAAGACAGTCACTTTAACTTCTATGCCAACACCAGGCTTATCTATGTTATTAAATCATTTTAATTCTTGTTTCAGTTGATTTGGAGGAAGATTTTAATACTTTCCACCAAGACAATTGTTCCTGCAAATGCAAACCAATCAACCAGAAGGCATGTTGTGCGATCGGCAGGTAAATCGAAATATGTGGAGCCTGATGAGGGTAAATATACCCAAAATTTGGATATACGGAGATCGGGGGAGTGCTCGTTACGATCCACCTATTTTTTATTTACCAGCCGATCGCAACAAGTGCCTACTGGGTGATTGCTTTGCATTAGCGGGAACATTTGTCTGGGTGGCAGACGGATGGATTTTTTGCGGATTATGCAGATTATTGCGGATTATCCACTCTTTGCGGATTATGCAGTTTTACCGTGCGAGACATAATCCGCAGACAATTCTTACCATTACATCCAGAAGTTACGATTGATTACATATATATGTATATATATATATATATATATATATATATATATATATATATATATATATATATATATATATATATATATATATATATATATATATATATATATATATATATATATATATATATATATATATATATATATATATATATATATTAGGTGAATGCACCCGGAATTGCCCGGGTTCTTTTTGAATGAATTTAATATTCTGTACATAGGTCTGATGGGAGCCCAGTATCAGTTCCCTATTGTGCCAGGGCAGTCATACCCTAAGGGGTTGGTGAGAGGGGAAACACGCCCCCCCCCAGCCGAGGGGCCTCGCCACCTAGCCTATAACCTTCCCCCGCCCGTCACGACAGTTTTTCGTTTCAGGTTTCCTCCTATCTTTCACCGTTCAGATTAGCGTGTGCATACAAACAAACAAACACTTCAAATTATATATAAGATAATATAGATGTACAGTATACACACAGGGTGTTTCAAAAAGAGTGATACAACATTAAATGTCAATTTACAAAAAAAGAGAAACTTCAGGAACATGAACCAAACATTTCTTGAAAGCTTATGACACGCTATTTTCTATCACTAATTGCTATTGCAGTAAGTCACTGCTGGAGTGAGAGTCCAAGGTCTGAAATTAGCATCCATGCAAAATCTTTGTAAATGATGTTCTCAATGTGTGCCCCTCCACGGTTCAGACAGGCATTGATCCTGACTTCAAAGTTCTGTCCAACTTTCCGGTAGGTCTCATGTGGCACTGCCTGAAGGTAGGCTGACACCTTCTGCTTCAGATCATTCAGTGTGGCAGGGCATTTGGTATCCATCCTATCACTGAGCCAATAGCACATAACAAGTCTCCTTCTCATGTCATCTTGATTCAGTTTATGCCTAATATAGATGATGTATGGGAAAAGCATCAGTTTCTTAGTGAGGATACTCCAGACTGATGTAGGTTTGATGCCTAGCTCCTGAGAGCGCTGGTGGTGGGACTTCTTGGGACTGTCCACTGCAGAATCTCACATAGTATCAATGCTGGCTTGGCTCTTGGTTACTGATGCTAGCCTGCCACTCACCCTTGCTATTGTTGTGCACTGTACCCTTTGATCAAAATGTCTCACAATACGCTGAATGGCACAATTTATTGGTTCATCACGTGTTCTGAAATCGTATTCCAGGTAGAACCTCCAGCAAGTGTCTATGTATGATTTATTCTCATGCCCAGAGTCACCACTTTTGTCTTTTGCTTCACTGTCAATGGTATTGGTTGAGCTACGGAGATAATAGATATTCCAGGCATCAAATACCATGACAAGCTGGTAGGCAGCCATGGGTCGCCGAGCATCTGATGACCTTTGACCCCTGATCCGAGTTAATCTAGTACTAAGTACTTACGAAACTGCAATTGAATCGGTTGACCCATGTATGAGCAAGGGGGCTTTGAATGGTCATTTTGCCCGAACAATGCACTCATTGACCTGTGACCCCTGACTTAGCTGAGATAGGTCAATATATCCTGAAGCAAAGTTGTAGTACCCATTGAGTACTATGTACATATGAACTTTCATTCGTATCGGTTAACCCGTGTAGGAGGAAGGGGGCTTTGAATGGTCATTTTGACCGAAAAATGCACTCATTGACCTTTGACACCTGACATTGCCAAGATAGGTCAATATGTTCTGAAGCAAAGTTGTAGTACTCATTGTGTGCTATGTACCTATGAACTTTCATTCGTATCGGTTAACCCATGGAGGAGCAAGGGGGCTTTGAATGGTTATTTTTCCCGAAAAATGCACTCATTGACCTTTGACCCCTGACTTAGCTGAGATAGGTCAATATATCCTGAAGCAAATTGTAGTACTCATTGAGTACTATGTACCTATGAACTTTCATTAGTATCGGTTAATCCGGGTAGGAGCAAGGGAGCCTTGAATGGTAATTTCGCCCGAAAAATGCACTCATTTACCTTTGACCCCTGACCTACTCGAGATAGGTCATTATGCAAATGACCAAAGTTGTAGTACTCATTACGGTCCATAAGCCTGTACAGATTAATTTGATTCGATTCAACCATCTTAGAGTTAGTGTACTTTGAATTTTCAGCGGGAATGCTCAAAGGCCATCAGACACCCAAGTTGAGAGGGTTGCCATTTGGAAAGTATAAGATATAGAAAAAATGGATGTCATGTAGCAGATAGAGAATCACTTGAAGATTATGCATACCAAATCTCATCGAGTTCCATCTTCTGATAACTACTCGGTGTCAATTTGAATAAAAAGTACCGAAAATGTGGTTTGATATCGGAAATCCCCAAAGTTCAAGGGGGTGCTGTGGGTGAACAAAGATATAAATCGAAAATCCGGCTTGATCGTTTGTGCACAATGCATTCCAGATGATGTGTGAATTTTCATGACCATCTGACCGAACCGTTCACTCTCTGTGGACGGTTTTGCCGCACCACGTCACCCTGGCCGAGGGGGTCACGCTCCGTCACCCCAGCAGAGGGGTCGCGCCTTGTCACCCCAACAGAGGGGGTCACGCCCCATCACCCTGGCAGAGGGGGTCGCGCCATAACCCTAGGAGGAGTAGCATTTGGCACGAAGGCACCTCCAGCTCTCGCATATTATCAATTTTTGCACTAATTGACCTTTGATCCCTGACCTAAGCAATATCGGTCAATATGTCATGAGGCAAAGTTGTAGCACTCATTGCTTGCTATGAACCTGCAAAGTTTCATTCGGATGGATGCACTCACCTGGTCGCTAGGGGACCTTCAATTTTCGCTAATTTTCGGGCATACCCCATTTGTAGGGGGCGATGCGGGTAAACTATTCCATATCACAAAAAAACGGAATATATTTGGTAGAGCATCACCTGTAGATGATGCGTGCCAAATTTCATAAGCCTATGTGGGATAATGGCTTTCGGAATTGATTTTGCGTGAACGGTACAGATTTTGAAGGTTTTTCGGCTGTTGTTAGGGAACCAAAGCGTCCCTAGCAACCATCACAATTTTCAAAGCACTTGGTCATAAGATGTACCTACCACCTGAGTTTGGTCAAAATCGGCCCACGTTTACTACCAATTATGCTGATGGCAAACGAGCAAACATCCAAACAAACAGACAGAATTACTGACCATAAGGGTCACCTATTTCGGCGACCCAATAACACCACCAAATCCTGAAAAGGAAAACGGTATCGGTAATAAAAAAAAGAGAAAAATAAATGACAGGAAGACAAAGTTGTAGCAATCTTTTTGAAACAGCCTACACGCACACGCACACGCATGCGCGCGCACACACACACACACACACACACACACACACACACACACACACACACACACACACACACACACACACACACACACACACACACACACACACACACACACACACACACACACACACACACACACACACACACACACACACACACACACGTCTGTTTCCGTCATATTGTTCCTCAGGCATGACCACATCTTTTAAGTTACAAACTCCAAACTTCGGGTGAAAATGCAATTTTGTGTGTTTGGGTTGGGGGAGGTAAGATTGGCTATGTGACCTCGGCCTCACTAGTGGGTGTGGGCTAAATTCTCAATGTAAATGTGTATTATGTAACGCCACCAGGTGGAGGTGGAGGATATTACAATGTCCTTTTTTACCTGAGTAACGCTTAGGTTAAAGCACTCTTCGCAGGGGTAAATTTGTCCTCCTTGTTTAACCGCAACAATATTAACTAGAACTGCCACTTTATAACTGCTGGCAGTGATGACCGGGTACCCAGACGTCCACCTTTGATACAACTTGAGACTTGTATGATAGTTGCAAAGTTTCCCTTCGATAGGATAAGTGGTTGCAGAAAAAATATTCTTTAATAGTGATATAAATACAGCCTGCTTCGACACAGTGCGGGACTGACGAGTTACGAACTGGGTAGCACAAAGTGTTCAACCTATTTATTCCGAATGCAGTTAGCCATTTTTCCTGGGGACATTGTCGGTATCAATTGAATTGCTATTCCTGTACCTTCAAATGCATTCAGGTCCAGCCAAATGAGCCTTCTGGAAATAAAAAAATTCTCAAAGTTCTCAGAGTTAAATATTTAAATAATTATGGCTGCAAAACTGTGTGGCTGATCGGATTGAAATTTTAAACCTATGTTTCACATGTCGGCTAGATAATAATTTTGAAGTTTCACATATATTGACACAGCGGTTCCAGAGTAAATATTACTTAATATTTTCCCTTCAATCCAACATGGCTGCCAAACCATGAGGCCGATCGAGTTGAAATTTAAACCCTTCATTCCACATGACTGTTCCATCATAAAACTAAAGTTTCACCTTTATTGATGCAGTAGTTCCAGAGTAAACATTAATTAATATTTTTCCTTCAATCCAATATGGTTGCAAAACGATGTGTCGTACATCAAAGCGGGGGGGGGGAGAGAACTTTTTGTTCGTCATGGAGAGACGGTCATACATGTGGAGTTTCGCCTCGATCTGTTCAGCCGTTTCAGAGAAGAAGACTTTTAAAGTTATTAATTTTCAATCCAATATGGCTGCCATACCATGTGACCTATTACAACATAAATTTAAATTCTCGGGGAAGTGGATTATGCTTGTTAAGTTTCATGTTGATTGGATAATGTGCGTTTTTCCATCCAAGATGGCCTCCAAACCATGTGACATGTGACATCATAATTTTACCGTATATGCAGGCATGGGGGTAGATTATAGTAGCCAAGTTCCGCTTCGATAGATAATGTTTTCACTGGAACCACATTACCGATCTATAATTCCAGCAATCTATGTGTGTCTGTTCTTATGTGTGTGTGTGTCTGTGACTGCCGTTTCTCGACAACCCCTTGTCCGATCAAATTGAAACTTGCCAGGAATATCACTGGGGAACCGAGGATGTGCCTTTTCAAGGTTTGATATTAATCAGACAAGCGGTTCCCAAGTTACGGCCATTTATTTATCAACCAATGACAGGACACGGTGCTATGACGTCACAATATATATATATATATATATATATATATATATATATATATATATATATATATATATATATATATATATATATATATATATATATATTTTGCTTGTACGGCCATGCACCTACGGCCATGCACCTACGGCCACACACCTACAGGCACGCACGTACGGACCCGCACTAGTTTCATATAATTCTTGAATCCAACAGGGCTGCCAAACCATGTGACCTATCAATTAGAAATTAATAAACTTATATTCACTACTCGTGTGCAATATGTTTTTGAAGTTTCCCCTTGATCTGACCAGCCATTCTGGAGAAGATGTTTGAAGGATTTAGGGAAAATTCAATATGGCTGCCACACCATCTTCTTCTTCCTCTTTCGGCTTGCTCCCGTTAGGGGTCGCCACAGCGGACCAACTGTCTCCATTTCGCTCTATCCTCCACATCTTCCATTGACACTCCAACCACCCGCATGTCCGCCCTCACCGCATCCATGAACCTCTTCTTTGGCCTTCCTCTTCTCCTCCTGCCTGGCGGCTCCATCTTCAACATCCTTCTCCCGATATACTCCGTTTCCCTCCTGTGCACATGTCCAAACCATCTCAATCTCGCCTCTCTCACTTTGTTTCCAAACCGTCCTACCTGCGCTGTCCCTCTAATACACTCATTTCTTATCCTATCCATCCTCGTCACTCCCAACGAGAATCGCAGCATCTTTAACTCTGCCACCTCCAGCTCTGCTTCCTGTCTTTTTGTTAGCGCCACCGCCTCCAAACCATACAACATAGCTGGTCTCACTACCGTCTTGTATACTTTCCCATTCACTCTTGCAGCTACCCTTCTGTCACAAATCACTCCTGCAACTCTTCTCCAACCACTCCATCCTGCCTGCACTCTCTTTTTCACTTCTCTCCCACACTCTGCGTTACTTTGGACAGTTGATCCCAAGTATTTAAACCAATCCACCTTCCCCACCTCAACTCCTTGCAACTGCACCATACCACCACCCTCCCTCTCATTTACGCACATGTACTCCGTCTTACTCCTACTGACTAACATTCCCCTTCTCTCCAGTCCGTACCTCCACCTCTCAAGGCTCGATTCAGCCTGCTCCCTACTCTCCCTACAGATCATGATGTCATCCGCGAACATCATGGTCCATGGAGACTCCAGTCTGATCTCGTCCGTCAACCTGTCCATCACCATTGCAAACAGGAAAGGGCTCAGAGTCGATCCTTGGTGCAATCCCACTTTAACCTTAAACCGGTCCGTCATTCCTACCGCAGTTGGCTGCCACACCATGTGACCTATCAATTAGAGATTAACAAACTTGTGAAAAGATGTCTTGGGGAAAGTGTGTGTGAATTCTTGTCTCAATCTGTCCAGCTGTTCTGGAGAAGAAAATTTTTAAAATTTATTAATTTTCAATCCAAGATGGCTGACGAACCATGTGACCTATGACATAAATTTACATTCTGCCTCCAATCCTGTAGTGGAATACGTGTCAAGTTTCGTGTTAATCGGATAAGGTGTGTTTTTCTATCCAAAATGGCCAGCAAACCATGTGACTTGTGATGTCATAATTTTTACCATGTGTGCATACACGAGGATCGTTGCAAATTTTCACTTAAATAGATAAAGCAGTTCCAGAGAAAACATTTAATATTTTTCTTAAATCCAACATGGCTGCCAAACCATGTGACCTATCAATTATTCATTAACAAAATTGTAAAAGGATGTCATGTGGAATGTGCCTGTCAAGTTTCGCCTCAATCTGTCCAGCCGTTCTGCAGAAGAAAATGTTTGAATGTTTTAGGGTAAATTCAACATGGCCACCAAACCATGTAAAATATCAATAAGAAATTAATGAACTTGTAAAAGGATGTCATGGCAAATGTGTATGTAAAGTTTCGCATCAATCTCTTCAGTACGTCTCGAGAAGAAGACGTTTTTATTTATTTAAAAAAAAAAACAAGATGGCTGCCGAACCAAGTCACCTATGACATCAAAATATTTTTTTCTGCAGTGAATTGTTGTGTCGATGAGGCTCAATAAATTTCAGATTTTTCTTATGCAGCGTTCTACTTGACGAATTTTCACCGGGATACAGCTTCACTGATGACGTCACGAAAATTCACCCGTCTTCCCCATTGGGAATTCATTACAATGTATGAAGCGAAATATTTTTGCATTGCACGGTTTCAGAGATACAGAGGTCCAAAGTTTATGGTTTTTTTCAAGATGGCGCCCATACCACGTGACCTATGATTTCACAATTATCAATTAAGTTTGCTATCAAAAAGATACATACTATGGTGAAAATTTCGTTTTATTCGGACTTACCATTCCTAAGAAAATGATTTTTAAAGTGAAAGATTCCGAAAATTGGTGGCGGAAAAAGAAAAATAAGAAATAAACAAGAAAAACAATATGTTACCCAGTCCATTAGACTGGGGACCCAAATTACCACCTTTTAATTGCAGTGTACTCAACTTTTAGAATTAACAACTCCCCTCAACAACCAGTACATTCATATCGAAAGCTCATTCTAACTCCTTACTGATTGACTCACTCACTCATATTAACGTTCGGGACCTTCCGAGTGACGTAGAAAGCTGATTTTTTTTCATGTTGACGGACATTGAAGCAAATACACCCGGGGAAAAAGATCACATAATAGTTGGAAAGCATCCATAAGTGAAAATATAAATAAATAAATAAAAATAAATTAATAAAAATGCAGGTGAACGACCCGAGGATATGGGGGAAGCACGGTTCTCTATTGCTTACAATGTGTAAGCATATCCCACTATAATTTATACACATACTGTACTCACATTCTAATAGTACATAATTTATAGATGTACTGTACTCAACTTTTAATTGTAGAAACTTCATGCATGTACTTAAATTCGAATAGTACACTTGTAGACGCTACTGTACTGAAATTATAATTGTTCGTACTTTATACACACTCACATTCTAATTTTACATCTCATCTATAAAGCTCTTTCTAACCACTCACTGACTGACTCACTGACGGTTACTGACCATCAACTGAACGTTGATGTCCGTTACCTTCCGGGTGATGTAGAAAGCTGGAATTTTGCGTGCCGATTAACATTGAAGCTTACATTAGGGAAATATTAACGATTAACATTAACGGTACATTAGGGAAATAAAAAATAAAAAAAATATCGCAGAACCATGGGAAAGCGTCCGCAAATGAAAATATAACTAAATTAGAAAAATAATAATAAATGCAGGTGAGCGATCCAAGACAATGGAGAAGCACTGTCATTTTGCATGCCAACGGACATCGATGCCGATACACTAGGCGTGAAAATAATAATAAAATCACAGAACTGTCGGAATGTGTTCGTAAATGAAAATAAATTAATGTAAGTGAGCACCCGACAGAATGGGGAAGCACAGTTATTTATTGTTTATGACGTGTATGCATACCCCACTAGTATAATAAACAATTAATTCCAGAATCGAATGATAGGTATGCAAGCGTTGAAGATCACACTGAACCAGCACACCATCTATCAGTCACTCATTGAGAATTTGTGACAAATATAGTGTATCTGCGGCTTCTGTTTCTAAGCAGTACCAGCATTGTACTTGATGATAAATTATGGAAAAGATAAAATAAGTATCACCAAATGGCTATGTAGAAATAGCCGGGCAGTCGAGTGTAAGGATTATTATGCACATCGGTGTTCTCAATATTTTGAAGAATGCAATCACTGCATGTAAGTTTAAATGTGTTCAGAAAACACATAAATAAACCAATGGCACCCGCAGGGTGACCCGTATCTTGCCAAAAGGTGACCACATGTGACTTCTTTAAGGTCACACTGAGGTGAAAAGAGCTGCTATCCACCAGGAGCGACTCCTTGAGGAATATCTGCCTACGAGAGATTCCGATGAGAATCGTTCTACAGAGTAACCATGAAAAATATGCGTTTGCTCAATAACGTCACCAAATGACGTCATAATGTCTCAAGCTTGACATATCTCGAAAGCACTCATCGAGGTGTTCAATTTGAGGTACTACACGATATGATTCCTAAAACTTGAAAATTTGACCTTGGGGGCAAATATGTTTGACCTCAGGCGCTAACCATGAAGGTCAAGGTCAAGGCCAATCGCCACCAAAAACTAATCAGCTGAGCGCCAGAACATATACTACATTCCCATAAAGTTTGGAGATGATTCGATTAAAATCACTCAATAAATAAGGGTTTCATCAACCTCCATGATTTGCGGCAAAGTGACCTTGACCTTTACCTTTATGTGTGCTGAAGGGTATTGTAATAATACTATGATATGTGTACCCACAAGAGTTTCCAATGAGAATTGTGCTCTACAGAGTGATATAAAGGTGAAAAATCCAATGATTACAGACAAACAAACAAAAAACTTACCAAGTAACAGATCTTGCAAAAACTTCGTTTTGGCAAGATAATAATTATTTTGAAAACTGAAATATTCATTAAATGAGTAAACCAATCAAATTGGCAAATGCACATATTCTCACCTCCCCCATTGCGGAAGCACATGTATGGAAATCGCCAAATATTGCCGAGTCCCACAGCTGCACCGATGCACGCCAGCGTGAATTCCACCTTGCGAGCCCACATTTCCCGTGGCGGTTCATGGTACGTGTCTTCTACGTGCTCCATTATGTTACATATAATGAGGAATGCTTTTGAGAAACCAGCTTCCTTCACTGTTGCTCCTATTAAAGAGACAGAAATACAAAAATACGATGGGAGGGAAAGAAAGGGAGAGAGAGGGAGAGAGAGGAAGGGGGGGAAAGGGGAGGGAGGGGAGAGGGAGAGGGGGAGGGAGAGAGAGAGAGAGAGGGAGAGGGGGAGGGGAGGGAGGGGAGGGAGGGGAGGGGGAGGGAGAGGGAGGGGGAGGGGAGAGGGAGAGGTGGAGGGGAGGGAGGGAGAGAGGGAGGGAGGGGGAGGGAGAGGGGAGGGAGGGAGGGAGGAGAGGGAGGGAGAGAGGGAGGGAGGGGAGGGAGAGGGAGGAAAGGGAGGAGGAGGGATGGGAGGGAGGAGAGGGAGGGAGGGAGGGAGTGAGAGAGGGAGAGAGAGGGAGGGAGAGGGATGGAGAGGGAGGGAGAGGGAGGGAGAGGGAGGCAGAGGGAGGGAGGGAGAGGGAGAGGGAGGCAGAGGGAGGGAGGGAGAGGAAGGGAGGGACAGGGAGGGGGGACAGGGAAGGGGAGAAGGAGGGAGGGAGAGGGATGGAGAGGAAGGGAGAGGGAGGGAGCAGGAGGGAGGGAAAGGGAGGGAGAGGGAGGGAGAGGGAGGGAGGGAGAGGGAGGCAGGGAGAGGAGGAGGGAGGGAGAGGGAGGGAGGGAGAGGGAGAGGGAGGGAGAGGAAGGGAGGGAGAGGGAAAGGGAGAGGGAGGGAGAGGGAGGGAGAGGGAGGGAGAGGGAGAGGGAGGAAGAGGGAAAGGGAGGGAGAGGGAGAGAGGAGGATACATTTTACAGAGCAATAACTGTGGACCACCACCCAAATGGGGAAGTGTGCAATGGTTACATGGATTTTCCAAGTTCACATAAGCTCAAGTCCGAAACACGTTTCTGCTTTTCAGCTTTATCAGCAGGACAAAATGGTCAATAATGTGAAATGTGAAAAAACCCAAAAACGATTAAAGACAGACAGCATGCTTGGGCTACAATACAAAACAAGACAATTCTCTGTTTGTGTGTACGTCTGATAATTAAATAATTGAAAACGGCTTTCCAAATCTCCACCAAACGCTGAATACGCACTCAGGGTACCGACTACCTCGGGCCAGGTCATAGGCATAAAATAGATCCCACCTCCACAGGTGTGGGGAGATTATGCGATGTTTGCCTGTGCAAGTGGTTTTTTGACCATTGCTGGAGAGGAGGAAGGAGGCTTGTGAGGGTTCGGAAATGATGCCAATTCTGAAAAAAAATCCTCTCCCTCCCAGAGGGAGCAGGTATTACTCGTGCCGAAAATACAGAAACCTTCACTGGCTGTTCCCAGTATAGCTTCCTGAATGAGTTGCTGAAGGAATTATTTTGACAAGACAAGGTAAAAGCAGAAAGAAGCGAGTTATAATAAAAGTAGAAATATCTATCAATCAATCAATATACAGGGTTGCCCAAAAGTTACTTTACCCCTGATAAATTTCTCGCACTTCCCTCCGTCCGTTCCCCTCTGCCCTCGCCTCCTCGCCCACTATGATATGTAGAAACACCGAATCAGAAGAATGATAGAGCACATACAGATACAATGACAAATTAATTATTGTAAGAACTGCACAATAAAACCTGTATATTAAAAGAGTTCAAGAACAATGCTTCACTGGGAAGGGGTAAAGTGACTTTCAGGCCACCCTGTATTAAACAGCACACATCAGAAAGAAAAAAAAATTGTCCACCAGGATCGGACGATGGTAACACACTTACCTTTGCACAACAGAGTCTGGATTGGATTCCTGACACGACACCAAACGTTGAAGTCAATGGAGTCAGTGACGTACATAAGAGTTAGGATTTGTACGGGAGAAATTACAAGGAGACAATTGATGGGCAACACTCATAAAGTGTTGGAGAGAGGGGCACAAGGCAACAGCTCAAACTATAAGAGAACAGAGGGAAGAAGGGATAGAGGTGGCCGTTTAGCTGTGAATCGAGGAGGAATGATGCTTATTAACTGGGCGGGCCTGGAGAGGAGGAAGGGGGGGGATCATAAGACAAGAGGAGTGAAACGATAGATTAACCAAGAGTCCA
>NC_140976.1:50713451-50935951 GCF_056783735.1 Eptatretus burgeri
TTGAGACTCTGAACTCTGTTTGCATGGATATCAACAGGTTTGATGTTAATGTCAATAAATATTGGTATGAATGTGACACTTATTACTGGTATCTGACAAATATTTTCTGCTTGCAATATGATGCATATCCACTGTGACCCAAATAACTTCCTGCTTTATTTCAGAAGACCAAAAATGCACAGTGGAGATCCCATCCTAGAAAATACTTAAGGCATTGAAATTTATGTCAACTTGCTAATTTCACCTATGGTTATGATTCCAGATTAACCATGGCATCCTGCAGAGAACCATCATTGAAGAAGCGTGCAACTGAACCTTCCATTGACTTTCGAGTCCACTTGTTGTGTCAAGTAGACAAGTTCACTGACATTAAAGGTGTTCATCAACTGGAGCATCTGCGACTATCAGAACTGGAATCATACCAATCATTGTTGGACTGTATAAGCAAGAGGGTTCAATATCAAAACCCTGAGTATGTTCGTGTGCATCAACAACTGAGTGGCATATTTGGAAAAGAACTGAACAACCAACATGCAGTGTGGCACAAATCATATCATGGTAAAGCAACACACAAGCAACACATTGAGCGAGACAAAGCTAGATATGACAAAGCAGTTTTATCTCAAGAATTAAGTGTATTGTCATACAGCAAAGTCGGTGGTCGCCCTCCCGCATCACAAACATCAAACACCCCAAAGCAAGGAACTCCTGCATCTACCAGCACACCAACAAGATCTCGTTACCCTCCATTCCAAAAGGAATACTGTTTCTTCTGTCAAAACGAGAATATTTGTGGTGGTAAGACAGAATGCCTTAATTCTTGTTGAAGTGTCGATATTGGAGTGTCAATCCAAAACATAGTTGATGTTAGCGGGAATGAACAATGGAAAGTAAACCTGGCAAACATCATAACTGTTTGCGACTTTCCTTCAAGGGACATTAAATATCACAAAAATTGCCATACTATTAACTGGCACAAGTACATAGAACCCAAAGAAAGAGTCAACAACAGAGAACATCAGGCAGCAAATTCAGTGGAATTTATTTCTGCAGAGATCGAGTTCCGTGCTGAATTGCAGGAATCTATAGATCAAGGAAGCATCCTTACTTTGAGTGAAGTAGCAACAGGATACAACCAATTTATGCACAATCATGGCATTCCAAACCCACAGATTACACGTGCAGTGCTACTCACCAAAATAGAACAACAAATATCAAACTTCACAATTACTGAAGCAAAAGGAAGAAAACCTGCAGTAATTCATTCTAAGGAAACTGTTCGGTCACCAATAGATACTGTTGTGGAGGAACGTGATGTTTTAGCTAACAGACAAAATATGAAGACCATCTTTCATTGCTCAAAACTTATCAGGCAATTTATCTTGCAAGCCAGCGAATCTAACCCGTGGATCTTTAATGGCTCATTGACAAATTGAGAAGAACAGTGTGTACCTGCAGAACGAGTTGCTATGATGAGGTGGACATTACAAGGAACTCAAGCTGCAACAACAGACACACGTGCCAAAGAGCTCAGCAAAACATGTCGCACTCTTTCACATTCCATAGTGCAAGCATGCAAAACAAAGAGGCAAATGTCTCTGACACCAAAATCAAATACAGCTGATTTCCAGTGCAGGCTGTGACATGACAGGACATATCCAAGGGAAGGGAAAGATGGGGTGCTTTACAACTTTCCTGAAGGCAAGCCCCACCATTCTGAGAGCACTAGCTGACTTTGGCGAAGGGGATGAGCCATCTGAAGAAGTTCTTCGTGGTTGTGAAGAGTTTTTTTGCTCTCTTTTCTCTCCAGTTGGAGTCCACTTTGGGCAAGCAAAGATGCTGAGATGGTTTTTGTTCAAGCAACTCACAGATGAACAAGAAGTTGACAAACTGACAAACAGATGAAACTCAGGGATCATGGATTTAACATATACGCCATGCCCATGTCCAGCGTAATATCTGGCGCCAGGATATGGTATTGAACCCAACTTTTCTTGACCCTTTGACCTCGGGGTGGCGAAACCAAGACAAAAAGCTACTGATTGATCTTTCTCAGGTTGCACCAGCTCCTGTCTCAGTGCTGCAGCTCATCAGGTGTAACTGTGAGAAATTAAAGTGTTCAAGAAGGTACTCATGCAGAGGAAACAGTGTGGTCTGTACCGAACTTTGCAAATGTGGTGGGGAAGGCAACAGCTGTCCGAACATAACACCACCAATGATTAGCGAAGTTCTAGAAGATGATTGAAGCAATGATAATTATAAATGTTTAATCAGTAACATTGACACTCCTGATTCATACATGTAGCATTTTCATACCTTTGAAAAAAAAAAAAACTTATCAATCTTCGAATTGTATAACCTCCCAAATAAATTTACATTGAATTACATGCTCTATATTGTTTCTGTTAAATGCTTTGGAAGATTGTCAAAGAGTGATCCAATCATAAATATATTATTATTGGAATCCTCCTGTGCCAAAACATATGATTAGACAACAAAAACATCTTCTTCTGTCTATTGGTTCAAAAGTAATGGCATTTTACATTGAAAACCCCCAAAATCAGGCGGCCATCTTGAATTTTTTCCAATATTTAGAGTATTTCTCGTGCTCTTTGTTTGCTTCTAATGAATCTTTGTCCCTTTTATATGAGTTTAGATAAAATAAAATAAATATTGTATGACATTTGAATGAATAGTTATGGTTAATTTGCAATATTATTTTTAAAAGAAGATTTTCGGTGGTGGCCATTTTGAAATTCAAAATGGAGACCCTAAATGTTATTGGAAAACTGGCACCCTTTTTTTTCTAAACCAGTGAAGTTTCTAGATGTGTTTAGACATGGGTGCCACGAATCTACGCAAAAAATGACAAATCCATAAAATGTTACATCAGCCCACGGACTAATGATGGAGCACATACAGATACAACTTGACAAATTAATGATTGTAAGTACTGCACAATAAAACCTGTATATTAAAAGAGTTCAAGAAAAATGCTTCACTGGGAAGGGGTAAAGTGACTTTCAGGCCACCACATATATATATATATATATATATATATATATATATATATATATATATATATATATATATATATATATATATATATTCATACATATATATAGTTACTAGCCGAGGGTCAGCCGCCAACCGACCGCTCTGAACGGAGCCGCAAGTCGAGTCAGCCCGACCAATCGCCCGGAATATAGATCGCCGCCCGGATAACTCCGAGCGACGGGTCCTTGTACAAGAACCAAAATATGCCAATCGGCAGATCACGTTGGGTAGGGTCGATTGCCAATCTTCAATGTACCTAAATACCCACGTGATCCAACTACTGGGGTATTTCACCCTCGACGGATCTCGTAAGGAACAAACCACCGAGGCCACCTTGTCCGTGCGCGATTCCAAGCGGTGTAATCGCCGAGAACCGTCGTTCCAAATGTCCCCCTATTACAGCAAACCAACGGCTTTCTCACTCCCGACACACGAAATGTTCAGTCAATGAGGGAATGGGTGCAACGAGCAGGTTTACATTCACACAAGGACATTTATTATAATGAAACAGGGATGCAATTAAATAAGGCAAAACACGTCTGCAATTATACAAGCAACAAAAGCATGACAAAAGAACTACAACCGTGTACTTATTATGTACAGTCATATACACTTAACAGCAGTTCCGACTTATGAGACGGGCCCACGGACACACGTACGCACGCGCGCGCACACACACACACACACACACACACACACACACACACACACACACACACACACACACACACACACACACACACACACACACACACACACACACACACACACACACACACACACACACACACACACAACAAACGGTGGCTGAGGCCTTTAATCACGAGATGCAGCTCGGAGGACAGGTGAGCTGAAACTCAGAGCTTGACTCGAACCTTTCCACCTCGTGTGGTCTTCAACTTGTCCGGACGCAGGCTCCAGCGAGAGCGAGCTGGATCCAAATCGCAGTGAGCCGCGTTCCTTCCCGAGCTTCCATGAATCCTCCCGCACTTCTCAACACGTGCCGGTGAGATGAGGCGCCGATCCTTCCTGTCGATGCGTCGCTTCCCCGTGGAGCCAACTCCAAGAGGAGGCCGACGCGTCGCACCAAGCCGGGAAACAAAATGGAGAACGACATGCTCCACGAACCAAGAGGAAGAGAAAGAAGAGGAAGAAGCCTCCACTCGCAGCTCGAGCCGAACAACCGGCTCAAGTTCCTTCCAAAACAAAGCAGCAGCCGAAGCTCACTGAGCCAGCTGAAGCAAAAAGCTTCCGAAGGCCTCAAGCCAAGCAAGCCAAGCAGGACCCAATGGCTGAATGACTGCTCTCTCCGAAGCAAAAAAAGCTTACTCCTCCCACGGGACTCAGCACACGAACTCTGCCCACGGGACTCCCACGAACTCAGCCCTACCACGGGACTCCCACGAACTCTTTTCGAACAAAGAAAAGATGTCCTCTTTACCCTTTGCACCCACTCCCCCGCACCCGGCATGACTCATGCCCTCGTGATCCAACCCTGCTCAACTACGGGTGGGAGGGAGTTGTTGACGTCACGGGATGGTAGGGTTCTTCTTCCTCTTTGCAGAAGAGGGGGAGGGACTTCTCCATTGTTTCGTTCCCTAACTATTAAATCAATCCGCAGCGCATCTTATCGATCTCTGAACGTTTAAACAATGGAAGGTGAGCTATCTAGGGAACATGCACTTATCGACATAGCTGACTAAGGGAACCTGTACGTTGTGTGCGATTGAATTCCAAATTCGTAACAACATATATATATATATATATATATATATATATATATATATATATATATATATATATATATATATATATATATATATATATATATATATATATATATTGTTATGGCTGTGGAAATTCGCATTACACCATAAAGGACCCTCAGGTGAGATATCTTCATAGGTACATCTGTAGTTAGCCCAAACCCGTTGTATAGAGGGAATTTATGTGATCCATCTGGGTTGCGACGCTGTGAGTTCGGCGTTTTTCTTTTTCTATCTTTTATTTCAAACACACAACATTTCAACAACCACGCCATCCCCATCACAGCGCCAACCACACTGCAACCACGCCACCCACACTGCAACCACGCCACCTCCACCATCTATGCAACTACATCTTCGCCACTACGTCCGCTTCCGAACGGCAAACAAGGGCGCCAGGGAAGGAGCTGCAAGGACGCGCGGGTTTTCCCGCCTGTTTTTCCCGCCATTTTTCCCCGCGCTTGGTGTGAAGGAAGAGGGGAGGGCAGCTTGCCGCCGATTGGTGGATGACCAGCGTGAGGCGGTCGTGGTGAGGGAACGCCCCTCTTCGAGAACCCTCTCGAAGGAGGATGGAGCCAAAAACGGGGGCGGAGTGAAGGGCGGAGCCCCGGGCTATAAAAGTCGGACACGGGCGGAGCGCTTTTGGTGCTCTCTTACTGACTTCGTCTGCTTTTCTTTCTTCCGGCTCGCTCTTCCTCTTCGTCTCCTCTTCGTGGTGGCCACAGGCCTGGTCTTCTGTGGTGCGGTCCCGAGACTCCGCTGGCGGGATGGAACGTCTGCCATTCCCCACACCTCAAGCAACAACGTTTCCCCCCCCCCCCACATTTTCTATCTGCGCTGAGATAGTGCTGGAAACCCCGTCCGTGGCGTTGAGCGGCCAACACGTGCCGGTGCGAGGCACGCCGGAGAGGACTCGCCAACCATGCCAGGGATCAGAGTCGCGGCCAGGCGCGACCACGCCGACGGACGTAAGAGAGGGACTCGACGGCCCAAAGGGAAGTCACCATTTTCTTTTTGGGGTTTTTGTATGGTTCTTTTGGCGCTGTGTCTCGGAAAGTATAACTGTATAAGTGTTGCCATGTGTGCGCGTAGTCGGTTTTAACTGCTTTTCTTCTTGCATTTGCTTTTTGTGTATGGCTGTATATACGTGCTTTCCATGTGTCACGAAATAAAGTGCTTGCTTGTTGAACTGTGCCCGTTTCGCTTTACCTTTTCTCCATTGACTCTCCATCCTGCTTCACATAAAGGGTTCGTAGCGGGTGCAAGATCCCGGTAATTAATCTGAACCATCCAGGTCGACGATAACACCGCTTGGTTATCCCGATAGTAGGGATCGTTCCGCCGAAGCGGCTCGTGTCCGGAGTCGACCTGCGGCGAGGTACGATCGCCCGGTCGACCATTCGCGCAGGTACTTAGGTAGATCGAATTTGGCGAACAACCCTATCCTATGTGGGTGGCTGATTGGCACGATTGTGGTGAGGTCGAAAGGCCCACCCGTGACTGGCTCCGGGCGATAGTTCACGGAGGGTCACGACTGAATTGTCCGTCCGGTGGGCGACGTGCCGCGATTCGAGTTACACGGCTTTTGCATGCCGGCGGGCGCGAATTCGCAACAATATATATGTGTGTGTGTGTGTGTGTGTGTGTGTGTGTGTGTGTGTGTGTGTGTGTGTGTGTGTGTGTGTGTGTGTGTGTGTGTGTGTGTGTGTGTTATGGCCACAAGTACCGAGTGTATTACAAGGGGGTTAATCCTTGTTTCTCCTCATTAGTACCGGACCTTGGGCCACCGCTCATAATTAACTTTGTGGTGCGGTGGTTTACTTTACAACCACGAACACCAATCAGTTAACCACAAGTTCCACTGTCTAACTTGCCATTTAACTGGAGGTCACGTGGCTTCCTGACCAGGGAGCGTGCCCTCAGCGATGCATTCGGGCAGGTAGAGTTCTCCTGGCGTCCACCAAAACCCGATTCATCCGTCGGACTGCCAGATGATGAAGCATGATTCATCACTTCAGAGAACGCATTTCCACTGCTTCAGAGTCCAATGGCGGTGAGCTTTACACTGATCCAGCCGACGCTTGTCATTGCACATGGTGATCTTAGGCTTGTGCGCGGCTGCTCGGCCATGGAAACCCATTTCATGAAGTTCTCAATGAACAATGCTTGCACTGACGTTGCTCCCAGAGTCAGTTTGGAACTCGGTGGTGAGTGTTACAACTGCCAAGAGACGATTTTTCTGCACCACATGCTTCAGCACTCAGCAGTCATGTTCTGTGAGCTTGTGTGGCCCACCACTTCGTGGCTGAGCTGTTGTTGCTCTGAGACATTTCCACTTCAAGATAACAGTGCTTACAATTGACCGGAGCAGCTCGAGCAGGGCAGAAATTTGACAAACTGACTTGCTGGAATGGTGGCATCCCATGACGGTACCACGTTGAAAGTCACTGAGCTCTTCAGTATGGCCGATTCCACTGCAAATGTTTGTCTATGGCAATTGCATGGCTGTGTGCTTTATTTTATACATCTGTCAGCAATGGGTGTGGCTGAAATAGACGAATCCACTAATTAGAAGAGGTGTCTGCATACTTTTGGCCATGTTGTGTGTAACAGTATGTATATGTATGTATGTATGTATGTATGTATGTATGTATGTATGTATGTATGTATGTATATATATATATATATATATATATATATATATATATATATATATATATATATATATATATATATATACATATATACATATATATACATATATATATATATACATATATATACATATATATATATATACACATATATACATATATATACACATATATACATATATATACACATATATACATATATATACACACATATATATATATATATATACATATATATACATATATATATATATATATATATATACATATATATATATACATATATATATATATATATATACATATATATATATATATATATATATATATATATATATATATATATATATATATATATATATATATATATATATATATATATATATATATATATATATATATATATATACAGCTATAGAAAAAAATAAGAGACCACTCCAAAAAAAATTTAAATCAGCATCTCCACATGTATGGCAGCCGTTCCATTCCGGTGTCTTTTGAATTCCAACACAGGCACACCTCATTCTACTTCGTGGGGTCCTGATTAGGTGATCACCTGAACCGAATCTTATTTAACAAGGAAAAGTATAAAAACCACTGCTGTGGTTATCACGATTGGTCCATTTGCCGTTATTATGTGTTCCATTGTCAACCTTGTTGATGTGGAAAGTTTATGGTTTATGATTGTTTTGGACTAACATGAGTCCACTAATAAAATTCAGGTTGGTTGCCGGGGTGGCTACCTTGGTGAACTCCTGTAATTTGCATAAATTCAAGATGGCTGCTACAGGTCAGAGGATGGGGCTCAGTTTTTAATCGGTCAACATATAATCCTGTGTAATACCTCTTTTCCATATGATTTTGACATGAGGAATTCAATTTTGGGGTTATTTTTTATGTTCAGGAATAAATAGAGGTTCACATGAAATGTTCATGACTATTTTCTGCTGAAAATTATGCAACACTTCCGTTCGGGGGGGTTGAAACTCCTGTATTGCACTGGCTAGGAGTTTGAACAGACTCTCTTTGTTCGAATCGCAATGCAGGAAATTCTTCCAGATGATAGGCATGTTTGTGTTGTTGTCAACTCTGAGATTGCTTCCAGATCCACGGTTCTGTCATGTCTGTGTCTTGAGGCTGTCCTTGTATACATCCCAGACTATATCCAAACGAACAACAACCTGGAGCATGCGTTCCAAATATGGCAGGAACACAAGTTGTGAGTAGTCCTTGAAAGTTTTGAAAGAAGCCGTTGACTTCTTCGGATCGAGTATGTTCACAAGGGCAGCGCCATCAACAATTTTTACATCCACTTTTGGAACAGATTCTGCTTGAGGTAACAATGATTCCAAAAATTCAATCAAGTCTGATTTGCTTGATTGGTGCATGATGCGATTCGCTGCCAATGATGGAGGCCAGGCATGATTTTCATGCCTGAAGAAAGCATCCATATCACCGTCTCTCGCCTGGCACAATATATTCATCCTCGAGAAGAGATGAACATCATTGTGTGGAGATGTACAGTTGGACAATTTGCTATGCCTTTATATAACAATGGTGCATGAACAACATCAAGAATGTGCTAAATTCAAGCCTTACCACGTTTCTGCTCTCGTGGCATGAACACAATTATTTAAGGAATTAAGGTTAGGTGCAAATCACTATGATACGTTTCTATGAAAATTAGTGTTATAACAGCAATATTTTAAAATGTTCAGCATGAAGATGTAGGTTATGAGTCTTCTCATGTGTTTTATTGAACTAATTGACCTCAAAAACATAGGTATAGACATCAAGATCAAGGCAATCAGGCGACTTAGAGCCGTTTCATGGGCAAAAATGTGTTTTTGCGGCGGCCATTTTGAATTTCTTCATTTTTAGCGAGAACCGCTGGAGTGACATCGTGGTTTCCGCAATTTTTGAAATCAGCATACCCAACCCCCCCCCCCCCAGGGCAAAGTTTCATATTTCTTTCCAGAATTGCACAACTCCACCAAAAAATGTTTCATATCCTCCCCACTATCATGCTTGTTGAAGAAAATAAGACAGTGGTTAAAGGCAGCTGTTCAGGTTGAAAGAAAGAAAGAACAATTGCGAGATAATCATTTGTCCAAAAAGAAAACCAACTATATCAGAGAGTGATATAACTGACTCTGAAAGAGCAGCACTCTCCGGGCTTCTTCAATTACACAATAGTTGTTCCTGGTGGTTTGGTGCTCTCCGTGTACATGTATGATAGATAATAAAGTTTTCTCTCAAGTACATCGACGTCTTCATACCTCAAATGAAAGGGTGATCGACGCTCCGACGTATATATATATATATATATATATATATATATATATATATATATATATATATATATATATATATATATATATATATGCTCACGAGTGCTGGCGATGACACACAAGGGACCCCTGGGTATCGTCAGTGAAGCAGCGTTGACAAGACCTAGTGTGGTGGCCTGGTATCAACCACGATGTGGAGGAAATGGTCTTGGACTGTGCAGCTTGCCTGCTCAGTGGTAAAACAGGCCAATCTGCCCTACCAATCTGCCCTACCGCCTCTGCAATTGCTGACCTGGCCTTCTAGACCCTGGAACCACTTGCAGATTGATACCTGTGGGGAAATCCATGGTGTACCCCACCACCAGCACTACCTCATTGTTATCTATGATCTCCATTCTAAATGGCCTGAGGTCGTCCCAGTGGGCTCATAATGCCCGAAGATACATGTATCCGTACATCAGGGAGAGCATTCCTTCAAAAGAGTGAAGCACAAAATCAGAGTAACGTTCCACAATGCAAGAACAACACCTGGATGTTTTAACGCTCATGGTGATGGTGACACTGATATGGATGGGAGTGCGGAAACAGAAGTTAGGTTGGTGTAAAGGAGGATGGCGGAAGAGTTCAGCATGAACATCGGTTTTAGGCCCTCTCATGATTATCATGGTGATGGAGTTTGTAGGCAGGAGGGTAAACATGACAGTATTCTGGAGAGGATGTTGTACAGACAATTTGGTTGTTGTGGTGGAGTATAAGCGGGAGATGCAGGAAGTACTGGGGAAGAGGAAGGAGGCATTCGAAAAGCATGGGCTGAATAAGAGTATAGAGAAGCCTGAAGTGATGTGGGTCAGGCAGCAGAGAAAGAGAAATGAATACCAGGTTGTATGGGGAAGGAGCTCAGACAGGGAAATAGGTTTGAGTATGTGGATGGAACAGTAACCAGGGTCAAAAGCAAAGGTGCTGAGGAAGATTCAGGTGGGTGCGAAACCATGGATGAGGGTGGAGAGATTGATCGCAGACAGGAAAATATCGAGGGAATTGAAAGGGAAGGTTCTGATGTCATGTGTAACGCCGGCCTACCTTTACTGTCTGGAGACGGCAGCACCGACAGAGAGACAACTAGAGAGGATGCAGGTCTGCAAAAACAATTGGGTCAGAAGGATTGCGGGACTGAAGAGGATGGATAGAAAGAGGCTGGATGAACTGAGGGAGGAGTTCAGTGTGGAAGTCAACTTGACAGGGAGATTGATAAAAAGCCAGCTGAAGTTTGCTGGTCACATGGTGTGGATGGGGGAAGAGACCATGTTGAGGGAGCAAGGAAGGAAAATCCTCTATTTCTCTTTGCTGATGACTCCACCCTCTGCCGTACCATCTGTCATCCCTCAGACCGGCAAGCAGCAGCTTCTTCGCTCACTGCAGATCTGGATAAAATCACAAACTGGTCCAACACGTGGAACATGTCTTTCAATCCAGACAAATCTCACACTCTCACTATGTCTCTTCGAAAGGACCGTTTACAAAACCCCCCCATCCACTTTCTCAACAATCCTCTGGAAGAAGTCTTTTCTTTCAAGCTTCTGGGTCTCACTATCTGCCATGACCTTTCCTGGGAAAGTCACATTTCCAACCTTGCCTCAAAAGCCAGTCGCCGACTGGGAATCCTCCGTCGTGCAAAGTCCTTCCTCGGCCCTCTTGAGCTCCTGACCACTTACAAAGCTTTTGTCTGTAGCCTGATGGAGTACTGCTCTCCCCTCTGGGCTGGTGCTCCTGCCTCCCACCTTTCTCGACTTCACGCTGTCGAAACCAGGGCTTTTAAGATCATTGGCATCTCCCGCAATGAAGCTGAGTCTTTGGGCCTCTCACTCAATCACCGCAGGTTGGTCGGTGGTCCTTCTGTCTTCTACCGACTCCTCTCCAGCCTTGCCCCCCCTGCTCTCTCTGCGATTTTTCCCCACCACATTTCCACAGGGCGCTCAAGGTCCGCCAACAACCCCCTTCTGGTAAAACTACCAAAATCACGAATCACTGCTCATCTTCACTCTTTCATTCCTCTTTTTTCCCGCCTTTGGAATAAACTTCCTCACTCTATTCTTTCCCATTCTTCCCTCCAGGCTTTCAAAACAGCTGTTCACCACCACCTCTTATCTTCCCCCATCCAAATCCTCGATCTTTTCTACCCCCGATAATCCACCCAAGCCCACTTCCTTCAATTCTCCTGCTTTCCTTCCTGAAAGTCCCTTTAATGTCCATCTTCCCCTCGCCATGTTCCCCGTCCCATCCCCATCCCTCTCCCTTCCACATTTCACCTGTGTCTGTTCCCCAATGTTTTGTCCCTTCCACTCCCGCCCCTCTTGTCTCATGCCTCATTGCTGTGAGTTGTGTGTTAGCTCTCATACGAGCCTCGACCAAGGTATACAAAAAAAAAAAAAAAAAAAAAAAAAAAAAAAAGGAAGAAGAGGTAGACTGTGGTTGAGATGGGAGGATTGTGCGAGTGCAGATTTCAATTAGGTGGGGGTGGTTGGAGTGTGGAGAGAGTTAACTGAGGAAAGAGGGAATTGGAGGAGTATCATTGTCAAGGCAGAACAGAACTTTGGTTCCATGTGACCTCACACCTTATAAATGAATGAAAAACAAGAGGAGGAAGTAGTCAATTGAGAACATTTTGAAGCTGATCGACGTCACCGGTATCATTAATGTTTTTGCAAGACGAAAATCCATTAAAAAAAAAAGGTTGCGAGTACAGTACAACAAAATGAAAAGTATACAAGAAGATAATAAAACACTTTTTTTGAATTAAAATTTTTTTTTTTTATCTATATATTAACACTGAAGGACCAATTTTGTGCTCCTCCGAGCAGCTGTGTCACGTTTTTTTCGGTACTGTGACCTGGACTGAAAGAAACTTCGTACCTGTAAGAGTGCATCGCACATAGTGGCAATAGTCAAACTTCAACTCTGTAGCAGAATAAACACTTTTCATTTTACATTCGTTTACATGGCGACGTGTGACGTCACCGCTGAGAGGCGTAAAGATGTCAGGACAGTATCTCTCATTCGTTGATGTCATTACGTCTGTTGTCGACAGACCGTCACTGCTGAGAAATGTAATTCCACTCCTCGAAAATAGCGTCTGCCATGTAAAACCCTCTTCTGCACATGCTGACTACCTCAGAATGTGAATTTGACACAAAAATATAACAAGAAACATTGTATCTATATATTAAACACTGAAGGACCAATTTTGTGCTCCTCCTCGAGGTCACGTCACGTTTTTCTCAGTACTGTGACCTGAGAAATTTTGACACGGTGTCTGTATGTCAAAGTAGACTGCATACGACTGCAGTCACTTGGATCCGGTTGCCGCCGCCTATCCCGGGTGTTGACGGGCGGTGGCAGCAGCACAATACACAGTAACCGCAACAGCAACCTTAGTTTTGGGCTCCCCGCTGACAGTGAAAGTTCCGCATGATGTTGAGGTGCTGATACTGCAAAACAAAACAAAACATATATCGGCGGCACGGGCAGTTCAACATGATCTGGTACTCTTGCGGGCAACTAATATTACGATCGAAAGATGTTTGCCACTAAATCCAGCCTCCCTACTGCCAACAGGTGACGAGGGAGAGGCAAATGTGTGCGAGCGAGTGCTGGTGGAAGAGACAAAGGCCAGACGGGACCTGCAGGAAGCCCCGATCGAGAATGCGGACTCAGAGCTATTCGTAGATGGAGCAGCGAGAAAGAACCGATGGGGGGAAACCTCGCTAGTTTTTGCAGTATGTACCGCTAATGCCACCATGAGGAAGCAATTGCTACCAAAAGGGTTTTCAGCACAACAAGCCGAATTGAAGGCACTAATATGTGGATGTGAAATGGGAGCCGGTAAAACATTAAACATATATACAGATTCCAGATACGGCTGGGGCATTTTGCATGACTCCGCTGCCATATGGGCCTTGAGGGGCTTCAAAACGTCCACCGGAAAGGTCATCAAACACGGGGAGCTGATTTGAGATTTGATACAAGCAGCGCAAGAGCCACAGCAGATTGCGGTGATTAAATGCAAAGCTCACACAGAAGGGAAAGAAGATGTTTCAAAAGGCAATAATAGAGCGGACTTGGCAGCCAAAGCGGTGCTCGATGAAGAAGAATCTAACCCGCAACCATCTGCTGGCATATACGTAGAACGAATATTGGTCGTTCCCCGAACACAGGAACAACTCAAAGATTTTCAAGCCTCCGCACCGAAGGAAGAGCAGGAATCATGGAGGGTGAAGGAGGGTACACAACAAAACACACATGGAGTGTGGGTGGACGAGCAGAGCAGACCATTTGTACCTCAGAAATTGCTACTGTGGCTAATATTAACTGCCCATGCACAGGGACATAATATGGCCGCTAAGGGTGTATCAGAAATTATTTGTCAAACCTGGAATGCTCCAGGTGTGACAAAAGCAGTGGCGGAGATGGTCAGCAATTGTGCAACCTGTGGTAAACATAATAGGAAGCATGCCGCAAAGAAACAGGAAGCACACCCGCCCCCGTCTGGACCGTTTCAACACCTACAGATGGATTTGTAAAAATGCCAGCAAACAAACACCACAAATGTGTGTTGGAAATCGTAGATATGTTCTCAAAATAGGTGGAGGCTTTTGCCACCACCAACCAGGAAGCCAAAACAGTAGCTAGGCTGCTATTGCAGGAAGTCGTCGATTGTCCTCGGACCAAGACACGATTGTCATCGGACCAAGGAGGGTCTTTCACGGCAAAGGTAATGAGGAAAGTAGCCGAGGGCTTGGGGATTAAACACAAACTGCACTGCCCATACCATCCTCAGTCGGCAGGAGCAGTAGAAAGGTAGAACCAAACCCTAAAGCTGACCCTTGCCAAACTGTGTGAGGGCCAACAATTGCGCTGGCCAGACGTGCTTCCCATAGTGCTCATGAGAATGCGAGCGACAAACAATGCCACAAGGGGGTTCTCTCCCCACAAAATAATAACAGGACACCTGATGCAGGCACCAGCCTCAGCTCCCCCGGATATGGGGGATTGGGATTTGTATTGCATGACTGACGGAATGATGAATTATTGTAAGGCGCTAACTGCTACCATCAGGAATTTTCACTCACAGGTACAGGAAGTCCTACCGATACCTGCTGGAAGCCCTTTGCATGACTTCTAACCTGCCGATCGGGTTTGGTGAAAGAGTTCCTGCAGAAAAACGTCCTACAACCCAAGTGGACGGGACCTTTCACTGTACTCTTGAACACGCCCTCCTCCGTCAAAGTGGGAGGTAAGAGTGCATGGATACACCACTCACACTGTAAAAATGCACACGAAGCGGCGAGAAACACCCAGGGGTTGGAAGAAATTTATTCCCCAGCAGAAGTCGACACACCCGTTTCAGATTCAGCTTTCTTCAGAGATAGTGAAGAGGACGACGAGTTTGAGTAATTGACACCACACCACAGGCACCCTCCACACGTTCCCACCAACATCGCACTGGCGGTGGCGGAAGGAGAACCAGAACACGAGAACCCGCCCTGGGAGCCCACAGAAGCCCCAGTGGGCATCGAGCCTGTACAAAGTGATCTGGGAGAAGATAGCGATGGGCCGGAGGAAATAGCCCCAACAGAGGATCCGGCAGTGCCCGATTCAGCATTTTACAGGGACAACAAGGACGACTACGAGGGAAAAGACATAACTCTTCAGAGATACCCTCCACCACCACTGAACCAGGGAGGAGCCGGCCCGGCAAGACCAGGAGACTGAGTGGTGGGAGGTCCACCACAGGAGGAGATAGACACCCTGCCGAACGTGGAACCGGAAGGACCAGGGACCAGAGACCTTGGAACACCGGGGCCAGCGGCAGAATCCCGGACTACCCAACATGCGTCTCCTCGCACTGACACTACTCCTTTGCAGCTGGGGCCTGTCACTAGGCAACGAACTAACGATACACACCTCCCACACTTCCACAGTCGAGGAGAAGAAAGTGAACTAGCGACACCTCTACAATGAAACAGGAGAGAAGTGGCTGGAGAGAGAGACGCGATGTGGTCAGAAAAGTGAATGCGGCAGCGGAGGGCCCAAACCCCAGATGAGGGGACTCTCATAAACCCATATGCCTACTTTGGGCTGGTACATGACAAAGAATTGGACACTGCAAAATTGTTCAATGAATCCAACTGGCAATGATTAACAACAAAACGTCAGCGATGGTACGCCATGAAAGGAGGGAGAAAGACTACGAAAACTCCACCAGAAGAGGTGCAGATACGTCCACAACAATTGGTGGAGTTATCCTGTTTTCCTCCTATCAACGTAAACCAGTCGAAGGAACAACTCAAGGCAACGTTCAGAAGCCTTTCATGGGACAGTGGCAGGCTGGGGAAAATGCCAGTGGTAATAGCCAACCACCCATACGGCGAGGAAGATTATAAAACAATGGAGAATGTGACTCTCATTTTTCGTATTCCCCCTGAAAAGGAGGGGGGAAGCTGGATTGTACTTGCAGAGGCATTCACCAAAATCAAATAATCTATACAGCTGCTATATGTTTCAACGTCTTGCAAACGCAAGAATCACAGAAACCTCCGAATGCATTCGTGGCTTTAGCCACAGAAATAGCAAAGATCCATAACAAAAGTAATTGTTGGGTCTGAATGAAGCCACCAAAGGGTCTTTGGCAGGGATTCCTATGGTGGTGAGGCCAATGTAATACCCTTCCATGAATTTCTTTCTAATCCTTTGAGGGAATTAACAGTGGACACAACCAACGAGACGTGAAAGCGGATATTCGAGTCTGGAAATCCCAGGGTCGACCTGGGACAACACCCCTCTCTCATATGGTTGGAGGAGATGACAGGCCGATATGCTTCCCTGGCAAGGGGGTACATAAAGTGGGGATTTCTGTTTGTGGACTCACATTACCACTGCCAAAGGAAAATTCTAATGCAATGGTGAACAAGTCGGATCCGATAGGGCAGAAGCAGATAACTATCACCATGAACTACACTTTGCATCATGATAACGGAATGATCCCACAAAAGGTATTTTTGTGGTATGTGGGGACAAAGCTTACCCCTACTTTCCAAAGGGGTGGGCAGGGATTTGTTATTTAGCCTCATTATTTTCGGATAGCAGGATTAGGACCACTATCCAAACCTCCCCACAACCATGGTACTGGTGCAGCGCATCCGAACCCAACCCAAAGGGATGGGCCGGTGGATCAACGTGCCAGGTTTACTGCCGAGGTGTCCTGGTTTACTGCCGCAACCACAAGCACCACAGGAAGACTGTTGAGTCTCCTTCATTTATTGCCCCACTCCCAATGGAAGACCAGTTGACAAATCATGCCACAACAATATCTGTCACAATATTCAGGTGAACAAACATCCTCAGCTTTGAAGCCTGAAGCATTCTCCACCCAAGCAGTCACACCAGTTATTCCTCACTCTTTTCATGCTGAGATGACACACATATCTCAATGATTGTTGTGTAAAGCTTGAGTCTACTGTGAGAGTTTGAGTTGCCAAGCTAATTACAACTGGACTGGGGTCAATTTGTTGCAATTGTTTTTATTTGTGTTTTTGTTGTTTTCAGTAATTGGTGTGGGGGTGGAGGGAGGGTTTCTGGTAATGGTACTAATTTTGGCCACTAATGTGAGATTTTGAACGTTGAGCAGGAAGATGTTATGAGTTGTCGATGTTGTTGCGGTTGTTGTTGTTGGATATGAGGATTGATGGGTGAATGTGGAAACAAATACATTGAGGAGGAAGATGTTATGAGTTGTTGATGTTGCTGTTGTTGTTGTTGTTGGTTATGACGATTGATTGGTGAATACGGAAATAAATACGGTTGATCTCGAACCTTCATCTGGCTAATTACACTCCCCACCCCCACCCCCCACCCCTGCTCTGGCATCTCTGGATGGAGTGGGTACAAGCTGCAAACCAAGCTCTCTCTGCCAGAGCTTTGGAATGCAGTGGAGTGGAGTGGAGTGCAGTGCAGTGTAGGACAGGATAGGATAATGAATGTCACCAGAAATGGACCCAGACATGACAGAAATGCATAACTGGTAATACAGTATTTACTTCCGGTAGGTGTGTGGACCAGCGGCTCAGCCTATACACTACCCATGTGTTAGTATGTCCAAATGTCTCAAAATTTTCTTCAGGCGAGTATTAAACAATGATGGTGACTGCTAGAAAATTGGTTATGTGTTGAATAAAGGTCAAAATTGGACCGTCAGGGTATCAGCAGCAATATCGAGTGTCACACTAGAAGCCATAGCCAGGAGAAATCACAGAAGAGGAGTTATAAACAACGAGCAAGGTTACCCTGTGTTTCTCCGAGTCAGTACAGCTGGGCAGTGAGTCAATGTGTGGAAGACACAGCTTGACTAACGAGGTGTCTTCTTTTTAGGATTTATGGTGCTTTCAGAGCCACAAGGCGAACGCCATGCATCCAAACATGGACGTCATAATATAGAAGCTATTAGGTTCCCCAAAATTTTGTAGGGCTCTCCCGCTCTCTTTTAAAAATCTCAACAAGGCCTGAGAGTCGAGGGTGCTTCTGGTCCAGCATGATTAATATTTCCAGCAGGTTTGATACTTGGATTCCCATCTCTCTAATATTCCGAGTAAGACTGTCTGGCTTGCTCATTGAGTGGACATTGAACAAATAGGTGTACCAAATCCTCAGGCTTCCTATAATACCCACAATGCCAAGTAGCATGACATCCTATTCCATGAAGGTAAGAATTTAGATGACAGTGTCCGATTCTCACCTTACCTAAAGCCAGCTGATCTCTTCGGTTAAGCCGGGGAAGCTTCACTGGAGGCATCACATCCAATTGCACCTTGTGACAAAATCTTGCCTTTGTGCCGGGGTCCACTGGACTTGCCATTTTTGCATGATCCTGTCCTTGACCAGACTGACGACTTTTGATGGGCCCAGAGGGATTTCCATAACTTTATCACTTTTAAGGGCATGCTTCGCCACCAGATCACAAGCCTCATCACCACCAATGCTAAAAATGAGCGGGGATCCAATACAGGAAATTCAGGGAGTTGTGGGGTATCTATTGCCATTGGTATGGAAGATATTATGAGGTATTTGTTGGATAAAGGTGTAGTTGATGCCCAGTGTCTCACTACTTTTAGGGAGGGGGCTAAGGTTGAGATCATGTCAGTGGTGTTGTCCTTTACAAGCACTTCTCTACCCCCTAAAGGGTTCCCTTGGTATCAAGCATATTCTGTCTGGGAATACATTGCTCCCCCTCAAAGATGTTATACATGACAAAAATTCAGACATATTGCACCATCATAAAGGGGCAAATTACACTGCAGTAAGTGTAATGGGAATCATGAGTATGGCAGCAGTTTAAGCCAGTAAATGTGATGTGCCAACTGTGGGGGCGACAACAGTGCTGCCGACAGAGGGTCTGTGGAATTTCAATGGGCTGTCCGGATTCAACAAGTAACTATTTGAAAACTTTCATACTCAGAGGCTGTTCTTAAAGTCCCTAAAATTAAGCAGTCAGTCAATGAAGCCATTCTTTTCACTAATTCCCCGGTCCAGGCTAAATTAGAGACAAAGTCAGTACGTCGTTAAACCGAGACTAAAGACCAGGAATGCCAAACTGAGAATAGAGGTGCCAAAAACGGCGTTTAGCTTTTCCAAAATGGGGTTCATTGGATTTATCATGGAGGTTGTTAATTGTGCAGCTCAAGAAAAGAGGAGGTCGGAGAACATTAACAGAATTTATTTGGCTGCTTGTGAACATTTGGGGTTGGAGGGCTTCTTCTTCAAGGAGATTAACAAGATATTTCGCAAGACAGGGAATAAACTTAACTCTGACACTCAACAGTCTCAGGACTCTTCAGGGGTCTAATGTTTTCCATTCAATAGAATGCAAAAAGTCTGGTGGCCCATGGGTCTGAAGTTGAAAAGTTTATTTCTGAATTTCCAATGAAACCTGACATAATGTGTCTGCAAGAGAAGTAGCTCAAAAGTCACAATCGATTTCAGATTCCGAGGTACACCTTTATACGTTGGGATAGAGTAACTGGGAATGGGGATGGTCGTGTGATTCTTCTCAAACTTGGTATTCCCTTCACGATAATAGAATGCAGGGTCGAATTTGAGGGTAACATTATAAACATGCATGGCACAAGGGGGAAAGATTACGATAATATACTTTTACAATCCTTGCCAATAGTTTATGATTAAACCATTTCAGGAGATTTTTAGGAGGTGTGTTGGAGGGGTGTTCCTTCATGGTGACTTTAACAGACACAACATTCTTTGGGGCTCCAGAATCACAGATAGAAATGGTGGCTGCATTGAGGAATTAATGGACGAATTTGATATTGTGTTACTTAACGACGGAGCTGGGACTTGTATCATTCCGTCTGCGGGGAAGATGTCCCCTTTGGACCTTACCTTCATGTTGTCCTCAGTAGCGGTGAAATGTGAATGGAGGGTGCATGAGGACAACCTGGTTTGTAATCCCATTCCAGTGGTCACTAACCTGAAATTAGGAAGGGATTCAGTGGACTCTGATGGAATGGCTTATTGGAATTTCTCCAAGGTCGACTGGGGCCTTTTTTCAAGTCGATGTGCCAAGGAAGTGAAGGAAGAGATGGTTAACCATAATATTGATAGCCTGAAGAGGAATATGGTCCAAATTATAAGTAAAATTACGGTGACACAATCCCAATGTCCAGTTCCATTGGCAAGAGAATTAAAGTGCCCTGGTGGAACAAGAGTTGCAAACAGGCTATCCAGGAGAGGAAAGCCACCCTTAAAAGGTTAAGTAGAACCATGCGGATGGAGGATGCCTTGGAATTTAAAAGGAAAAGGGCATGTGTCCAATGGGTTGTCAAGCGAGTCAAAACAGCCTCTTGGCAATCATTTTGTTCTTCTATTAATCTGGATACTCCTCTTAAAGTTATATGGAAAAGAGTTGAAAGTATGAAGGGAACAAAATCTGGGTGGAAGTCTATCCCAGTTCTCATTTTCCAGAACAAAACTCTTTGTTCACATGGGGGCAAGGCAGAGGCTCTGGGCCAATATTTCTCTGGAGGTGATGGTGGAAATTACAGGGAGTTGAAAACACAAAGGATTCAATTTGAAAAACAGCATCTGGTAAAAAAAAACTGGTCTACCAAGAGGTTGGAACCAAGTTCCAGACCAAGAGGTTGGAACTGGTCGGCTTTCTGCATCATTATCCTAAATGCAGTGCACTTTCCATGGCCGAAAAAAGAGCTTACCGCAACACAATCAATCACATAGTAGACTGACAGAAGAATTGTCTGCTGTTCAGTCTGCTGAAATTATATCAGATTCATGGGCCAAAAGTTTCTGACTAACTGAGTCATTCCGTTGTCTGCATGCTGAGAATAAGGACCATAGTTTGTTAAGAACTGGAGTGACTAGCTGTTCCTCTGATGAAAATGATTTTGTGCAGAAAAGACACTTATCAATGTCAATGTTATCTTCCCTTAGCTTTCCTTAGATACCTTAGCTAAGGTATCCCTTAGCTTTCTTGACAATGGGAGCAGTGTCAAATTCTGCATCCATATTGTAATAATAGACTGTTCAGTGCTGCTGAAGTAATCTTGAGTACACTAAGACAAAATGTGGATCTGCTTACAAGCGTAAAAAAAATATTGGTCACCAATAGTTTGGCAGAATAAGTCTATTTAATCCACTAAATTGAAAATAATTCCATGTAAATTCATAAGTATTTTAGACCTAAGGATAAACCCTATTCGTCGGACTTTATTCTTTTAGGGGGGTTATTTTTCACAACACCATGTACATTACATAAAATTTATGCAGTAATGACTTCCATTTTAGACACATTCTCATGACAATACTATTTAACCCCAGCTCAACAGCCTGTATGCAAAACATTCAGTATACCACATGTTTTTCCATCAGAAAATTTGCTACATGTTAATATATCTTCATCACAAGACTATTCATAATTTTAAAAAAATAGAAACAAATATTTTCATACTTACATTTTAACAGAGAAGAGGGTGTCACATAAAACATGCTGCAGTATGTGTAGTCTATCACATCTGTTCAAATGTGACTGACCTAATTTCATATACATTGTAAACTCATGGCTGATTGCCATGAATGCTATGTATTGCAGTGCCACATGTGGCGACCATCTCAGGAATGTGGGGGTCATCTCAGGATTATTGTGGCATATGGGATCATCTTATATAATTCAATATTCTTTGTCAGGGGCATTATTTTAGGGTTGGTTCAGGGTTTAGGGGTGGCACTTTTTTAGTGCATATGTATTTAGTGATATTGAGGAAGGGGGAGGGGGTGTTAGTACATTGGTATTTGTAACCCCCTCCCCCACCCCTTGCAAAAATTCTGGATCTATCGCTATGTGTTATTGATATACTCATCAACAATTATAATCCCTTTCAACAATATATTATTTCAAAGACATTTCATATTAAATTAATGGTCATTTGCCATGAGTATTGAATAATACCATTTTCAGGTATTTTCAGACATCTTGGACAAAATGTGATGAAAATATGATTTACCTTTAAGATAATATAATATATTATATATGAATAATTGCAACAGACCCTAGAGAAACTTTTACTGCTTAATATTTGATACTTTTATATTATGCATGTGCTGAGTGATGCTAAAAGTATTTGAAAAATGCGAAAATGTTGATTAATGGGGAAAAATTTGTAATAAAATTGGTTCTGCACTTACAATTATTTGCCACATGTTTTTTTTGTTATTGCATGTAATAGCCTATTGTATTAGGATCAGTTTTATATATATATATATATATATATATATATATATATATATATATATATATATATCAAGGTATTGTAACATGAAAATTATAAAAATTATAGCCGTTTTAGTAAATATTACCAAATTCAGGGGTCAACGACCCTAATTGACCTATTTCTCAGAATGCCACCATTTCCCAGACTGGCATCATTTGTTTTCATGTACAGGGATAGTAGGTGGTCAATAATAACCACATTAGAAAATGTAGTACTGCTGGTGTGGGTATCTCTCAAAATAAGCCTCTTTTCTGGCCCCTGCTGCTCCACTATAAAGCATACTTGTACCCCTTATCATTGTTGAGTTCATTCATATCAGCAGACCAGATATAATTAACTTCCTTGGAATAAACCTTCCCTCTATGAAACTTTGTCATTATTGGTTTATGTAATTCATCAGCTAATTGTTCTTCAGTCTTAATGACATCATTAGAGCCTATAAGTTTTTTGAATTTCCAAGCCCAAGTTTTAATTTAGTACTGATCATCTTCTCCACAATTAACCTATCAACTTTTTCTCTCAAGGTTGGATTTTTTATCAGAGACAAATTATACAACATTTCTCTATCAGCTTCATGCTTTTCTTCCAAAGTTGTGGTATTCCCATAATCAATATCGTGCCTCATGCACACTTCATCAACCATATTGATGGGTTTACTCCATGGTTTAGGATTGTCTGCCTCCTCTAATCTTTTATCCAAGTTTGTGCCTGGACCACAGAAAGAATACCCTGGTAGATGTAATTAATCTGGTATTTCAGTAGTTGTAAATTTACTTCCTGATAAAAACTTTTGTATATCTCCTCCACGTTTGTGATAGGAGATAAATTGACTCTTTTTTGAGCCACACACCGAACATGTACCTTTTGTATGACGCTATTATTATTACTTTTAAAATATGAAATATTTTTAGAATTAGATTTCTTTTTACATTTGAGACAATAACTCATTTATTTATGAGAAAAATTCCTATGCACATTTGAATCTTAATTTTTAAAACATAAAGAATCCTTCGAAATGTCTTCACTCTCTCCTCCATTTATTTCAGAAAAAAAATGAAAAACATTAATTTAAGTTATTATCTTTCCCTTGAAAACGATGTCAATAGTCTTGTCGAAAATATTTCTAATAGACTTGTAAATTCTTTGTTTTCCTCCTCGATACGTTGAGATTTATTTATTTTCTGTAATACCTCCAATCTTTTTTTTAATCTCACTGGTTTCCATATTTTGATATTTATTTATTTATTCTCTCTCTTTTTTTCTTTCTCTCTCTCTCTCTCTCTCTCTCTCTCTCTCTCTCTCTCTCTCTCTCTCTCTCTCTCTCTCTCTCTCTCTCTCTCTCTCTCTCTCTCTCTCTCTCTCTCTCTCTCTCTCTCTCTCTCTCTCTCTCTCTCTCTCTCTCTCTCTCTCTCTCTCTCTCTCTCTCTCTCTCTCTCTCTCTCTCTCTCTCTCTCTCTCTCTCTCTCTCTCTCTCTCTCTCTCTCTCTTCTCCCTCTTCTCCCTCTTCTCTCTCTACTCCTTCTCTCCCTTCCCCCTCTCCTCCTCTCTTCTCCTTTTCCTTCTCTTCTCTCTCTTCTCCCTCTCCTCCTTCTCTCTCTTCTCCCTCTCCTCCTTCTCTCTCTTCTCCTTTTCCTCCTCTTCTCTCTCTTCTTCTGTCTCAGTTTCTTCAACTCCTTCCTCGTCCCTTACTATCCTTGAATCACTTACACCCCATAGAATATCATACATATATTCATCAGGATTTCTTGTTATTCCTGGATACAAAATAATTCTTTTTACAATAAGAAAGCAATAAAATTTCTTTTAAATTTCTAAAAGAGCGTTACGTTTTCTTAACCTTATAATTTTTTCATTATTTAACATTTTAATTAAATCCAAAGTTGTCGGTTTATCAACATCAGTATAAAGCCAATCATTTATTAAAAATACCTCATTTATATATTCTAGAACAAATTTATTAAAATACCGAATATCCTTTTATTGAAGGTATGCTTGGACACAGATATGATAATTTTCTTGAAGCCTTCTTGCTGTCATTTATGTATTAGAAATATATGACAGAATAATATTATGACACAAAACACCTCCCCATCTTCCCATAGTTAAATCCTTTTGTATTTCCTTCCTTTTTATATATAATCCTGTTTTTTTTCTGTTTTCATGATAGAAACTAGGGCAAAACCATTGTAATATTCACCGTTATCAAATTCTTTTATTTGTTGTTTACTAATCGTGCTTCCACAAAACTCATTCTCTGTACCAAGTGGATAATATTCTTCCTTACGAGACTGATTTATTTGTTCCAGGTCTTCTCGGTCAATTTTAAATGACCAATTATACCATAAATCATTCATATCATACCCCCATTGTTCTATTCTCAAACAAACGATATGCCTTTCTTTATAAAAAATTATTTTAATTCAAACTGTGAATTCTGTATGACCTGGAGATAAAATCAACACTTCTGTGTCTTTGAAATACACGGCCGTTTTATTTAAGGATATATATTGTGATAAATCAACCAGGCGTAGTGGCGTGAGCCTGTAATCCGGCTACTCGGAGGCTTGGGTTGGATGATCGCTTGAAAAAGGGTGCTCTGTGCTGGGTATCTTCCTTGGAGGGTGTATTCTATGAGAGGGTGTAGGGCATCCCGGATTCATGGCGAAACCCAATCCTTATCCCTGTGTCGTAAGAGGTGACCAGGGTTGCGTCAGGAAGGGCATCCGGCGTAAAACCTATGCCAAATCAGTATGCGGATCATAACGGATGATCCGTTGTGGCGACCCCTAAAGGAAGCAGACGAAAGACGAACAACATTGTGTTAAATCACTTAATCTCACCAAGTCATTCGAGTCAGTCGGGCTTGGATAATTTCTTAATTTATAAGCATTTTTCATATTAATATTTTTTGTTATACTATATTTCTGTTTTTCAGCATGTGCTTTTGTGTAATAATTTGATAAATCAATATTCAGTTTTTGGATACAGCAAAGATAGAACCATATTTACCAAAATAAGTCATTTATATTGGATTAAAAATAATTCCATAAAATTTTTTATTTTTGTTGAGTTGAAATAACACATATAGACATAATTGATCACAACACTTGGAATTTAATTCGTGGACTTGAAATGTTTGATAAACACCATTCTGTAAGAATTTTATGACTTCAACAGGTGGTGGAAGACCAAAACGATCAAAATAATATTAGTCTTGACAATTAAAAATGCAAACCCAATGAGAACCTTTCCCATTATTATCTTCTAAGTTCATAATACTATTCTTTGTATGTTAAGGCATGTTTGTTAATTCATCTCTCAGACAAATAACCACATTATGAATTTTTAATTTCTTACATTATTTGACACATTGTAAATTTGATGTTGTATTCTTTCGAAATTTCTTAAACCACTCATCAATACTCATTTATTTATTAGAAAGATATATCCATTACCCCTTTTTGTTAATTTTACACCTGCTTGTGCATTCGAAGAAAGCATATCTCCAACTAACAATCTCACTTTATCAGGCAGACTTTCAAGTTTTTAGGCAAAATCTACAATTACACCACTTCCACTAATTTGTTTCTCCAACTCTTTGTTATGTCTTTCCAATTCTTTTTGAGCCCGGAGTTGAGCCTTCCTTTCGTTCTAAGCTTTCACGTCTGTGGAAATACCACCCGTCAATGCTCCAGCCAAACTTAAACGAGCAAATAAAGGAATTAGAAATGGGAGAATTCCTCCATTCTTCTCTCTTATTGAATATTTTTTCAACATTGGTTTTGTTATTTTAATTTTAAGTGAGCCAGTATCGTTCAAGATTTTAACCTGTTCTCTTGTGAGCAAAACATCAATTCTTACTGCTCCTTTTCTCCGAATTGTATAAACGTTAAACATACAAGGCTTTTGATTTTGAACACAAGATGATAGTTTATGAATATTGATTTGATTAACATATAATGCAGTTGGTACTTTACCACTCATTTATTTAACAAAAAATTATGTGAGACGAATCATAACACCATTATCTGTATTAATCTGTAATTCTGTTTCTTCCAAATGCAAACAATATGTATCAACTTCTTCACTCTCTCCTCTTTCAATGTATAGGGAAGTATCCACTGGATTAGACATTATAGTTTCCTTTTGAGCTCTCAGATCAAACGCATAAATTGTATACAAACTTTTAAATACTGTCATATCCAAAATAGGTTCTTTATTTCCATTACTTTCACACACATTTTGGTAAGACTTGTATGCTTCAGCATAATGATTTTTTTCCCAATTAATTTCCAATCTATCTCATGGATAAAATGTTCCATCTGGAGAAACACGTAGTTGTTTCACCTTTGCATTATCACTCAATGCATTATTCTTATCAGTAGCAGTATCGCCATCTTTTTTTTTTTAAATGATCCACAGATATCGTGGCTTTCCTTCCAGAACACCAAAATTCCACGTGAAAGTGGTTTGGTTTAGTTTAACGTGTTGACGTCTTCTTTTTAGGTACGATACATTGATTGGTTTCTTTGAGTTGAGTTTTCTATTCAACATCTCTTCTGTTTTAAGATTCGGAGTATATTCACTAATATACCAACTCATTTCATCAATTACAAATTTATTCTGAGCACCAATAGCACTACCAACACCAAAAAGCAATCTATTTTCATTATCATTCCTTTGTAGTTGAAATCTAATTTTAAGACCATACAGAACTATATCATGATCACAAAATCAAAATATACCTTTAAGAAGAACTGCCACAGTAAAACTATTAACTGCTTTTGTATCATCATGATACATTCCTTTCCTTTGACTATTTCCAGGGTCTGTGTTTGTTCCTGTTAACATATCAGGAATAAAACCTTCGACAGCCCCCTTTCCCATTCCATCAATGAATGAATATAGTGTAAATTTCATCATTTCAGATACAGCAGAGACATAATCAAACCCTTCAACTTCTTGTGTTCCAATCATAGACTCCGATAGAGAAGGACTGGAACCTCATGATCTCGGGGTTTGGAACTTGAGTCTGAAGGATTAACCTGACTCCGGGACTAAAATGACTTCTAGAAGGGCTAGAGACATGATCTCGGGATCCATTTTGGGGTTTTTGAGGACGGCGAGTTCAATATTGTCATTTTAAAAACCACCTGAGATCATCTTCAAGATCAACAGGTCATATTTCTAGGTCAAATTCCTGAATTTTGGTATTTTTTGCCCGTTTTTGTGTCTACCTCAAAGAGGAAAACTTTTGTAAAGTCTATGACAAAACTTTTCAATGTTCACCTACTGCACCTTCTTGCTGATTTCTATCATTGTTAACTAATGTATGTTTTGTTTGTTTCTCTTTCAGAAACTGTCCAGCTCGTGATCTCACAGGATCTTTGTGTTGTTTCCTGCTTTAGTGACAATATGCCACGTCATTGCAGCTGCTTTGTTTGCAGAGGAAACTATGATGGAACGCCTTATGTAAAGGTCATATCCTTCCCAAAAGAACCTGAGGAGAAGGAGAGATGGATATTGTCAATGCCAAATGAAAAAGAAAGCTTGAGGTGCTTAAAGGAGATATATATTTGTGAGACACATTTCAATTGTGATTGGGTGTCAGTTAGGGGTGGCAAACGACCCAAAGAACCCCCATCAATATTTCCTGGAGTACAGAAATCAGCTTTGAAGCAGGTGACCTCAGCCCCACACCCAACATCATCTTCTATGTCAGAATCAATTGCTAAGAAGATGCAGGCAGCTGATGAGGCTGCAGACAATATCCAAGATTTCGACCACTTCTGTGCTAAAATCAGCTCCTATTTTCCTGGCTTTAACGTCATCAAAGACCAGGAAAACCTTTACCGATCAAGAGCTGATGCTACTGGACAAACTGTCAAGCAGTTCTTTCATTTCCAACAAGTTCACTCACCTTTTGGATTTCTATTCTTGAATAGAGTTGAGAAAGATGGCATTGAGGTGCCCAAATGACTTTTTCCTTTGCAGAAGAACAGCCTGCTCTCAAAATGGTCCCAGATTAGATCCATAACTGACCAGGTAAACATCTATGAATCCACAACAAGGACATTCTTCAGCTTGTAATGAGCCAGCTCTGTTGGATGACTGAGGCACACGAGCTTCCTCATTTCACCTTCCTTCTGTCACAGCTGCATCTTATGTTCAAACCTCTTGATCGTCGCCGATTTAATACTGATACTATGATTTTTGCAATGCAGCTTCACAACAAATCACCCAGTGATACAAAATGATTCGTAGATCTGGCTTAATCATTCTACCATCAACAATAAGGTGAAAAAAAAAATGCTTATGCTTGCTCATAGTCAGCAGGACTCCAACCTCAAAACCTTGTTCGACCAGCTTAAACCACAGCATCGTTTGGTCAATTTAATGTTTGACGAGGTAAAGCTGGTCGAGACATTGCGATTTTCTGGAGGGCATGTTGTAGGATATGCTCAAAATGCAGCAGTGGGTGGTGAACACAAAATGCTTGCTTCGAATGCTATGGTTGTTGAAGTTGCCTGCCATTTCGGTGGTCCACGCTATATTCTACGAATTTTGCCCTGCAAAAAACTAACTGCTGATCAGCTGAAGGAACTCCTTATCAAAGCTGCATCAGCTGTAGTTGGTGCTGGCGGTACTGTGACTTCTTTGATATGTGACATTTGTAATACCAACCGCAGTTTTTATTCAAAACTTGGAGGACCTGGGAGTTGCCAAGTGCTGTCAATTCAAGAGCAATCTATATTCTTAGTGTATGACTTCGTGCACATCTTCAAAAATGTTTGCAACAACTGGATTACTGTTGATGGCAAGACGCTCTCATTTGTCGAAGATGGTAATGAGTACAAAGCTTACTCGAGTGATATTCAGAAGGTTTATGAGATCAACCAGGCAACTCCTATTTGCTTAACCAAGCTGATGCACACTGCTGTTTTCCCCAAGCCCCTTCAATGCCAGAGCGTACCATCGGTATGCCAAGTGTTCGGTGACAAGACTGTCGCTGCTTTAAAGACCTTCAAGGATTCACTGGGCATCAGCGAAGGCACAATCATTCTCACCCAGATAATGAGTGAGTGGTTCAAGATGACGAACGTGAAAGACCGTTTCTCAGCTATCCATCTGTGTGACGAATCCAGACAGCCTTGGACAGCAGATTGTACAAGTTTCACTAGGCTGGAGCAGGCCTGCCAAATTATATCTACCTGCGCATGGCAAGGAAGTGGTGGTCGTAAGCTGAAGCTCACTCAGCAAAATGCTAAAGCCTTCATTGTGTCCACACGTAATAATGTGGATGCTGCCAAATTGCTTCTGGCAGAGAAAGACTTTGACTACGTTCTTCCTGCTATATTTGCAGATGAAGCCTTGGAAAAGATTTTCTGCCAAGCCAGGCAAATTAACGGTGGAAACTTCTACATTGACGTAGTTGACATTATGGCTGCAGCTAAAATTGTAAATTTGCAAACTGATTGAGCATGACATTATGCCTGAATCTAGTTCTCGTTTGATTGATTGCGACAAGAACTGTACAAGTTCCATAAATTGAGATGAGCGAAGTGAACTCATTGAGGAGATTACTCCTCCAGACACTCAGGATCTCTTGGGGTCTGATGATGCCCTTAAGCATAAAGTAGTTTATTTGGCCGGACACCTTGTTCATAAATATGGCGATAGCACTAGTATGGAGGAGATCATTGATGATAAAGATGGTAGCGAGGTGTCATCTGAGTTTCTAGATAATTTTAATAGAGGTGGATTGAGTGTGCCGACTTTGTCAACCATATTTTTTGTACATAATGCCTATAATTTGTATGACAAGACTAAAATGCATTGCCGATTTCATTTTGCTGAGCTGTTATCCTCTGTAGATGCACCTTTAGCTAGTAGTAATGCTGCATGTACTACTTTAGCTAACATTCTATTGAAGCTCATGTCCTCAATGTAAGTGACAAAGAAAAAGCTTTGGAATGCCTCAGGAGGCAAGAAAAGCTCTCCAACTAGTGATAGACATAGACATAGTTGTAATAGGCATAGTGTTGTGACATGCATATAATGTTTATGTAATATGATATATGACAATAAAAATCAAAGTTTGACAGCTCTACACACTTCCATCTTATTACAATCAGCCATCTCTCTCCGTTTATGAGTTAGACACAAAAACGGGCAAAAAATATCAAAATTCAGTCATTTAATCTTGAAATATCACCTTTTGACCTTGAAGATGACCTCAGCTGGTGTTGAAAATTACACTATTAAAGTCGCCGTCCTCAAAAACCCCAATATGGATCCCGAGATCATGTCTCTAGCCCTTCCAGAAGTCATTTTAGCCCTGGACTCAAGTTAATCCTTCAGACTCATGTTACAAACCCCGAGCATGGGAGGTTCCATTCCTTCTCTATAAGAGTCTATGGTTCCAATGTACAAATTAACACTATCAAACATTTTCCAGAAGAAATCATTGACGAGTGTAGCGATTGTGTTATTCCAAGCCTTACTGAATGAAAATTAACACAACAAGAAACTTTCGGATAGATTCAAATAAGTTTGTTGATTCTTTCTTTCAAAACGTTTTGTACCATTTGCATTCCAGTCTGTTCCAGTTGTTGCATTTACCTTGAAGTAATCTTTTCTAGTGGAGTTTGAGATGACAATGGTATCATCCAAATCATAGATACTATCAATTGCTTCCTTATTTTTAATATTTCGAAAAAAGATGTTAAAACTTTTGAAACCTTGACCCAAGTATTTGAATTATTTTCTGTCGTTCTTGGGGAGACAACTGAGTTTTGCCTTTCTTAATTTCTTTTATTGCTTATAATTTATGAGATTCCTTTTGGGCATAATTTATACTTTTTATTGCACCCGATACATTTCCCACAGCAGAAGCAGTTGAACCAATTAGCTCTTTATGTTTAAGAATAGTTGAACCTATACCCATTAGAGTATCAATTATCCCATCACCTCTAAATTGATGTCCGACACCCCTTTGTCTCTTCGGTTTATAGTATCCTCTACAAAGATACAAACCTTCAGCCTTGTAGTATGGGGAAAGGAACATCCCAATTTTATATTTTCCCAACTCGTGTTTTCTCACAATAGCCATAGTCATTATTTATTGGAAAACTTCACGTAGGTGAATTCTGATGGATATAACTTCTCCATGAAAAGAAATCATACGATTATCTTGGTCGGTTATCTTAAAATTTAGTCTGTATGTGGTTTTTCCAGACACAGGGAGATAAACCAGATTTTTGGGTTCCAAATTGAATGTAGAACCAATTGGGGTTGAGAATGCGTTGAATGAAAATATTGTATTTGATTTTATTCCATCATTATAAGCACCATCAATCAAATCACAGTGAATTAATATGCAAGTTTTTCCTGAGGATATTTGAATGACATTATCACTGTTAAACATCCCATTAGTTTCAATATATTTTGAGGAGAAACCCAATAACTCTCTAAATGAATTCTCAATTGTGAAATCAACCTTGTAGTTATTTTTAAGTTTAATCGTTGATTTTGAAGTATGTTTTTGAATATCTATAACAATATTTTTTGGTTCATCACCCTGTTCTTTCATAAGATGAACAATTTCGGAAGATATTTAAGAAATCTCATATGCTCTGGGTGAAACTGTTATCATTTAGTATCCACTTCCCAGATGATAACTAAACTTGTCATTTTTTCTCAGTCATATTAAATAAGGTATAATAAGTTTCCATGGACAATAAAGATGCCTCATATTCTTTTGTTGTGTCAAGTTGTAGTGGTATGTGAATGAAGATGTGTGGTCACTTGTTGTGAAATTAAAACTAAGGTTTGTGCTTCTTGTCTTATTTAATACGAGATAAAATATCTTTATATTGGTGATTAATTATTTTCATATTCATCAACTGGTCTAAAATGGCTGATGCTTCATAAAAACAATTATTTCCAGCCTTCTTACTACCTAACAACAATAACAGTCTATTAACGAATTGTGATGGGTCATTTAGAAGAAAACTAACACCTGAACCAAGGATACTGAAAGCCTGAATAATGTGTTTCTACTTCTCATTCTTCCTACTTTTACCAGAAAGACGAACCCTATAATTAAGAGAGTGCAGCAGATCAATATATACTCTATCATCATTATTTTTCATATCCATGGTTTATCAAAATACTTTGATTCATCCCTCACAGTTGAAACTTGTATTCCATCTTTTGTGGATGCAACATTCATCTCGGAGTTAGTTTAACGGAAGGTTGAGCAGAACTCAAGAACCTTAATTCGTCATTAAATATCAATACCTTTCTTGAACAAGATGAAATAATGCTTGTTGTTTTGTTGGAATGAGTCCTGCTTTGGTTTTTGAATCCGCTGAATATTCATTGTTTTGAAGAGCATTCACAATATAATCAGGGGGTTGATTAATCTCTTCCAGTTGTTGAAATATTCCTTCATCATCATATTATAATTCTTCGATATGCTCTAATTCTCCCTCTGTCATTTGACTGAAATCTTTTAACATTTGAAGTTTTTAGGAGTATATTCGATTGTGGGAACTGTGGAAACATCGATAATTTTTTCTTGGGATGTTTATAAAAGTGGTTTAAAAGATTTCTCTTGTTTTCTTTCAAATGCTTCTTCACCCATTAGTTTCTGCCTGTGTATCTTCTTTATGTCTTCCATTTTGTTTTACAACTTTTGAAACCAATGCTTCATGTTCCTTAAATCTTCTTGCTCTTTCTTTCGCATCCATTTATTTATTGGAAAATACCATTTTATGAATTGTAAGGATCAACAGGGAAGTTTTCCTTTTCTTCATCATCCAATTAGATGTGTTCAAATAAATCCTTTTCTTTAAATATTTCATGAAATTATTTATTAACATTAATACGAGTTGCAATTTCTTCTTCACTAATAGTATCTCTGCTTTTCATACGTCGGGGTTGAGTTTCTACATCAACATCAAAACAAAATGATAAAATCTTAACCCTACTCAGATGTTTAATAATTTGTCTTATTCCTTCTGGATTAGTTTATAATATCCCAAGACCACCAGATTTTAGTTTCTTTAACTCACTCTTACAATGTAAATATTTTGTTGTACCAAGAGAAACCTCATCAAATATTTGAGCTTCATTCCTCAATCGCATATGTTCCTCCACTGAAATATACTGATAATCTTCACCTTTTACTTCTCCAGGTCATATTGCTCTTGTTGTTGTTGCTGTTGATACAATGCATATCATGGGGTATTTTTTAACTAAATTTACAATATTCTCATTTGTACTATACAAGAACCTTGATTTATGAAAGTTTTTTTCCAGAAGCAGATTTACCCGCAAGATTTATAATAATAGTTGTCGTTTATATATGAAATTGTTTATAAAACAAAAAATATATATCCCTTAATATCTCATCTTGTTTCTCAACAATGTATTTATATTTTTCAGTCGTGTGCTTCATGTAATCCCCAAATTCCTTTTTACTACATAATGTAGAACAATTATCTCTTTAAAAATTGTTAATATCCCTTGAATTTAACTTGAATAAAATAAAAGTATGAGCATTATTTCTGATGGAACGACTAGGAAGTTGAGAGTATGATTGACGAAGACAAATACAATTACAAGAAGAATGTCTCCCTCTTGTGTAGTAGCTGTCCATTACCGTTTGGTTTCTTTCAATAACACAATCATCAATGATAACGAGGCTCTTTTTTGATTTATCCAAATTTGGGGAGACGGTATATCATCCGTATTATCACTAAGAATACAAGTTTTTTGGTTTTGATTTCTTTTTATATCTCTGTGTATCACAAAATAGTTGTATTATATCTTCAATGTTATAATCATTGAGATTGTTTTGAAGTTTAAATAAACTGATTATATCTTCTTTTTGAAGATCAGCATTAAAACCTTGTGAGAGTAGTTGATACTCAGGTTGAAAACTCGACTATATCATTAAATTCATCAAAGATTCATCGAATTCATCAAAGAAGAAAAATTATTTAATTATCATAATCTAAAAAGTTGGGAGTCAGGAGCATCTTCAAAAGTAAGCCGGTTTTTCCACATCCGCTTGAACCAACTATGAGACATCTTAATGAATTTGGAAGATTTTTTATGATTGTTAAATTTTATCTTATTTTCCCAAATGGGTAAAAAAATCATTCATTTAATATATTTGGAAAACAGGTTATTTAATTTATTATTGGTTTTTTAGAAACTCTATATTTTAACCTAAGTTCAGGTTTAATTTCAAGATAATCCATTATTTTATTTATGCAATATCTTGTGTTTATATTTCCCTGAAAATGACAATCGTGAATAATATATAACAGCAATCCTTTGAAGATTTCTCTAAGACGTTCATTTTCATCCCTTGTAAGGGGAAAGGTGTGTTATTAACCCTCATACTTTACATTCATTTCTCGAATCAATCTTGTAAAGTAATTCATTTTTGGTGTAAATCTAAAAGAATTATTTTCCTTTTTATATTTTTTATTATCACTAATTAGAAGATAATCACAGAATATACATTGTTTATAGGCTTTTGATTCTGTGTTTAATCCCCATCTTTCACACGCAGGACAATTCTCAAATTTGTCATATGGAGAATCAGGGAATTCAAGAGGCTCAAAATCTAGCATATTTATAAGATAAAACTTTACTTAAACTAAAATTCATATTTGGTATCATCTTCGGTACTTTCACAATCATCTATAAAATGATATTCATAACTTTCGTTTAAACACAAACTCTCAGTATCATAACTGTCGTTTGAACACAAACACTCGGTATCATAATCACTCTCATAATCTTCAAACTCTTCAGTGGAATAATGACTCATATTTAATTAGTAGAAAAAAACATTACCATCGATATCTATATACTTTTTTTCATTAAGACCTACATCACATTTGCCATGGCGGCCGTGGGGTCTCCAAAATCTAGGGCCACTAGCAATTATATGGCGGCCGCAGTATTTCCATGGTCACACAATGTCGCAGTCACATACGTTTTTATTTTTTCGGGGAGCCACACGGCGTATTTATAAATTGTGGAGAAAGAAAACGTGGGGTTGCCGTATGGTCTTTGATTTGATGTCGCACGGTGACCTGAAGGGGGCCCTGCGGCGGCCATAGAATTTTCAAGGCAGACGCACGGTAACCTCAAGGTGCCCGCAAGGCGACCGCAGGGGGGCCTTAAGGCGAACGTACGGCCAGACGGGCGGTAACGAATGGGGTAATTTTTTTTTTTTTTTACCAGTTTTTTTTTTTTTCGGCTTGTCGAATTGCTACGGCGAACGTAGAAATGAAAAAAGTTATAACTCCGCGTTATAATTCCACGGCGACCCCTCCGGCCTGTAAAAGATAGCCAAATGGCATAGGGCCACCCTGAGGCCACCGCAGAAACTCTGCGGCTGCCGCACGTTTCTGTCAATTTGGAGGGCGTACGGCTGCCGTATCCTCGCCGTAGAGCAAATGTGACTTAGGCCTTACAGATTCAACTACTACATTTTTTACGTTAAAGGTAATTTTCAAATGATCCTTAACTACTATTGAACGAAATGTAATTTCACCTGATATATTAGCATTCTTTATTTCATCAGGATTTTAATCTTTAGGGTTGTTGAAAAAAAATATAAATTTCTCCTTGCATAGTACAGATGTTCTTATCTTTTCTTTCTAAACCTTCATCCATAAGGTTTTTATTTTTTGATACTTTTTCTTGTTTCATTGCTTTTTCTAGTTTTGAATATATTACCAGAACGAGAGGAGAAACTTTTGTTAGAGATACTTTAATTGATGCTCTTCCAGATATAATAAAAGCCCTTCCACTGAAGGAAATTGAAAAACTCATATCATTCACCATGATTGTTTTATCCAATAGTTATATTTATCTTTGTTCAATTTTACATCCTTGACATATTTCTCAGTATCTTTAACAAATGAAGGGATTGATTGAAACTTGTCTTTTGTGTCTTGATACATTGTATTTTTTAAGTGAAAAAAGTTGGAGGATAAAATGGTTTTAAGCACAGATTCACCTATAAATTAAACAAAATTTTCATCAACAACATTTTATTTTAAGCAAAATTTTTATGATACAAATATCGTGAATACAACGTACTGCGATGTTTGTAATCAGGAATTTAAATATTATAAAAAACACCTTCAAACCAACAAACACACATTCAATCTTTTCAAACAAAGATCTCCACTTGACCAAGAAACCAGACATTGTGATAGATGTGATAATGATATTCTTAAATTTTTTTTTATAATAAACACCTTCAATCACGCAAACACAAGAACAATGAAGAAAGGGAAGCTAAATTCTCCATTGAAAACACTGATGGGGCATTTAAAAATAAAAATTTTTTTTTTCAAGACCCTGGACCATCTTCAATCATGGAAGCTGTTCATATGGTCAAACAAAATATTGAAACTATAATTAAAAACACATTAAGTGAAATGAAAACTTTTAAGTTTTATATGGGAGTAAAATTGAAAATGGTAAGACAAGACTATGAAAATACTCCCTATATGAGGACAAACACTCACTTTATCTTATCATTTCAAGATTTTGTAAGATGTGATGTTTACGATGATCTCCAGAGACAAGAACAAGATGTTGATAACACTGTAGTAGGTGGTGGATTTACTATCACAAAAATAATCTTTTTCGATATACACATCCTAAAATCAGATCCTCTTCAAGCTTCTTCTTATATTGATTTACGAAAAGAGATAAAACTTAAGAAAGCGGTTGTTAATATTCAAAACAAAGATAATAAAAGTTTTCTATGGGCTGTTCTTGTTCACTTACATCCTCCACAATGGAATCCTGAAAGTGTTGAACATTATACGAAATATGAGAATACATTAAATGTTAAAGATTTAAGTTTCCAATGTTATTTATGGATATTCCTAAATTTGAGAAAATGAATAATCTATCTGTTAATGTATATGGATTAACGGATACAAACAAAGTTCAGATATTAAAAATTTCAAACAACTATAAAAATGATGGAACACACATTGACCTTCTCCACTTTACTTCAAAGGAAAAATCTCATTATGCTTTCAACAAAAATTTCTCAAGAATAACCAAATCACAACTATAAAAGAGAAAATGTAAAAAGTTCCTTGTAAGAGATGTCTCAACTCCTTTCACACAAAAGAACGATTACATCACCATTCGAAATATTGTAGTAATCATAAATCAACTGTAATCAATTTACCAAAAGCAGGTTCAAACATATCATTCAAAGATTTTAACAAATCTATAAAACATCCGTTTGTCATATATGCTGATTTTGAAAGTATCCTTGAAAAGATAGATACTGTTTCTCCAAATCAAAAGAAATCATACACAAATAAATATCAAAAACATACTCCTTGTGGTTTCTTTTATGATATCAAATCAGCTGATCAATACAACAAGTTCGAACTTCATAGAGGAGAAGATGCCTCAGAGGAGTTTGTAAGACGATTGGAAAAATACTGTATAAGACTAAGAGAAATAATGGTCAAAACCTATAAACCAAAGTCATTAACAAATGGAGAGAAAAAGGAATTTAGAAAGAACAGTATCTTTCATATTTGTGAGAAGAAAATTGAGGGAGAGGCGAAGGTTAGGGATCACTGTCATCTGACTGGTAAATATAGAGGTCCAGCTCATTCCCGTTGTAATCTTAATTACAAGCCTCCAAGCATCTGGAGATATTTCTGCCATTCCTAACACAGATCAAAAATACATCTCATTCACAAAAACAATTCATACATCCCCCATAACCCATATCAGATTTCTTGACACATACAAGTTTATGTCAAGTTCATTGTCTAAATTAGTGTCAAATATTAAAAACTTCCTGAGTCTTAAATAATATTTCTCAAATCAAGAAGAGATTGATCTCTTATCACAAAAGGGAATATATCCATATATTGATTCATTTGAGAAATTTAAAGAAACACAACTTCCTTCAAGGGAAAGTTTCTATGCAAAGTTAAATAAAACTCATATTTCTGAGAGATTATACACAAGCTAAAAAGGTTTGGGAAAAGTTTAATTTAAAGAATCTTGGAGAATATCATGATTTTTATCTTAAAACTGATGTATTGTTATTGGTTGATGTGTTGGAATCTTTTAGAACAGTCTGTCATAATAAAAATTATTATGGATTAGACCCCGATCACTATTACACAGCCCCGGGCTTGTTTTGGAGTTCTATGTCAAAAATGACAAAAGAAAATTTGGAATTAATCAGTGATATAGATATGCTTTTAATGATATAGAAGGCTAAAAGAGGAGGTGTGTCTCAAGTATGTTCCAAGAGACATGCTATAGCAAATAACAAATATCTTCCTGATTATTATAAGAATGAGGACAACTCTTTCCTGATGTATTATGATGCTAACGATTTGTATGGGTAGGCTTTGTCTCAATATTTACCTTATGGAAAACTTAAATGGGTTAAAGAAAAACATTATGAAAAAGTTTTACTTGACATTGTAATCTCCTCTCAAAAATAATTGGATGAAGCTGAAGTTGGATATTATTTTGAGGTTGATTTAAAATACCCAGAAGAACTTCATAACAAACATAAAGCCCTACCTTATGCCCCTGATAAAGAAAGTCCAAGAAAAGAATGGTTAAGTGATTACCAACAGTCATTTAATATAAAAGGTAAATCTCCAGAAAAAACTACTTACAACATTAAATGATAAAGAAAGTTACATTTTACATCAAAGGAACTTGAGACAATATTTATCTGCTGGGTTGAGAGTGAGGAAAATTCATCGAATTTTGAAATTTAAACAGTCATTGGTAAAAGAAATATATTGATTTTAATACAAAAAGGAGAACAGAAGCAAATACAGATTTTGAGCAGAACTTTTATAAATTAATGAATAACGCTGTATTTGGAAAGACTATGGAAAATGTTAGGAATCGACAAAACATAAGACTTTCTACATCTTGGAAACAGGCTTCAAAGTTAGTTAATAGACCAAGTTTTCCACTCGCGGAGGTGTTTCCAGAGAAGTTTTGTGCTATTCATTTGAAAAAAGAGAGTATTGAAATGGATAAACCAATTTATATAGGAACATCAATTCTTGATTTATCAAAGTTGTTAATGTATGACTATTACTATAATAATTTAAAATTAAAGTATAAGGATAATGTGTCATTGTTATATATGGATACAAATAGTTTCATATTAGAAATTAAGACAAGTGATGTATATGAGGATATGATCGATAATATTAATATGTATGATACATGTAATTATAAGTCTGATCGTATGTTGTTTTCATGAAAGAATAAAAAGGTTGTTGGTAAGTTTAAGGATGAGTTGGGAGGAAAGGTCATGAGTGAATTTGTGGGTTTGAGATCAAAGTCTTATGCTTTTACGTATTTTGATAATAATAACATTGAAAGATGTGATAAGAAGCAAAAGGGAATAAGAAAAATATAATCAAGGAAACAATTAACTTTCAACATTATGACAACTGTTTAACCTTTCAAGAAGGAAGAGTACAGAAAAATGAATACAATAAGAAGTTATAAACATCAATTATATACAGAAGAGATAAATTAGAAAGCATTAGGAGCTTTTGATGATAAAATATATATTTTAGAGAATGGAATCAAGAGTATCCCTTATGGTTATAAGTATAAGTGTTAAGGAGAGTCTTTTTACCGATTTATAAATGATAGAACCAAGCAATAACCAAACCAAAGAGTGGAGATGTAATCAGCCTTGGTATTTAAATGGGAAACATAATGAATGTGAGAAATATCAAAAGAGTCTTATTGAATAAATAACCCGGTCAAAAGTAAATAAAACAAATAAGCGGATGAATTTAACGACAAATAAGTTGGAGGATGTCAAGAAAAAAATTAATATCCTTGAATGGACTGAAAACTTTGATGGTTATCAATTGAACAATGGAAAAACAATTTACTACAATCTCAATATGATATGTGGATCCGGCGGTGGACAAACAAGAACATTGCGAGAAGTTTATCATTTTTTTCTGCTCAACAAAGACACATAAACCAAGAACTAAGTTCTAAAATAGTATTTGTGAATATACTCGATGGTGATGAATGTAATCGGAAAGTTAATTTATTACCTCGAATAGAACATGGACAAATATTCGTTGGATCACTCTTTGAGTGGAGTAAGTAATGGGGAAGAGATCGATCTCCTCTTTTGACCCCATGGACCAAGAGTCAGAAGGGGTCTTGGGACAATTTAACATGAGCTTGTATGGGAGAAAATCATTCTCCTGTTTAAGGTTTTTAAAGGGGTTGTCAGAAAGATTAGCCTATACATTTGTATGGGAGGGGGAGAAAATCATTCTCCTGTTTTTGTCCTGATGCGTCTTGAGTCAGAGAGTTCTCCCTATACATTTGTATGGGAGGGTGAGAAATCAGTCTCCTGTTTTGAGGTTTTCAGGGTTTAATTCATAGAGTTTACCCCGTTTTCCCCATTCATTTGCATGGATGCCTCAGAAACCCCATTATTCCTCTACTCCCATCGGAATAGCTCGGTAATCGGGGGGGGGGCAGTGTCAAGGGGGTATAAAGACAATGCACTGACATTGGGGTCACAGTTGGACACACTAATCAAGGTAAGGAACAAACAGTAAAACATGAAAGGACCAGGAAGAAGATGGGTTAGGTAGGGTTCATGGGGGTAAAAAGTATTGTGGGTGGGGATGTCGGGGGGGGTCGGGTGTCATGAGATAATTGTATACCACCAGCTTGAAGTCCTGAATCGAGTACAGTCATCTTTGGAAGGCAATTCCACAAACAGGAAAAAAGAGGAAAAAAAAAAAGGAGTGCAGGTTTGAGATAAACCTGAATTTGGAGGAACTTAATCAGGTAATTACTAGAAGTCATCATGCATCCTGGAGGAGCTGGGAAAAGTAGAGGAAAGGTAATATTACATTGAGTCCATTTAGCGGTCGCCAATGTGAGAACAGACCTTCTGCTTCAGCATAATCATGAGATGCCAATATTAACGAGCTTTCAATTCTACAGAAGAGGAAACAATTGTAATGCTGGTGCACCAGCTCATTGAGGAGAGCAGTATTCCATTCAGCTGCCACTTTCTACTCGTGAAATACTTTGGCCAAAACCATTTCCAATTGACCCAATTCTCTCGTTTGAAGGTGGGAGGAGGGTGAGAGAATTTGGCCAGTCTTCCACGAACCGATACGGCAGGCCAGACACTTGACTGGATTTGGTAATTTGTTCAGGATGCAGGAGAGGACTCGAATTCTCTTGGTGAGACATTTGATCTTCATGCACACCAACTAATTCTAGCATAAGGGACACCCAGCTTCAGGTCTATTCAATGGATGGTGCACATTGTGATGCAACAGTACCTGAGAAATATAAATCGGCATTTATAGTCGGGAATCGAATCCTGAAGCAAACATGCCCCAAGCAATTCACTTCAGTTTTCCACAATAGAAGGATTTTATTAACTTGCAATTCCAAATTATGCATTTGAACACCCATGACCATGCAAGCAAGTAAATGAACATCCGGTCTTCCAAAGGCACTTTGTCTTTAGGTACTACTTTATAAGTCACTGTGGGAGTGGGAAAAGGTGTGTGGGGGTAGAAAGGCTGCAAGATGTACCTCCTCTCCCTCGATTATGAACAGTTTCTCTGTACATTGCTGCCTCCACATCTGAAGGTGGAATCTTCTTCCACAGACTTGTAGTCCATCTCGGTGTGCATGGGGCAAGGGACATGCCAATCATATCTACTATAAATGTGTGTGTGTGTGTGTGTGTGTGTGTGTGTGTGTGTGTGTGTGTGTGTGTGTGTGTGTGTGTGTGTGTGTGTGTGTGTGTGTGTGTGTGTGTGTGTGTGTGTGTGTGTGTGTGGCATACTTTTTGTGGAGTTCGAATGGAGCGTTCTGATGTGGAGTGTGATACACCCAAATGATTGCCATGATCTCCTGAGTTGATCAGGATAATTAACTATAAAGAATCCAAAAGAATTCCCATGTTTTAAACACATGTCATGTTAAGGTGTAGAGAACAGCTTAATATGTCATTCCACAGCATGGCATTCTAATTTCAAAATAAAAAATAATGATAGCATCATAACAAAGCATATATTAATTAATACGATTACTACTACTACTACTACTACTAATAATAATAATAATAGGAGTACCATATGGCAATAATAATAACGAACATTCAAGTCCCACGCTGGCCCGAGCACATCTGGGTTTGGTGAAAGGCAAGCAAATGCTCAATCAGTACAGTAGTCGGGTATGCAACAAGGTTGTGAAGACCAATGAAAATTTGCTCTAACGGACCAATCTGCCAACGAGTAACATGGAAACAGCTAATTAACATGCTTAAGCATTGATATGCAAACACTTTTTATTCATCCACTCTGCACACTTCTGTACGATTCAATTGGATATAAAAACAAAGCGATTTTAATACATTTTCATCTCTTGTGAGTCTGAAAGGGGTATGAATCTTTTTCCCTGTTAATTATTTAGATTTCACATTATACAAACTGACCGGAGGATTTTATGATTTCAGCTGCAACACAAATCACATGAATACATGCAAGACAATAACGAACTTGACTTCACAGAAACACAGCCACTCACCTGAGGAGGGAATGTGTGTGTGTGTGTGTGTGTGTGTGTGTGTGTGTGTGTGTGTGTGTGTGTGTGTGTGTGTGTGTGTGTGTGTGTTGGGGGGGGGGCGGGTGGAGGTAACAGGATGATGCAACTTATCGGGCACTCTTGGTACCGGCGTCACCATCTTTATGATGTCACTTCTCTCTCTGCAATCAGCGTGGCAGTTCAGGAGAAATCTCCACCTCCTGCTGGGATGACAAATCTATGGGATTTGTCTGTGCTCTATCCCACAAATGCTGAGTGGCAAGCAAGAAAGCAGCACAAACCATTTTGTCTTTGATACAACTCGGCAGGGTATGAACCACCGACCTCCCACACTTCTAGCAGATGTTCCAACCACAATGCCACAGAGTTTTGTAAGTGATCTAAACGACCCGTGAACCCGTTGTGACAGCGTTTGTTAAAAAAAATCATTTCAAAAAAAAAGATAGCTCGAGCCAACTACACTGCTGAGGTTGTTTGCATTGATCAAATTCTCCCGAAGAGTACTTCACTGAATCGGGAATTGATTTTTTAATAATTTTTTTTCGTCGCCCAATTTGAACCAGATTGATATTGCGTGTTAATGTGAAAAAAAAAAAAACAGAGAAAAGAAAGTCAAAGAAATTATTGTGCATCATCTTCGAAACACAATTTTATTTATGAATGAACATGGAAGTATTAGATCAAAATGGTGGTTTATTTTCTGCTTAAAAATAAATCGTTCTTTGTCTATACTAAATGTTTGAGATTTTTTAATAAATCATTTCAAGAAAAACTAGAACGGGCACTCGTAGAGCGCATACCTTCGCCGCAGCCACTAGTTACCTTTGTATTAAGTTGTCCACAATGCATCTCAATACAAATATGCATTTCGTGACCCCCATGACCTTTGATCCACAACCGCTACCTAGGGTGACAATAGTACGATACCTTGTGTCATTTCAGAAGATGGGGAATTGAACACTGAACAATTTGGAGTTAATTTGATGTAAATCAGAAACATATTAACCATTTTCATCATGAAAAAACGATGTTGACCTTTTTGTGACCTTGTCCTTTGATCCGATCGCTCCCAAAATCTAATGGATTTGTCGTTTCATGATGCCAAATAAATCCAAAACAATTACAGCCTCTCTGCGTTTTTTTTTTTTTTTTTGCGTTAAGTTGTCCACAACGCTTTCCGATATAAATGTGAATTTGTGTGACCCCCTTGACCTTTGACCCCAAACCACTGCCTTGGGTGACAAAAGTACTATACCATGTGTCATATTAGAGGATGGGGAATTTAATTTTGAACATTTTGGAGTTAATTTGCTGTAAATCAAAACAAAATTGACAATTTAATCACGAAAAAACAATTTTGACCTTTTTGTGACCTAGACCTTAACCTTGATCCGATCGCTCCCAAAATCTAATCAATTTGTTCTCTCGTGATGCCAAACACATCCACAAAATTTCATGACAATCTGCGAAGTGGTTTTTGTGTAATGTTGTCCACAACGCTTCCCAATCAAAAACTCCATTTTGGTGACCCCCTTGAACTTTGACTTCCACAGACTAAGTAGGGTTGCAAACACAATACCATACGCTATATCAGTGGATCGGGATTTGAATACTGCACATTTTGGACTTAATTTGATGTAAATCGGAACAAAATTGACACTTTAATCGCAATAAAAAGATTTTGACCTTTTTGTGACCTTGACCTTGACCTTTGATCCGATCGCTCCCAAAAGCTTCGCCTGGCGTCCTTGACTAACTGCACATCATCTCTGAAAATTTCATGCAAATCGGTCCAGCAGTTTTTGCGCAATGTTGTCCGCACACATATTTACCAATAAATAAATACACAGGGGTCAATACAATACCTTCGTCAAACGAAGTTTGCGAAGGTAAAAACAGATAGCTCCAGCAAACTATACCGCTGAGGTTGTTTCCATTGATCAAATTTTCCCGAAGAGTACTTGACTGAATCGGGAATTCATTTTTTAAATAATTTTTGTTGCCAGATTTGAACGAAACTTGATACTGCGCACCGCAGGAGAATGGTAGGTAAGGTGGCTGCAATTTTTTTTTCACCATCGTGCACCGTTTTGGCAGTATTTCGGGAACATACATACATACATGATGAGAGATTTAATAATATATATCTAGATTGAATGGAACTCTTCACACAAAAGACGACATAGAGGGCAGTCCACGTTTTATCAGCTGAACCCTCTAAATGTAAAAGAAGTAATTGAGTTTGATTATTAACCACAGTCTTGTAAAAGCAAACAAATAAATAAATAAATGAAGATAGGTTCCAAGAGAAAATTAATTTTTGTTCAAACGTCCAGTTATCCAATTGAAATGAATTGGTTACAGGTAAATTTGCTGCTGAGCCAGAAATTGGCTTCCAGCGATACACGCTTCAGGAAAACACACACACACACACACACACACACACACACACACACACACACACACACACACACACACACACACTCCAGAAAAGTCCCTGAAGCAATAAAACTCCATCACATAAGTGATGAAACCAACACTTCTAATTGTAATGCATTAATTAACGGGAACAGCACTTGGGAGAGCATGAACCTCCGCCAGACTCAACAGTTTACGTTTTGTATCCCACTGATAGGCCAGATCTGGATCCGGACCTGAACTAAAATCGAATCGGCTTTTTCTCATCACATACCCAACTTGTCCACAAAGTTTTGTCATAATCCATCAACAGCCTTTTCAGATATCATGATACATATCGTTTTAGGCCCCATCTCTCAATGGTGAAGAATGATTTATAAAAAAAAGACGAAGAAACATATCGGATCCGGATCTTCAGCAAAATCGAAGTAGTTTGTCCTTGTCACACACCCAACCTGTCCATCAAGTTTTAGCCAAATTCGACCATAACTTTTTGCGATATCCTACTCAAAGACAGATAAACAGAGGTGAATATATAACCGTCCACTTTTCGTCTGAATCCACCCATAAACTTTCTGAGATAATGACGGAGGTAATGACAAAAAAACCTAATAAATCAAGAAACTTGAATTTTGGCAGAAAATGATCAATTGCCTCAATTCACTTTCAGTTAATGTAGAAAGTAAATGCCAAAAACAAAGTAGAAACTCGAAGGGCACTTTGACGCCACTCAATATGCCTCTGCCCAAATGATTACATCATTATACATACTTGTGCCAAGTTTGATTTCAATCCCTGAAACCAGATTCAAAATATTAAATAATTCAGGCTGACACACCATGCGTCCGATCAGCTTGAAATTTAAAACATACATTTCTCATGACTACTAGATCATAAATGTGACGTTTCATTTCGATTGCTAAATCAGTTCAAGAGAAAGAATTATTTTTAAAGATTTTCATTCAATCCAATATGACTGCTCAACCATTTTATCTATTAATTATTTGTGAAAATCCTGCTATCCCCAAGGTTTGGGGAACACATGAGTGAAGTTTCCCCTCAATCTGTTGTCATTTCAGAGAAGATGATTTCTAAAGGTTTATTCTTCAAGAAATCATAGCTGCCAAACCATGTATGCCTGGTGTTGGCTGAATGCTTAGGATGGTGAGCATTGGATCCTAGGGTCCTGAGGTCAAATCCTGCTCAGCTGTTGAATTAATACCAGGTGGGGTTAACTCGGCCTGTCATCCTTCCGGGGTCGGCAAAATTAGTGCCAGTATGCTGGTATACTGTGGCGGAGTGACGATCCATCAAGGATTTTTTTTTTTTTTTTTTTTTGTATACCTTGGTCGAGGCTCGTATGAGAGTTAACACACAACTCACAGCAAGGAGGCATGAGACAAGAGGGGCGGGAGTGGAAGGGACAAAACATTGGGGAACAGACACAGGTGAACTGTGGAAGGGAGAGGGATGGGGATGGGACGGGGAACATGGCGAGGAGAAGATGGACATTACAGGGACTTTCAGGAAGGAAAGCAGGAGAATTGAAGGAAGTGGGCTTGGGTGGATTATCGGGGGTAGAAAAGATCGAGGATTTGGATGGGGGAAGATAAGAGGTGGTGGTGAACAGCTGTTTTGAAAGCCTGGAGGGAAGAATGGGAAAGAATAGAGTGAGGAAGTTTATTCCAAAGGCGGGAAAAAAGAGGAATGAAAGAGTGAAGATGAGCAGTGATTCGTGATTTTGGTAGTTTTACCAGAAGGGGGTTGTTGGCGGACCTTGAGCGCCCTGTGGAAATGTGGTTGGGACAAATCGCAGAGAGAGCAGGGGGGGCAAGGCTGGAGAGGAGTCGGTAGAAGACAGAAAGACCACCGACCAACCTGCGGTGATTGAGTGAGAGGCCCAAATACTCAGCTTCATTGCGGGAGATGCCAATGATCTTAAAAGCCCTGGTTTCGACAGCGTGAAGTCGAGAAAGGTGGGAGGCAGGAGCACCAGCCCAGAGGGGAGAGCAGTACTCCATCAGGCTACGGACAAAAGCTTTGTAAGTGGTCAGGAGCTCAAGAGGGCCGAGGAAGGACTTTGCACGACGGATGATTCCCAGTCGGCGACTGGCTTTTGAGGCAAGGTTGGAAATGTGACTTTCCCAGGAAAGGTCATGGCAGATAGTGAGACCCAGAAGCTTGAAAGAAAAGACTTCTTCCAGAGGATTGTTGAGAAAGTGGATGGGGGGGGTTTGTAAACGGTCCTTTCGAAGAGACATAGTGAGAGTGTGAGATTTGTCTGGATTGAAAGACATGTTCCACTTGTTGGACCAGTTTGTGATTTTATCCAGATCTGCAGTGAGCGAAGAAGCTGCTGCTTGCCGGTCTGAGGGATGACAGATGGTACGGCAGAGGGTGGAGTCATCGGCAAAGAGAAATAGAGGATTTTCCAGAGAGTCCGAGAGATCATTGATGAAAACCAGAAAAAGAACAGGGCCCAGAACGCTACCTTGAGGAACTCCAGCCTGCACAGGAAGAGGGGATGAAAGAACTCCATTTAGGGCCACACGTTGACTCCGACAGGAGAGGAAGTCTGCGAGCCATGAGTGGAGATGGCCTTGAATACCATGGGAAGAGAGTTTGGTGAGTAGGGCAGGGTGCCAGACTGTGTCAAAAGCACGTGATATGTCCAGGGATACGGTTCGGATTTCCTGTCTGGCATTGAGGACCTCCATCCATTGATGGGAGAGCAGTAGCAGCATATCCAGGGTAGAGTGACCTGGTCTGAAACCAAATTGATGATTGGAAATCAAGCCATTGGAGAAGAGGAAGGATTTCATGTCTGAAGCGATGATGGATTCCATAACCTTGCTGATGATTGGGAGAAGGCTGATTGGTCTGTAGTTACAGGGATCTGTTTTTGCACCTTTTTTATGCAGGGCAGTGATGTTAGCAGATTTCCAAGCAGATGGCAGATGACCTTGGGCAAATGAGAGGGTGAATAGAACAGAGAGAGGGTGAGCAAGAGCAGAAGAGCAGGCTTTGAGGACACGTGGGCTGATGCCGTCTGGACCGGTTGCAGAATCTGACTCGAGGTTTGAAAGCAAGCTCTCCACCTTGTCAGGAGAAAAGGATACAGAGTCCAGGGACAGTTGGGTGCGACTGGGTAAGGTGGGTAGAGATAGTGATGGGTTTTGGACACAAGATTTAGCTGCAAACACCGAGTTTAGACATTCATCTTTATCACGTGTGGAATCAGCAGTGCGGCCATTTGAGGTAAGGGAGGGGATGGAGGGGGAACATACACCAGAAACAGATTTGATTAAACGCCACCAGGATTTTGAGGAGGGAGAGAGGTTTGAGAGTTCAGACTTGAGATGAGAAAGATGTTTTCTGGCTCTCCTGAGGGTAGATACACACTTGTTCCGAGCTTTGTGGAAAGAACTGAGATTGCCCTCAGTTGGGTTTGCTTTCCATGAGGCAAAGGCAAGTTGTTTCAGGACAACTGCCTCGCCACAAGCTTCAGTAAACCAAGGGCGGGAGGAAGGGTAAGACAACTGAACACGAGAGGGGATAAATCTGTGCATGAGGGAGAGCAAGTTTCTTTGAAAGAATTCCCAGGATGAGTTGATGTTTGAGAAAGTAGTGATAGGAGACCAGTCTGTAAGTTTGATGGCTGCTCGGAGACCCTGCCAGTCGGCTTGAGTGAAATGCCAGACTCGACGGCGGTGAGGTGGTTCTCTGATAACAGCCAGAGAGATGTCCACTTTAATAAGGACGTGGTCAGAAGAACCGATTGGAGTGAAGGAAGAGCAGCAGATATTGTCAGGGAAATTTGTCAAAAATTTGTGTGCCCATTTGTGCCCATTTGCCAAGGAGATTGCTTAAGCAGCACCAACGCTCTGCAAAGAGTACGGTCCCAAATCATGTGACCTATGTTGTCATAGGTGGAGAACTTTTTGTTCCTCAAGGATAGGCGATCATACCTGTAAAGCTTTGCCTCGATCTGTTCAGACATTTCTGAGAAGAATATTTTTGAAGGTTTTGATGTTAAGAACAATATGGCTGTCGAACCACATGACCAATGACATCGTCATTTTTGTTTCTCCACATACAATTTAGCCCTAGATGATCCTCAAAATTTTTCATACTGATCGGATAATGCATTTGACGTATGCAATTATGACATCATAACAAAACCACCTATGATATAAAAAAATCACTTGTTTCCCATCGGAAGTCCGTCACAGGTGCCAAGTTTCAATTTTTTCAATGGAGTAGTTTTGGATACCGAGGTCCAAAGTTTTTCCTTTTTTTCCAACATGGCTGCCACACCATGTGACATATGGCATCATAATTATCATCAAAACATTCTATAAAAATAGTCACACCTGTGGTGAAAATTTAGTGTCAACCAGAAAAGTGGTTATCGAGAAAAAAAGAACAGAGAAAAATCAGCATGGGCGTAGGTGTGGGCAGACAATCCGAAAACATGCCACTGGCGAATTCGCCAATGGAGGAAGAAAAATAACTTTTACGAAACAACCAAAACATAACGGTCGCTTGTCAAGTATTTTTTCTTTTATTTCAAACAGTGATGTCATAAAACCAATGAGACCTGAGAACAGTAATGGTGGTCTTCCAATAGACCAGAGAATGCATAGTGGAATGCCTAAAATGATCAGGGAAAAGAGTGTGAACAAAATAATCAAACTCCAAATCACGTATGCATAAACATGAGGACAGTACACAAAGTATGTGGGAAAAGCAAAACAGGAAAATCAAACGTCTTTCAATCATGCACTTATACACAATGTAGTTGTGCTGTCATGAGTAGTGTCACTTAAGTACCATTTGAGAAGAAAAAATAAATATATGCCATGCAAGACCTTTATCTCATTGCAATGTAGTTGGAAGAACACTTACATCAGAACAATTATGCTTCAGTCACATTTGGCTCGGCGGCTGTAGGGTTTAAAAAATCTACGGCTACTAGCAAATATAGGGCGACCGCAGTATTTACACGGTCACACAATGTAGCAGTCAGATATGTTTATATTTTTGGGGTAGCCGCATGGGGTATTTAGAAATTGTGGAGACCGAAAATGTGGGGGTGCCGTATGGTCTCTGATTTGATGTCGCACGGTGACCTTGGGGCGTCACTGCGGCTGCCATAGAATTTTCAAGGCAGACGCAAGGTAGCCTCAGGCTGCCCGCAAGGCGACCTCAGGGGCGCCCTCAGGCGAACGTAATTTTTTTTTTGGAATTTTTTTGGGGTTGGAAAAATTCATTTTTCATTGATAAGAGCCTACGGCAGCCGCACGAATAACGCAAGCCCACCGTACGCCCTACGTATGGTCGACGTGGAACATCCACATCATGGCTACGGCTTGTCGAATTGCTACGGCCAACCTAGAAATGAAAAAAGGTATAACTTCGCGCTTTAATTCCATGTTGACCCTACGACCTGTAAAAGATAGCCATACAGTGTAGGGCCACCCTGAGGCCACCTCAGAAACTCTGCAGCCACCGCACATTTCTGTCAATTCAGGGGGGTACGGCTGCCATATCCTAGCCGTAGAGCAAATGTGACTCATGCTTAATCCAGGTTTCCAGCCAAATCAATTCACAGGGTTTGATCTTTTGGTTGGTCAAACAAACACGCACACATGCACGCCCGCGCATACGCACACGCACACGCACACGCACACACACACACACACACGCACACACACACACGCACACACGCACACACACACACACACACACACACACACACGTGCACGCACACACCTCAAAACCTTCGGATTTAGTCCAAAGGAACTCTTTTGTCTGAACACCCTTTGGGTTCCCAAAATACAATTAAAAACAACAATAATAATCAGGCACTTTCTAAATCCTTCCCGTGAAGAAAGTTCAAGGGACGGTAAACATCATATTTTAATGTGGATCACTCACAGTGAAGTACTGTCAGCACTTGAGTTAAAATTATTCTCACAATTATTGGCCTCGCAGGGTGAACATTGTTTCAATCTAATCTGACTTTGGGTTTCATGTCGCTGCGGCGTGCATGGAATTATAGATCTCCGTATCCGCTGAAAGACAAAAGGAAGGATCAAATTCAATGTTTGCACAAACAGTAGCTTTATAACCAATATATTATAAAAGGTGAATGATCTGTTTGTTCACAAACGATTCCTACAGTATATTTCTTGGGTAACCTCAATCAAACTTGTAATGCGTAAAGATGGCTTGCAGGGTGTCATCAGTGGGTAACAACACAATCCTCAGAGTTGGGAACAGTGGATGTGGGGGCAGGATTGTGGGGATGTGCAAGATAAAGGTTCAAAACAATCACCGAAAATCCCACTTGTGTAATGCAAAGCTGTAGAGGGTCTCTGACTGGGAAGGAGATGAAACAATAGCGTCTAATGGTCTAAAAGATGTAAAATGTGGTGTCAAGTGAAGAAAGCCAGTAAAAGCCTTTAAAATCTGGCAAGTCAAAGCTATGCAAGAGGTAAACAACAGCAGTGAACATGGCACTGTATGTAATGAACCTTAATTTTCAGAATATCGATACCATCAGGTAAACTTAAAAATAATTATGTATCCTTGTTCTACTCAGACTTCATTCCCCTCTCCTGTGTGGTGTACAAGTACAATTGCTAGAACAGAACCCTCATCTCTATGCAGGCTCGTGTCGGTGTGCTTTCAGCATACAAGATCATGTATTGATTGCATCAAGTAAAAGTTGATATTAAAGGGTATATTTACTGTCACTGTGGGAAACGAAGTGCAGCTGACATTACAGTTTGTCTTTCATCACAACAAAAAAAATGTATATTTGATAGTCAAGTGTTTACCTTATTCACAAGTATTGTTATATCAAAGTTAAAATCTCTGGACATTTGATGCATCATCGACTTGATAGAGTTTTTAATTCAATATGTCTAAGGTTGGAAATAATTATTAAATTGGAGTTAAGGCTTTGTTTGATTTTTTTTTGAAGAAAAAAAGAACAATTTATGTTGGACATGGCAGACAGATGGTGCAGGCAGGAGGGGTAGGAGGTGAAGGAGAGGGAGGAGGAGGAGAAATAAAAACAAAAAGGTACAAAGTGTGCACAAAGGACCTTTCTGTACTGTCCTTACCAGAAACACCCACTGCTCTGGGAGCGGTCTGGGGTTGTAGGGGAGGGAGCATTTGGGACAATTTATTTTTTGCGTGGATAAATGATATCCCATCCCTCTGGCAGGGGTCAGTGTTGGGTTTCAGTAGGAAAGGGATGGAATGATGTGGCTCTTGCAGTGACAGTTGGCAACTGTGCAGAGTTGAAATGGAGAGTTTACAATTATAACAAAGCATATAGACACAGCCTGATGTCTCCATAGAACAAACCAGCCATATCTCATACCATGCTAAGACCCGCAGAAACGAGTGCTGATATAGCCGTAGACATGGTTTCACAGGATTGTATTGCAGCATTTAAGATCACACGAGTGTGACAAGTCACCATCTGAACCATTTTACCCTGGTGGTTTTCATTATTCCATTCAGGGCTTTCAGATGTCTGTTCACCTACTCCTCAGGTCATGCCCCATCCATGCTCAAGACATTTCATCACCTAATTTATCCTCTCCAAACCCACCCATACCTTTCCAGGTAAATGAGTCTTCCCTCCAGTCACCTTTCAGTTTTCTATTGTTTGGCTCACCTGGAACATAGTTCCGGGGAGCTGATTGGATAGCATGTCATCCGCCCACAAATACTGGAAACTTCTTCTCTGAAACTACACATATGATTTCGAATAAACTTCACCACAACCTTCGTCAACCTGTATGTACCAAAGTTTGTTCATGACATTAAAAAAAACCAAAAAAAAAAATACGCCCCTAAGGGGGTTTACAGGGGTTGCCCCCCTAAATAGGTGTTTGCTCTCTTCTCAGAAACTACACACACAATTCCGATGAAACTTGACCACAACCTTGAACACCCGTGGTGGACCAAAGTTTTTTCACACTATTAAACAACAACAACAACAACAACAAAAAAATTGGGGTCGAAGGTGATTTATCGGGGTTGGGCGGGGAGGGGGGCGAGTTGCCCCACAAAATAGGTATTTGCCATAACATTGGTTCATTGGTACATGTTGCCGATTCCTTCCTACGTTGACTTCCTCTTCAGTATCATTACTCTACCAGGTGAGCACCCAGGGGTATTGCCCCTATTTTTTTTTTTTGATACATTGCTGTTTCATCTCTTCCTCGCTGTGTTTGAGCTTGTGTCCAGCTTCTTCAGCACCGTTGCCCTCCTGTACCTCTCCTTTCTAATATTCCTCCCCTGCCCCATTCTTCTTTCAAATGCCTCGAATCCACAGTTGGAGTTTTTCCCCTCTTTCTACAGTTTTCATTCTTCTGTTCTGTATTCTAGCTCTTCCCTGAGCCTCGATCTTGTATATAAAAGTAGCCAAGAGCTCATTTGTTCAAAAGTGAACAGTTATCCATCTCTCCCAAGCTCTGTTTATCAAACAGAACATAATTGCGTTGGCAAGTTGCCTGATACGCACAACACAACAATTTTCCTGCAAGGCGAACTTGTAAAGCCATGACCATCGGAGAAGATTGCTGTTAAAAGGCTGACAGTGGAGCAAGACAAGCTGCATCATATATTTTATCTTTATTGTTCACGTCATAAGATTTCTGGCAGTATCCAGTCAATGTTACAGCAACTCATTGCACCACCTTTGTTGCCAACCTCATTGTCGTTAATCTTCCTCTCCCACATTATAAATGCCATTATCCAGAGAATGGTACTGTGAATTTCATGAGATACACCATCACAGAGGACATTCACAAGCTTGCCACCATTTGTAAACCTGCCACCATTAGAACTGTTGAGTGAAATATTATGCTTTGTTGATAAAGTTAACATAAGCAAAGTAAAGGTTCATGCTCAGTCTGGTTGTTCTACACCATTTTATATTTGCTTTGGGATTTTAAATTTACAATGCAGAAATTTATTTTTGTAATCAGGCATTGTTGGGTGATTTGATGTCCATGTGTTTATTTAGCCTCCAAACCATTCAGCAAAATTAATTCGACCATCAGAGCTTAACATTCAGCTCAGACTGGGGGTGACGTATCCATCTTTACGGAGTTGTTTCTGTACCTTGTTAGAGTGCTTGGCTTAACTTTCATCATAAGCTGTGGGCTGTCAGGATGGTCTATGCCCCAGAGGTATGCACACTCACCTCGGACCTGTCCAACCTGGGTTTGAATCTCGTATCAGCTACAAACTGTCATCCTGATGTCTCTTAAGCAGAGTGAGGCATCAATGTGTGTTTACACGCTGTCGCTGGGATAAACAATAAACTTGGAATCCTATCTGCCAGGAATAATTAGCAGACGTTAACGAAACCATGGTGTCCTTCATGAAGAGAAGGTGAGCTGTTGCTGCTCCATGGGGAAATTTCAAATTCATGTGCTATCCTCCAGGTGATGGCATCAGGGGCACAGCCATGCCTTCAACCATTGGTGCTAATCACAGCCTTATTTTTTTTGTATACAAGGTCAAGGATCATGGAAGAGCAAGAACACTGAATGGATTAGGATGTAACACAACAAAAGTAACAGTAAAAAGAGGGGGAAAACACCAACATCAAGGCTGAAAGGTAAAATAGAGTGAGATGTGGACAAATAAGTCTCCTTTGAGGTGAGAGGATAAAGGCCTAGGTCACATTTGCTCTACGGCGAGGATTCGGCGGCCGTACGCCCTCTGAATTGACAGAAACGTGCGGCAGCCGCAGAGTTTCTGAGGTGGCCTCAGGGTGGCCCTACACTGTTTGGCTATATTTTACAGGCCGTAGGGGCGCCGTGGAATTATAGCGCGGAGTTATAACTTTTTTTCATTTCTACGTTCGCCGTAGCAATTCGACAAGCCAAGCTATGATGTAGATGTGTTCCACGACGACCGTACGAAGGGCATACGGTGGGCTTGCGTTATTCGTGCGGCTGCCGTAAGCTCTTCTCAATGAAAAATGAATTTTCCCAACCCCCACAAAATTACGGCGGCCGCCCTATTTCCATGGTCGCCGTACCGTGGCCTTGGGGTCTGTGTGACTACCTGCGGGCAAAGCAGGGTCGCGCATGGTTCCCCTACGCCCGCCGTGCACCTACGTATGGCCTCCGTGTCAGTCTGCGTCGACTGTGCGTCCACCGTCCGCTACCGCTGGAGATCGGAGTATAGGTGTTTGCCTGTACACAGTGGTGCCCCCAGAATCCCAATTTAATTCGTTCCAGGAGGCTGTTCGGATTGCAAAAAGTTCTGATTCCAAAAATATTTTCCCAATAAGAAATAATGGAGTGAATTAATCCGTTCGTGGACTCAAAGAAAACCCACTTTCAAGACACTTTAAACTGAAATTCCCCATGTTTAAGGTAAAATAGGATGAGTAAATGACCTTCGGTGGCGGTGTGTTGTATGTAAACTGGTACAATCACCACATCGAAAGGTCCACACAGGCTCGAGCTCCGTCCTGGGTTCGGATCGCTCGCGCACTCTGCGAGAGCACTGCCCCCAGGGCAGCTCATCAAACATGATGCCCGCAGAACCACAATCACTTTCACCAACGCATCGGGCTGATGTAATCATGGATATTCCAAATTACAACTGGTCTTGCTGTGAAATTCAATCCTTGCTCGACAGTCCGTCACACCACATGATCGGATTGCTTTTTTGTTATTAATTAAAACACAAGATGATTAAAAAAAACAAACATCACAAATGAAGGTGAAAACACTAGGTAAGGCCAAAGTCACATGTGGCAGGGCGGCCAGAGGGTCTACAAAATGTACGGGCACTAGCAATTATAAAGCGGCCGCAGTATTTCCACGGTCACACAATGTAGCAGTCACATATGTTTTTATTTTTCGGGGAGCTGCACGGGGTATTTATAAATTGTGGAGAACGAAAACGTGGGCGTGCCATACGGTCTTTGACTTGATGTCGCACGGTGACCTTAGGGCGTTCCTGCAGCAGCCAGAGAATTTTCAAGGCAGACGCAAGGTGCCCGCAAGGCGACCGCAGGGGGGTCCTTAGCCGAACGTGTGGCCAGACGGACGGTAACGAATGGGTTAATTTTTTTTTTTTTTTACCAGTTCTTTTGTTTCGGCTTGTCGAATTTCTACGGCGAATGTAGAAATGAAAAAGTTATAACTCCACGTTATAATTCCACGGCAACCTTACGGCCTGTAAAATATAGCCATACAGCGTAGGGCCATCCTGAGGCCACCTCAGTTTCTCTGCGGCCGCCGCACGTTTCTGTCAATTCAGAGGGCGTACAGTTGCCGTATCCTCGCCGTAGAACAAATGTGACTGAGGCCTAAATTATCGATCGACACATGAGAGATGCTTTCACAAGTACTTCCACCGATGAACTGAATGAACAAAGCACGAAGATGCGGCTCGAACAGGTGGGGGAGACACGTGAACAAACATGAACGCTACGTTGTGTTCGGTTTTTTAAAATGTATTAGATTTTTAGGGCAAAATTTTCTCGAAAAAATTGTTCGTATTTCAATTTGTTCAAACAATGGGGCGTTCGGATTCTGGCGGCACCACGGTATATTATAGTTATAGTATATTCATTTATATATTCTGTTATATTTTTATTTCATTAAAAAATAGAACTGGTATACATATATACCTACTCGTTACCGTCCGTCTGGCCGCACGTTCGCCTTAGGGCTCCCCTGTGGTGGCCTTGTGGGCACTTTGCGGCTGCCTTGAAAATTCTATGGCCGCCGCAGTGATGCTCTAAGGTCACCGTGCGACATCAAATCAAAGACCTATGGCACCCCAACGTTTTCGGTCTCCACGATTTCTAAATACGCCGTGCGGCTACCCGAAAAATAAACACATGTGACTGCTACATTGTGTGACCGTGGAAATACTGCGGCTGCCAAATAATTGCAAGTGGCCGCAGATTTTGGAGACCCCACAGCCGCCATGGCAAATGTGACCTCGGCCTAACGGGGGTGGAAAATATCAAGGTTTTGGATGTTGGATAATCTGAGATGGTGATGAACAGCTGTCTTGAATATTGGGAGGGAAGAATGAAATTGAAGAGAATGTGAAAGTTGATTTTGCAAGACACAGGATTTTTGGAGTTTCACAAGAAGGGGATTGATGTTTGACCACGTGTGCCCTGCAGAAAACTTGGGGGGAGGGGGAGGAGGACAAAGAATGAAGACCAGAGTGTGAAAGACGAGAAAGGAGGTGGCAGAAGACAGAGACCACCGACCTGTCTCTGATGGGAAAATGATAAGCCCACAGAATCAGGTTCAACAAAGGAGATTCCAATGACCTTGAAGGCCTTCATTTCCATGTCATCAAGCCGAGCAAGATATGAGGTAGGGGAGCCTGCACTTCATCAAGCTGCGTATTAAGGCCTTGTAGGTGTATAGGAGTTCAGGTGTGCCAAGGGAGGAATTTGTACGATGGAGGATGCCCTGTCGGTGACTGGCTTTCGAGGCCAACTTTGAAACATTGTTTTCCCAAGAAAGATAATAGCTGATAGTGAGATGATACTTTCTCAAGAGGATTGTTAATAAAGTAGATGGGAGTGGTTGCCAGATGGTCCTTTCGGAGAGAAATAATGAGAGTGTGATATCTGTCGAGATTGAAACACATTTTCCACGTTTTTGACCAGCTTGTGATATTGTCAAGGTCCGAAGAGTGGGAAGGGGCTGCTGCCGGCCTATCTGAAGGAAGAGTGATGTCACGGCAGAGGGTAGAGTAATGCAAGTAATAAAGGGGATGTTCCAAAGAGTCAGAGAGTTAATTAATGAAGATCGGGAATAGGATCTTCCAAAGAGTGCCTTCAGTCACTGTAGCCTTCATAGAGATAGGGGAAAGGATTCTGTCGAATGCCTCACATTGGCTATAAGAGTGGAGGACATCAGTAAGCCATGTGTGGAAGTGTCATTGGATGCTATAGGTTGAAAGTTTGGACAGCAAGGCTGGATGCCATATCGTATTGAAAGCACGCGATATGTCCAGAGAGATGGCCCTGATCATGTCTGACATTGAGGGCCTCCATCCATTATTGGAAGAGTCGAAGCAGCATGTCCACGGTGGAGTGACCTGGTCTGAATCGAAATTGGTGATCTGAGATGAGGCCATTGGAGAAAAGGAAATATTTCACAAATGTGATGATGGATTGCATGACCCTGCTGATTGGAAGTCATCTATTCGGTCTGCAGTTAAGAGGAACAGTTTTGGCACCTTTTTTATGTAATGCAGTGATGTTGGGTGACTTATCCCTGTGTGTCGTAAGAGGCGGCCAGGGTTGCGTCAGGAAGGGCATCCGGTGGAAAAACCTATGCCAAATCATTATGTGGACAACAAAATGATGGTTGATCCGCTGTGGCGACCCCTGACGGGAGCTTGCCGAAAGAAGAAGAAGAAGTGATGTTGGTGACTTTCAAACAGATGGAAGATGACCTTGGGCAAATGACAAGGTGAAAAGAGGAGAAAGAGGATGCGCAAGAGCAGCAGAGCAGCTTTTGAGAACCCCTGGTTTGATGCTATCCCATCCAGTTGCAGAATCATAGTTGAGGGTTGAAAAAATCATCTCCACCATCAGGTGCAAAAGATACATGGTCCAGGTGCAGTTGAATGGGTTGAGTCGTTACAGAGAGTGAAGGGTTGAGGACACTAAATTTGGAAGAAACCACAAAATTGAACTCACGAGTATAGTCGGCTGTGTTGCCATTTGAAGTGAGAGAAGGGATGAAGGTGGAGCATACTCCAAAGACAGACTTAACATGCTGCCACCAGGTTTTTGAGGAAGGTAACAACATTGAGAGTTCAATCATGAGGTTGGACAGATGTTGTTAAGTTGGACAGATGCAGTTCTGTGAATGACCAAAAGCAATCTCCAAATTCACTGCATTTAGAATTGACGTTGTGTTGCATAAGATAAAAAAGATAACATCCCCTGGGCAATCTTGACCCATCATCATATGATTATACATACACAAAGCATGAAGAGTGCTCGAGTAATTTAATTTGCCAAAAGTTATATTCTGCACACTTAATGATATTGTTGCATTGGAGGGCCAGCTCAGGCAGATGCCAGATGTCTGACCTCTGTGGAAGACCCATCAAACTACAAATTCTTTGAGTTCATAATTTACTGCGTGATTTACCGAGTTACAATCCCCCAAGGACAGCCTTCCCAGCATGTGGTTGGTCCAATTTATTGGGCACCCGCTGCCTGTAGGTGGTGCCATCTTTTAGGATGGCTAAAATGGCTCAAATAGGATGGCTCAAATATAATCCCGCCCACAAGGCTAAATCAATAGGAGGTTGCTGGTAGGTTGAAAGGGTGGCCGCTCATTAAAGTATTATGTTCTCAACCAGGTCCCTCTGTTGCTTACTGCACCATCCTGGCCTGCAGTTCTTTGGTTCAAACAGCTCTAATCTTGTCCATTTAAAGTGTATAGCACTTCCCGTGTCCTTTGTTTGTGCCAGGTACCACAAGTCCATAAGTCCTCTAATGTTTGGATCGAGGACTAAAAGCATAAAAAGTGTCTGAGTGGTATGAGAGAAAGCATTTTGCATCCAGGAACATTTAATTACGCAAGGCATATTCAAGAAGAGGAAGCCTCCGTAGCATCACGTTAGCCTGGGAAGCAGCATCGGCAAAACTTGTTGCAACAGAGAACGACCCACCATAGCTCAAGAAACTGATTGCGAAGCGATTTAGGCTGGAGCAGGTCTTTAACGCTGATGAGATGGAATTATTATGGAAGAGGATGCCATGAGCAGGACTCATGTGTTTTTATATTTAAATGTAAAGGTCTTGTGTTTTTTTTATTTTCATTTATTTATTTTAAATGTTTATTCAAATGTTTACATGTTTTGTATTTATTTTACATGTTTATATCAATTGTGATACATTTATTTTTGGCTGACACCCACCTTCTTCGAGATTTCTTTGAAGTCCAGGAACTTCACCCAATTTTTCTCATGAGCTTTACGTATTAACTTTTGCAGTTTTGGATTTTGCGACACTTTTCAGGAACGTAACCCCCGCGACATTGAAGGATTTAACTATAATGTAAGACCCGTCACTTCGCTGATGAGAATACCAATCTTTGCTTAATTGCTTCCAAAAAAAACAAAACAAAAAAAAAACCGTGGTAATTAATGGTGAAAAGAAATTAATTTGGTGGTGTATCGATACCTGCCAAGCTCAATACTCGGGGTGCTCGGAGGGGGGAGAGCGTCAATTGCATAATCATCAGCAACCTTTTCAGATGCTGAATTCCAAATTATATACAACAACACACTCAGAGGAAGATCAAAATAAATAAATAATTCTCCCCCTCCCCCTCCTTCTCTCTACCTTCTTTTGAACAAACTGTTTCTGGTACGTATTTGGTAAGGGCCATGCCAGGAAACAAACTCTCCTCATGTGACCATTAGCAGAACATTATGTGCTGCATGTACATGTATGTGTGTATGCGTGTATGACTGTGCTGCGCATGTACGTGCATGCTGCACTGCCGATTGTGTATGGGGAACCGTTATTGCTCGATTGGTAGTATTCCCCGACAGAGCAATTGTTGACGATGGACGCCTGCAGGCATGCCGAGACCGATCTTTTATAACTTAGATGTGATAATAAAAACAATAATAATTATAATAAAATAATAATAATGATGATGATGATGATGGTAATAATAATAATAATAATAATAATAATTAGTTTTAAAAATAAAAACAATAATCGAAGTTTGAATTTTGGATCAGAAAGACAATAATCTAATTGATGCTGGTTTTCAAGAAGATTAAAGAGCATTTGAAAATTTAATTTTGGGCCCGGAAAACAAGCAAACACATAATTAAGATGTAAACAGCAAGCAGAGGGAGAGAAAAACACACTAGAGAAGAAAGAGTGTAATATGTCATTTTCAATTTCAAATAGGGAACATGTGGGGGTGGGGGGGTTTGGTTCAACAAGTCATTATTTAAGTGATGCACATAAATGCAAACTGAAAGAATCACAAAAATCACTGCAAGCCTTGATTCAGTTTGCATCTTCACCTGCCAAGGGGTGCCAGAGGAGGTAGCGAGTGTGTGAATGATGCCCAGGGGGATCCATATGATGCAGAAGATCGTAATTAACCAACCAAGCACAACCGCCCACGAGGGGTATGTATAGCCTCCATAATGTACTGGTTCGTACCGAATAAGGCTAAATACAAGGATGATCTGAAATTGCACCACAACAGGAAAAACAACATGATGGTACATTTATTTTGATAATAAAAACAAGACCACACACTGATAATAATGCTTGTGGATGAATCCAGGTAAATATAATATGCTGATGAAAACTGTTAAAACGATGTGATAATTGCTTAGATAATCAAAAGTATTGTGTGGGCAAAGTATTTCAGTTAATATGAGGGCGAAAATGTACAGAATAAACATATCCACTGTTCTTTCTCAAATATAATTGGTTACAACATACAAGAAATGACATCCAACAAATGAGAGAGGCTAAAGAGACCTTGCTTATTGACTGACTACATTGTGTGCACATAAATCAACACTGTATTATACAGTACCTTGCATGCCACTTAAAGTCAGGTCGCTGCAACACACTGTGCTGATCTGAAATTGGCTAGATGTTGGTCTGAAAAATGGAACATGTCCATCAATCCTGGGAAATTTCAGTCTCATCCTGTTACTCGGAAGGATCGGTAAATGTGTGGACCTATCTATTTCCATGCCAGCGACTGGAAGAGGATCTGTCTCTTGAACTGCTAGACCTCATCATCAGCTATTATCTCTCCTGGGCAGACCATATAGCAAAGCGGGCCTCCAAAGGCTAGCCTCAGACTGGGTATCCTCTATTCTTTCAAGTAATTCCTTGGAAAATCAGAACTACTCACTGCCTACAAGGCCTGATTCATAATTCCTTGGAGTACTGCTCTCATGTAAGAACTGCTGCCCCAGCATCACACCTGTCTCTCCTGGATTTTCTGGAATCTAAAGCTGTTCTCTCCATCCCTTGCTAGTTCCTCGTCCCTCCAATTCAAATGCGTTATTCAGGCAATTGTTTTTGGGTTGACCACCTTCCTCACAAAACTCACAAGATCCAGGCTCAATGATTACCTCGGCTCATTAGATTCTCTCTTCTCCGACTTGTGAAACCGCCTTTTCAAGTCTGTTCAATCCCAGTTTTACCACAAGAGCTTGAAATCGGCAGTTAAATTTACCATCACCTTAATTTATCCTCTATCCCAAAGTGTGATTTTTTTTTTTTAAATCCTCATTCCTTTTCTCTACACCTTCACCACACTTTCAGGTTGTGTTTCCTTCCCCCTCCATGTCCATTAATCATCTTATTGCATCCACCTGCTGTTCTACTTTCAGCATGTCTCATCGTGGTACTCCCTTCTCTCCCCTGTCATCTTACTTTTCCATGAGTCGAATTTTGGTTCACGAAAAAATATTTTCACGAAAAAAATAAGTGACCACTATATTCGTTATTGGTGTGTTTCTGTCTTTCTGTCCGTCTGTCTGTTGGGTAGTCGATCTCGTCGAAAAAAAAAAATTCCAATTTTTTTTTTTTGAAATTTGTTCTACCCTTATTATTAGTATTTCCGTTGATATGTTTGTCTGTCTGTCTGTCTGTCCCTCTGTTTGGTCCAGTGCTCCGTTAATACAATGGCGATTTCGATGAAACTTGGTTGGTAGGTTCATACCATGACCGAGTTGTGTGCAAATGAGAACCGTTGCTATGGACACCACCGTTGCCTAGCAACGGGACTTTGAAATATTTAAAAAATCATAAAAAAAATATTTTGTCGAAAATCAAAAATCGGGCCACGAGCGACTCTGGGCAGTACATTCAGCCATATTGTCAAAATTTTCCAGCCGGATCCTATGAAAACTATCAGAAAAGATAGACTTTGAATGAACCCTGGTCGAAAACAATAAAAAAACGAAGTTCGTTATATCTCAGAGACTATGAGTCAGATATACATGAAACTGGTATGGTAGGTTCATGGTATGTGCCAGTGTGAGAAAGTGTGTGAGAAAGAACCGTTGCTATGGACCCCTCCGTTGCCTAGCAACGGCCGAAAAACCTCTAAATGTGGGGGTATTTTATCGAAAAACAATCTGCAGCATTAACCCTTGAAGCTGGAATCAATAATTTCCTTGTGCTTTATCATCAGGCCATTCCCCATCGAACGAGCCCATCGCATCAGGTTCTATTGGGTAGTCGACAACCCATGTCCGCCTACCGGCTTGTCTGTCTGTCTCTCTTTCCCGAGCATAGCTCCGTGGGTTTTGATCCGATCCTGATAAAATTTTGGTGGGAGGTTTATATCATGATCTAGTTGTGGTTTTCTGAGAATGGGCGTGGTGCGCCCATTATGGGCGGAGCCACGCCCAAAAGACATGTGTTTCTAGGGGGTAGCCGATTTCAATTTGCATCTTCTCATCGGGGGTTTGTCGAATCTGATAGGAGTTTCGGTATTTGGTTAGCCCAATGGTACCTGCATAGCCCCACGGAGCTCGATTTTTCATTTTCATGCCAAGGTCAAGGTCACAAGGTCCCAAACTTAGAAAATTGCGAATTGTGTTTTTAGGGGGTAGCCAATGTCAATTTGCATCTTCTCCTGGGGGGGGGGGTGTCGAATCTGGCAGGGGTTTCAGTATTTGGTTAGCCGAATGGCACCTGCATAGTTCCCACGGAGCTCGATTTTTCATTTTCATCCCAAGGTAAAGGTCACAAGGTCACGAACAACGTTATATTGTTCCTGGAATGTTCCAGAGGAAGTTTTGCACCAAAAGTGCAAAACAGCTTAGGTGCCTGGAATGTCCTATCCCTAAGAGAGGATGATCACCTGTCTCTGTTATCATCTGAGCTCATGCGTTTGGACATCGGGATTGCAGCTCTCTCTGAGGTTCGGAGACCGGATTGCGGCGAAATAATGGTGGGTGGTTACACCTACTATTGGTCTGGTCGCTCTGATGGTTACCATACCCAAGGAGTTGCTGTAGCTGTGTCCAATAAGCTGACCCCAATGATAATTGAGGTAACACCGGTCAACGAGCGTATTATGAGATTAAGGATTCGTCACTCCTTAGGTGTCATTTCCCTGGTCTCTGTTTATGCTCCGACTGAGGCGAGTGATCTCACCGTGAAGGATGCATTCTACGCCACACTCGAGTCTGTGGTTGATCAGTGCCCCAGACGAGATACACTTCTAGTCTTGGGGGATTTCAATGCATCGACTGGAACTGATAGGGATGGTTATGAGGTGTGTGTTGGTCCCCATGGGTCAGGAACTATGAACCAGAATAGCACTAAGTTCCTTGACTTTGCAAGAAGTCATGGACTTAGGGTGGCTGGTTCATGGTTTCAGTGCCCACAAGCTCATCGCTGGACTTGGTATTCCAACGCTGGCAGTGTGGCAAAGGAGATTGACCATGTCCTCATTGACGGTCGTTGGAGGATGATCCAGAACTGCAGGGTCTACCGGAGTGCTCAGTTCCTCAATACTGACCACAGGCTTGTTGTAGCAACTCTAAAGCTGCACCTTAAATCCTGGAGAATGGTACCATCCCAGCCTGGATGTTGCCAAGCTCAGGGATGAGAGAGTAGCTGAGGAGTTTGCGAACAGGCTGAGTGGACACTTGGGGGGTCTGGGTGCTTTGGGGGGTCCTGAAGAGTTGTGGAGCGCCTTCAAGACCACCGTCCTTGATGTTGCCGGTGGATGTCCTGGAACTCACCGCAGGGCAAAGAAGAATTTTGTCTCTCAAGGGACACTGGATACCATTGACCAGAGTCGCAGAGCCAGGCTGAATGGCAGAGCTGAGCTGTTCAGGGAGCTGAGGCGTAAAACTGTACATGCACTGAGGGTGGACAAGGAGGCCTATGTGCGAGGAATCTGTGAGGGGGTAGAGCATCACCTGTGGACAGGTGATTCTCGTCCCGCTTACAGGGGAATTCGCGCATTACGTTCATCCAAGCCCATCCCTCGGAGCACTGCAGTTCGAGCAGAGAGTGGTAGGCTCTTGACAGAGGAGTCTGAAGTGAAGGCCCGCTGGGCCGGTTACTTTGAGCGATTGTACCAGGCTGATCCCCCAGCTGTCGAGTTGGATGTCAAGGGTGTTACAATCCCTGTTGCTGACCATCAAATCAACTGTGGTCCACCTTCGCTTGTGGAAACACGGGCTGTGGTGAACCAGTTGAAACGGGGCAAAGCTCCAGGGATCTGTGGCATCCATGCCGAACTTCTCAAGGCTGGTGGAAATGCTGCACTCATGTCATTGCATGCAGTTTTGTGCTCTGTCTGGAACACAGGCATCATCCCAACTGACTGCAAGAGGGGCCTTGTTGTCCCTCTCTGGAAAGGGAAGGGTGATCGGCAAGACTGCAACAACTACCGAGGGGTGACGCTGCTCTCAGTGCGGGGCAAGGTCTTTGCTCGGATAATTCTTGATAGGGTTCGCCACCATCTGCTTGAGTACCAGCGTCCAGAGCAGTCAGACTTTACACCAAAGAGGTCAACGATTGACCGTATCCTTGCCCTTCGTGTCCTCACCGAACACAGATGAGAGTTTCGGCAGGGGCTGCTTGCAGTCTATGTTGATCTCTGTAAAGCGTTCGATTCAGTGAATGGGGATGTCCTCTGGAGGATTCTTGGTCTTCGTGGAGTGCCACCAAAACTGATCGATCTGATGTCTGAACTCTACTCTGGTACTGAGAGTGCTGTGAAGTGTGGGGGTACTACCTCTGACTTATTTCCAGTTGTTACTGGAGTTCGTCAGGGATGTGTACTTGCCCCCACACTTTTCAGCACTTGTATGGACTGGATTTTAGGGAGGATGTCGGAGAGATCAAGTTGCGGTGCATCGTTTGGGAATGTCAAGATCTCGGACCTTGATTTTGCAGACGATGCAGTCATCTTTGCGGAGACTTTAGACATCCTTTTGGGGGCCCTCGAGGTGCTGAATGAGGAGTCGGAGCCGCTGGGATTACGGGTTTCTTGGGTCAAAACTAAGATCCAGGCTTTCGGTGACATCTTGGATGCTGCTGTCCTGTCTGTGTCTGTTTGTGGTGAGGATGTTGAGGTCGTGGAGAGATTCACTTACCTTGGCAGTGATATTCATGTCTCTGCTGGCTGCGAGTCAGAGGTCAATAGACGTCTGGGTCGGGCCTGGGGAGTCATGGATTCACTGGATCATGGGGTGTGGCGCTGCCGGTACCTGTGCGGGAGGACGAAAGTCCGAGTCTTCAGGTCCTTGGTACTTCCAGTCTTGCTCTATGGGTGCGAGACTTGGACTCTGACCAAGGATCTGAGATGGAGACTTAATTCCTTTGGTACCAGGTGTCTTCGGAGAATCCTTGGCTATCGCTGGTCGGATTTTGTGTCCAACGAGCGGTTGCTGAGAGAGACTCGGATGAGATTTGTTACCTGCATAGTCCGTGAGCGTTAGTTGCGACTGTATGGACATGTGGCTCGTTTTCCTGACGCTGATCCTGCTCACCAGATTCTCTCAGCGAGGGAGTCTCATGAGTGGAGGAGGCCAGTGGGCCAACCATGTGCCTCATGGTTGCAGCAGGTTGACCATCATCTCAAGGAGATGGGGATGGGCCTGGCATCTGCCTGGGGGATGGCCAGACGGAGGCCCCTGGAGTACCGGCGGAAAGTGGATGCAGCGACGTGCTGTTCTGGCACATGCTCCCACACCTGACCTGACCTGACCTGGGGTGGGGGGGGTGTCGAATCTGGCAGGGGTTTCAGTATTTGGTTAGCCGAATGGCACCTGCATTGCCCCACAGAGCTCGATTTTTCATTTTCATCCCAAGGTAAAGGTCACAAGGTCACGAACAACGTTATATTGTTCCTGGAATGTTCCAGAGGAAGTTTTGCACCAAAAGTAATAATCCTTGACCTTTGACCTTTAAAGTTCACAAAGGTCAAATTTTCAAAGTTGTGGCAATCGAACCGGGGTTTCGACCTTCTTCGATGAACTAACTCCAATAAGCTATAGCATGTATCCTGTTTCCTTATTTTAAAGTCCACAACATTGTTTTCTGACCTTTCAAGGTTATACAAAGGTCAAATTTTGAAAGTTGTTGAACGAAACCGGGTTTTAGACATTTTGCAGCTAATAACCTGTCACTCATACCACATCATGTTGATCATTTTTATAACTTGGTCAATCATTATCACATTGTCTCATCCTTGACTTCTGAAACAATCTACATCGTCAAATACCGCTCGTGAACCATTGTTGTCTTCAGACTTATGTATAAAATTAAGTCAGAGCTTGAGAACACAGAGCAAAGTATTTGGGCCATGCTGGATAACACCTTACCAAAACGAGGCAGGGTGACACAAAGTACCAGCAAACTCTGAACAACAGTGCAGGCTTTTTACCAGTCATTTCTTGAACATTTCTTGACAGTAATGGAATTCCTGCAACAAGTAATCACCCAAATGATCACAGACTCATAAAGTGAAAGGTTCATGAATGTCATTAAATGTTAACAAACCACTTCATGTTTAATCAGAATTTTTGGAATGTTCTCAGATTTGTGAAGGAAGTTGTACATGTATCTTATGCAGGACAAAAGGGTTTTGTGATTTTAGCTTGGTGTTTATGATTCGTGAGAAGGCCTCACCTCATCAACGGGGTGGAGACATTGTTTTTCCTTTGTTTTCTCTCTTTCGAAATATCATAATTACACAACATTGCTTCATTTCTGAGTCAATCTTCAAATTTGAAGTGAAGGTACCTGGTCCAAAGTACGTTTAATTCTTATCTGTATTTTTTTTGAGATTTGGGCCCCCTTCCAATTTTAGGGGTTCAAATATGAAATGCATAGCAAAAAAACAACTCATTTTTCCTCATTCCTTGTTTGCTAATTCTTGTCTGGATTGTTTTAAATGAACGTGGCTGCAAGAGAAAACTTGATCAAAGATTGCAGTGAAGGATTGTTCAAATGGTGGAGAAAGCACCTCGATCAACTGCCAAACAGATGCAAGCTGACCTTCAAATACAAGGTGTGACACTTTTGACTTGCACCATCCATCGCCAACTCAATAAAAGGGCGTTCTATGGTTGGAGCCTCAGGAGGACCCCACTGCTGAGAGAGAGAGACATAAGAAAGCCTGACTAGAGTTTGCCAAAACACACCTGGACAAGCCAAAATCCTTCTGGGAGAATGTCCCGTGGACAGATGAGAACAAATTGGAGCTTTTTGGTAAAGCACATCATCTCTGTTTACGGAAAACAAAATCAAGCCTTCAAAGAAAAGAACACCTTCCAGACAGTCAAACATGGAGGAGGTTCACTGATGTTTTGGGGTTGCTGTTCTGCCTTTAACATTGCGCTTCAAAATGCTTTTGTAATCTCCTGATTTCATGATGCCATGCACACATTCAAGGCTCCCAATGTCCAACCCAGTGTCAGAAAGCTGGGTCCCCATTAAGGGTCTTGCAGCAGGACTTGCATGCTGGTATACTGTGGCGGAGTGGCGACCCGTCCAGGATTGTGTCCAATAGCCAAGGAGACTGCTCAGACAGCACCAATGCTCTGCACAGAGAGAACGAGTATGGTCCCAATGGATGGATGTATGGGTCTTATGGAGATTAAATTAAATAATGCTTAAGATAAAGTTAAATTGAGAGGATTAAGAGGTTAAAATTAAATAACTAGGAAACTGATGATGGAATCTCATAACATGTGATCAACAACAATCATAGATTAAATTTTGAGTTAATCAGCTAATTATCTCACCACCTGGATTTAATTTTTTTTTACAGGGCTGCATTGTTTTTTCACATCAATTCCAGGAATCATCATGCCGAGTTTCAAAATAAAATCATTCGTTGAGCCACCTTGGAGTATGGAAAAACAAAAATGTTAATGCACCCACTGACTGACTGACCGACTGGACATCGTTATGGCTTTAATAGCCCATCTCGACTTTGTTGTAGATGAGCTAAAAAGAAGAGGCATTACTTTCATACCAAACCCTCGGAATTTCATTGCAACAAACATTAAAGTACACTTTCTATGAATGTATTTGTCCTGCATGTCATTTATGCACAAGTTCCACTATGAGCATCAGATCAATCATTAAAAATGTACAAGTTTATTAACAAAAACTTGAGGAAACATTTCCAAATCTGAATACTTTGCATGATGCAGTGCTCGACTGTCATTAAAAAACACCATTTTGCAGTGGAAAAAAAGGAAGAAAATTCGCTTTTGTTGATGAGTTTTCTGAACACTGATGAAATGAGACATACCATACAGCCAGCAGACTGCAATCACTTCAAAGAAAGCAATAAACACAAGGGTGACAATGGACGAATGATGGTCGACAAGTTGGAAGAAATAGATTCCGGCCTATGCAAAACAAAAAACACCAAAGGATTGTCAGCTCGATATTTTTGTAACATTGCACCAAGCAAAATAATGTCCTCTGGTGATCTGAAAAAAAAAAAAACATTTCCGATTTGCAGCAGGTCACTAAATATCAGCATTAAATAAATGCAAACTAATTAAAGGGAGCCAGCATGGGTTTGCCAAAGGTAGGTCTTGTCTATAAAATATTTTAGAGTTCTATGAAACATTTCTGATTGGGTGGATGAGGGAAAGGCAGTGGACATAGTATATCTAGACTTTAAGAAGGCATTTGATAAGTTACCATATCAGAGGTTGTGAGCCAAAGTGAGGGATTGTGGAGTGGCTGGTTAGGTAGCTAATTGGATTGCAAACTGGCTTTGTGGTAGGAAGCAAAGAGTGGCTGTGAGTGGGACGATGTCTTGCTGGGAGGATGCAAGTAGTGGGGTCCCTCAGGGATCAGTATTGAGACCATTACTATTCATTATTTAAATCAATGATTTGTAGAGTGGGGTGAAGAGTAGGCTTTCCAAATTTGCAGGTGACACAAAGCTTGCGGGTAAAGCAGATAGCAAGGGGGGGGGGTGGCTATCAGATACAGGAAAGTATTGATACTTGCATAGATTGTGAAGAATATCAACAGATGTAATCTAACCTGAGCAAGTGTAAGGTGTTGGGGATGGGAAAGAACAATGAAAATAAAAATTACAGGATGCAAGGGGTAATTTTTGAGCATGTCACACAGAAGAAGGATCTGGTGGTGGTAATAGATATGGGAGGTAAGCAGGCAGCACAATGCCAGGCAGTTTTCGGTGAGGCAAACATGGTTTTAGGTTGTATTCGTGGGGGATCATTTATAAATCAAAAGAGGTGGTTTTAACATTGTATAAGAATTTAGTGAGGACACATCTAGAAGACTGTGTGCAGTTTTGGTCACAATGATTCAGGAATGACAAAGCTGCCAGAGAGAGGGTTCAGCGCAGGGTCACTAGATTGATTCTCGGCCTCGCTAGACTTAGCTATGAGAAGCGGCCGAAGGAGACAGGGCTTGATGCACAAGAAAGGAGGAAGTTATGAGGGAATTTCCTTTATACACTAGAAAGGAGGAAGTTATGAGAGTATATGATAGAGATGTTTAAGATAATGAAGTGTAAAGACAAAATAATTGCAGAATAATTATTCAGCATGCTCGAGAGTGATAGGACCACGGGCCATAGCCGAAGAGTAAAGAAGAGAAGAGTTATGACGGTAGTAAAGGCCCTGTCACACCTTGATGTTTTACCCAGCGTATGGCAAGGTATCAAAATGTATGTAAAACGCTGGCGTACACTGAACTATTGATGTTTTTTTTTAAGTTTTGGGCGTATAATAACGTGTTGGACGTATGCATAACGTATTAGTAACGTACACAGAACGTTTTAATCATATATCGATAACTTACATCAACGAATGCTGAGCGTGTTGTCGGCGTTCATAACCTATGCCTAAGGATAGTCTAACTTATGCATAGTGTGGCAGCGTATCGCCAACAATCACGTGGCATAGCCTATTAAAAGGCTGCGGCTCGACGATTCAAATCATAACCGCACTAGACATCGAAGTGTCGAGCCACTGTCACACCTTGACGTTTTAGCCAGTGTATGCCGACGTATGAAAAATTTGCCGAATACGCTGGCACACGTCGAATACATTATGGGTAAGTTTTGTATACGTTATGAGTATGCTAAAGCACACTGGCAAACGTCGTAGTATGCCGAGTACATCAACAAATTTTCAGCATGTTGAAAAAATTCCGATGTATCCAGCATATGACACACATGTTCTGCATACGCTGGCATAAGTTGTAGGCACGTTACTCGATCGTTGACACACATCGACACACGTTACTTGTAAGTTACTCATAAGTCGAAACACGTCGAGGTAATGTTTAGCGTACCCGAAACTTATTTCTAACCTATGAGTAACGTGCTTTGAACCTATGAGTAAAGTGCTTTGATCCTATGTGTAATGTATCTCAAACATACATTGACGTATGTAGATGTATTTGACGTCTTCCGGACGACCGCAGAACTTACTGAATGTGTTACTAACTTATATTACAGCTCCCGTATAATGGCATATTGACAGCGTTTAGGGGAATTGGTATATAAAAATGGGGTTCACAAAGGAGGAACCAGTCAGTGTTCCAGACTCCAGGTTGTTGTTTTTTTTGTTGTTTTTTTTTTCTTCGGCATGACGGTGATGTTGACGCTTCAATTTCCAGTGCAGTTATGATTTAAATCGTTGAGCGGCAGCCTATTAATTATATTATATTATAACCGCACTATAAATCAAAGTGTCAACATCATCGTCATGCCGAAGAAAAAAAACAAACAAACAAAAAAAAACCATGGAGTCTGGAACACTGACGCTAAACATTACCTCAACATGTTTCGACTTATGAGTAACTTACAAGTAACGTGTGTCGACATGTGTCAACGATCGCGTAACGTGCCTACAACTTATGGCCAGCGTATGCGGAACATGTGAGTCATATGCTGGCATACGTCGAAAAATTTCAAACATGTTAAAATTTGTCGACAGCTCGGCATACTACGATGTATGCCAGTGTACTACGACGTATGCCAGCGTACTAAGACGTATACCAAACTTACCCATTACGTATTCGACGTGTGCCAGCGTTTTCGACAAATTTTTCATACGTCGGCATTCGCTGCCTAAATCGTCAAGGTGTGACAGGGCCTTAAGGCAGGGGACCTTCACTCACAGAGTAGTTAATGCATGGAATGGTCTCCTTGGAAAGGTTGTGGCAGCAGACAGAGCAGATAAGTTTAAATTGGAGTTAGATAGGTACCTGGAAGTATTCGAGATGGATGAGTATACAGGGTGTTTCAAAAAGATTGATACAACTTTGTCTTCCTGCCATTTCTTTGTGTTGTGACCAATACCATTTTCCTTTTCAGGATTTGGTAGTGTCATCGTGGTATTTGTTCCCTGCGATATCTAGCTCCATAGCTAAACTACACCATTAACAATGAAGCAGAAGACAAAAGTGGTGGCTCTGTGATATGAGACAATAATATGTAGACACCTGCCAGAGGTTCCATTGGGAATATGACCTCAGGACACGTGATGGACCCAAAAATTGTGCTACCCAATGTATTATGAAACGTTTTCTGCACAAGGGTGGAGTGCACAACCAGAGCAAGGGCAACAATGGCAGGCCAGCATCAGTAACCACGAGTCAAGCAAACGTCAACGCTGTGCGGGATTCTGCATTGGACAGTCCCAAGAAGCCCCATCACTGATGTTCCCGGGAGCAAGGCATCAAACCAACATCAGTCTGGTGTATACTCATGAAGGAACTGAAGCTTTTCCAATAAATCATCTCTATTAGGCATAAACTGTGTCAAGATCCATGAGAAGGAGACTTGATATGTGCAATTGGTTAAGTGACAGGATGTCCTGGTCCCCAAACTGGATCAACCTGAACTGGTTCAGTGAGGAAGCCCATTTCCACTTCAACGGTGCCATCAACAACCACAACAATATTTTCTGCGGGGGCAGAACCACCTCAGATGACCAAGAGGTACCCACCTAAAAGGGCCTAAGGTTACATGCTTGTGAACCTTCAATTCCAGATGGGAAACGCGAGGGCTTTAATGGTTTGAGAATGACAACAGCAGGACGGTGATGATCAAAGGTGAGTGCTACCGTGCCGTGCTCTAGAATTTCCACAATGACAGCCCAAAATGTCACTCCAAACCAGCTCAGCATGACCTTGTTTCTGCAGGATGGTAGACCCCCACATACAGCTGGTGATACCATCACTTTCCTGCAGCAGCTCTTCAGAAACAGCCTCATTGTCCTGGGTACCGCTCATTACTGGGCATCTCAGACTTGAACCTCTGAACTACTAGTTCTGGGGGGCTGCCAAGGGCTCTATCTACACCAACCACCCTGTCACACTCGATTTGAAGCAGGAGGTTTCAGCCTACCTCCAGGCAGTGCCACAAGAGGCAGACAAAAAAAAGAATTCAAGAGTAGGTAACATCGGTCCACATCAGTCCGAAGTAGGAAAAGTGATGTTATCACAGCTTTGAAGATTATTTCTGAAGATGATGAATTCACAGATGATCTGATTTTTCATTTTGTCAACATTTGAATATGCTGCATATCGCCCGAAGGACATTCACATTCAGATAATTTTAGAGCTGTGATGGTGTCTCATTTTCAATCAGAGGTGAACACCTCAATTGACCACCACCTTCACTTTCTACTCTTCAGCAACACATCCAGTGAGTACAAAAACAGGTCATAGAGTAAGGGGTCAAACCAGCATTCCTCGCAGTTCTTAGATATAGATTGTCAATTGCATTCATCTATTCACACACATGCCCACCTGTTGTTGAAAAAAAACACAAAAAAAGGTCAAAGCTGAAATTGGTACATAATATTCATGGTAATTGTGCTCTGATTAAAAACAACAACAAAAGAATCCCTCAGCGAGGGTAGAAAAAAAAAAAGATTCACAAGTTCATGCGAAAGTAGCATTTTAGATTAAAATATAATTTCATCAGATCAAATATTTCAAAAAAACACCAAACATGTTTGCCGTAAGACTTAAAGTTATACATGGATGCATGGATGAATGTAGTAATTGAGTGGACCGATATGCACTGTTTAGATGTGGAGTAAGGGATTCACTGAACGATGCATGTTGTTGTGTTCCCATGAATTGCACAAATTTGGTTTTTAATGAGCAGGTAATTGCTTTAGATGCCACGCAATTTTCCACGAGACAACATTACTGTAATTGGCATTGCCCAATGCGAAACCTTGATACCATCACCACAAACCGAAGAACCAAACTTATCATGCTTTTAAAGCCTTCGTGTCAACATCCGTGTAGTTACAGTCTGTGGTTTACTCTTCAGGCACATCATCGTCACTCTCACTGCTACCGCTTTCTGAAATTTCTCAGCAGTTTCAACAAGTCTTTGAGGCTCATATTGGTTTGGAAAAAGCTCTGTATGACTCGCTCTTCAGTATACATACCCCACAAAAAGGGGTTTGAGGACATGCTTCTTTATGAGATTTAGAAAAATGTATTTGGTCCAAAATGGTGTCCTTTGAGCATGACTGTTTACTGGAATAAGCATAATTTCGCTCCCAAATTAGATTTCAATGTTACGACCAATTGAAAACTGCCTCGGTAGCTTTCAAATACAATGGTGGCAATGAAATACGTATATAGAGACAATTTTGTAAAGTGCATGCTGCAATTTTGGTGTTGGCTTAATGGTTAGGGTGGTGGGCTTGGGATCCTAGTATCCTGAGCAAAAATCCCACTTGGCTCTTGAATTAATACCAGGTGGGGTTGAGTCGACGTGTCATCCTTCCAAGGTCGGCAAAATGAGTGCCAGCTTGCTGGTATCGTGCGTCGGAGTGGAGATCCGAGGATTGTGCCCAATAGCCAAGTGGACTGCTTCGGCAGCACCAACGCTCTGCACAGAGTATGGTTCTAATGGATGAATGGATGCCTCAATTGATGCTACATGGAATTTCTCCATTAAATGGCAGAATTCTCTCCAGTACAACATGCTTTGGGGAAACATGCACAATAAAATAAAAAACACCCTCCATTGACTTGACAGGTGAGAGGTGGTGCCAGGACTTGGGACTTGTCGTTGTAACAAGTGGCAGCAGAAAAGTTACTTTTATAAGGTAATATAAAGAACTTCAATGCAGGGGGCCATGAGACACAACGAGCCTTCACTGTCATGACAACATCTTCCCCATCCACATTACTTCCAGAAACCTATCCATCTCATTGTAAAACAATCGACAAACTCCACAGCCACTACCTTTGCAGGGAGACCATTACATGTATTTCACCACTGACTGAGTGATAGACCCTGCCTTACTACCATCCTAACTCTCCTCTTAAACTGTGACCCCTTTTTTTTCCTGTCGGTGTCCATTCTGCTGAAAAATGATTCTGCACTTATTTTGTCTGTACCCTTCATTATCTTAAACGTTTATATCAGATCTTCTCATAATTGTCTCGTTTTTACTGTATAAATCCTGTCTCCGTCATCCGATCTTCATAGCTAAGGGCCCTGTCACACCTTGACGTTTTAGCCAGTGTATGACAACGTATCAAAATGTATGTAAAATGCTGGCGTACGCTGAACTATTGATGTTTTTTTCAGTTTTAGGCATATTCATAACGAGTTGGACGTATGCATAACGTATTAGTAACGTACACAGAACGTTTTGTTAACTTATAGATAACTTATACCAACGAATGCTTAGCGTGTTGTCGGCGTTCACAACTTATGCCCAACGATAATTATCGATCCCAACGATCCCAACGATTATAATCTAACTTATGCATAGTGCGCGGCAGCGTATCGCCGACAATCACGTTGCGTAGCCTATCAATAGGCTGCCGCTCAACCATTTAAATCATAACCGCACTAGACATCGAAGTGTCAACATCATCGTCATGCCGAAGAAAAAAAAAAGAAAAAAAAACCATGGAGTCTGGAACACTGACGGGTTCCTCCTGTGAAGCCCATTTTTATATAACATTTCCCCTAAACGCTGCCAATATGTCATTATACGGTAGCTGTAAGTTAGAAACACGTTCAGTAAGTTTTGTGGTTGTCCGGAAGATGTCAAATACATCTACATATGTCAATATGTGTTGGAGATACGTCGCACATAGGTTCAAAGCATGTTACTCATAGGTTAGAAATAAGTTTCGGGTACGCTAAACATTACCTCAACATGTTTCGACTTTTGAGTAACTTACAAGTAACGTGTGTCGACGTGTGTCAACGATCGCATAACGTGTCTACAACTTATGGCCAGTGTATGCGGAACGTGCGAGTCATATGCTGGCATATGTCGACAAATTTTGAGCATGCTTAAAATTTGTCGACGAGCTCGGCGTACTATGACATACACCAGTGTGCTTCAACGTGCTTCAGCATGCTCTTAACGTATACAAAACTTACCCGTAACGTATTTGACGTGTGCCAGCGTTTTAGACAAATTTTTCATACGTCGGCATACGCTGGCTAAATCGTCAAGGTGTGACAGGGCCTTTAGTACAGCTAGCCCCAGAATCAATCTAGTCGCCCTGTACTGAAGCCTTTCAATGGCAGCTACGTCCTTCCTCAGACTTGGTGATAAAAACTGTACACATGATTCCAGAATAGGCCTCACTAAACCTACACAGTATTAAAACCACCTCTTTTGATTTATAACTAATTCCCCCATTAATACAACCTAAAACTAGATTAGCTTTCCTTATAGCTGCTTGGCACTGTACTGTGTACTTACCCCCATATCTATTACCACCCCCAGATCCTTCTTCTGATTTACACACTACAAGACTGCCCCTGGCATCATGTAATCCCTACTTTCATTGTTATAACCAAACCCCAGCACCCAATATTTCCTTGTGTTGAACTGCGTCTGCCAATCATTTTATGGAAAGGAGTGGACAACATGCAAAACAATTGTCTGCACAATATCCTCTATTTAAGAATGAAAGCATTGGTGTATTGAATAAAGCACGTGAACAGTGAAAGCATCATATGAAAAACTGCAAAGGCATGTTGACAAGTCATGCCTCCTATTCTTTTTTTGCAAAACAGGTAAAGATATTTGAATGAAATAAAGACAGATATGAACATCAATCTTCATTCTATCATGGCACATATATTTCTCAACAGAATCACCACTGCAATTCACACATTTCTGCCAACATTCAAGTAGTTTGTGGTGCCATCCTGCTGACTTAACCAGTGCATTACAGCTGCCTAGACATCATTTCCATGAAGGTGTTCCTTAACTTTGGGGAAGATGAAAATCTGACAGAGCCAAGTTGGGGCTCGTGAACTTTTGTGAAAGTACTCTATTTTCTGCCTCATATTCTCAGGATCGTAATTGGTGCACCCAAATTTCATCTGCAGCCAGTTATCCCAACTCTCATCTGCAGCCAGTTATCCCAACTCTCATCTGCAGCCAGTTATCCCAACTCTCATCTGCAGCCAGTTATCCCAACTCTCATCTCCAGCCAGTTATCCCAACTCTCATCTCCAGCCAGTTATCCCAACTCTCATCTCAAGTGCTTTTTACATCACAGCACTGAATGCTGTGCTGCTCTCTGCCACCTTGACTAAAGTAGCACTAACACACGTCGCAATGTAGCACTTGACTAATATAGCACGAGCACTGACACACAAATACAGTCCTGTATACAAAATCACAAATCTTCACTCCCAGTGGTGGGAAGAACTAATTTGCAGACTACACTTTGTTTCATTCGAATATCTTCACCTGTTTTGGAGAAAAATAATTGAAAGCATTACTTTTCAGCATTCCTTCATAAAACTTGGTCAATTACCTGAGTGACCATTGGTAATCCCAGCAGGAAGCCAGCGAAGCAGATCATGAAGACTACAATCTCCTTACGATGAAGAATTCCATGCAAGAATGGGGCATTGCTGTCCATCACAAACATAACAGCAACCTCCACCATGGCAAACTGAGCAGAAACATCAGTTTAGTCAGAGAAAATGAAACAAATAGTCCTGTCTAAATTTTTTTTTAAAGAAAACTATAAAACCAAGTCACGTCGGGAGTAGTTAAAAAGCTTATTTGGACTTAAAAGTGATTAAAAAAAACAAGCTCCAATGAGCTAAGATCCTCGTCCTCTTAATGATGACATCATAAAACGAATAAGACGTCATTGTGATGCATCAGGTTTGCGATAAATTATCTGTGTTAATGCCCGGCTTGATTCCCGCAAACATAATTCAAACAGCTTGCCAAGTTTCGGAGATAATGGTATAGGCGATTTCCATTTGCGGCGATATTATGACGTCAACTTTTTATCTTGGAAGAATTTCCAAAATTGGAGATGGTTACTGCCTGCACGTGGGCTTTCTGCATATACATGCCAAGTTTCACGAAGATCCGATGAAAACTCTGGGTTGTGAAACAAAAAAAATGTCAAAAAATAGGAATGACGTCATAAAAATTGATATGACATCAGAGTGATGTATCATATGTGCGGTAATTCATCTCTGCTAATGCCCTGTTCGATTCCCGCAAACAGAATTCAAAAAAGTTGCCTAGTTTCGGAGATAATTTTTTTAGGCGATTTCCATTCACGGAGATATTTTGACGTCATAACTTTTTTTCTTGGAGGAATTTTCAAAATCGGAGATCGTTACTGTCTGCGCAGGGTATTTTTACTTCAAGCTTCAGGAAGTTTCAATGAAAACTGTAGGCTGTGAAACAAAAAAAGTCCACAAGAACAACAACGTGAGTAAGACTTAGAGATCCTCCACGAGGATCTAAAAATTGACATTTCAGAAGTGTGTCAGGGTAAATGGCCCTTTTATGGAAATTGCAGAGATTTTACAGACATGCAAGTGCATTGGGCAGCTACATTGTCTCCTCATAATGAGAGCAAGTACCAAAATGCTATACCTTGGTGGAGTGAGCATCACCATAAACACTGTCTTCTTCTTCTTCTTCTTCTTCTTCTTCTTCTTCTTCTTCTTCTTCAATATGCAACACAAGGATGTAAGTAGCAACACTGGCCGAGGTTGTGAATGCACCACTGATGTAACACCTTCTGTAGGTTAAGGCAGGAAGATGGAATTTGGCAAGGGTGCTGGTGATAGCTCGCCTACTCTTCGCAAAGGAGATTGTGGGATTTCTGTAACTTCCACTCGGTAATAATGGCAGATGGCACTCCCAGTTTAACGTTCATCCGAGAGACGGCACATACAATGGTGCCTCACCATACTTGTGAGACACCAGTATGACAGCTTATAGCTGGGTCGGGATTCAAACCCAGGCAAGACAGCTTGGAGGCGAGCATGCGCACTTAGCCATCCTACCAGCCCACAGCACTGTCAGTCAATCAGGAAAAAAAACTGGTTTAACATTTGCTATTTAAATCACCACATTTCATTTTTGCCTTGAAAAGGGAATGAACATACCAAAAGAAACAGAAATCAAAAACTGAGCATTTTTTATTAACTCAATTATAGGATTGCAGAATGACATGCTCGTCTTTGCCGAGATTCCCGTCAGCCCGTGGCAGGGAAGATAGACCAATTTTATTTTTCGAAAACTAATAAAAGTACTGTGTTAATCGCATGCGGAAAGAGATGTGTGACTGATGTTGGGCTTTAACCCCTCTTTTGGTCTGACAAAAGTTTGATGCTCGATATGTCAACCTGAACCTTGCTTCCCATGGTGGTTAACATGTTCTTATCAGTTTTCAGTTGATAAAATCCATTGCACAAACTTGATAAAGTTTACACACAAAAAAGTTACGGAGGCACGATAAACAGTTTATGGCAATGGGTTAATTTGTTGTAGAGATCAGAGAGACAGACAATGCCTTTTGGACTACTGAGGACATGCAACAAGCAAGTTTGCAATTAAGACTTTTGGTACTACAAAATTTTAAAAACCTCAAAAAGAAGAGACATATTGCCCAAGCTTTTAATCTGTCACTAATCAGGACAATCACAAGAATGCTGGATGTCAATGATTAGAGAAAGGTATTGCCAAAATTTGTATTGCAATATACTGCCACAGAGAAGAAGCCTGTATTGTGATATATTGCAATCATGAATTCTGACTAAAAAGTGTTCGAACTTGTTCCTCAATCTTTTTCCAGTAATTTCAGTTGTGACTTGATAAATGATGAACAAAAGTCAATTGAAATTATTTTCTTTTTTATTCTTCAACTTGCAACAAATGAAAGCAAAACACCTGAAACAGAACTTCAGGAGAACCATAAAATGCATACTTGCTAAAAAGTTCACATAATATTGATGTCTCAAATGGAAAGATACAAATCCACATAGTCCAATAGTCCAATGTTTACAACATGTTCACGGTTGAAACCAGAGAAAAGTCGATGGCATGCCATCACAAATCCCCATGCCTCCCACCTAAAGCGAGGTTGAAAGATAGCAAAAAGTTCCACGAGGATTGACTCAATGTCAAATTTTGAGTAATTTTTTTTGGTCTCATTTTGACCCTAAGTCCCCAAATCCAAAAAATCGTTACCCATTTCATGCGTCCTGCAATGTTGAAATGCAGATACAATGTTTCACTTAAATTTGTTTTAAAATATGCCTGTAATTGCATTTTTCAGTATTTGACCTTTTGACCCCACCCCAGGGGTATGGCAGCTGTTTAAAAATGAGATCGAAGGCAGAGGCAACATTTAATGTTTCCTCTTGTGAGGGGAAACCTGGCCTGGACATCTGCTGCTGTGATACCTTTCATCTCTGAAATGGGAGTAGTTTCATCTTCTCTGGGTGATAGGATGCTACTCAACAGTTGATGTCAATTAGGTATTATGATCGATAAACAGGGTTGGAGAACTTACCTTGCAAAGCATCATCGTGATAGCTTTGAGTGGCTTCAAACACTGCACAACACATTCTCAGTCAGACAAATATCATCAGTTGAGGTACCCAAAGTCACTTTTGCACTTCACCAACTCCTAGCTCATAACTATAATTATGATGGCACTGCAGTTCCAAACATCTGGATACATTGTCGTAGGCCCTATTCCAGAAAGAACCAACATTGATCTTAAGCTTGTAATCTGGAAGGGTAAGATGTTCCAATTTGGTTTTGAGTCGACTGCGATGAATGACACAATTTAACTTATTTTGGCAAGAACATGTGATACTCTTCACTTTTTAAGAATTTCTGAACAGTCTCATTATTAGCGTAAGCAAGACAGAACATCTTGGCTTGAGCTGAACAGTGTCACAGCCTTCATCATATTGACACCATTGTATCATGAAGCACACCTGCAATGTTCTGTCCTGAAATCAAGAATGACATGCATCATTCATATGAAAGGTGAAACTCATTTGAAAAACATAATGAAACAAGAGTGAGAATTGCTTTGCAATACATGTCCCCTTCCGGTCCCAATGAATGTTCGTTTATTTGCGTGGTGTATATTGGTGTGTTCAGTGTCGAAAATAATAATAACTAGAACGGGCACTCGGTAGAGCGCATACCTCCGCCGCCGCAACTTTTTTCCAGGCACATTTGAAAAACGTCATTTTAAAACGTCCATGACGTCACAACCATCAATCCGATTGATGTCAAATTTGGTGTGTAACTTCTTTGAAGGCAGTCCAACAAAATGGAATGATAAACACTGAAAAATTAAAAGTTGAAAAATGACGTCATCTTTTGACATCATTTTGACGCACTTCCGGGGACATCACGTCCAATCGGGGACTACCATTCTGAAACCTCGTAGTTTACTGAACGTTTTAACGTTGGTTTCATGTCAATAGCTCTATTAGATCTGAAGCTATGCCTACAAGTATATTTTGACCTTGAGTGTGACTTTGACCTTGACTACAGAGTTAATTGGCAAAACCTGTACATCAATAAACAGATATTTTGGTACTGATCCTAATGCCTGGATTTGGGAGACTTTGCTTCATAAATTATATAGATAATTGAATGTAAAATATCAGGACATTTTAGCCACAATTGAAAAACGTCATGTTCAAACGTCAATGACGTCATAACGGTCAGTCCGATCGAAGTCAAATTTGGTGTGTGACGTCGTTAAGGTAAGTCTGACAAAACGGTATGATCAAAACTGATATCGAAAATTGAAAATTTACGTCATCTTGTGACGTCATTTAGACGCACTTCGGATGACGTTACGTCAAATCCGACACTACATATCTGAAAGGTATCTCGTAATGGAACAAGATGGCGGTGGTTGCATGTTGATAGCTGTATTATGAAGGAAGTTATGCTCAAAAGAGTGTTTTTGATCTTTTCATGACCTTGACCTTGACATTTGACCCGATCGCTCCCAAAATCTAATCAAATCGTCCTTAGATACTCACGAATCATCCCACCATATTTCATGCAATTCGGTTAAATACTTTGAGTTATGCGAATAACAAACAAACACACATATTCACAAATAAATAAATACACAGCGACCAAAACATAACCTTTTGCAGAATGCGAAGGTAATAATAAAACGTAACCCGACCTCCATCGATGAAGCAAAAACATGCGCATGGCTTTTGTGCATATTTAATACATCGTGGATTATCTACCTGAGATCATTCCATTTGCATTGGGCCATGCAATAACATGCAGGGCTTGCCATTCTGTGCTGCTTCATGCATGATTTTATTGAGATGGGGTTAGGCCAGCTGTCCAGCCAATGAGTTTAAAGCAATGGAGTGCAGTCAGGGCAGCTGAACACTGACCAATGTATAATGTGTGATATTTTCTAAGTTTAAAAAGGGAATCCCTCTGACGAATTGACGAAGCACCCTAAAACTCGAACTTGTTCTGGAACTTATCATAATAAAGCCATGTAGTACCAAGTTTCAGTTGAATATGTTATAGGGTATGGGGGAAAAAGTCTGCAAAACCAAAGGTGAGACAGACGGACAGAATTGCAAACCTGGAGTACTCTCTGGTGAAACCGGAAGGGGCTAACAAAAAGGAGCTGATACTCTAGGTCCCCTGCCTTGTGGGTGGTATGAGGAAAATATCTGTGTAATATGAAAGCTAAATTTTAAACTTTTTTTGAAATATCACAGACACAAGCCTTAATGGTTGCCATGGCAACATGATTCAGCCAATCACAGCCTTGATCTAATCAGGCTGAAATAAAGTCATGAGAAATGGATATATGCAAAATGAAAGTTAAATGTTTTCAACGATTTTTTAAATATTGTGAACAAAAAGTACAAGAACAGATGATTGGTTGGTTGGTAAGAGCTCAATTTAATGTCCCCGGTCTCCGACCTCGTCGGCGGGAGGAGGGGGGGGGGGGATAATAATAGCATAGTGTATCCCAAGGCAAAACGAGCTATGCAAATACAATTCCCATTACTAATAAAAGGCAACGTGTGTGTGTGTGTGTATGTGTATGTATATGTGTATATGTGTATATGTGTGTTTGTGTGTTTGTGTGTTTGTGTGTTTGTGTGTTTGTGTGTTTGTGTGTTTGTGTGTTTGTGTGTTTGTGTGTTTGTGTGTTTGTGTGTTTGTGTGTTTGTGTATTTGTCTGTTTGTGTGTTTGTGTCTTTGTGTGTTTGTGTGTTTGTGTGTTTGTGTGTTTGTGTGTTTGTGTGTTTGTGTGTTTGTGTGTTTGTGTGTTTGTGTGTTTGTGTGTTTGTGTGTGTTTGTGTGTTTGTGTGTGTGTGTGTGTGTGTGTGTGTGTGTGTGTGTGTGTGTGTCTGCTCCATAACTCCAAAACTTTAAAACCTTGCAGCCTGAAACTTTGCACGCAAACTAAGAAAACTCCAAGGAAGTGCAAGAGTGAAAATTGGATGTTTGTGTTAATTAAAACACCCATTTTGAAGTTAATTAACGACCTCATTTAATTACCTCTTTCAACAGGCGATCCTCGGCAAGCTTCCTCTCTGGGTCTTTAGCCGTTTCCTGGGTTACCTTGCTGGGATCTGAAGCCACAATGTTTTTTGGCATGCTCAACCATGCCTTGACTTGGAACAGGCCGCAGCAATTTCTTCATGATAAAGCTGTTTTCACTTTCCTCACTCATATTATCGAATGCCTGTTCCTCATAGCTACAAATCGCTGGGTATATTGCATTGCTTAGGCCTCGGTCACATTTGCCACGGCGGCCATGGAGTCTCCAAAATCTACGGCCACTAGCAATTATACGGCGGCCGCAGTATTTCCATGGTCACACAATGTAGCAGTCACATATGTTTTTATTTTTCGGGGAGCCGCACGGCATATTTAGGCCTAAGTCACATTTGCCACGGCGCCATGGGGTCTCCAAAATCTACGGCCACTTGCAATTATACGGCGGCCGCAGTATTTCCACGGTCACACAATGTAGCAGTCACATATGTTTTTATTTTTTGGGGAGCTGCACGGCGTATTTATAAATTGTGGAAACCGAAAAAGTGGGGTTGCCGTACGGTCTTTGATTTGATATCGCACGGTGACCTTGGGGCGTTCCTGCGGCAGCTATAGAATTTTCAAGGCAGACGCAAGGCGACCGCAGGGGGGCCCTTAGGCGAACGTGCGGCCAGACGGACGGTAACGAAGGGGGTGATTTTTTTTTTTACCAGTTTTATTTTTCGGCTTGTCGAATTGCTTTGGCGAACGTAGAAATGAAAAAAAAGTTACAACTCCGCGTTATAATTCCACGGCGACCTTACGGCCTGTAAAATTAGCCAAACGGCGTAGGGCCACCCTGAGGCCACCTCAGAAACTCTGTGGCCACCGCACGTTTCTGCCAATTCAGAGGGCGTACGGCCACCGTATCCTCGCCGTAGAGCAAATGTGACTTTGGCCTTATGTCTTAGAAATTGTGGAGACCGAAAACGTGGGATTGCCACATGGTCTTTGATTTGATGTCGCAAGGTGATCGCAGGGGGCCTGAAGGTGAACGGGCGGCCAGACGGACGGTAACGAATGGGTTAAATTTTTTTTTTTTTTGGCTTGTCGAATTGCTACGGCGAACGTAGAAATGAAAAAAAGTTATAACTCCGCGTTATTATACCACGGCGACCTTATGACCTGTAAAATATAGCCAAACGGCGTAGGGCCACCCTGAGGTCACCGCAGAAACTCTGCGGCCACCGCACGTTTCTGTCAATTCAAAGGGCGTATCGCCGCCGTATCCTCGCCATAGAGCAAATGTGACTTAGGCCTTGTCAACATCCGGAGATGTCAGCGTTCATGGCTTGACATTTCAGGCACCTCTGTGAGGTGTATGTTAAATTGGTTGTGAATCGTGTGCCAAATGAGCCATTTCTTAACAACCACTTTGTTGGAGTGCTTTCTTGAGTTCTTAAGCCACTTGGCGAGCACTTTTAAAGCTGCTTGGTAGTTCGTTTCCGTAAAAGTATCCATGCTCTCAAGGGAACATCGATTAGACAGACGCACTTTACACTTGTGTTGGGCCCTGTGCGGTTGGTGCATCAGGAGGTCTTATCTGCTGAAAATGTGCAATTTATTTTCACAGGATATCACTTTTTTAACCTTTTGTGCGATCTTCTAATATAATCCACCCCTCACTTCGACATCGATACATATATAAAACAATAAGGTCTATCCTACCACATGTTTGCCTTGATCTGGCTGTGAAGGCATAGAGCATAGATCGACATTTTGTGTTCTGTGCCTTGATATATTTTTCAATTAAATTTTGAGAATTTCCCACTTGAATTCCTCTTTTTGAAGGTTAATATTTGTGTTTGTCGTTTTTTTTTTAATTCTATGCATGTGTACGTATATAAACTGGATGTACATGTGTGAGTGTGAGTGCGTGTGTGTGTGTGTGTGTGTGTGTGTGTGTGTGTGTGTGTGTGTGTGTGTGTGTGTGTGTGTGTGTGTGTGTGTGTTAGATTGGTATCTACTTATGTGGAATGTGGAATGAAAAGGTTTCAGAATGTGGAATGGTGTCCTCCCAGGGCAAGCTCAAAGTATTCATCTTTATTTCGGTAAGGGGTCACGTTTCATGGACCAAGCTGATGTTTTCTGTTCTCAAAGTTTTGTGCCGAGGGCTCTCTTCAGAATCATTACTGAGCCCAGGGCAGCTTCCAACTGTAGTTTGTTGCTTCACGAAAAAAAATTTTCACGAAAAAAATAAGCGACCACTATATTCGTTATTGTTGTGTGTCTGTCTGTCTGTATATCTGTGTGTCTCTGTGTCTGTCTGTCTGTCTGTCTGTCTGTCCCGATCATTGCTCCGTGGGTTTTGATCCGATCTTGAGAAAATTTTGGTGGGAGGTTTATTTCATGATCTAGTTGTGTTTTCCTGAGAATGGGCATAGTGCGCCCATTATGGGCAGAGACACGCCCAAAAAACATGTGTTTTTAGGGGGTAGTCGATTTCAATTTGCATCTTCTCCTCGGGGTGTTGTCGAATCTGACAGGGGTTTCAGTATTTGGTTATCCCAATGGCACCTGCATAGCCCCACGGAACTCGATTTTTCATTTTCATCCCAAGGTCAAGGTCACAAGGTCACGAACTTCGAAAATTGTCAATTTTGACATAAAAAATTTATCTTCTCAGAGGGGTTTGTCGAATCTGGCAGGGGTTTTGGTATTTGGTTAGCCCAATGGCACCTACATAGCCCAACGGAGCTCGATTTTTCATTTTCGTCCCAAGGTCACGAACTTAGAAAATTGCGAATTGTGTTTTTAGGGGGTAGCCGATTTAAATTTGCATCTTCTCCTCGGCCCTAGGCCCTAGGGGGCTTGTCGAATTTGGCAGGGGTTTCGGTATTTGGTTAGCCCAATGGCACCTGCATAGCCCCACGGAGCTCGAGTTTTCATTTTCGTCCCAAGGTCAAGGTTACAAGGTCACAAACTTAGAAAATTGCGAATTTTGACATAAAAATCCATCTTCTCAGAGTGGTTTGTCGAATCTGGCAGGGGTTTCGGTATTTGGTTAGCCCATTTGCACCTGCATAGCACCACAGAGCTCGATTTTTCATTTTCATCCCAAGGTCAAGGTCACAAGGTCAGGAACTTCGAAAATTTTGAATTTTGAAATTAAAATCATACGACCACCCAAACTTTGAGAGCTGGGATGACAATATCTTTTATGCATAATCTTGAGGTCATTCGCCACCCAAAGTCTTGAAACCATTTTGCTCTATCTCGAACACCTTGCCCGTGGCACCCACTTCAAGTTTGTTTTTATGCTGATTTCATCAAAGTATGCATAATCTGAGGAGTGCGAAATGCCATATAGCCTATATGATGTTATATTGTTCCTGGAATGTTCCAGAGGAAATTTTGCACCAAAGGTCGTAATCCTTGACCTTTGATCTTTAAAGTTCACAAAGGTCAAATTTTCAAAGTTGTGGGAATCAAACCGGGTTTCGACCTTCTTCGACGAACTAACTCTAATAATCTATAGCACGTATCCTGTTTCCTTATTTTAATGTCCACAACATTGTTTTGTGACCTTTAAAGGTTATGCAAAGGTCAAATTGTGAAAGTTTTTGAACAAAACCGGGTTTTTGACATTTTGCAGCTAATAACCTGTCACTTGTACCACATCATGTTGATCATTTTTATAACTTGGTCAAACATTATCACATTGTCTCATCCTTGACTTCTGAAACAATCTACATCATCAAATACCGCTCGTAAACTATCGTCGTCTTCAGACTTGTTTGTATTAATATTCCCAGGGTTGGTTTTTAATATATCTGTGAGGTTCTTTGTCATCATTCCTGTAAGGTTCTTCATCATTCTTCAGCTTCCAGGATCTTTTCAGTTCATGCTTGAGGTCTTGATATTTGGTCATTTTCTTGATTTCTGCATCACTAGTGCAAAACCACTGGTATTAACACCTCAATTAGCAATGCCTTCTTCTCTCTTTTTTTTTTTGTATGTTGGTATGAAATCTGGTCACGATGCTTTGTTTTCAATGCTCACGCTCGATGGGATCATTAGGTTGTATGTCAGCGGTACTTCAATGTTTTCAGTGATTGCTTTTGGTTCATTTTCCCACAAATTTTCTGGAATTGGTATATGAAAGTTTTTGCAGCTGTGCTAGCAGATTACATGACGAACTTTGCTGTGTCGTTGTGTGTACAGCTGTTCTGACACGTATTTTTTTTTTGTTTGTTTTTTTTCGTGTTCGGTCATTAAGCGTCACATGTCCACCTCCACCCATTACCTGTATTATTTTTCCTCCTCCGACCTCCCCACCCTTCTCTCTCACTCTGTCCCCTCCTTGCTCCAACCTCCTAAAAAATGCAGCACTCTCCTCCCACACCTCTGCCTCAAATCTGCTCCTCTCTCCCGCTCCCCCCCTAACTTATTATCCCAGTCAGAGAAGCGACGGGTTGTATTTACCCATATTAAATAGTAAGAATAAATATTTTATTGCAAATGTTTTCTGTTTGCAACTGATTTCTATTTTCAAATTATTTCATGAATACTTTTCAATCATATTAATATTCATTTTAATTATTTAAAATAAAAACTTGTATTTTATCTACTGCTGTATTTCATTATTGTGAAAAAAACATGGTGTCTTCAGCTATAATTTATTTTAAATTCAGAGAAAAAACACATTTACCTGTGTAACCACTTTCATCGAGGGGTCCAGTTTGTGGTACGTAGTTGATAAGTTCCCAATCCACACTAATATGGGATAAGGGATTGGCAGATAACTCTGTTGGGCAAAAAATCTATCAGTCAGTAGTCACTGCAACCTGTTAAACAAGAAATGGAGCAAATATGAGAGGGACCAACTATGCATCAACCAACTCGACAGGTATATATTTTTGGGGAGTTAGGGGGGCAAGTTGTGCATCTACTTACTTGATCTGCATCCCGCAGCTCTTCTTGTATTTCATTTTTGACTTGAATGGCCTTTATCGTCATTTCATTCCCGCTTTGGGAACAGACTGAATTTGATAGCTGAAGTGGATAGTGTTGACGGATTCGAAACATCAAATTTGCTGTCACTCCGACGTATTTGACAAAGGCATTACAATGGTGACATAATGCAACGTTCTCTTAAATTTTGTTATTGCTTTTGCGTATCCTTAACCCTAACATCCCAAAGATTCAAAGACCAAATAAAACAGAAAGTTTCATTAATGATTCGCAACACCCAAGATACAGACCATAGCCAATCAGTCCACAAAAACAAAAATCGAGCTAAACACTTGCTCAAAATTGCTGAACAACACCTAATGCATAGAAGAGCGTTGCACCAATTGGTTTAGGATTATAGGCCGAGGACACATCTATGCACATTTACGTCTGACTGAAGAAATATTTAAAAACACAGAATGTCCTTCTTTGCAAGCAAAACAAAATTGTGCTTTTTGATGCACCTGCAGAATTGTGGGAAGTCGTGGGGTATCCATTTCCCTCAGTGTCTCATTGTTACAGCAAGTGCTTTGTTGTTGGCAAATCAGTACCCATCAGCCAAGTATAATGATCAACGAGTACAATGAGTGACCACCTTTGAGTACAAGTTGCTTTTGAACTTTGACATCCAAAATTATTGTGATTGTCCCGATGAGTGCAAGACGACAAAGAGTCAGACAATGAGTCTTATCGTTTCAATTTTTTTTTTCTTTAAGTCTCCATGTAACAAATTTCTTCCTTCAAAACGTAATGACTTCCTCATTACTGATTTTATTTAGACATCCATTTTGTGCATTGCATTCTGCATGCAAAGAAGAAGAAATATGTATAACGTCAATTGAGGGTCCAAAGCAGCTCAGGATTTCATGTCGTGTCCATTTTCCTATAAGCAAAAATTTGGGGGTTTTTACTTTTTATTTTAACGGAATAAAATGATACTATTTTTCAACTTGCTGGTTCGAGAAATGATAGGGACACAAGTGCTTTGAATCATTTACGGTCCATCATATTCTGATTCAGCATTGTGAGACTGACAGAAAGAAGCCAAGTGTCACAAATAGTATGTAATGCCAAGTAACAATGCAAGTTTACAAAACAAAACAAAACAAAACCTTTTATTAAATATTTCGATGAAAACCACCTGTCATGCTCACAAGACCGTTCCCACCCCCCACCCCATTTTTTCCCCCTCTAATTCTGTCACCTATTTGGTTCAAGGGAATTTTTCTGCCCCAAGGTATCTAGCAAAACTATCATCCTGAAAAATAGGTTACTAATGCTGACTGATCATTAACTGTAATTTCGGTCACCGTGATTACTTTGTAACACATTACAAGCACAAAGATGCTGAATTTGTTGAAGGTTGCTGCCAACCTCATCTTATTCTGAGCTTGCATAAATGCATGTTGACAGTGAATGAGCAGCATGGTAATAATAATAATAATAAGAAGAACAAGAACAAGAACAAGAAGAAGAACAAGAACAAGAACAAGAACAAGAAGAACAAGAACAAGAAGAAGAAGAACAAGAAGAAGAAGAACAAGAACAAGAACAAGAACAAGAACAAGAACAAGAACAAGAACAAGAAGAACAAGAAGAAGAACAAGAAGAAGAACAAGAAGAAGAACAAGAACAAGAAGAAGAACAAGAAGAAGAACAAGAACAAGAACAAGAACAAGAACAAGAACAAGAACAAGAACAAGAACAAGAACAAGAACAAGAAGAAGAAGAACAAGAAGAAGAAGAAGAAAACAAAAAGATTAAGGCAAAACTGAGATGTATAAAATCTTGATATGGTGCAATCTTGATATAGTGGAGAGAAACCAGTTCCCAGATGAAAAAGAAAATGAAAAAGTGCACATTTATACATGCTCGTGAGGTTCTCCTGTGAATTCCAATTATCATTTATCATGGGTATTCATTGTACTGCAAATGTCCTCTCGACTTGGTATTCGTCACCAAAATGAAGCTTATCAAGAGCATCCAATTTTCTGACAAATGCGTCAAAGTGTGTTAATTTCACTCTTTACATCATCACACAATCCCCAAAAGAAACCAACATCTAAATATGAGACAATTATGATGCTTCATTGATGCAAGTTGCTGAAGCATTTCCCAATAGGGCTTTCAATGGAACTTTATGGTGACTTATGCAGTCAATACTTCAGGGCACTTGGACTGGCAGTATGATGAAGCTCATGACTTAATATGTTGATTAAACTTTTCAGAATGAATATTACCTGACTGTCAAGACCCAGGAAGATGAGCATGATGAAGAAAGCAACTGACCAGAATGGGGAAAATGGCATGCTTGTAATAATCGTAGGGTAAACCTCAAATACAAGGCCTGGACCTGGGCATGAGACAAACAAAGGTTATAGGTCATGCGCTGAAGTTTGTTATGCACAATCCTTCAGTAATGTGGGGTCAAGGATGAGATTTCACACACAACTAACAGAAATACCAAATGGGGATGGAGCTAAAGGTTTTTGTATTATTATTTTTTTGAATACATAAATGCTGGCTCGTGGAGAGGTTAAATGACTGGACAACAAGCTAATAGACTGACAGGGGGTCAAAATGCAACAGGGAAACAAAGCTAAGAAGAATGTGTGCACTAGTGGAGGATGCTCGGGAGGATGGGGAAAGAAGATCGAGGCCAAATGTGGAGATAAAACACAGTCCAGCAACCTGCCTATCTGGTTGATGAGAAACAGATCTTGGGATTCCATCTCCTGCTGAGAGAGGTGCCAAATTGAAATTATTATATGCAGATGACTTTGTCTTGACAGATAAAATAATTTTTAAGTAAAGACGCTTCATATTTGGAAGAAAGCAATGATTGAAGGTGAATCAAGATAAGATGAAACTGATGGTTAGTGATAAAGAAGAAGGAAAGAAGGAGAGTAGGAAATAGCCCTGTGTGACTTGTGGTAAAGCAGTAAAGTCAAATTATAGTGTGTGTGTATGTGTATGTGTATGTGTATGTGTATGTGTATGTGTATGTGTATGTGTATGTGTATGTGTATGTGTATGTGTATGTGTATGTGTATGTGTATGTGTATGTGTATGTGTATGTGTGTGTGTGTGTGTGTGTGTGTGTGTGTGTGTGTGTGTGTGTGTGTGTGTGTGTGTGTGTCTTGCAAAAGGTGTTGTCATTGGAAATTGGCAATTGAGTTAAGGGAAGTTTGGGTATAGTTGCTAACAGTTACAGATGTAAAATGCATGGGTGGAAATCATGATGCAGAGAACATAGGGGTAGTGGATATGGGATTTTAAGTAAAGGCCCGGTCACACCTTGATATTTTAGCCAACGTATGCCGATTTTTGAATTTTTCTTCTAAAACGCTGGCACACGTTGAATATGTTATGGGTAAGTTTTGATAACATTGAGAGCACGCTGAAAAACACTGCCATACGTCGTTGTACGTTGGCTTTAAACGTTGTACTTTTTGGTTGTCCTCAATTTTTTTCATGCTTGAAATTTCATGACGTATGCCGGCGTATTACTCACACGTTCCGCTACGCTGGCCACAAGTTGTATGCATGGTCTGCGATCGTTGACAGACGTCAACACATGCTACTTGTAAGTTAATCATAAGTTGAGACACGCCGAGGTAATGTTTAGCGTACCCAAAACTTATTTCTAACCTATGATTAACGTGTTGTTGTCACGTTACGCGATCGTTGCCACACATCGACAGACGTTACTTTTAAGTTACTCATAGGCTGAAAGACGTCGATATAATGGATCGTCCTTGCGTCAGCGTCCACGGCCACGGCCAGAACACTTATTTGCAGCATTCTTCAAATTTTTCTTCCGCATGACGAGGATGTTCACACTTCGATGTCTAGCTTGGCTATGATTCCAATTGTCCATCGGCAGTGTCTATTTAAAATAGTCGAGTTTGAGCGTTTTAACACGTTCAGAAGAAACGCTTCAAATTTCCAAACCCCAGCGTCAAAAAACAAAGGCGAGTGACAGCAATTTAAATCGTTCATTGTAAACAATGAAAATAGCTGAGTGGTACCGTTTAAAAGTCGTTGAGTGTAAAAAAAATCCAATTGTTGAGCGCAAGTGTCTACTTTCAATAGTGGAGATGAAGCCATTTAAATCGTTGAGTGGCAGCCTATGAATAGCAAACCCCACGTCACCGGCAAAGATAAGCTGCCGCACGATATGGATAAGTTAGGCTATCGTTGGGCATAGTTTGTGAACGCCGGCTTCACGATAATTATTCGTTGGTATATCGTATCTATAATAATCAAAGCGCTCTATGCACATTATTAGTTCATTGTGCATTTGTCCAACCCATTATGAATAGACCTAAATGGTAAAAACAAGCTATAGCTCATTGTTGAAAAAGCTCCATAAAAAATTAGCCGCGAAGAACTTCGAACAATGGTGAAAAGATGTCTCCTACCCGTGGACACGCGGACGCAAGGACGATCCATCATAACCCACACCCTCCCCCTCACACTCACCTACTACTGCCAACATGAACAAACTACTACTAATACTAATACTAATACTGATACTGTTACTGCTGACATGGACATCGACTCAAAAAGGACTCGAAAACACTATTGGGTTCCCATTTTATGAGCAGCATTTTTATATACCAATTCCCAAAACCGCTGGGAACACGTCTTTATATGGCAGTTGTAAGTTACAAACACGTTCATTTATTTTTTTTTGTCGACCGGAAGACGTCATTGGAATACGTCTACATACGTCGATGTGTGTTGGGACTACGTAAAGAATTGGTTCAAAGCACGTCAAACATAAGTTAGAAATAAGTTTCGCGTAAAAAAGACATTACCGCGACGTGTTTCGACTTATGAGTGGCTTATAAGTAGCGTTTTTGGACGTGTGTAAGCGTCCACATATCGTGTGTAAAACTTATCTCCATCGCATGCGGATCGTGTGTCATACGCCGAGTACGTTGTAAATTTTGAACATGTTTAAAATTTCTTGACGTACTCTACTTACTACGATGTACGATAGCGTACTTTAGCGTTGTACTCACGTATACCAAACTTACTCATACCGTATTTGACGTGCCCCAACGTTTTAGACACATTTTTCTTAGGTCGGCATACGCTGGCAAGATCACCAAGGTGTGACCGCGATGTTGACACTTCCATTTCTACGGCAGTTATGATTCGAATCGTTGTGCGTCAGCCTTTTAATAGGCTACGTCACGACATCGTCGGCGATGCGTGCAACGCGCTATGCCTAAGTTAGACTATCGTTGGGCATCGGTTGTGTAGGCCGACAACAGGTTCAGCATTCGTTGGTATAAGTTATCTATAACACAACGAAACGTTCTGTGTCCATTACCAATGCGTTATACATAAGACCAAGTCGCTATGAATATGTCCGAATCTTTAAAAAAAACATCAAAAGTTCAACGTAAGCCAGCGTTTTATATACATTTTAATACGTTGCCATCGCTGGCTAAAACGTGAAGGTGTGACCGGGCCTTTAGGCTGGAAATGGTGAAGAGTTTTTGTTACTTGGGAGATGTGTTAGATGTAGATTGTAGGGTAGAGTTAGCTGTGAGAATTAGGATAAGCGCAGCCTGGAACAAGTAGAGAGAGTTAAGAGGCATTTTAACACAAAAATATCCCAAGCAAAGTAAACAGTAGATGGTTACTTCCACCACTGCACTAAACTTCACCACATGGAAGAGTTTGTCACAAGCAAGAAGCTTATTGCTTTTTAGGTCAAAAAGGTCAACATCGGCCAAAAGTTAACATCTTTGTCGAATTTATAAAATCATTAATTTTCACCTGATTGAAAAGAAATTTGAACATGATTTGCATATCTGGTTACTGAATTCAACCACCAATTGTTTTTGAGGTCAACATCGGCCAAAAGGTCAACACAGGCCGAAATTTCTAAAATCCTCAATTTTCATCCAATTGACTTGAAATTTGAAGAGGATTTGCATATTTGGTCATTGAATTCAACCACTAATTATTTTTGAGGTCAAATTTGTTTTATGGATTTCAAAAATATCATGCAATGCACGACATCTTTCTTTGTTTTTGTGTGTGTGCAAGAAATCTCAAAAAGTTGTAGACGGATTCGGATGAAATTTAGTGGACAGGTTGGACATGTGACAAGGACAAAATGATGAGATTTTGGTGAAGATCTTGATCAGGCGACTACAATTATTTAAGTAGTTCTTCACCATTGAGGGATAGGGCCAGAAAAAAAATGTAACACAATAACTCAAATGTTATGGACGGATTTGGATGAAACAGACAGGTTGCGTTTGTGACAAGGAAGAATTATTTCAATTTTGGTGAAGATCCGAATCCGGATATGAGAAGTTTTTAATTTATGTGATTCGTCACCATTGAAGGATGGTGCCAAAAACGACATAAAGCAGAATATTACAAAAAGTTGAGGATGAGTTATAACAAATCTAGTTGGATGAGTTGGTGAGATGACAAGAACCAGTCAATTTGATTCAGGTTCAGGTATGGATCCAGATCCGGCCTATCAGTGGGATACAAAACCTAAACTGTTCGGCTTGGAGGAGGTATATGCTCTACCCTGTGCCATTTTCGTATTTAACCTGTATTACACCAGTTATGATGTACAGTCATGACACATGGGGAATGAGGGTAGACTATGAGAGAAGAATAGAGAGGACAGAGCTTAGAATGATGAGATGGATGTGCAGAGTAACACCAAAGGATAAGCAGAGTAATGGGGAAGTATTATAATAAAGAAGCTTAAAGCTCATGGTACTTATGGGAAGAGTACAAAAAGAGAAGACCAAGGTGGTTTGGTGATGTGGTGAGAATGAGAGAAGAGGAGTCTGTCAAGAAAGTCACTAGTTTAGTAGTTGAGGGGAAAAGACCAAGTGGTAGACTGAAAAAGACCTGGAAGGATATGATCATAAGAGACATGCAGTTGTTGGGGATAATGGAGGAGGATGCTTTTTGACAGGACCAAGTGGAGATGGGCAATCAGCCAACCAACCCCCAAATAAAAAAATGGCATGGGAATGGCCTTGCCGGTTCACAGGCCTGCAGCAACTGCTTGATGCCGATCAGTGCAGAAAAGCTTTAGTCAATTCATCTTTGGGCTATAGAAATTCATCAATTCATCTTTGCATCCTGTCTAGAGGCTGCCATGCATGTGACAATTATTTACACAACCTGGTACACACTTTTGCCACCCACATTCCAGCAGTAGATGAAACATTGCAGCCAGGGTGGAAAGTACACCATTAAATGCCTGTAAGAAAACAGATCTGTTTTTTTGATGTTCAAGATTTAGGTTTTGGTGGTGGAAAGGGAATGAGTAACAATGAGTTGCGGGAAGGGGTAAGAGGATTTTGTTTTCCTGTTTTACAAACATATATATATATATATATATATATATATATATATATATATATATATATATATATATATATATATATATATATATATATATATATATTTGTATTTCTTCAAGAACTGAGAATGCATCTTGAACAGACAATGTTGCAATTGCAGGGCCTACCTTCAGTAGCAATATCTGCCACTGCTTTTCCTTGCTGCTGGGACATGTAGCCCATGCCAGAGAATATGACAAATCCAGAGAAGATACTGGTAGCTGAATTTGCGAAGGAGACTATCAGCACATCCCTGCAGGAAGTAAGTTTAAAAGTCATAAAATCACATCAGCTGTAAGAATGAACTTAAAACAAAATACCCCCATTTAAAGCAAAAGTAATTCATAACAACCAGTAGCATGAACTGCGCTTTTGAACAGGGCAACAAACTGTGGACATTCCACTGTTAGCAATTTCTCCTTACCAAACAATTGACTGAAGCCATTGACCACAACTGACCCTTCCACCTCTGATGTGTTGTCGGACAATTGGTTTTTGGGTCTTTCCTTCCCCAGCTCTATTCCAATCTACAGCACCAGCTCTACCAGTAATCTACCCTTATTCAGCTTCATGATAACATATCACAAACTCACTCCGTGTTCCTGCTGAAATCCACACTGAATCATCACCTCTGCAACCATTTATAATCTCCCTTTTCTCCAACATAAGAGGAATCAATGATGTTGAATATTCTATCAAGTCCTTCTCCTCGCTTCAATCATGAAAGGTATCAGCTCATTCTCACTGTCAAATCCTACATCGACATCAGCTTTTCTATGCCTTTCCTAACATGACACTATTTACATATCACTTTTCATATGCTTAGCTTTGCCTTCACACTGTCAATATGTACACCCTCAGCTTTCTGCACTTCTGATCATCCATGACTGGAGACGTGGATATATAAAAAAAACAACAACACTGTTCAGAACATGCAAAGCCAATTCAAATTAAAAGTTTTCAATTTATGGGGTGTGGTCAAACTCACCTAAGAGGACTGTGGTCAAATTTGTTGAAGCTGGAAAAAACAACGACCGTCCCAAAGCTGATGCCAAGGGAGTTGAAGATTTGAGCTGCTGCATTGACCCATACCTAGATAACAACACACAGATCCACATTGACCTTGAATGTCGATCTGCTATTTATGAAAAAAGAAAACATTAAGATTGCATCATCAGTCAACAAACTGAAAACAACATTACATAAGAAAGTTGGAGCCTTGATGGCACATTCAAGATTTGCAGGAGAAACCAATCAGAGGAAAGAAAAAAAATCATTCATAGGTGTCAAATCTATTTTTCAATACAGATATCAATGCTAATGGAATTAAGAGTGAGAAGACAGAGGGAGAGATGCGAACGTAAAAAAAAAAAAAACCCAGAGTGGAGACAACCAAGCAGACGAGCAACAGAGACACACAGACATAATGAATTAAAGGATGACAGATGATTGGGACTTCCTTGAAGCAATGCCTGCCTCCAAATAAAATAATTCTCACAATGACACAAATCATAAATTCTGCACATTGCAGTACCTGCACATCAGAAAGTTTGTGCCAGTCAGGTAGAATGAAGTAACGGACTCCTTCCCAGGCTCCGGGCAGGAGGCAGTTGTTGATGAGGAGGGCCAAAAGAATGAAGTAGGGGAATGTCACGGTGAAGTACACCACCTTCGGTGTAGATACAAGAATCAAACAAATAGTTTTATCCTAAGTAGATTCATGTTGCGAAAACCACGAGGCAAAAATTCCAATTTATAATATTTGAGGGTTTAAAAAAAATGGCCAAATCAAGAACAATTACTTTCTTCCAGAACACCAAAACTCAAATTTTGAGGAGAAAAAAATTATAATAATAAAAAAGAGGTGTGTTCAAGAAAAAAGTGTGTGAAATAAAAAAAAATAATAATAATATTACTACAACCAATGAAATGTTCAGAAGCATACCCGTTATGTATATGTACTTATTATATTGAAACGTGAAGTTCATACCCTCTTGCTACTTCTACTTTTCATCCTAATTCTTCAAGCTCGACAAACATGCAAAATGAAGGACGTACAGAACTCTCTTGCAATCCCTATGTAAATGTGTACCATGTCACGCTGCTTGTGGTGGGAGAGCATATTACAAGACCCAGCTCACTGTAAAATATGCTAATTACCCTCGCAGAAGGAGAGGGTATTGTGTTTGGGTCCATTTGTCTGTCTGTCTATCTATCTGTATGTCTGTCCGCACAGAACTTTAGTGTTTTTCTCCGCAACCGCTTGTCGGATTGAGACAAAATTTTCACCATAGGTGTGACGACTCATGGAGGAATGATATAATCGTAATTATGATATCATAGGTCGTGTTTGAGATGGGAAGATTGTTTGTGGAGTGATATCAATAAGGTGGGGATGGTTGGAGAATGGAGGGAGTTGGCTGAGGCTTGGAAGAGTATTGTTGTCATAGCAGGGCAGAAGCTTGGTACCAATTGACCTCACCCCTTATACAGGGAAGACATTGATGACGAGGAATAAAAGTGATAAATCACATTATTTGTTAAATCCACCAATGCTTAACACTTGGTTCCTTCGGAAAACAACAAAAACTGCAGATATGAATTCCCGATTGGTGATTACAATCTGGAACAACACACTGTCCTATCTTCATGAAGCTATATACTGTTACGGCTGTGGAAATTCGCAAACCACCATCCAGGTCCCGTAGGTGAGGTATCTCTTAAGTACATGTGTAGTTAGCCCCAAACCCGTTGTTTAGAGGGAATTACTGTGATTCATTTGAGCTCCGATGCTTTGAGTCAGTCGTTTTTCTTTTTCTATCTTTTATTTCAAACAAAAACCAACAAGGACGCTCGGTGGGCTTTTCCCGCCTGTTTTTCACGCCATTCTTCTCCGCACTTGGTGTGAGGGAGGAGAAGCGGGGTGGGGCAGCTGGCGCCCGATTGGTGGATGCGCGGTGTGACGCGGCCAGGGAGGAGGAACGCCCCTCTTTGAGACCTTCATCGGCAGCTGTTGTTTTGCTGCAAGGCCTGTGCCGGCCGGATCATCTGCAACTGCTGTGCTTTAAGGCCTGTGCCGGCCAGTTCATCTGCCGGCTGTTTTTACTGCAAGGCCTGTGCCGGCCAGTTCGTCTGCCGGCTGGGTTTGACTGCAACGGCCTTGTTCTGCAGGCAGTGTTTGCCTGCTGCCTTTGCCATGCCATGCCCACTGCCCATGTTCACAAGCCCCCGTTCAATTTTGATTTCCCCCCCCCCCCTTGTTCATTGCCATGTGCGCCAGGATCAAGGCAACGGTTTGCAAGCTGCAAGAACTGCCCTGTTGGCAGCTACAACACGGGCCTGCAGTGGCGGCCCATGCACCGGTTTTCTTTTGACTTTTGTTTTGCTCCATGCAGAGTCCATTGATCCTGGGCCATGGTTAAGCGTAAAATTTGTAAGTTAAGATGTACTGTACTTATGAGTGCGCCCCCGGCATGTCTGTCTAGCGCCGGCAATTTTATTTAAGTCGTCCTTGTGAGTGGGTTTGTTTACTTAGTTACTCAGCCCTCAGGTTATTTATTTTGGGGACACGAATACCATGAATGTCGCACTCAGGGATCCGTAGGTAAAACGTACTAGGGGAGAACTACACATGATGGCACACGAAAATTTGATGACTCGGGACGACTCTGTAAAAAAGGGGAGGGGGTAGTGTTACGGCTGTGGAAATTCGCAAACCACCATCCAGGTCCCGTAGGTGAGGTATCTCTCAAGTACATGTGTAGTTAGCCCCAAACCCGTTCTTTAGAGGGTTTTACTGTGCTTCATTCGGGCTGCGACACTTTGAGTCAGTCGTTTTTCTTTTTCTATCTTTTATTTCAAACAAAAACCAACAAGGATGCTCAGTGGGCTTTTCCTGCCTGTTTTTTCGCCATTCTTCTCCACACTTGGTGTGAGGGAGGAGAAGCGGGGTGGGGCAGCTGGCGCCCGATTGGTGGATGCGCGGTGTGATGCGGCCAGGGAGGAGGAACGCCCCTCTTCGAGACCTTTCTCGAAGTGCCTCAAAGGGGGGTGGAGCAAAGAATGGGGCGGAGCAACAGGGCGGAGCTCCGGGATATAAAAAGTCGGACACGGGCGGAGCGGTTTTGTGGTTGCTCTTGCTCTCTTCCTGTCTTCCGGCTCGCTCGTCCTCTTCTCCTCCTGGTGGCCGCTGGCCTGGTCTGCTGTGGTGTGGTTCCAAGACCCCGCTGGCGGGAAGGAGCATCCGCCATTCCCCCCTCCCGACCTCGGGCATCCACGTTTCCCCCCCCCTTCTATCCGCTCTGGGATAGCGCCAAAAACTCCGTCCGTGGCGTCGAGCGGCCAACACGTGCCGGCGCGAGGCACGCCGGAGAGGCCTCGCCTACCACGCTAGGGCATGGAGTCGGGGCCAGGCGGGACCACGTTGACAGACATCGGAGAGGGACTCGACGGCCCAAAAGGGAAGTCACCTTTTTCTTTTCGGGGTTTTTGTATGGATCTTGTGGCGCCGTGTCTTGTAAAGTAAAACTGTATAAGCGTTGCCGTGTGTTCGCGTATTCCGTCGTAGCTCTGCATTGTTGTTTTTGTTTTAAATAGATAGATGTGCATTCTGACTGTTTGACTGTATATGTGTGCTCTCCGTGTGTTGTGTAAATAAAGTGCATTATGTTGAATTGTTACCTGTTTCGCTGCGTCCTTTCCTTCGTTTGAATCTCCATCTTGCTCCACGTAAAGGGTTCGTAGTGGGCTTAATACGCCCGATAATTAATCGGAACCGTTGAGGCTGATGATAACACCGCTCGGTTATCCCGATAGCACGGAATGGACCGCTTAAGCAGTTCGTGTCCGGAGTCGGCCTGTGGCGAGGTACGATCGCCCGGTCTACTATCCGCGTGGGTACTTAGGAAGGTCGAGTTTGGCGAACAACCCTATCCTACGCGGGTGGCCAATTGGCACGATTGTGGTGAGGTCGAAAGGCCCACCCGTGACTGGCGTTCCCGGAGGGTCACGCGATAGTTCCCGGAGGGTCACGACAGAATTGTCCGTCCGGTGGGCGAGGAGGCCGCCATTCGAGTCGAGCAGCCGATCGCTCGCCGGCAGGCGCGAATTCGCAACAATACATTGGCCATACTCTATGACAGTGTAAAACTGGGCCATGCATTATCATGCCAATGTGACGTCATCTCTTTGGTCCTCTTTTGGGGTGTATTTATATTAAAATGAGATTAAAAAAACATTATGGTGTGGGTGCATTACCCAAGAGAGAATGTCACTTCCTTCTGCATGGAATTGTTTTAATTCGTTCAGCCATTATTATGCGAGGCACGACAACATTTATCAATGATTCTGTGGATGAACAAATCGGCGATTTTGCAATCTCATGACCTGGTATTTTAGTGATATATTGTTGGATATTGTTCATTATTGTTAGTTATGAAAACATTCTGGAATAAAAGGTATGTATGGTTTTAAATGCTTATAGCATCACTCTATCATAGTTTTTAAGCATATCATTTTGTACACATTTGAATGAGCACCCATTTTTGCCCTGTGCCATCCCTACATATGGGGTATTGTCAGACTCCATGATAAAAAAGACCATTTACAGCAATTCACCTGATTTCAAATTTTAATGATACTGTTACGGTTGTGGAAATTCGCAATACACCATAAAGGGTCCTCAGGTGAGATATATCGAAAAGTCCATGTGTAGTTCACCCAAACCCTTTGTATAGAGGGAATATGTGTGATTCATCCAGGCTGCGACGCTTTGAGTTAGCCATTTTTTCTTTTTCTATTGTTATTTTGGACCATTAAGCCGCCAACAAAGCAAACAGCCACTACCTTTACCTTCACAACTCCATCTAGCAAACATCGCTTCACCGCCATTCCCAAACGATGCCAGCCAACCACCAAATCACCACAGCAAACCCCACACCACCTTCGCCTATCTCCTACAACCATCGACCACACCACCAGTCAACACCAAATGTCGTGCTGTCCAGGGCCCGTTCGGTAATTGATGCCGAACGCGTCGAGCCGCGGGTACGAATGTGTTCCTCTCAGGGAGAAATTCGGATCAAAAAGGCTTCACGCCCCCTTTTTCTCCATCCAATGGGCGAGAGTTGGGCTGTATGGCCCCGCCTCCAAGCGCGATGAATGTGGATTCTTTACGAGGGAGGAATTCGGATCAAAAGAGGTTCACGCCTCCTTTTTGCCACACCAATGGCTGAACAGAGGGTGGCGTGGCCCCGCCTCCAATCGCGTTTTGATCCTGAAATTTGCATATAGGCTCTTCCTCCGGCCTATAGAGACGCGAGCACAAGGCGACTCAAAAAAGTTGCAGGCAGCTGGTCGGGGCGAGTGAAGAGTTTGTGTTCGAGTTGAGTGACTACGGCGGTCGGCATCAAGGTTGCGGTGTGGGGGTCACTCGTCTCGTCATTGGTGCAATCTCGTCGCGGGATCCAAGTCAGCCAGCCATTCCCCTCTCCCTGAGCATCAGCAATCCCCCCCCACCATTCGCGCTGAGATAGTGCCGGGGGCCCCGTTCCTCCCCCACCCTAAACTTGGTGCCAACCAAACTGCTTGCGCGGAGCACGCCGGAGAGGGCTCGCCGACCATGCCAGGGGCACGGAGTCGGGGTGCAGCGGCGCGGACATTGCGGCTTGTCCGCTATCGTGTCACGAGGACACGGGTAAGACCTTCTCGGTCTCGTGGACCTGGCCGCTCCTCCAGGTTCCACACACATTTGGTCCACAGACCTGTCTGCCTCCTTGCCTTTGAGGGTGGCTTTCTTTCCTTTGCTTTTTGGAATGAGTGATGTGGCCCCGAGTCCTGACAAATAGAACTGTATAAGTGTTGTAAATAATTGCTCTTTTATTAGGTCGTATTGCTTTTGTCTTGACTGTTATTTGTTGCATTTTGTCTTGACTGTAATATACGTGCCTTCCGTGTTTCCGTAATAAATGTGCATTGCTTGTTGAACTGTTTCCCGCTTTGCTTCGTCTCCTTCCTTTTATTGAATCTCCATCTTGCATCACGTAAGGGATTGATAGTGGGTTTAAAATGCCCGGTAAATATTCTGAACCGTCGAGTTCGACAGTAACTCTGCTCGGTTATCTCTGCAGCACTGAACGAGCCGCTTAAGTGGTTCGTGTCTGGAGTCGACCTGTGGCGTGGTACAACTCCTCGGTACGCTACTCACGCGAGTACTTAGGTAAATCGACCATTCGGAGATCAGACCCTATTTCCCGTGGGTAGAATGCGGACTGAGTTGTGGTGAGGTTAAATCCCCACCTGTGACTGGCTCCGGGCGGTAATTCCCGGAGGGTCACGACTGAATTGTCCGTTCCGGTGGGCGTGGCGGCCGCTTTTGGCTACACACGGTCGTTCGCACACCGGCGGGCGCGAAGTCGCAACACTGGTGTCAGCGAGCGGGAAACAAACTCTCCCGTCTCCAAGCTTAAATTCACGGGAATCGATTCAGGGGTGAGTGGAGTGACCCCCGATTCCCTTCAAATTACGAGCGAGTTAAATTCAATCCGCTTACGTGAAATAAGATGGCATTTCAAGGCGAGCGGGTGCCGGGGGTAGAAATCTATATGTCTTTTAATGTAGAGTCCATGGCCCGGGATGGTTCTTTTTATAAACTCGCCGCAGATGTTAATCCATGGGGGAGCTCACCCTCATTTTCTGAGCACGAACTTTGCCGGCAAATGGAGTCGCACAATGGGGCGCGATCGCACCTCAGCACAGCATGGAGTGAGCGGCTATTTATGGCGCGGCGAATGGTGCGACACGAGGCGAGCGCTCCCAACAACCATTTCAAACCATGTGGGCATGGCAGGCGAGGCAGGCGGACATTGGCGGGCTTCGGAAACAATTGGAGGAAGAATGGAAAACCGAGCTTGAAAAGAAACAAAAGGAGCACGATTTGGAAGTAAAACAACTAATGGAAAAATTATTGGAGGAGGTAAGGCGGTTCAAAGAACTAGAGGGGAGAGTGAGGGAAATACAGTTGGCAGAGAAAAAATGTGAACACGATTTGGAAATAATACAATTGAAGGAAGAGATAAGAACAGGCAATCAGGAAAGAGAAAGCCTAGAACGGAAGATAAAAAGAGGACAGGGACAGCTGGAGGAAAGACGAGCGTGTGTTAAGCTCCAACGGGCAGAGCACATGTGTTTGCATGGGGAACCCCTCGAAACGCGGGGCTTGTTTTTTTTAATGCGCAGAGTGGCGTCATGGCAGCGTGTAGGGTTGGAATCCGGCAGGAGGGTGAAACCCTGCCGGATGGTGCCGACCAAGAAGGGACGAGGTACACGTGCAGCTGCATGACATCACGAGCAAGGTGCAAAGAGCGCAGGTTGCGAATTGCCGCGCTGGTGATGCGCATGTGAAAAAAAAAGCAAGCCTCACTTCGGGTGACCCCCCTGCCTGGGCACAGGATGGAACTCGCTAGGGGGAAGGGTTAGCTGAGCTAGACCAACTTCATGGGGCAGGGGTAAGTCCTCATGGAGCCCATGGAATGGATTAGTTAGAGGGATTGTAGTTGAGATTTAGGAGGGAAAATTGATTTTTGAGGATTTTGGAGACAAAGGCAGACTTTGAATGTGTAGATGGGACGTAGCTTAGCTACGTAGTGTTAAAAGGAACGTGCTGTAGTTTAAGGGATGACGTGGGAGCACGAGTTAGTTCGGGGATTTAGTTGGAAGGATGGCAGAGTTCAGCGATGTGTGTGATGGAATGTGAAAAGTGGCAACATGTGCTAGTTGAGTGAGTGAGGCCAGCGGGTCTGTGTGAATGGAGTGAATGGGGAATGCATGGTGCGATGAGTGATTTGGGGGAGGAGTGATTCCCACCCAAGGGACCCCGGGGTCAGTGAAGAGTGAGTGAGCTGGGTTAGTTAAATTGACAAAATGGAAGTCGTTTTGCTGTTGGTGTGAGTGTCGGCTCGAAACCTGTTTTGGAGGGGTGAAGGAGCCCCGTTGACGGGCTTGGAGCGTGGCTACGAACGGTGAGTATCGCTGAGTGGGTACCCCGGGCACCAGGCTAGTCGGCCGCGGTAGGCCGAGGGCCCATGGGGGGCCTGGATAGCGTAGTGGGCACGGGTGCGCCCGCATGATGCGGGGGCCCAGGGTGCCATTGGCCGCGTTGGCAGTGTTGTGGGCACGGGTGACCCTCGGAAAGGGGCCCGGGAAGCCAGCCTGCCATGTGAGCGTTTCAGGGGAGTCGCCATGGAGGGCACTCCCCAGTGTTTAGGGAGCTGGTAGGCTCGGAGGCAGTGTCGTGCCCGGGGGTGCCATCGTAGGAGAATACATTAATACATTCAATAAACTAACTTGGCTTACTTCCCTCATGCACTCACAGCCCCTCTCAACCAAAATAATGGAAGTTGGAATTCCTCAAGGTAGTCTTAGGCCCAGTTTTGTTCTTCATCTATGTAAATGACCTCTGCCATTGAAAAGCTATGGAAAACCCTATCTTCCTTTGTGTAAACAACCAGCACATTGGCTTGCGCTTTGACCTCTCCTGTGCTGACCACATCAATACTCCAAAACCAACCACAGATTGGCACTCTCAGTTGTTCCAAATCATTCATTATAAACTATAACTACTCGCAACCTGAAAAAAGGCCTTCGTCCATAGCTCAATGAAGTACTGCTGTCCCACATTGACTGGCATGCATGTCCCTTCTGGATCCTATGGAATCCAAAACTCACATTATTGGCATCTGCCATGATGAGGATGAAGCACAAGGCCTTGTTGCTCTTACATCACAGTCAGGTTACAAGGAATAACAAGGAAACCATATGCAGGAGTGGGACATTTGGCCCATCATCAGGTCAGGTATGGGAGCATGTGCCAGAACAGCGCACCGCTGCATCCACTTTCCACCGGTAGTCCAGCGGCCTCCGTCTGGCCATCCCCCAGGCAGATGCCAGGCCCATCCCCATCTCCTTGAGATGATGGTCAACCTGCTGCAACCATGAGGCACTTGGTCAGCCCACTGGCCTCCTCCACTCATGAGACTACCTCGCTGAGAGAATCTGGTGAGCAGGATCAGCGTCAGGAACACGAGCCACATGTCCATACAGCCGCAACTGACGCTCACGGACTATGCAGGTAACAAATCTCATCCAAGGTACCGGCAGCGCCACACCCCATGATCCAGTGAATCCATGACTCCCCAGGGCCGACCCAGACGTCTATTGACCTCTGACTCGCAGCCAGCAGAGACATGAATATCACTGCCAAGGTAAGTGAATCTCTCCACGACCTCAACATCCTCACCACAAACAGACACAGACAGGACAGCAGCATCCAAGATGTCACCGAAAGCCTGGATCTTCGTTTTGACCCAAGAAACCCGTAATCCCAATGGCTCCGACTCCTCATTCAGCACCTCGAGGGCCCCCAAGAGGATGTCTAAAGTCTCCGCAAAGATGACTGCATCATCTGCAAAATCAAGGTCCGAGATCTTGACATTGCCAAACGATGCACCGCAACTTGATCTCTCCGAAATCCTCCCTAAAATCCAGTCCATAAAAGTGCTGAAAAGTGTGGGGGCAAGTACACATCCCTGACAAACTCCAGTAACAACTGGAAATAAGTCAGAGATGGTACCACCACACTTCACAGCACTCTCAGTACCAGAGTAGAGTTCAGACATCAGATCGATCAGTTTTGGTGGCACCCCACGAAGACCAAGAATCCTCCAGAGGACATCCCGATTCACTGAATCAAACGCTTTACAGAGATCAACATAGGCTGCAAGCAGCCCCTGCCGAAACTCTCGTCTGCGTTCGGTGAGGACACAAAGTGCAAGGATACGGTCAATATTTGACCTCTTTGGTGTAAAGCCTGACTGCTCTGGACGCTGGTGCTCAAGCAGATGGTGGCGAACCCTATCGAGAATTATCCGAGCAAAGACCTTGCCCGGCACTGAGAGCAGCATCACCCCTCGGTAGTTGTTGCAGTCTTGGCGATCACCCTTCCCTTTCCAGAGAGGGACAACAAGGCCCCTCTTCCAGTCAGTTGGGATGATGCCTGTGTTCCAGGCAGAGCACAAAACTGCATGCAACGACACGAGTGCAGCATTTCCACCAGCCTTGAGAAGTTCAGCATGGATGCCACAGATCCCTGGAGCTTTGCCCCGTTTCAACTGGTTCACCGCAGCCCGTGTTTCCACAAGCGAAGGTGGACCACAGTTGATTCTCGGGTCAGCAACAGGGATTGTAACACCCTTGACATCCAACTCGACAGCTGGGGGATCAGCCTGGTACAACCGCTCAAAGTAACCGGCCCAGCGGGCCTTCACTTCAGACTCCTCTGTCAAGAGCCAACCACTCTCTGCTCGAACTGCAGTGCTCCGAGGGAATGGCTTGGATGAACGTAATGCGCGAATTCCCCTGTAAGCGGGATGAGAATCACCTGTCCACAGGTGATGCTCTACCCCCTCACAGATTCCTCGCACATAGGCCTCCTTGTCCACCCTCAGTGCACGTACAGTTTTATGCCTCAGCTCCCTGAACAGCTCAGCTCTGCCATTCAGCCAGGCCCTGCGATTCTGGCAATGGTATCCAGTGTCCCTTGAGAGACAAAATTCTTCTTTGCCCTGCGGTGAGCTCCAAGGCATCCACCGGCAACATCAAGGACGGTGGTCTTGAAGGCGCTCCACAACTCTTCAGGACACCCAAAGCACCCAGACCCACCAAGTGTCCACTCAGCCTGTTCGGAAACTCCTCAGCTACTCTCTCATCCCTGAGCTTGGCAACATCCAGCCTAGGCTGGGATGGTACCATTCTCCAGGATTTAAGGTGCAGCTTTAGAGTTGCTACAACAAGCCTGTGGTCAGTATTGAGGAACTGAGCACTCCGGTAGACCCTGCAGTTCTGGATCATCCCCCAAAGACCGTCAATGAGGACATGGTCAATCTCCTTTGCCACACCGCCAGCGTTGGAATACCAAGTCCAGCGATGAGCTTGTGGGCGCTGATACCATGAACCAGCCACCCTAAGTCCATGACTTCTTGCAAAGTCAAGGAACTTAGTGCTATTCTGGTTCATAGTTCCTGACCCATGGGGACCAACACACACCTCATAACCATCCCTATCAGTTCCAGTCGATGCATTGAAATCCCCCAAGACTAGAAGTGTATCTCGTCTGGGGCACTGATCAACCACAGACTCGAGTGTGGCGTAGAATGCATCCTTCACGGTGAGATCACTCGCCTCAGTCGGAGCATAAACAGAGACCAGGGAAATGACACCTAAGAGTGACGAATCCTTAATCTCATAATACGCTCGTTGACCGGTGTTACTTCAATTATCATTGGGGTCAGCTTATTGGACACAGCTACAGCAACTCCTTGGGTATGGTCACCATCAGAGCGACCAGACCAATAGTAGGTGTAACCTCCCACCATTATCTCGCCGCAATCCGGTCTCCGAACCTCAGAGAGAGCTGCAATCCCGATGTCCAAACGCTTGAGCTCAGATGATAACAGAGACAGATGATCATCCTCTCTTAGGGATAGGACATTCCAGGCACCCACCCGAAGGGACCGCCTCAGGTTAACCCAAGGAGACCGCTGTCTGGTGGACGATACCTCAGCACCACTCCGACACACTCTCCCGCAATCTGACCCAGGGATGTTACCCCGTGGTTTCCCTCCTATCATCAAAGATTGGGGGTCCCGAAGGCTTTGCCCCAATCCCGTCATCCGGTGAGCTGCCCTGCGAAGGGAAGCTGCGCAGGAGGTACTCCCACGGAGTGGGTTTTCAGATTTTTTTGCGTTTTTGCGTTTTGCGGAATGAAGGGTTTGACGGTGGCCGGAGTGCAAATCCTGCCACCCACCTCCTCATAAGAAGTAACCCAACTGCAGGAGGACGTCCGCAGACGCAGTTGGGCACTAGATATGGATGGCCGTTGGCTCACAAGGAGCTCCTCCGCCCTTTGGCCCATTATGCCTGTGAAAAACCAACAACAGACCAAATATATCTATCAAAACGACGTAATTTCATTGGAGAAATAAGGGGAGTAGTGGAAATAATGTGCTACATGCAGGGATATCGCAATGGTGCTAAAATATAGATGGGGAAATATATTTTCGTATTTTCATGACAATGTTATTTCCCCTTTTTCAGAGGGTGGGCAGGGCAAAACTGTTTTTTGACCGATAAATATATCACCCCAACCAATCACACACTATCTATCCCTTGATGAGACCTTCACAGATATCACACTTCACACAGATGCACACAATCACCCATCCATACTCAACCTACTTAAAAGCCCTGCCAGTTTAAAGTCAGGTCAGTCAGTTTTCTTGATTGCCACTGATAACATGTCACCCAGTGCTACCTGTCGCATGGTCGGTTTGTCAGCGACTAAACCGACACCCCTCACTGGCTTGCCAGTGGGGAGGGTGACTGACACCCTGCGAGGACGAAAAAGAATCCCTGCCAAAGGGCGGATGAGCTCCTTTAGGGAGCCAAGGCCATCCAGTAAGGAGATGGTGTCTCCGATAAAACACCCATCCGGTTTGACCGGTTTTCTTAGGTAGTAGATTGTAGACATCAACCACCCATGGTGGTACTACCGTTCTGACTTATGAGCGTTAAAGTGGTGCCCGGAACCATCTTACACTCTCCGTGTCATGATTGCTGGTCTTATTTTCTGTCTCACTCAAACTATAGCTACCGGGCTTGCTTTAATCTCTCTTTTCTGCAAACAATCATCATACACTTTTCATCATACATTTTTCTTACTCACTCATTTTCTCTCCTCACTTTATTCTCTCTTTTCTTAATGCTCTATGCAGTTGTTTAATTTAAGGCAAGGCCTCGATGAGGACTATTTAGTCCATGCCTGTCGCCTTCAACATAAAACATATATATCCCTCTATACCCCTCCATCTCCAATGAGTCTAAGTATGATCCAATTCCAATTTAAACTTATCTACTGTTTCTTTTGCCACTACCTTTCCAGGTAGACCATTTCATGCAGTAACTACCCTGAGTGAAAAATGCCTGCCTTACAACAGTCTTACCTCTCCTCTTCTTTACTCTCAGGCTATGGCCCTGGTCCTATCACTGTCTTTTGTGCTGAAGGTTGGTTGCTATCCTTTTTCTTTATTTTTATGGTCTCTCCTCCAGTCAATGTCAATGTCAATCTCTCTGTCTCTGTCATCTGTCTCAACACACCAACCCTATCCATCTCCTTCAAGATGCATACTGTACATTCTTCCAATAACTCTTGTTTAAATGCCTAAAATCCCCATTTACCACATACGTTCACTCCGTTGTTTCTCTTCTTTCAGGTTTCTGGAATGGCTTTCTGCAGACAATTTCATTGCACTCTTCCCTCCAGGGTTTCAAGCAAGCAGTGCACTCCCTTGTCACATCCCCGTCCCTATGCATGAGATTTTCTACCCCAATAACCTGACCTAATCCAATCTTCTTCCAGATTATTGTGTTTCCTTCACTCATTTCTCTTCTCTTTTTTTCCTGTTCGATCATTCTCTTGTTTGTTGTGTACACCACTTGGTAGTAGGAATATGTTGGTTGTGTCTGACTACCCTCAACTTCATAGGCATAAGCTCATTCAAACAACTCCCTGGCAATCATTGCCCTCATTCACCTTGCTTGCGCAATACAGACGACATTGTTGATTCCCTTATTCACTCGCTCAGACCACTTCCTCGTTCATTCAACCAGTATTCCACAACAAAATATTTTTTATCATAAAGAGCATATGAACATCAGTAATCGATACTTGCAGTTGTTTTGTCTTTTTTTTTTTAACACAGCACTCCAAGCTAACCTGGGAGCTGTATCATAATGAACTGGAACTAATCCATATATATCTATATTATGACAAATATCTCTGAATGATTCAAATACATCAGCTGATAAGAGAACATCAGATTTAAGATATAAATTGGGATATTCTCCATGATTGGGTAGCTACGTTGAAAGACTTCCAAATATTTTGGGCATGTTTATAATCTTCATTGGTAATTACAAGTTTAATTTAGTTAATTTTAGAATTGTATTTTAGGTGGAGTCTCTCTTGATTGCATTTTTTAAAATGAATCCATATTATTGTGTTATAATTCATTATAACATAAGGATATATTCCTTTTCTTGTGAATGGATCAATATGTTCAGAATTGAAGAAGGCTTTGAGATAAGGAAAATATTTAAGACTCATAATTAAATCGGCTAATAGATGATCTCAGAATCTGATCTGAGTTCCAACTCTCAGATTTGATTTGATGAAAAATATATATTTGTTCTGCAGAATGAATAGCAAATAGATAATCCAGTTCTTTTTGAGAATTCTTTCATGAGTAAGTGTGTATCATAGTTTCTGCTGTTGTAGAGAAAGATGCATAAAATTTGGATTTTTAAAATTGGTTCACGAGCACCAGCCAGTGAACACTATATTCGTTATGTCTGTGTGTGTGTCTTGCTGTCCAGAGCATAACTCCGTGCACTTAGATCCGATCTTGATGAAACTTGGTTATGTGTTCGATATCAATGTCAAGTTGTGTTTTTCCTGGATGAGGGCATGCTCCGCCCATTGTGGGTGGAGCCACGCCCAAAAATAGCCATTTTTAGGGGGTAGTCGGATTAAAAATCTATCTTGTCCTCGAGAATTGACTGAATGGAATGGGTTCTTTGGTATTTAAATAGCAAAATGAATTACCTAAAACTTGTCATCCGATTTTTCATTTTCGTCCCAAGGTCAAGGTCACAAGGTCAAAAACTTGGAAAATTGTGAATTTTGACATAAAAATCATTTGACCACCCAAACTTTGAGAGCTTGGATGACAATTTTTTATGCATAACCTTGAGGTCATTCCCCACCTAAAGTCTTGAAACCGTTTTGCTCTATCTCAAAAACCTTGCCCGTGGCGCCCCTTTCAAGTTTGTTTTTACGCTGATTTATCAAAGTATGGATAATCCGAGGAGTGTGAAATGCCATATAGCCTATATGACGTTATATTGTTCCTGGAATGTTCCAGAGGAAGTTTTGCAACAAAGGTCATAATCCTTGACATTTGACCTTTAAAGGCCACAAAGGTCAAATTTTCAAAGTTGTGGGAATCGAAACGGGTTTTTGACCTTCTTTGACAAACTAACTCCAATAAGCTATAGCACATATCCTGTTTCCTTATTTTAATGTCCACAACATTGTTTTGTGACCTTTAAAGGTTATGCAATGCTCGAATTTTGAAAGTTGTTGAACGAAACCGGGTTTTCGACATTTGCAGCTGTTGATTGAAGGCCACTATAATCAATTATAACTTGGTCAAAAATTATCACATTGTCTCATCCTTGACTTCTGAAACAATCTACATCGTCAAATACCGCTCGTGAACCATTGTCGTCTTCAGACTTGTTTCAATTAAAATTATTATGCACAGGTCCTTTGACCTCTATACATTCCCATGATTTGCCAATGGTCTCTAACTTTTGGTGAATCCATATTGTTTTATTACTACAGAAATGACATTACCGTCTTTCATAAAGTCCTCACAATTTTGTTCTGTCAAAATAATTTGTCTGTAGTTTTCATATATTAGTTATATAAATAACATTTTTCTCATCTTGTACCAAATTCTTTATGTGCATAATCTCCTCTGTATAATTCAAATTTATTCAAATCATCTCCAACTGATTATTTTATGCAAGAGCACAATCCACAAGGTTTATGTTTCTGACAAATATTAAAATGTGATTTCACCTTTTTGAATCTTCTTCTTCTTTCAGCTGCTCCCGTTCGGGGTCGCCACAGCGGATCATCCGTATGATCCGCATAGTGATTTGGCACATGTTTTACGCCAGATGCCCTTCCTGACGCAACCCTGGTCGCCTCTTACGACACAGGGATATGGTACACCTATTTTAACCGGGGTATACACCGGCCCAGTACACTGGTACTCACTTCGCCGACCTCGGAAGGATGACAGGCTGAGTCAACCCCTGGTGTATTAATTCAGTGGCCCAACGGGGCTTAAACTCAAGACCTTTTGGATCCCAAGCCGTTGCCCTAACCACTGCGCCAACACCAGGCTCTTTTCACCTTTTTGAATATCGATTTGAAATCGGCATTTATTAAAAATTGGTGCTTCATTGTTTTACTGAAAATTTTTTTAATCTAACATCAGTTGCTTTCCATGGCATATCAATTACTAAGATTTATTATTACTATGATATTTTGAATGTTCTGATAATTTTAATTTTGTGTGAAAGAAGGTCAGACGGCATTAACCTCTGCCATCGAAGATGGACGGAGGTTACTGTTTTCACCTCTGTCTGTTTGTTTGTTTGTTTGTGAACAGTATTACAGAAAAAATCCTTGACGGATTTCGACGAAACTTGGTGGGAGGATTAGGTATGGTCCAAGGATCATGCCATTAGATTTTGGACTTGTTCCAAAGTCCAATATGGCCGCTATGGCGGCCATTTTGGAAAAATATTTGAATTTTTTTTTTTTGCATTTCTACATGTTTTAAGTGATTTCCAACCCCCCCTCCCCCAAAAAAAATTGTTAGAGAAAAAAAAAACAATTTTGCAACTTTTTTTTTTCAACAAAATTTCGATTTTTTTTTTTGCATTTCTACATGTTATAAGTGATTTCCAACAAAAAACATGCCAAAATTATAATTGCGGCTGATTTTGGAACTTCAGGTGGATATGCCCACGTACAATCAATTTCTGTCTCAAGGAATCCAGTTATGACGAATGAATTGAGGATGTAAAAGTTAAAAGTAAAAGGGAAAGTTGCAAACTATTACTCTGTGAGCACTGTTGTCGTCAAATTGAATGAATGGGATATCAGGTTCACTTGAGTGACCCAGCAGTATTGGTGGCGGAGGTTTTGCACTCTACCGAGTGCTCCCCCTCTAGTTTACAAATGAATGTATCTTTTTTATATTTCAATTGTATTTTTGTGAAATAGTTAACCTTGAATATAGGAGGTCATATAATGTCATATAATAATAGGAGGTCAGTTAACCTTGAATATAATGTGTTTTATAATTATTATATTTATCTCTATTTAACACAAACTTTATCATCTGATAAGTCAAAAACAACGAGATAAATTATTCATGTTTTAAAATTTTGGAATACCTGTTAATTTCAGTGGAAATACTAATTATTTTATGTTTAGTTAATCTTTAATTTGACACCCTTCCAGGATTATTGTGTGGAGGATACAAGTGGTAAGAAAAGAACAAAGAAAGCATTTATTACTTTCATTACTGAAGGTATACTGAAACTGTTCAGCCTGATGGAGGTATGCACCCTACCAAGTGTTGTAGTTAATTTATTTTTAATATCGATTACCACTTTTATCTTTTATTACCCCCCTACTCATTTCAGCCAAGGGGAGTATAGGTTTGCTCTCAGTCTGACCGTCCATCCCACCTGTGACGCTTTTTTTCCAATTTTTTTTCCCACACCCTGAAACATGTTCAACTGAAACTTGGTGCATCACTTTTTTATTCAGTTGCAAAGGAAGTAACTTATAAAATAGGGGTCCATGTCCGTCGATCCGTCCGTCCGTCCACAATCCATCTTTCGATCATTATTCTGCAACCTGTAGTCAGAATGACTTGAAACTCAGAGGAATGATACTTGGGGAGATGCTGCAGAAAGTCGCTCAATAAAATTTCAGATTTGTCACCAATTGACTTAGTTAATTAGTCGAATCAATTAATCTTCAAAGTCTTGAAACTCGTAGACTATTCATAGTTTTTGCTTCTGGTTTGGAATTGTTGCGGATCCAGGGTGGCGGGATTCTCACCCGACACTTGGCGCCACCCTCACCACTGCCGTCTCCGGGGTTTATAATGCCGGCTGACTCAGCACAGGCCTCGGGTCACGAGTCTTCAATCGCGATACCAACGTAATCCTGGACCTTACCAGTTGGGGAAATAGACCCCGGTTACAGACTGGTTTTGTCAGATGCGGAGCATTTTCTGCCAGTCTGTAACCATTTTGGTTTTAAATACCAATCGAACGGATCGTTCCTCAACGCGACACGAATTAACTCAAAGCGGCAACTTCATCCGAATCAACCAGATTTATTGGGGAACATTGGAGAGCACAACACAAGCAAAATATTCATGACTGTTTTTATCAATCTATAACCCGTTCTTAACGAGGGAACTACGGATTATGGGTTTTGAGGTGGTCCCTACCGAGATATACCTTAAACAACATGCAGACAAGACAGACAGACTGCATGCAGACAAGACAGAGTACTTGGTGATGTTTTAAGGACGAGAGGAAAGTGTCAAAAGCACGAATGTCGCTCGTAACAAGCCGATGTCCACGGATTTGCGCCCCAAGCTCAAACACGCTGCGTGGCAAAATGGCGCTCGTCTTCCTTTTTCGCACCGTATGCGGCATCCGTGAGCTCTGACCCTGCGTAAGGTCGACAGCACAAGACCGCTATATTGACGATGGGCTTCAGCTGGTCTCTCACAAGGTCTAGCACACAAGTCCAGGCCTGGCCTGCTCACCAGACAAGGCCAAATCAAGGTTCCGGGCTCCGCAGGCTGGGTGCATGGGATTCCAAGACGTCGTCGAGCCGTGAGGTGAGTAGGGAGAAAGGCTCCGTGATTAGCACACAGGTTGAACCTGTCGATCATCTCGTCTCGAAGCCGACTCCAGACACATAGCAGCCAGGTCCTCTCCCTGCCGATCACACCACTCGCTTTCCTTCTTCTCCTCGCCTCAAAGCCCACGCACGCTTCAAAATCGACTGCAGTTTTTGTACTTCTCTTCAGAATCACCCGTCTTTCCTTTTCTCCGCTTGCCTCTCAAAGCCGACTGCCATTTCTCTCATGGCAGAATCACCTCCATCCTCTCAGTTTTCTTACCCTAACTGAACTACTTTTTCTTTCTGGGGCGCGCCCCTTTACAAAGCCGACAAAACTCCTCCCCCTAGCTTCACCTCCCTCTCCAGGCCACCCCCCCTCAGCTGACTGGGCGGGGCCTATCGTCCGGAGAGGGGAAGGAAGAAGAGGAAGCCCTCGGTACACTACCAATGTATGAACAATAACATGCACCCTACACCTCCCGACACAGATGTAACGTCAAATTACCGAACAACCTGACTAAACATGCATTTAATGGGGGATCTGAGCTAATCCTACATTTAGCAGCATACTGAGGGCCATTTCCGTAACAGTATAATGGTTCTATGAAACAATATCAACAGCTTGCCTGAGCGTTTTTTCCGAATTTTTGTCCAGGAGGAAAGATAATGAGTCTTAATGAGTATCAAGTTCATTAGGACCAATTAATCGTCAAAGTCCAAAAACTCCAAGAGTATTCGTAGTTTTTACTTTTTGTATGGTATAATGCTTCTATATAAAAATGTATACACCTTATCGTAGCAGTTTTTTTCCCTGAATTTTTGCCCAGGAAGAAAGATAATGAGTCTTATTGAGTATGATGTTCATTGGGGCCAGAATAAAAACAATGAATGTTAATGAATATATCCAATATCAATGAAATCAGAACTGACCAGGGCCCACAGGCCGTATTTTTATGACAAGTTACAGAATATGGTCACGTTTCAGGGAGTTTCATCAATTTTTCAGTTGCTCACTTTTTGAACTTAAAAAATATCACTGGTAGGGGGCATGTATTGCAAAGCAATTCTCACTCTTGTTTCTTTTAGTATAGGCCTAATTTCGTGCAAGAAGTGGATGAGATATTGGATTTTGTGTGTAAATCCATTAAAACAAGTTTATACATCTTAAAATAACTTCCTTTTATTTAGTTTGTGACTTACCATTCAGAATTACCTTATTGTCAATATTGGCGACTGTACAACTATGAAAATATATTAATGTTGAGAGAGAATGAGGATTTATTCTCACATTTTTTCTTTTATTTGTATATCTTCCATCACTTTCTATGATAACTTTAGTTCTAAGCTAATATTTAAGAGTATTATTTCATTTAAATCCTTGCATAATTCCTTCCTCAATAAAGGGATTAGTGTTAACAATTCCTCATGCACATAGTTTTGTTTCTGATTATTTATATCTATAAAGTAATGTTCTAATATTACCATTATAAGCATTCTCATGACATTCAACTTCAAACCCTTGATAATCACGATGATTTTTTGTTGTTTGCGTTTGTTTAATTTCGTTTTCTTCCAATAAGACCTTTTCCCATTTTCATTACAAACGTCACAATGAGTAGTCTTAGCAGGTAAGGGTATTTTTCCAATATTTATTTTATTTCTGATTGTGTGTTTTTTTTTTTAAGTAAGATTTTCTGAAAATCTTTTGAACAAATAAAACAGTATGTTTTTAATCTCCATTTTATTCAGGAAAAAAAGACTTTTTTTTAGGTATGGTAATTAATAATACTGTGTATTTCATTATAATAAAATTTTTACTTGTGTTTTAACTGGTATATTTAGAAGGATATCTATGTTTAAAATAAAAATTTGCTTGCATTTTATCTGTCATATTTAGGAGCATATCTTTGCTGAAAATGAAAATTCAATAAAAAGTTAAACCCTCAACTCAATAATCATTATTGTTCATATACCCCAGAGTGAGTGAGTGAGTGAGTCTGCTCCACTGTGAACCTTAAATCATTTATTAAATATCTTTAAAAGCTGTAAGAACAGTCATTAATGGAGAGACTGCAGAAGAGGGTGGGTGGGGGAGGCACAAGTCAAGGCAATGTCTACTGCATAAGCTGCAAAAGCAAAGAACAACAATGCAACTGTTCAATCACACCTTAAATTCCCAGATATGTGGGATGAGCAAAATACTTTCGATGAAACTCAAGTCGTAAATCAAAAAAGAAAATTTCAAACAATTTGTAAAGAAGTATTGTTCTCAATTACCTTGCCAGTGAATTGAATTCCACGGAAAAGGCAGATATAAACAAGAAACCAAGTGAGTACAAGCAGGCCAAACAAATCCCAGCAGATCCCCATGGGCTGTGAGACTCCTGGTGACCGACGCAACACCACCTGACTGATAAACAGGAAGGAAAGTATACTGTTACGGTTGTGGGAATATATGGAATAATTTAATAGGGAATATAGCATTGTGTAGAGTTGCATCGTCCGGGGACATGTAGGAGGCATTTCAATGCAACAAAGTAGTTCACATGTGAGTTTAAGTGTTATGTGTCACCACACAAGGGGGTGGTGTCATGTTAATTTGCTGGGGTTTAAGAATAAACTTCCCCATTATGTAATCAACCCCCTGTGATTTTTCCTGATGTCTTTATAATGAAAACCATGAGGAACAAGCAGGCGTGCAAAGTAGGCAGAACTCCCGCATTCCTGGGTTTCATGCGAGCAGGCCATTCCCCGAAGGCAGAGGAGAAAGGGGTGATCCAGAGGAAGGTTGTTGCCCATTGTGGGAGGCTTCCTACTGTATAGGATTAGAGATCAGCAGGGTGCATACACGAGCTCAGTGTGAGGAACGCACAAGGCAGAGTTGATTTGGAAGAGAATCAGAGGTGGAAGTTCAAGGCTTGCATATTTTTGGAGAGCCGTGATCAGAACATTTTGAGAGGAGAGACGGAGAGAGCACACGTGAGAGAAGGGAGAGTTCAGGGTGAGCGCATGCATGAAGCAAGATGCTTCGCTGGCGTTTGGCTCTTGGTTGAGTAGTGAGAAATGGACCCCGAGTCTTGTGTATGTCATAAGTAGCTGCACACTGGTGCTCTGAGCCTTAGTGTTGAGTGCCACTCGCGAATTGCCTGATGTACGTTTGTCCTGCTATGAGAGAGGCACCAATTTGCGTACGTGGAAACGTCTGGTGCGTGCATGCACGTGCTGGTGGAAACCTCTCAATCCTAAGCTTCAGAAGGACCAGCTCTGGGCCAAGCTAAGTACAGGAATAGTTGAAAGGAAGGATCTTTTTATATTTTGTGTTCCTTTCATCTGTATTTGAGTCCGTGTAAGAGGCGCCTCGACTGAAGGATTTATTTCTTTCATATTATTTTCATGACCCTTATGAATTATCGTCCTTTGTAAATATGTGTTTTATTTTCATTAAATGTGTTCATTTTGAAGAAACTGTATTCGTGTATTTGTAGAGGTGTTTGAGGATAAACCCCATGTGCATACGTTTCATTCCCCATGCTCCTCCGCCCTCTGCCATTGCGCCCCATGTCCATCGAGCACATGTTAAAATTTGCGAGAATCAACGTGTCCACATCCTATTAATAAGGTACCGCTCAGGCATCCCGGGGACTGGCGGTGTTAGATGCCAGCCACCACAATTGGGGTTGGTGGGTTAACCTGGGCCGGCCACCCCCACGACAATACAAGTGCATGAATTATTTCTTTAAAGTTCGCGAGCAGGGTGGTAGTCTGACAAGATGGTGCACTTGTCATTGAGCTCTCCAGCCGAGATTTGATTCTTAGCCCAACTATAAAATTGCCAGATCGGTGCCTCATCAGCATTATGACATGCAATGTCCATCAAATGGACATTAACCTTGGTGTCACATCTGGTAGCATTAGCTACTGAACATTAAAATCCCACAGTGTCTTTTATCGAAGAGTATTTGAGTAATTGCCGGTATCCTGTACAAAATCATATCCAGGAAAGTATCAGGCCTGGCTAACTGTTTTCCAAAAAATTTTGGCCAATCCCATGAAGAGAGAATAATTGGGGCCATTAAAATTTTACTGGTGGAGAAGGTGCAAAAAAATATGTGAGGACTGTAATGCACGACACTGAGTTGGTTGTAGTGAATATTTTTGCCAATATCAATCATCTAATTGGTGCTGTATTTGTCGACAACCAACCCAGTTTTTGTTGAACTTTCTAATATCGGGAGTTTTGACACATTTTATGAAACTTTCATTGCTTCAGAATCCTCCAGGTTATACCAACAACTATTGCTGCTGCAGAGCAGGGGAAAAGGTGTGATCGAAGCCACAGCTTTAATCTGCGCTATCATGAAGGATGCAGTGTTATCAAGAATGGGGTTGGGGATTATTACAAGTCTACAATTATTCCTGTCGAATAACCTTTATGGTATGCACTCTAATAACACTGGTCGAAAAAATAGAACTTTTTTCTCTCATCAAAGATGTTAACTCATTTTTCTAAACCAGTTTTGTACACAGATTCCAAATCTGTTTTGGGTTTTCTTGGAGCACATAAAGTTATTAAAATATGACAGGCATTAATTTCAGCACAATTTAGGTAATAATGACACAGTAGGCGAGAAAAAAAGTTTATAATTGAAAAAAGCTGTACTTATTATTTGGAAAAGATACTCCACTCACCTTGGTCATGGCAGATGTTAAGGAAAAGAATAAGCTTGAGAATGCCATGAAGAAGGTGAGTTCAACATCTGGATACATCCAGTGAAGTACTTCACTTGAACATCTGCCATGAACAAGGCGAGTGGATTCTTGCCGAAACTTCGACTTTACCGACTTGCAAGTCCAGCTTTTTAAATTTATAAACTTTCACCGTTTAAATTTGACTGGATGAATAATAACAACCTGCATCAATTTACACATTAGGCGAGTTAACATTACAACTTTATCCATTTTTCAGTGCAATTCCAATCAACGTTATACACACCATACACTTGGTCAAATTAATACACTTATGAAAAAAAGAAATGTATAAAAACTTTATGATGTGGTGAGTATGATTTTCTTTTGTAAACTTTGTCCAGAGTATCATGATACAACATCCAGCAGTAGTCTGCCAGCATACTTTCGTTCCAGAAACCCTGGTAGTGATTTTACATTGCCTGAATGTATTTATGGAAGCGTTCCACCCACTCGTCACTCATCACACCAAGGTTTTCGGGAAAGAAATCTAAATGCGAGTTTAAAAAAATGTAATTTCAAGAAATGCAACAGCCCATTTATTTTTGATATGCATCAAGCAGTTTCCGGACTCCATCTTTGTATGCAGGAGAATTGTGCTTACCCCAATAGTTTCCACAAATCCATTTGAAAGGATAGTGCCCTCGTCGAAACTATAATGGAGCGAAGTGTTCATCTCCTCCAAGATGAAGCATCAACGTCCACAAAACTCAACGATATTGGACTTGGTATACATGACTCTGGACCACTATACTTTTTAGCTCGCTATCACGAGTGAATGAGCAAAAATGAGTGGTGTTAAAAAGTGAACCCGAGGCCACGATGTATTAGCTATGCAGCACGAAGTACATCACCGACCATGATTGGTCCAGTGTTATCACATGCCCACCTCAACAGAACAAACCAGTGAGTCAGGTTTACTACATCTATCTCTCTCTACAATATATATATATATATATATATATATATATATATATATATATATATATATATATATATATATATATATATATATATATATATATATATATATATATATATATATATATATATATATGTTTGCAGCATAAGTTTCCTTCTGGCGACTAACCAAAAGGCTCTGCCAAGCATTCAAAAGACTGATAAAATGTTGAGAGATGAGATATATCGACATGCTGGAGTTTTATCAAGAAGAGTTCAAGGCTGTAACCGAGCCCACTTGCTTGGGGCAAGATGTGACGAGCCAGAAGTCGGCTCGGCAGCTGTTCCTCATGTATCAACATCTGAGTGGAGTACAGCCGAAAAGCCATTATGCAGCTTTTTATGTCGACAAGTCCTTGGCCACCTTCAGCCAAAGGACGCCATGTAACATTTGGCTGAAACCAATGAAACCCACCCCAGAAAAAAAACAACCAGTAGCCTTTGAACAGCCTTCAGTAGCACTTCCCATGGTTGAAGGCAGATAAACTTATGCCACAAAGGTGAGGCAACCAAATTATTTACAACTAGAACCCCAGCTCTGTAGGAAAGGTTGGGTTGGGCTCTCTTCCATAGTCCTAATCTTTTTTCTTAACATGTTCAACCATCCCATCCCAATTTTTAAGGACATAGAGTGGGGATCCCAGGAACACCACTCGATATTTGACTCCCTCTTCCACCAATTTTAACTTTGAAGGCAAATGCACCAGTGGTACTTACCATGTCCCAAGCGGATTGTTTTTTAGACTGGGAACCCATAAGGCTTTACTCTTGTTCCAGTGACAGTTCAACGAAGATGCCAAGCAAAAGAGATTTAAACACTGAATAAATGCAGAGATATTCTCATTCTTAATGACCACAGCGACATCATCTGCATAAGCTGATACAACTATTGAAGGAATCCCGGTGGATACAGTTACTCCTGAAAGATTTTTCCTGAATAGAATTAGAAGTGATTCTATAACCAAGGAGAAAAATAATCCAGAAACCAGGCACCCTTGCCTCATCCTTCTCTCTACCTGTATCGGAGAGACGAGCTCATTGTTAATTTTAAAAATACTAAATATGTTGCTGTACAGGAAGGATACATAGTCCCTAAAATTGGTACCAAGACCACATACTTCCAACACATGATGCAAAAACACATGATCAACACTATCAAATGCCTTTTCTAAGTCAAGGAATATTATCCCAAATTATTTTTCCATGGAATCACACTCCAGCAAATCTCTGATAAAAAAATATAATCATAAATTGATATGTTTGGGATACAGTAGTTCTGATCAGAGTGGACGAGATCATCAATTACCGTCTTCAACCAACTTGCCTACACTTATGACAATATTTTAGAGTCCGTACATAATACCGAGACTGGTCGCCAGTTCTTTATCTGCCGTAAGTCTCCAGTCTTTGGTCGAAGAGACACCACCGCTCTTCTAAAACTTAGAGGCAGGTTTCCATTTATCAAAGATGATTCCAGGACATTGAATAACTCAGGAACCAAAAGGTTCCAAAAAGCCAAGAAAAACTCTGCCGGTAAACCGTCAATTCCAGGCGATTTCCCCGAGTTCAATCCAGCAAGGGCCTGCATTAGCTCAGGTAATGTGATTGGTGAGTCCAAGCTCATGCATGGGGCTCAGTGATGGAAGGAAAGTGAGAAATTAAAAGTTCCATAGTTTGCTCACAAACAGTATGTTTTGCATAAATTTTTGAAAAATAATCACTAATGCACAACTGTACATCACTGGAGTTAACAACCGTTTCCTCTTGAGTCAAGCAGAGAAAAAACGGTCTTTTGTGATTTGTTGACAAAACCCATTTGGAAAAAGGATTTGCTGGGAGTATCTAAAACCTTTGTGTTGTTTATCCTTAATGCCATTAACATCCCTGCTGCATTCTCTTGCAACAGTTCTCTCAATTGGGTCCTCTTTTCAACAAATATCGTTTAGCCTCTCCTATTTCCATATCTGGCCACTTTACTCTCTAACTGTATGATACCAGCTTCTAACAGAGACATTGTTGTATTTTTAACATTGGTAACATTTGAAACAAAATGCTGCGAAAACGCTCTAAACTGTGCTTTTTTGTTGTCCCACCATAACTCGAATGAAGAAAAAGAGGCATTTTTTGAGAGTTGGAGAGCCCAAAAGGTATAGAAGTCTTTTTTAAATGAAGTATCTTCAAGAAGATTGGTGTTAAATTTCCAATACGTACTTTTATGTGAGGTTTGAGGGGAAAAGAGACCCATGGTAACTAAATGATGATCGGAAAATAACGATGGAAAGTGAGCTGGAGAGAAAACAGCATTCCTGAAATGCGAGTTTATGTACCACCGGTCAATTCTCGCAAAGGATGCTCTCCCGTTAGCCCAATGTCCCCACATATATTGAGACTCGTTGGGGTGACATAGCCTCCATGCATCTAACAAACCTATTGCCGAAAAAAATGAGACAAATAGTCATAGGATTCGGGGTGAGGTTCTGCTGTATTTGTCTAAAAAAAAGTTTGAAGGTACAAGTAAAATCACCCCCCATGCAAATCCAATCATTGAGATCAATTGAGCGAAAGTGTCTGATTAAAGACAAAAAATAAGGCTCTTCGTTCTGTAGTCTCACTGGGCGCATACACATTGAATAATGTAAAATGGAAATTATTGATGACCAGTTCTCGAGATGAACCGGCCTTTGATAATCTCTTGGAAGTGGCACGATTCAGGTAGTAGCCCAGGTCTGAATAAAAAGGCCACACCAGCAAAAGAAGAAAACAAATTACTCAAAAAGCACTGTCCCTTAAAGAGGCGACACCAATCATACTCCACATCTTCAGTTATGTGCGTTTCCTGGAGTAAAAGTACATCTATATGTTTACAATCAAACAAACTTTTCACTTGAACCTGGCGGTTGTGACTTGCACCTCCAAGTTCATATTTAAGGTTCCAAAAATAATCTTTTCATGGTTTATTCAAAAGCTTGAGCAGATTCTGAGAAATTTCAGTCCCCGCTTTTGTAACAACCTTTCGAAGACGATGAAACTGTGACTTTGTTTACTTGAATTCATCAGGCTTCCTAATGATGTCTTTTGCAGCTTAAACAAATGAAAATAAATTAGGAAAATGATATTTAACTTGCATAACCTACGCTCTGCACGACATGTTGGGGTGGGTGTGTTTGAGAAAGGAACTGATGCAGAGTATCAGCAGTAATTTTACTTTAATGCAGTAAGTGGAATACGATTTCACTGTTTCAGAACCATTTTATTTATTTTTTTGTACCATGCACCTCATATGGTCTTTGAGATAATGTAAGCCGAATATCACGTTACTCGAGCGCAGAACAAAGTCGAAGAGAGCGCGACAAGAAACCACAAACTCGGAAATAATATACAAGATGATCACATTTCGGTGTCGATACGTTTCATTCAGAAAGGCAAGAATAAGTTTTGGGGCTTTGTATGACTGATACGATGAAGATTGAGACAACTCGGTCACATCAGCTTCGTCATTTGATTCTGAAAAATCAGACCCAGCCCCACCTGGGTCATATAAATCAGTCTGAGCAGTCACTATTTCAGGTCCTGGCAACTGAAGATTTGCCAGAATGTTCCTCAACTTTACTCTGGTACTCAGTACATTCAACCGGACCAGTAACCTCGGTTTCTTGCTCTTGAGGGCTGATATTCACTGGCTGAGTTGAATAATCAGGATAATGAGTGAGATTCTTTATCAATGAAGGGGTAGTAAGGACGAAAACACCTCCATTCTGCTCGGTCTCAGCAGGAAGTGCTGGTGACGACTTGCTAATGAGCTTACCATCAACATCAGCCTCACCAGCTGCTTAACTCGTCAAATTTCCAGTGTTGCACAGTAATCCTTGAAAATAATTTAATTCATTAATTAATCCAAAATCATTCTCCTTAGTATCAATACAGCTTGGAGATCCCTGAGTAACACATTGAGGGGCATCCTCAACTACACGTTCTTCATCCAAAACTACCTTTTTTACGGTAGTTTTGGAACTACTAATGTCGGATGCTCTTCGTTTTTTTTTTTTGTCACGGCAATGGGATCCTTCTCCATCTCCACACTACATGCAGAAACAGCCAAACCATTTGAGTTGTCATTGGGGATTGCATTATCTCCTAAAGCTGAGGTGTTGACTTCTTTTGGATTAGGAACTGGAGTAAAACCCTGAGTCTCCTTGTGCGAGGAAACAGGAAGCATCTGGGTATTAGGAGTTACTCTATTCTCTACTCTTGGAACCGGGGTAATATCTTTTTCATAATCAGTGTCGTTATGACCTGCTTCACCACACTTTACACAAGATACTTTTGGACAAAATCTTTTCACATGTCCAAACACTCCACAGTTAAAACATGTTAACGAGGCAGAAGACACATACATTTGGTACTCATAATTGTTCAAAGTAACTTTAAACGAAATGTTTAGACTGATGACACCTCAATCGGGGAGAACCATATAAACTTGCTGCCAGAAACTTACAACATGTTTAATCCATTCATCTCAAGCTCTAAAAGGAATTATCGAGATTTTCGACAACTGTTCCGTATCGTGACAGAATACACATCAGTTTGTCATTGGTTATAAACGAGGGTACATTTGATATCACAATTCTCATTGATGGGGTATCCATTGGCAAAGCAAATATAAAGAGACGTCTCTGAAGTTAATCCTGTACTTACAACATCGTGAACAAATTTTTCATCAGACACAAAGACAGCAATTTTCTGAATCATTTTCAATGCTGCTCTTACATTTTGATTTCCTATTATTTTCCCCACTGATAAAACAATGTCTTCGGTGGCAATTCCTTCAGGTGGAACGCACAGCAATGCATGCCTCCTTGTTAAATTATCAAATGCCTCAAACAGAGTGCGTGTATCTGCAATGTCAGCAGTTTACCTCCCCCTTTTTGCTTGAGCCTGACAAAGCAAAGGGGCATCAAACTAAAAAACAATCCCACTAAAAACTAAGGAAAGTGCATTATAAGCAAAGAAAAAAAGACCAAGCTTACAATGCCTCATCAAAGCAGGTAGGCCACACCAAAATAGGCCAGCTCTTGCTCTTTATCTCTCTCAAGGATACAAGGGGTACAGAAGTCACAGACAACCACCTGAAAACACGTTGGGAAGAAAAAGAGGAAAAAGGGAGGTAGAAGGGGGAAGAAAAAAAAGCATAGATCTCACCACAACACAGGCTGGCGAGAGGAAGGGAACGGGCGGGCGAGAGGAAGGGAACGGGCGGGCGAGAGGAAGGGAACGGGCGGGCAAGAGGAAGGGAACGGGCGGGCAAGAGGAAGGGAACGGGCGGGCAAGAGGAAGGGAAGGGGCGAAAGGAAGGGAAGGGGCGAGAGGAAGGGAAGGGGCGAGAGGAAGGGCAGGGGCGAGTGGAGGGGTGCGGGCGAGAGGAAGGGAGGGGGAGTGAGGAAGGGAAGGGGGGAGGGGAAGGGAACGGGCGAGAGGAAGGGAACGGGCGAGAGGAAGCGAACGGGCAAGAGAAAGAGGGAAGGGGAAAGGGAAAGGGTGAGAGACAAAGGGAAAGGAAAAAGGAAAGGGCAAGAGAAAAGGGGAAAGGGAAATAGTGAGAGAAAAGGGGAAAGGGAAAGGGCGAGAGAAAAAGGGAAAGGGAAAGGGAAAACGACCAAAAACGGTTCCAGCACACGGGAAAAATATTCCCGCACCCCCTCATAATTCTGCATCGCGACAATTCACCACTATGCTAAGGAGTACTGCACAACTCGGACTGTTCTCGGAGCGCGCGAAGCAGGGCTGAGCAATGGAGGTTAAAATGCTCAACCGCATCTCGCCGGGGATGTCCCGGGTGAGCATGTGGGATTGATACAACCCTCATCCAGTCGCCAGAACACGGCAAGAAAGGGTGCGAGGAGGGGTCAAGGGAAGGGCGATCCGGGAGATTGGTACGGGGCCCAGGTGTGCATTTAGGCTCATGAGAAGCAGCCCATGGGTGGCGGGTGTGCATTGCTATTCGGCAGTCAGACTGCACTCAGAACATTTTCGGGCCAGGGTCCCGGCTCATACCCCATGTTGAGTCAGAAGTTCCAGGCCGTGTCAAGCCAGAGGGGCGAATGAGACCGTTTCCGGTCCCGGGAGCATGGCAGAACATGGCTAGGGCCGCTGTGGCCCAAGAGAAGCAAAATTCAGGTCACAGCGCGTCGCTTTCGGGTAGACACCCCACCATTCGCCCGGAGCTTATAAAAGGCGAAGCGTGGAGCAGCTCGCTCTCTGCTTCGGCCTCTTCTTCTCTGCTCCTCTCGACTCTGCCCTTTACTCGTGGTTGGTGTGTGACTAAGATGTTCTTCTTGAGGACCAATGCAGAGCGTGCGCTGCCAGGAGCCCCGGTAAAGTGACTAAGCCGGAGATAACGCACCAACTCTCAAGGTGGGAACGTTCAAGGGGAACGTCCCACAGAGGTACACGCTACACTAACAGACCTATACATGACAAGGTTAAGGAACTTTCGCCTCACGCATTTTCTCTCTTCTCTCTTCCCACCCCTCTTTCTCGTCCCTGATGAACGCACAAAAGAGCATCATTACTGACTCGCAATCCCATTTTCTTCTGGCACTACACCACACATTAAACACCAGAATTCCTCTCTCCTACCTCCCCCTAAGCAGACTGGTTTGCGTTGGTCTGCCGACTGCACCAGGTATTGTGAGGCAGTTTGTCCTCATCTGCTCTTTTTCTTTCTGGACTATATCATGTGTGTGCGTGTGCGTGTGCGTGCGTGTGCGTGTGCGAGAGAGAGAGAGAGAGAGAGAGAGAGAGAGAGAGAGAGAGAGAGAGAGAGAGAGAGAGAGAGAGAGAGAGAGAGAGAGAGAGAGAGAGAGAGAGAGAGAGAGAGAGAGAGAGAGAGAGATGGCATCTGTCGTAGTTTAAAAGATTGTAGAAGTTCTCACGGGATAACTCTGCTCTGTGTCTACTTTTGTAAATTGCTTGCCTTTTGTCGCCCCACAAATTCCTTCCTCTTCTCTTCTGTACATACCAATCCACCCAATTTACTCTGCCACATACCTTTCCACACTTGATTGTAAAATATGCTTGTGTAGGAATGTTCCCATCTCATTTTCATCTTATCCTTCATTGGTCCAGCATGGTTTGTATTCTAGCTTAGATGAGACGTTATTCTCCAACTACCTGTTTTCTAACCGGTACATCCTTGGCAGTTACACTCAGGCTGCATCTGATCCTGTAAGGTTTTTTGGTTTGAGAAAGGCGTATCAAGGGCATGTCCCCCAGTAATTAAAATAGGTGACCTTGAGGTAAACGCTATCAGATGGAGGACCCTAAGTCATGTGGTCGAGTTATTGGCATTAATGATCTATTCGCGACCCGCCGCGTCACAAGGTTATTTGTGTGCGACGCCGGCGATTCCGAAGAGTCTGATGGGAACCCGAGGTAGCTCACAACCCCTCATCATATTCTCACCCCCGAAGGTATGCATGTATGTATGCATATATATATATATATATATATATATATATATATATATATATATATATATATATATATATATATATATATATATATATATATATATATATATACACATGTTTGAGCAAATGTATGTGATTATGTGTGTATGTATGCATGTATATCCGCTCTTCACCAATTGGTTCGACAACTGACCTGAGGTCACAATCAATTGTAACCTGAAATACTTAAACAACCCCGGGAACCCAAAGGACCCTGAGGACCGAAATGACCCCGAAGACACAAAAGACCATGAAGACTCAAAACATCTAAAACACCCAGAAGACAAAAACACCCCACAGACCCAAAATACATAAAATATCCTGAAAGACCACGAAGACCTAAAATACCTAAATGACCCCAAGGACCTAAATACCTTAAAGACCCAGAAGACCCTTAAAGGCCATGAAGACCCAAAAGAACAAAAGACCCAAAAGAGCTAAAAGACCCCAATGACCCAAAAGACCCCAAACACCGAAAAGACCCTGATGACACTTAAATAACCAAAACACCCAAACTACCCCAATGACCTAAGAGACCCAAAAGACCATGAAGACCAAAAATACCTGAAAGACTGAAAAGACCCGAAAGACCCTAAAGACCTAAAATGCCCCGAAGACCTAAATGACCAAAAAAGACACAAGACATCGAAGATCCAAAATGTCGCAAAGACCCTGAAGACACAAAAGGCCCCGATGACCCTGAAGACCCAAAAGCTCAAAAGACTGAAGACCCAGAGAAATCACAACACCACATCAACCCCCCTCCCAGCTCTGTCCTCTATCTGGCCCCCAACCTCTTCTTCTTCTTTGGGCTGCTCCCATTAGGGGTCGCCACAGTGGATCATCCGTCTCCATTTCGCTCTGTCCTCCACATCTTCCATTGTCACTCCAACCACCAGCATGTCTGCCCTCACCGCATCCATAAACCTCCTATTTGGCCTTCCTCTTCTCCTCCTGCCTGGCGACTCCATCTTCAGCATCCTTCTCCCGATATACTCCGCTTCCCTCCTGTGCACATGTCCAAACCATCTCAATCTTGCCTCTCTCACTTTGTCTCCAAACCGTCCTACCTGCGCTGTCCCTCGAATATACTCATTTCTAATCCTGTCCATCCTCGTATCCTCGTCACTCCCAATGAGAATTGCAGCATCTTTAACTCTGCCACCTCCAGCTCTGCTTGCTGTCTTTTTGTCAGCGCCACCACCTCCAAACCATACAACATAGCTGGTCTCACTACCATCTTGTATACTTTCCCTTTCACTCTTGTAGATACCCTTCTGTCACAAATCACTCCTGAAACTCTTCTCCACCCACTCCATCCTGCCTGCACTCTCTTCTTCACTTCTCCACCACACTCTCCGTTACTTTGGACAGTTGATCCCAAATATTTAAACCCATCCACCTTCACCACCTCAACTCCTTGCAACCGCACCATTCCACCACCCTCCCTCTCATTTACGCACATGTACTTAGTCTTACTCCTACTGACTATCATTCCCTTCTCTCCAGTGCGTACCTCCACCTCTCGAGGCTCGCCTCAGCCTGCTCCTTACTCTCACAACAGATCATGTCATCCGCGAACATCACAGTCCATGGAGACTCCTGTTTGATCTCGTCCGTCAACCTATCCATCACCATTGCAAACAGGAAAGGGCACAGAGTCGATCCTTGGTGCAATCCCACCTCAAACAATCCCACCTCTATCTGGCCCCCCTACCACCACACCCAAACTCTGTGCTCCCCTAATTCTTTCTTCAAATCCTCAAACCCCCTCCCAACTCAAAGTCCTCAACAGCCCCTCCTCCACCCACCTGTCAAAAGCTTCAAACCCCTTTATCCCAACTCTGTCCTCTCTCTGCCTCCGCTACCCCAACCCAACTCTGTCATCCTCTCCCCTTTTTTTCTTCAAGTCCTCAAATGCCCCAAACCCAAGTACTCAACCCCTGCATCCCCTCCCAATGTTTCAATCTCCCTCTTCCAACTGCATGCACCCCTAACCCCCAACTCTCTGTCCTCCCCTCCCCATTTCTTGCTGCCCTTAACAATGTTACACAAGGAACTTTGGCACATGAGAAGGCCATTCAGCCTATCGTGCTTGCGTTGTTCCTGTCCCCATTTGTTAAGAATAATGTTAAATTTAAATAAAGATGGAACGTTAAATTCAGATTCACTTCCCCCCTTCTTCACTTATCCTCACTATAATTCACGGATCAGTGTTTGTTACTTGCAAAATCGAAGATTTTTCAAGTATATTGGTCACTCAATTTTGTTATTCTGTCTGTCTGTCTGTTGCCTGCAGGTCACAATTTTAAACCGATCTTCACGAAACTTCAGCACACGTCAACAACTTCGGTGAGATTTATAAAATCCTCAAATTTCAGAAAATCGATTTTAAATTTGAGGAGGATTTATATTTCAGGTCACTGAATTCAACTTGCCAATCAATATCGCCCAAAAGGTCATTGACAAAGATCAACAGGTGTTATTTCTATATTCCTCAATTTTCATCTGATTGACTTGAAATTTAAAGAGGATATGTATGTATATATTTCAGGTCACTGAATTCAACCACTAATCATTTTTAAGGTCAACATAGACCAAAAGGTCAACTACTAAGGTGGTATTTCTAACATCCTCAATTTTCATCCAATTCACTTGAAATTTGAAGAGGATGGATATATATATATATATATATATATATATATATATATATATATATATATATATATATATATATATATATATATATATATATATATATATATATATATATATATATATATATATATATATATATATATATATATATATATATATATATATATATATATGTCCTGGTGTTGGCGCAGTGATTAGGGCAGCGGCTTGGGATCCAAAAGGTCCCGAGTTCAAGCCCCGTTCGACCACTGAATTAATACACCAGAGGGTTGACTCAGCCTATCGTCCTTCCGAGGTCGGTGAAATGAGTACCAGTATACTGGGCCGGTGTATGCCCCGGTTAAAATAGGTGTACCATATCTCTGTGTCGTAAGAGGCGACCAGGGTTGCGTCAGGAAGGGCATCCGGCGTAAAACATGTGCCAAATCACTATGCGGATCATACGGATGATCTGCTGTGGCGACCCCTAACGGGAGCAGCCGAAATAAGAAGAAGAAATATATATACATATACATATACATATACATATATATATATATATATATATACATATACATATACATATACATATACATATACATATACATACATATACATACATATATACATATATATATATATATATGTATATATGTATATATATATATATATACATATATATATATATACATATTGTTACGGCTGTTGAAATTTGCAGAGCACCATATAGGTCCTTAGATCAGTTATGCCGATAAGTTTGTGTTCAGATAGATTTCCCCACCGTTGTCTAAAGGGATTTATTCGTGTCACCCGGACTGTGATCTTTGAGTTAGCCGTTTTTCTTTTACTATCGTTATTTTGGACCGACCGCCATTGCTACCACCACAAAGCCCCACCAACCACAACAACCACGATCACCACAAACACCTTCTCGTCAACCACCAACATCCCCACATAATGAACAGCCGCTTTCACAACAACCACCTTAACCACCACCGCCCAACCACACCACCCTCATGACCACCACAAACGCCATCCACACCACCCTCAAGCCACACCAGGTAGCCAGCACGGTCTCGCGGAGCCTCTGTGGTCTATGCGGCTCCGTGGTATAAAAACCCCAAGGGGTCGAGTCTTCCCCCTTGTCTATGAGGGGGTTTTTCCTTGCTTTTCTCTGCATGAAACTTGTGGCGCTGAGTCCATTAAGTAGAACTGTGATAAGTGACTGTACATAATAAATAAACGGTCGTATAGTTCCTTTGCATTGTTTTTGTTGGCTGTATAATTGCATATGTGCATGCTCGAATACGTGCTTTTCTTTCATGAATACCTGACTGTGTACGTGTGTAATAAATGTGCTTGTTCAAATGTCACCCGTTCGTTATGTCCTCTTTCCCCAATTGAACTGCTATCTTGTCCTCGGAATATTGTTGGTTTTTAAATAGCTGGTAAAGTGATTGGGTCCAATGGTACTGCGTGATAATACACCACTCGGTTATCCCAAAAGGAAGTGAGTTGCTTAAGCGGCTCGTTTCCAAGCAATTCCAAGATTGAGGTACAATCTCTCGGTAATCTACCCTCGCGAATTATTAGGTAAATCGAAGACTTGGTGATCGGACCCTGAAGCGCGGGTAGAGTGTGGACAATGTTGTGGTGTGGTTAAGAACACACCCGTGGCTGGTTTTCGGTATTGCTCTGGAAAGCCGCGACTGAATTGTCCGTCCGGTGGGCGTACGGCCGAGATTCGGCTAAACGCGGCTGTTTGCATGCCGGCGGGCGAGAATTCGTAACAATATATACACACAAGCCGGTAGGTGACATGGCTGCTCGCTCTAGATGGAAAGCTGGCCGACGCGACTAGCAGATATTCATGTACATGCTATCAATCAATTTAGCACAATAAATATGATTATCACAGCCCTCTTAGTTTGCGCCCAGAAACCCGCCTTGTGAAACTTCAGGCATGTTTCCAAAGAGACTAACAAATGGCAGCCGTGGTAATTTCAAGCATCTATTCGCGAAAGATTTTATTTTTTTATATGATGCTGTAAGACATTCTCCTTGGGCACAAAAAAAACCAGGTCCTTCGGAGGTCCCGTTTCGGAGGTATTGATTTCTTTGTACAGTCCACAATAAGTGTACGATGTAGGATAAAGTATTTTAGCTGTTGTTAAGTAACGGAGGTGTGCATAGCAACCATTCATTTTTGTGTAACTGCTAGCCAGATTGTACACATTTCACCCAAGTTTCATAAAAATCAGACTCTTTCTCTGAGAGATATTCGCAATTAACCGTTTCTGAAATGTTCGACATGTACTCGCCCAAAACCTATCTCCTCCTACAAATATTTCTTGTAAGGGCTGTAAATTGGCATGAAGGGAGCTAGATGTATTGCACACAGAACTCTAAGCTTCGACTTTTCAAAAAAATTTTGTCGATTTTTTGACCACTTTTAAGGGCCGTTGCTATGCCGTTGCTTGGGCCCAGGGTCCCATATTCAACAGCACACGGTTCCCAGAAATATTGGGCCAACGTACCAAATTTCATTGGAATCGGTAGAGTGGTTGAGTGGTCAAGCCCAAAGGCTTGACCAAAGTTTCGCGGACAGACAGACAGATGGAAATGTCCAGAATAAGGGTGCACTCAGAGCAGCCAATACATGTATATATATATATATATATATATATATATATATATATATATATATATATATATATATATATATATATATATATATATATATATTGTTGTGGTTACCAAATTCGCAAACCACCATTCAGGTCCCTTAGGTAAGGTATCTCGGCAAGTATATGTGCAGTTAGGCCCAGACCCGTTGTCTAGTGGGAATACATGTCATTTATGCGAGCTGCGACTCTTCAGGATAGCCGTTTTTCTTTTACTATCCTTATTTTGGACCAACCGCCATGATTACCACCACAACCACAACATCAACCACCAACCACAACGCCGCTTCACCACAACCGCCACGACCTTCATGTCACACCTCGCAACCGTAGCATCGCCACCGTTCTTGCCCCGCTGTGGGTACCGGTGTTGGATTCGTGCAGAGCGCGCGTCGAACAGCGTGTACAAAATCACGGATTTTGTGCTTCAAAAACGGATCAAAAACGACACACGCCCACTTTTTGCCGTCCAATCGGTGAGCGAGGGACGATTTGGCCCCGCCTCCAGGACGATCGATATATGCAAATTTGTGGATCAAGAAGCCTTCACGCCCACTTTTTCTCGGGCCAATGGGGAGCGAGGTGAAAGGTCAAAGGGAGGGGGTCAAAGGCGAAGCTACGGGGGGATAAAAGGACCGTGTTCGTCAGTCAGACCAGTGTGGAAGTCTGGAGCCCGAAGCCTGCAGTAGCTGGAGAAGAGAAGGGGAGAGTCCAAAGAAGAGTCCAACGGGAGAGTCCAAAGAAGAGTCCAACGGGAGAGTCCAAAGAAGAGTCCAGAGTCGGAGAGTCCAGAGGCGGAGAGGCGGCAGCGGCGAAGGCAGACGAGGGGGTGCTCGCGTCGGTGCCGGGAGCTGCACGCCCGAGGGAGGCCGGCAGCGCGACCTGGCCGAGGTGGAGACGCACACCAGGGATAATAAAGATCCTCTATACCCCGAGCATCAGCAACCCCCTCCTGTTTCCCCCCGCGCTGAGATAGTGCGACCAAGGGGGCCCCTTTCCCACCCCCTGCCAGACACTGTCCGCGAGGTCCGCGGAGTTGGGGCGCCATCGCCGCTCCGCGTCTCATCACCAGACGGGTAGGCGCGACCCAGTCTCGGCCTCAGGCCCGCCTCATCCTTGAGGGTATTTCTTTTCCTTGGTTTTGGGTATGTGTTGTCGGCGCCGTCTGTGAGGTAGAATTGTATAAGTGTTGCCGTGTGCTCGGTAGTCGGTATTAGCTCTGCATTGTCTTCGCTTTTATATTTGCTTTTTGTGTAAATGGAATTGTGTTTTTTCTGTGTGCTTTTGGTGGAATTGAATGTGTGCTTCCCGTGTGCCGCGAATAAATGTGCTTTTGTATTGAACTGTTCTCCCGCTTCGCTTCGTCTTTTTCTCCCATTGAATCCTCATCTTGCTTCACGTAAAGGGTTGGTAGTGGGCTGAATACGCCCGATAATTAATCGAACCGTCGAGGTCGACGATAACACCGCTCGGTTATTCTGATAGTACGGAACGGGTCGCTTAAGTGGCCCGTGTCCGAAGTCGACCTGCGGCGAGGTGCGATCGCCCGGTCTACCCTCTGCGTGGGTACTTAGGTAGGTCGAATTTGGCGAGCAACCCTATCCCACGCGGGGGCTGATTGGCTCGATCGCGGTGAGACCGAAAGGTCCACCCGTGACTGGTTCCCGGCGTTAGTCCGAGAGGGTCACGACTGGATTGTCCGTCCGGTGGGCGACGTGCCGCGATTCGAGTTACGTGGCCGTCAGCACGCCGGCGGGCGCGGAATCCGCAACAATATATATATAAAAATATATATATATATATAAAAAAAAAATATATATATATATAAAAATATATATATATAAAAATATATATAAAAATATATATATATAAAAATATATATAAAAATATATATATAAAAATATATATAAAAATATATATATAAAAATATATATATATATATATATAAAAATATATATATATATATAAAAATATATATATATATATATAAAAATATATATATATATAAATATATATATATATATATAAAAATATATATATATATATAAAAATATATATATATATATATAAAAATATATATATATATATAAAAATATATATATATAAAAATATATATATATATATAAAAATATATATATATATATATATATATATATATATATATATAAAAATATATATATATATATATATAAAAATATATATATATATATATATATAAAATATATATATATATATATATAAAATATATATATATATATATATATATATATATAAAAATATATATATATATATATATATATATATATATATATATATATATATATAAAAATATATATATATATATATATATATATATATAAATATATATATATATATATATATATATATATATATATATAAAAATATATATATATAAAAATATATATAAAAATATATATATATAAAAATATATATATATATATATATATATATATATATATATATATATATATATATATATATATATATATATATAAATATATATATATATATATATATATATATATATATATATATATATATATATATATATATGTCCTGGTGTTGGCGCAGTGATTAGGGCAGCGGCTTGGGATCCAAAAGGTCCCGAGTTCAAGCCCCGTTTGGCCACTGAATTAATACACCAGGGGGTTGACTCAGCCTATCGTCCTTCCGAGGTCGGTGAAATGAGTACCAGTATACTGGGCCGGTGTATGCCCCGGTTAAAATAGGTGTACCATATCTCTGTGTCGTAAGAGGCGACCAGGGTTGCGTCAGGAAGGGCATCCGGCGTAAAACATGTGCCAAATCACTATGCGGATCATTCGGATGATCCGCTGTGGCGACCCCGAACGGGAGCAAGCGAAAGAAGAAGAGATACACATATATATATATATATATATATATATATATATATATATATATATATATATATATATATATTTTTTTTTTCAGGTTCATGAATTCAACCACTAATTATTTTGGAGGTCCACAAAGGCCAAATTTCTAAAATTGTCAATTTTCATCTGATTTACTTGAAATTTGAAGAGGAGTTTCACATTTGGTCATTGCATTCAACCACAAATTATTTTGAAGTCAAATTTATTTTCTGGATTTTGCAAGTATCGTGTTCTGCATGACGACTTCTTCTTGCTATTCTGTCCGTTTGTCTGTTTGTATGTCAATCGCCTGCAGGTCACAAATTAAAACCGATCTCCACGAAACCTCACCAAGTTGTAGAGGTATTCTCAACTGAGAAGCCTTTTGATTTTGAGGTCAAAGGTCATCTTGACGTCGAATTTCTAAAATCGTCATTTTTCATCCGATTTACTTGAAATTTGAACAAGATTTGCATATTGCATCACTGAATTGGGAAACCAACTATTTTTGAGGTCAAAATGTCAAAAGTCAACTCAAGGTAAAACTTCAAAAATCAACAAATTCCATCTGAAAAATCGTCAATTGTCATCTGATTAACCTGGAAATTAAGCAGCGATTGCAGAGTGCATCACTGAATTTGGAAACCAACTATTTTTGAGGTCAAAAGGTCAAAGGTCAACTCAAGGTCAAACTTCAAAAATCATCCATTTCAATCTGGAAAATAATCAATCAATTTTCATCTGATTGATTTGAGCTTTGATTAAGATTGTCAATTTTATTCTTAATGAAATGGACAATTTGATGAATCCAAGGCAACCTTTGGAGAGGGTGGTGGATTTTGTAAGTATCGTGTTCTGCATGACATCTTTTTCTTGCATATTTGTTTGTCACACGACTCCTTCCACAGTTGTGGGCCGATTACATCCAGACTTGCTACATAGGATCAGCATGACCCCAATTAGTGCATAGGGGTGTATTTATCTTTGCCGTTGGTCTTGGGGGAGGGGGGGGAAGGGGAGGGGGAGGAGACGGATGCAAATTCTCAATGTAAATGTGTATCACGTAGTACCGCCTCCAGGTGGTGGAGGATATTACAAGTCTTCGCCATTTACAGTACAGCACTCCTTCCTGTCCCCATGTTTTCCAGTGCAGTAAGGTGCACAAAGTATGTTTTTACTTCATGCATATAACTTCATGGGTTATTTATTTATTTATTTTTGCGTATATAGAGCCGTCAGTTGTTTATAAACCATCCACATAAAGGTGTGTTAGAAGAACGTGTTGCATGCTTGGAACAAGATCGCCTATAGGGTGGGTACTCTGCTAGTTAATTACAATGAAGGCAATAACCTTTCAAATTTGACAGGTCTCATCAGGAAAACAAGAGGTGCTTGAAGAAAACCAAAAACACATTTAGAATCAGTGTCCCAATAGCTCTCTCATCCATTGATAATTACATCTGATGAAAATGACTTTGTGGCCAGTGTAATTTAATCCCTTGGACAGGTTGGCCAAACCCATTGCATATTGTTCAATTGTGCTACATCATACTTTTCAGTGTTATTCTTTCAGAATGATTTGATTTATATAATGAACAGATAAGACCGAGTTCAACTTTTTTATTTCAGTCACTATGAGTTAAATAGGGCTTGCAGGATGGCCTAAAGGTATGCACATTCACCTCTGAGCCGTCGAGACTGGATTTCAATCTCGACCCATCTATAAACTGTCATCCTGGTGTCTCAAGGGCAGGGAGAAGCATCATTGTGTGTGCCATCCCTCGGATGGAAGTTAAACTGGGAGTACTGTCTGCCAGCATCAGTTGGTGGATGTTAAATATCCCACAGTGTCCTTTGCGAAGAGTAGGCGAGCTATCGCCAGCACCTTGAACAAATTCTAAATTCATGCAGTGACTTCCTGCATTGGAGTGGCAACTGCACCAGGCGATTGCAGCCTAGTAACTGCTTCAGTCACACCAATGCTCTGCAACGGGCATGGTACATGATGATGATGACTAGGATAAGGTGCACACATGGAAATCCATTGTTCCTGTAGTTAATTGATTGATTTGTTCAGGCAATCAATTCAAAATATACGAAACCCGCACAACTCTTTTTTTTTCCAACCTACCCAGCCCAATTCTCCCAACAGTTACCCAAAGCAGATGTTTTTCTTTTTCATTATGCCTTATCAGGAAAAGAAAACAGCACAATTTTTTTATGTCATTTGAACACAAAGAAAACACTTGAACAGTTGAGAGAAGCCATAACAATTCAGAATTTGAAAAATAAAAATTACTTGAAATAGAGTTGGCCAGAAGAGAAGTTGCTGTAAACCGTGCTCGCATTTGGATCACTCTGCCATGGCAAAGGGTTGCTGAAGGAGTGGAAGAGGTAGAAGAGAGCCCATACCATGATCATGTTGTAAGATACTGATAACATGAAACACATAGCTACACTGGAAACACCAACACCTGCAGAAGGAAAAAAACCCCACAAAAATCAATATTAAATAATGACAACACTAAAAATACAAACACCAAATAGAAGGCATAAACAAGGCAAGTTGAACAAGGTAGCTAATTTCACAAGCCCTTCAAAACAGGCAAGTGCAGTAAATTACAAGAAATAGATCAGACTATGTAAATATTAAACCATTCACAAGCCATCTTGGTCATAAAGTGCACAACTCGATTCAGCTATATTCGACATGAGTCATTTGGCCCTAGTGGCCTAGATTTTGGGAAGATAAATCCAGCGAAAGGCTGCAGTGTGAAGACAGAGATTATATGGTAGTAAAAACTGAACAAGTTTTAGAATTACTATAATGAATAATTTAAAGTCTCATTAATGACCCTCAGAGAGAATCTTTTATATTGCTCTGTATATTTAAAAATATTCTCCCATTTCAAATTAAACAACATGCTTAGGAAGATCCAAAGATGATCAACCTAACTCCTTCTACTCCCACACCCAGGAAAGAGCTGCTCCTATATCAACCACAAAAGCAGAAAGTTCCCAATGCCAGCTCGACTGGCAACCACCTTCAAACCTTTGAAAAGAGGGCAGACCATGGCGAAAGCTTGGGCCATTCCACGACGCCAGTACTGCCCCATGACGACTTCCATATAAAACAATGGAATCCCACACATGAGGAGCATCAGCACGTAAGGAATAAGGAAGGCACCTGCAAAGACCAAAACCTCAAATAATCAATATTTATAAATACAAATAATCAATATTTGTCAAGAAATATTATCCCACCCTTAAAAAATAACCTCTTCACATTTTGACTCCTCTATTTCTTTTGAGACGAAAATAGCCCTACATTCTTAATATGGCATTTGAAATAGTCGGTAAGAGGAGTAAAAGGTTATATTTAATTATTTAGGAGAACACTTCTTGGTAAAGCACAGATACCAATGCTTGATGGGTGTCCCAGGTAGGGCTCAAACCCACAACCTCGAGTAGTATGGCACTGAATCATTAGTAATGAATATCAGCGCTCCAAACAAATCAGCCACCTCACTTCGTGAAGACGCTCTGGGACACCCATCAGAGACATGATCTGGGATCATGACAAAGATCAGAGACAAACATCAGAGCAGACTAAATCTGGAATTTACCAAGATAGTGTTAGTCTAATTACAACTGAATATAATATTAATTCACCTTCTAAATTGCATTAACATATTTCTGAGTAAATGGTGCTGTGGTTGTGGCAGTAAAGAGATCGATTACATGATGAAACTTTAAAGTCCATTGAATAATATGTATTCAATTTAATGTATTATAGCTCGGTAGAACCAGTTTGTGAAGGTTTTAAATTAATGATCACTGTCATGCTGAACTTTTCTAATTTGTAAATTAAAGGGCACTTGACCTTTTGAAACAAAATTGAATCAGTTTATCTTTGTATTATAGCCCAGTTATGCTAAGTTTGGTGCAAATCCCTTGAGCAGTTCATAAGTTATCACGGCAATAAAAATCTGCCACTTTCAGCTGATGGTCACATGACCTTTCACCCAAAATTATTATCAGTTCATTTTTGCATCATAGTATGTATTTGTTCCCAAGTTTGTTTAAAAAAAAAATTCATACATGGAAACAATCAACATCCAGCATCAATGTAAATGGATGCAGGGATGGGCAAAGAACAACCATAATTCAAAGAAAGACGTGGGGATGGTTCCACATGATAATTTATTGTGACCATGCCCGTCTTGTTTGCATAGTGTTTACATACCATCCCGAAACGTTTTTCATTGAAAAAAAAAGTTTTTATCTAACTTATATAAATTTGGAACTAATAAAAAAATGTGACTACATTCAAGGAGTTTTGCTAAGTTTTACAAGCAAGTTTTGGTACATTTTCGTGACAAGTCAAAATAACTTGGAATGAGGAAAGCATAAGCCTAATTGTGATGTAATAAAACAAATTACTTTCAATTAGTAATAAAATGTTTTATAAAGCTCCAGTCCTTGGTACATTATGCCTGGTGTTGGTTTAATGGTTAGTGTGGTGGGCTTTGGATCCCAGGGTCCTGAGCTCAAATCCCGCTCAGCTGTTGAATTAATACCAGGTGGGATTAGCTCGGCCTGTCATCCTTCCGAGGTCGGCAAAATGAGTGCCAGAATGCTGGTATACTGTGTCGGAGTGGTGACCCGTTCAGGATTGTGCCCACTAGCCAAGGAGACTGCTTAAGCAGCACCAACGCTCTCCACAGAGTATGGTCCCAATCTCCTACTCCTCCTCCTCCTTGGTACATGTAACTGATGCCCGCCATTCCTCATCCTCCCCCATCCTTTTATCCCTACTCCCCCTCCTTTCTTCTTCCCACACTAACTGGTTACATGTATCAGGCTAGGTGTGATGGGACAAATTCCCATTAATGTTGTTATGTTTCCAGGGATAGGGGTTTGAGATATCACCATAGAGCAGATAGGAATGTATGGAGTAGCATGGTCAATGTGCGAGTGGATAGCCATCTTGATGTAAAAGTAGGGAAATGATAGCTTAATGATTGTCTTGTTTGCATTTGTGCCACACAGAGGGTATAAGTAGTTAGGGATTATGGTTTAGAAAATTGTGTAAAACCTCTATGTAAACCTCTACCGGGAGACGCCGGGAGACTTGGCATGAAACAGGCAGGGGGCAGAGCTATGAATGCCTCCCGATGGGCGGAGCAATGGATTGCCTGAGATGAGTGGAGCACCATCCAGAGAGGGGGGTGGAGTTATATATTCCTTCAAAAAGGGGCGGAGCGGGACCGAAGAAGGAGACGGAGGAGTCAAATAGGCAGTTGGGAATGAGAACCTTGGAGATGGCTGAGGAAAAACAGAGGTCTGGTCTGAGGTGAATGGGGAAGTTGGTTGGAGGAGAGCAGAAACTGAGGAGTTTGGAGGAGGATCACAGTCTTTGGTGGAGAACAGGGAACCGAGATGTTCATGAGAAGAATTGTCTCTGAGAGGAGGTTGTCCTGCCTGCCTGCCTTTTTGTCGTTCCTGCTCTGCCCCGTCCCTGGAGCCTGCCATGTGCCATCCACACCTGTTCATCTCCCCATCGTTCTGATCGCCTCATCGTCGTCGTTGTCCCTGCTACCCCAGAGCAGAGTCCTCCAGTTTTTGTTCCCTTCCCGTCTGTAACCGAGTCCGGTTTGAGGCACCTTCGTTTTAGATTTTTAGTTTCTCCTATTTATACTTAATTATTCATTTTATATTTGTGTCCCCTTTCCGTCCCCACCACAATCTGCCATCATCTCCGTCGCGATTGAATCATCCCTGGTTATTTTTATTAATGTGGTTCAGGAAATAAATTGATTGAGTTGAAAGCCTCCAAGGTTTCTCATGTCTCTCCTCATGATGAGGGCGCGCATTGTCTGCCATCAATTCAGAATGTCTCTATAGGAGTTAATCTGCTCAGGACATCATGGGACTTTAAACCTCCCACTGTGACGAGCTCGACGTTAGTCGAGCCCTTGACGCTACAATATTATGATGTCACTACTCAACAATACTAGTTTTGGCAATACCACAATACTCGACATCACCACTCGACAATGCCACAATACAACAAAGTTTTACTGAGTATACAGGTGCCCCACAGAAAACCAGGAAATTTGGTGCAGTTAGTCGAATTAAAAAACTCCAGCAAAATTTCATGGCATTTCTTCAGTCCCCAAGTTGGATGTTCTTTCATAAAGAGAACAATCACGGTGAAATAAAATAAAAAAGCAGTGAGAAAATTAATATGCGAGTTTATTGATATGGTAAAATACGGCAAAATAAATCTCAAAATCTCAAATTTCCTGGTTTTCTGTGGGGCACCCTGTAGTTATGGAAACGTCACATCCTAGTTGTTCTGAATGGTCGGAGCTGGAGGGAGGGGGTAGGAGGAAAGTGTTCGGGACTCCTACGGGTTTCCCCCACGGCCGCCGCAACTGAACGGAAGGACTCGGTCTATGTTGAACACGCTGACGGGCACTCTCATGCAGACTTGTGTTTATCAGAAGACATTTGACTTATCAAAGCAGATCCTCCAATGTTTGACACATCGAAGGTCTTCCGGCAATGATTGCACCTTGCCTTGTCACCGAACTGTCCTGACAAATCCAACTTCCGTATTGCAGATTGGTGAGCCATGTCTCTTGAAATTAGCACTTTCCCGACATAAATGTTGTCTCACAACCTGAGTCAACAAAGTCAACAACAACAAAGTCACCAAAATGTGTGATGAATATAATGTATGCAGGAATTCTGTGATTTTATTGACCAATAATAAATGTAACCAGAGTAGAAATAATCAGGAACCCTAAATCAACGTAGTTATGGGGCAATGACTTTGGATTGGCAGCAAGGTTCCTGATACTGATTTGCTCTTTGAGGAATGAATGACATCATGGAATATATTATTACGGCGCCGGTGCGTCGGCCGCGAACCGACCGCTCTGATCTCATGGAATATAGATCGCCGCCAGGATAACTCCGAGTCGACGGGTCCTTGTACAAGAACCGAAATATGCCAATGGGCAGACCACGTGGGGTAGGGTCGATTGCCAAACTTCAATATACCTAAATACCCACGTGATCCAACTACCGGGGTATTCCACCCTCGACGGAACTAACCGCTGAGGCGAGCCTGTCCCGTGCGCGATTCCGAGCGGCTTAATCGCCGAGAACCGTCGGTCCAAATATCCCCCTTTTTACGGCAAACCAATAGCTCTCTAACTACCAACACACAAAATACTCAGTCAATGAAAGAATAGACGCGACGAGCTGAAAACATTTAACAATTGGGGTATTTATTAATAATAATGGGGAACTAGAGAAGCACGCAAGAGCAGAACTCTTCCGACTATACGAAATGCAATACAAAGATTTACAGCACACAATGCACTTAACAATTTCCTACTTATTAGATGGGCCCACGGACACACGTTCGCGCACACACACACCCAAAAAATGGTGGCTGAGGCCTTTAATAACGAGGACAGGTGAGCTGAAACAAAGAACCTATCTTGAACCTCTCGACCTCGAGTGGTCTTCAAGTTGTTCGGACCCGGGCTCCAGCAAGAGCGAGCTAGATCCAATCGCCGTGAGCCGTGATCCTTCCTGAGCTCCTGCGAATCCTCCCACGCTTCTCAACACGTGGTGGTGAGACGAGGCGCCGCTCCATCTCGTCGATGTGTCGCTTCCCCAAGGAACCACCTCCAAGAAGAGGTCGATGAGTCGCACCAAGCCGGGAACCAAACGGAGAACAAAGAGCTCCATGAACCAAGAAGAAGAAGAAGAAGAAGAAGCAGAAGAAGCAGAAGCCACCATTCGCAGCTCGAGCCGAGCAACTGGCTCAACTTTCTTCCAAACAAAGCAGCTCTCCAAAAGCCTACCGAGCCAAGCAGGACGCGAAGCTCTGCTGAACAACTCCTCTGCAGAAGCAAAAAGCTTCCGAAGGCCTCAACCCTAACCCAAGCCAAGCAGGACCCGACGGCCTGCTGAACGACGCAGTCCCGAATAAAGAAAGGATCAACTTTATCCTTCTCCGCCCCTCCACCGCGCCCGCGCCCAGCTTAACTCATGCCCTCGTGATCCATCCCCCACTCAACCACGGGTGAGAGGGAGTTGTTGACGTCATGAATCACGGGACGGCAGGGCTCTTCTTCCTCTTCACAGAAGAGGGGGAGGGACGTCTCCATTGTTCACTCCCTAACTATTCATTAATCCGCAGCGCATCTAATCGATTTCTGAACATTTAAACAATGGAAGGTGAGCTATCTAGGGAACAAGCACTTATCGACATGGCTGACTAAAGGAACCTGTATGTTGTGTGCAATCGAATTCCAAATTCGTAACACCATGCAGAATTGACTGTCAAAAAAAAAAATAGATAAGACTGATTTTATTGCCATTGTTAAATCATTTTGGTATGTTTTTCCGTTTTAAAAAAAAAAACACATTTTATGGACTTGTCTTCATTTTCCAGGACTTTCAAGGTCCTCAGCTAAATTTTGTCAAATTCCAAGACTTTCAAGGCCTGGAAATCCAAAATCCAAATCCATTGGGATGATACTCGGTAAAGTGTGTTCATGCTGCAAAAGCAGTCTCCTGGGATATTGGGCACAATCCTGGATGGGTTACTACTCCAACAAAGGACTCAAATGATTAAATCATCCCAGCAAGCTAGTACTCATTTTGCTGACCTTGGAAGGATGGCAGGCTGAGTCAACCCACCCATCCATTGGGACAATACTTTCTACAGAGCGTTGGTGCTGCCGAAGCAGTCTCCTTGGATATTGGACACAATCCTGGACAGGTCACCACTCCGACACAGGATTCCAGCAAGCTGGTACTCATTTTGCCGACCTCAGAAGGATGACAGGCAGAGTCAACCCCACCTGGTATGAATTCAAGAGCTGAGCAAGATTTGAACTCAGGACCATCATATCCCAAACCCACCACTCTAATCATCAAGCCAGCACAAGGCATGCCTGGAAAATTAATGTTGAAATTCAAGGGTTTCCAGGTTTTCAAGGACCCCAGTGGATGATCTCGTTCCAAGCATACAATACGTCCTTCAGCCACATCCTTTTATTTAGGCAGTGTATAGGAACCAGACTGCTGCCTTAATCACTCCCCCCCCAAAAAAAAAACCTGGGTTCAGAACATCGAGGAAAAAATGCATACTGCTTCCATACATATATAATACATCATGGTTATGGAGCTCAAATAATTCCAATTGCACCTGCCAAAAGGCTGACACCAGAGGCCTGAAGCCTAATAGGCGTCAGGGGCCTTGTGAAGACGATGGTACTATCAGCTCCCACCTTTCAATATTTGGTGTTCCATTTAACAGTCGCTTTGGTTGGTTTACACTGAACAGAAAACTTAAAGGGAGGATATGGCAATTGCGAATATATCTCTTCCAAAGAAGTATTGGGCTTACCATAGCACCAAAATGGTGGACGTATTATTATTATTTTTTTGGTTACCATTGTGGTTACCATTCAGGACAGCTGTCCAACCAATGGGTATATAGCAGACATTTGTGCACATAAATACTTGCCATATTTTCTGGTATATAAACTACTGTCATGTATGAATCACACACCTGTTTTTCACCCTCAAAATAAATGAATATATTGATCATTAAATTTGCTTATCAAGATCTAAATACGTTTGTACATTAACTTTGGATGGAACAAAGTGATGGAGGTATCAACATGCTTACTCACATTTCAACTTAATTTCATCGAACAGTTTTATTCTCATTCTCATCAAGTTGAAGAGAGAGGAGAGGACACCAAGAAGTATATATTTTTCTTTCTTATTTTTTAATATTATAGAGAGGATTTTTTTTTGTGACTAGAAAAAGGAAGAATAGGGATTCATACCAGTATCATAATATTTCTTGTGGATTTCTGGTCCTGAAAATGGCCGTTTGGGGCTGATGAAGCTTTTCAGCCCAACCCGAGGAAATCCTAGTCAATACTTTCCTTGTCAAAGATGGCACGTACGGTAACTCCTTATCCGAATCAGGTTGGAGCAAGTCCCCATTGCTGTCACCGTTAAGTGCAGCGTCCTCCTCCAAAAATGATGTTTTCACCTCTGTGCTGTCCATGTTATTGGAGATGCAGCATTTCAGAAATGCTAATTTGATGATGCTCGATGTTATCTCCTCCCACACCTTGACGATCCAGCCGCAGATCATCGGAAGGTCGACACCTTTCCCATCACCCTGCTCCTGGTGTGGGTCTTCACCCCAATCATTATCCAGTCAGTACAGCAGCAACATAGCCAATCCTTGAATGGCTTGTTGATGGACAAATAGATGGGCTGCAGGAGCGATGTCACCCCACCTGGAATGATGACGACATTGGTGTTGGGCTGACGGAGCAGCACTTTGGTGGAGTCAGTCTTGTGACAACTGAACACATCCAGGACTAGCATACTCCATTGTTGGAAGAAACTGTTGTTGGCTTTTTTAATTTCCGCACATGATACAAACTCTTATCCTGAACCGATTTTCAAAATATAAATGGTGGAATTGAGCTTAACAGCAGTTCCGACTGCTAACAAAAAAAATATAAATAAGTGTTCACTTGAAATATGATTGAAATTCAGTATTGATTGTTTATGAGGCTAATTTTTTTCTACACCTGAGTTCTAACCACACCCTCCATTATATATCTCTACTAAAAAAGGGTGTGTGTGTATGTGTGTGTGTCACCACCATAACTCCAAAATAATAAAACCCAGCAGCCTCAAAAACTTTGCATACACACTAAGAAACATCCAAGGAAGTGCAGGAGTGAAAATTGGGTGGTTTGTTTAATTAAAACAACTCTTTTGAAGATAATTAACAGTCTTATTAAATTATATCCTTCATCAGGCGATACTCGGCCACCTCGCTCTCTGGGCTCTTTAGGTGTTTCCTGGGGAACCTCGCTGGGGTCTGAGGCCACCATGTTTTTTAGCTTGCTCAAACTGACCTTGACTTGGAACAGGCTGCAACGATTTCTTAACGATAAAGTTTATTTTTCACTTTGCTCACTCATCTTGAATGCCAGTTCATCAAAGCCATAAATTGCTGCATACATCGCTTTTGGAAGTACAATAAATTTTCAAATTAGGAGCTTGGAGCAATTTCATGCATTATACGAGACAATTTTCCATGATGGACTCTCATGGACTAATTGAAGTAAATCATCGAAATATTATTTTGGTTTTGAGGATAGGATATTATCCTGTTCTAAATAAGTATTGAAATCTGTGGAAAATCTGATAATTTAAAGAAATAACTAGTCTTATAACCAGCAGGGTGGGTCGCACCACGTCACCCCGACCGAGCGGGTCGCGCCCCGTCACCCCGACCGAGCGGGTCGCGCCCCGTCACCCCGACCGAGCGGGTCGCGCCCCGTCACCCCGACCGAGCGGGTCGCGCCCCGTCACCCCGACCGAGCGGGTCGCGCCCCGTCATCCCGACCGAGCGGGTCGCGCCCCGTCACCCCGACCGAGCGGGTCGCGCCCCGTCACCCCGACCGAGCGGGTCGCGCCCCGTCACCCCGACCGAGCGGGTCGCGCCCCGTCACCCCGACCGAGCGGGTCGCGCCCCGTCGGTTGGTGTGGGTGACTAGGATTTCTTCGGGTTGAGCTGAAAAGCTTCATCAACCCCAAACGGCCCTTTTCAGGATCACAAATCCACAATAAATATTATGATACTGGTATGAATCCCAATTCTTCCTTTTTCTAGTCAAGAAAAAAATCCTCTCTATAATATTAAATTCACCAAGTGGGTCGGTGAATTGTTGTGTAGATGATGCTCAATAAATTTCAGATTTTTCCAATTCAGCGTTCTACTTGACGAATTTTCACCGGGATACCGCTTAACTGATGACGTCACGAAAAATCACCCCTCTTCCCCATTGGGAGGTCATTACAATGTATGAAGCGAAATATTTTTCCATTGCACAGTTTGAAATACAGAGGTCGAAAGTTTATCGGTTTTTTTCAAGATGGCGCCCATACCACATGACCTTTGACGTCACAATTATAAACTGAGTATGCTATCAAAAAAGATATGTACAATGGTGAAAATTCTGTGTCGATCGGACTTATCGTTCCAGAGAAAATGATTTTTAAAGCGAAGGAACCTGCAAATTGCCGGCAAAAAAAGAATAAATAAAAAATAAACAGAAGGAAAACAATAGGTAACCCAGTCCATTTGACTGGGTACCCTAATAAACAGAATAAAAACAATAGGTTGCCCAGTCCATTAGACTGGGTACCCTAATTAGCACCTTTTATTGGCAATGTACTAAACTTAGAATTCACATCTCCCCTCAACAACCAGTACATTTATATCTAATATCCAAAGCTCATTCGAACGACTGACTGACTGACTCACTGATATTAACGTTCGGTACCTTCCGAGTGATGTTGAAAGCTGAATTTTTTCATGTTGACGGACAATGAAGCAGATACACTCGGGGAAAAAAAAGAAAAAAATCACAGAATAGTTGGAAAGCATCCATAAGTGAAAATATAAATTAATTAATAAAAATGCAGGTGAGGCAATGGGGAAGCACGGTTCTTTATTGCTTACAATGTGTAAGCATACCCCACTATAATTTATACACATACTGTACTCACATTCTAATAGTACATAATTTATAGATGTACTGTACTCAACTTTTAATTGTAGAAACTTCATGCATGTACTTAAATTCGAATAGTACACTTGTAGACGCTACTGTACTGAAATTATAATTGTTCGTACTTTATACACACTCACATTCTAATTGTACATCTCATCTATAAAGCTCTTTCTAACCACTCACTGACCGATGTTAATGTTTGTTACCTTCCGGGTGATATAGAAAGCTGAATTGTTTGCGTTCTGATTAACATTGAAGTGGGTACATCAGGGAAATAAAAAAAATAAAAAAAATATCGCAGAACCATGGGAAAGCATCCGTTAATGAAAATATAAATAAATGAGAAAAATAATAATAAATGCAGGTGAACGACCCAAAACAATGGAGAAGCACTGTAATTTTGCATGCCAACGGACATCGAAGCCGATACACCGGGGGTGAAAAAAATAATAAAATCAGAACTGTCAGAATGTGTTCATAAATGAAAAAAAAATAAATGTAAGTGAGCGCCCGACACGGCTATTTCTTGCTTATGACGTGTAAGCATATCCCGCTGGTATAATAAACAACTACTTCCAGAATCGAATGATAGGTCTGCAAGCGTTTAAGATCACACTGAACCAGCACATCACCTATCAGTCACTCATTGAGAATTTGTGACAAATATAGTGCATCTGTGGCTCCTGTTAGTTTCTTAGCAGTACTGCATTGTACTTGATTATAAATTATGGAACAGATAAAATAAGTATCACCAAATGGCTATGCAGAAATAGCCGGGCAGTCGAGTGTAAGGATTATTATGCACATCGGTGTGCTCAATGTCTTGAAGAATGCAATCACTCCATGTAAGTTTAAATGTGCTCAGTGAACATATAAATAATTATTTTGAAAACTGAAATATTCATTAAATGAGAAAACCACTCAAATTGGCAAATGCACATATTCTCACCTCCCCCACTGCGGTAGCACAGGTATGGAAATCGCCAAATATTGCCGAGTCCCACAGCCGCACCGATGCACGCCAGCGTGAATTCCACCTTGCGAGCCCACATTTCCCGTGGCGGTTCATGGTACGTGTCTTTTACGTGCTCCATTGTGTTACATATAATGAGGAATGCTTTTGAGAAACCAACTTCCTTCACTCTTGCTGCTATTAAAGAGACAAATACAATAGGAGGAAGAGAGGGGGGAGAGAGAGAGAGAGAGAGAGAGAGAGAGAGAGAGAGAGAGAGAGAGAGAGAGAGAGAGAGAGAGACAGAGACAGAGAGAGAGAGACAGAGACAGAGAGAGAGAGACAGAGACAGAGAGAGAGAGACAGAGACAGAGAGAGAGACAGAGACAGAGAGACAGAGACAGAGACAGAGAGAGAGAGAGAGAGAGACAGAGAGAGAGAGAGAGAGAGAGAGAGAGAGAGAGAGAGAGAGAGAGAGAGAGAGAGAGAGGGAGGGGAGGGAGGGGGAGGGAGGGGGAGGGAGGGGAAGAGAGGGGGAGAGAGGGGGAGAGAGGGGGAGAGAGGGGGAGAGAGGGGGAGAGAGGGGGAGAGAGGGGGAGAGAGGGGGAGAGAGGGGGAGAGAGGGAGAGGGAGGGAGAGAGGGAGGGAGAGGGAGGGAGAGGGAGGGAGAGGGAGGGAGAGGGGGGGAGAGGGAGGGAGGGGAGAGAGAGGGAGAGACAGGGAGAGACAGGGAGAGACAGGGAGAGGAGAGAGGATACATTTTTACAGAGCAATAACTATGGACCACCACACAAATGGGGTAGTGTGCAATGGTTACTTGGATTTACCAAGTTCACATAAGCACAAGTCCGAAACACGTTTCTGCTTTTCAGCTTTATCAGCAGGACAAAATGGTCAATAATATGAAATGTGAAAAAACCCAAAAACGATTAAAGACAGACAGCATGCTTGGGCTACTATACAAAATAAGACAATTCTCTGTTTGTGTGTACGTCTGATAATTAAATAATTGAAAACGGCTTTCCAAATCTCCACCAAACGCTGAATACGCACTCAGGGTACCAACTACCTCAGGCCAGGTCATGGGCATAAATTAGATCCCACCTCCACACGTGTGGGGAGATTATGCGATGTTTGCCTGTGCAAATGGTTTATTGACCATTGCTGGAGAGGAGGAAAGGGGGCTGGTGAGAGTTGGGAAATGATGCCAATTCTGAAAACCTGTGGCCATCCCAGAGGGAGCAGGTATTACTCGAGCCTAAAATACAGAAACCTTCACTGCCAGTTCCCAATATAGCTTCCTGAATGAGTTGCGAAAGGGATTATTTTTGACAAGACAAGGTAAAAGCAGAAAGAAGCGAGTTATAATAAAAGTAGAAATATCAACCAATCAATATATTCAACAGCACCCATTAGAAAGAAAAAAAAAACTGTCCACCAGGATCAGACGATGGTAACACACGTACCTTTGCGCAATAGAGTCTGGATTGGATGCCTTTTCCGACAGCAAACGTTTGTCAATGGAGTCAGTGACGTACATAAGAGTTAGGATTTGTACGGGAGAAATTACAAGGAGACAATTGATGGGCAACACTCATAAAGTGTTGGAGAGAGGGACACAAGGCAACAGCTCAAACTATAAGAGAACAGAGGGAAGAAGGGATAGAGGTGGCCGTTTAGCTGTGAATCGGGGAGGGAGAATGCTTATGGACTGGGCAGGCCTGGAGAGGAGGAGGGCGGGGGGGGGGGTGGGTCCTAAGACAAGAGGAGTGAAATGATAGATTAACCAAGAGTCCACAAACCTGCCTGTAGTTGGTGAACGTCCAACCTTGGGAGTCAGCCTCCTGCCAGATATAAATTCCGTTTATATACACAAATGAAGAAAAATGTGTGTATGTGTATATATATATATATATATATATATATATATATATATATATATATATATATATATATATATATATATATATATATATATATATATATATATATACATATATATACATATATATATACATATATATATACATATATATATACATATACACATATATATATATATATATATATATATATATATATATACATATACACATACACACACACACATACACATATATTATATATACACACACATACACATATATTATGTATACACACACATGTGCGTGTGCGTGTGCGTGTGCGTGTGCGTGTGATGGCCACAGGTACAGAGTGTATTACGAGGGGGTTAATCCTCGTTAGAACCGGACCTTGGGCCACCGCTCACAATTAACTTTGTGGTGCGGTGGGTTACTTTACAACCACGAACACCAATCCGTTAACCACAAGTTCCAGTGTCCACTGTCTAATTTGCCGTTTAACTCGAGGTCACATGGCTTCCTGACCAGGAAGCGTGCCCTCAGTGATGCATTCAGGCAGGGAGCGTTCTCCTGGCGTCCACCAAAACCCCATTCATCCATCGGACTGCCAGATGATAAAGCATGATTCATCACTTCAGAAAACGCATTTCCACTGCTTCAGAGTCAAATGGTGGTGAGCTTTACACCGATCCAGCCGACGCTTGGCATTGCACATGGTGATCGTAGGCTTGTGTGCGGCTGCTCAGCCATGGAAACCCATTTCATGAAGCTCTCAACGAACAATGCTTGTGCTGACGTTGCTTCCAGAGTCAGTTTGGAACTCGGTAGCGAGTGTTACAACCGACGAGATGATTTCTCTTCACCACACGCTTCAGCACTCGGCAGTCATGTTCTGTGAGCTTGTATTGCCAACCACTTTGTGGCTGAGCTGTTGTTGCTCCGAGACGTTTCCACTTCAAAATTACAGTGCTTACAGTTCACTGGGGCAGCTCCAGCAGGGCAGAAATTTGACAAACTGACTTGTTGGAATGGAAAGTCATTGAAAGTCATTGAGCTCTTCAGTATGACCCATTCTCCCGCAAATGTTTGTCTATGGCGATTGCATGGCTGTGTGCTTGTTTTATAAATCTGTCTGGTTGGTGACGGTTGTGGCTGAAATAGACGAATCCACTAAGTAGAAGAGGTGTCCGCATACTTTTGGCCATGTAGTGTATAACAGTATATATATATATATATATATATATATATATATATTAGTTATAATTGTGGGGGTAGATGGAAGAATCTATTAGGAAGTTTTGCATTGTGTAGAGATGCTAGAACGTCGTCGAGTAGAAAGCAATTCGATGTAGTAAGTAGGGAATCTGTGAGTTTCAGTGTTATGTGTCACCACATGAAGGGTGGTGTGGTGTTAATTAGCCAAGGGAGTAAGAATAAGTTCCCCAGTATGTGATTGCCCTCTGATTTTCCCTATGTTTTTTTTTGTATTTCAAGCCAGGCAATAAAGGTGGGGAACACATCCTTGAAACCACAACAAACAGCCAGAAAGCCACACCTTCAAAGGTTGACAAAAAGTGAAGTCACACCTCCAAAGGATGATTGATGGGTGTGACGTCAGAAGCTATCAGAGCAGGAGAAGCCCCTCCATCCCGGGTTTTGGGGGTGAGGAGGCCATGCCCCAGGAGGTGGAGGAGATATAGCAAACGGGATATAGAGTGCACAGGAGAGGCTGGCACATTGCGAGAGGCTTCTGACAACTGCATAGCATGGGAGATCAGTCACACGTGTGGTTTGTGAGAGGCCAAGAGAGAGGAACTGGATAGAAGAGAGATCAATGTGATCGAGGTTGAGGGCAGGCAGGCTTGCACACGTGTGGATTGTGGAAGGTCTCCACCTGGGTAGAACGGGAGATCGGCAGAGCCCACACACGAGGTTGGTGTGAGGAACATAATGCAGGTGGCACCTCAGGAAAGAGGAAGGCTGGCACATTTTCAGCCTTCGTGTGAAAGCCGCTTGCGGATTGCCTGTTGTACATCTGCCCTGCCACGAAAGAAGTAACGGCGCCATTTGCGCGCGTGTGCATGTGCTGGTGGAAGCGCCCCCCCCCACTCCAAGTTCGACAAGGATGAGCTCTGGGGTAAGCTGAGTTCCAGTATACTTGAATTTGGGACCCTTTGGTTGCACGAGCTCAACCGAACAGCGGAACGGCTAAAACCAACGCAGAATGGTAGTACCAAGTCCCCTAAGTACAAAAGGAGCACTGACAGACAACTTGGTTGCTGGGCCCCAAGGACAGATGCTCCCTAGTGGGGCATTCAATGTCAAGTGTACACATTTTTCAGCGAAATTTTGACACCGTCTTAGATTTCACTCTTTTTTGTGCAAGTGTTTGTATCCACAGTAAAACATTATGTGTCAATTTTCAGACCTGGAAGCGAATCGGCGCCCATTTTAGCCCCCCCCCCCCAGATATGGGCATCCCCGGTTGACCCACAATCTTCCAGTGGCCATATCACAGGTTGTAGTGGTTCGATTTGGATGAACTTGGTATCAAAATGCTCGTAAAAGCGACATCTTTCGAATCGCATCAAGTAAAATCACTCCGAAACTAATTCAAAAAGTTATAGTGTGGGGTGCCCTTTGACCTTGCCCTCCCCCCAGCCAAACCGATGGTCCCGATTTTTCCATGTGACAATACCCCTTCATATACTCCAACACATCAGCATAAATTAAAGTGGGATTTCAACGGGTTCAAGTTTAATCATGGTTTTATTGTTCGGGCTCCACATACGTCACTAATTCTTGATTCGACATTGAGCGACGTTTGCCGTCATCGTTCCAATGACGTCACCTGCTGGCAGGCGACGTTATGTCTGAAATTGACAAATATATATATATATATATATATATATATATATATATATATATATATATATATATATATATATATTTCTTCTTCTTCTTCTTTCGGCTGCTCCCGTTAGAGGTCGCCACAGCGGATCATCCGTATGATCCGCATAGTGATTTGGCACATGTTTTACGCCGGATGCCCTTCCTGACGCAACCCTGGTCGCCTCTTACAACACAGGGATATGGTACACACCGGCCCAGTACACTGGTACTCATTTCGCCGACCTCGGAAGGATGACAGGCTGAGTCAACCCCCTGGTGTATTAATTCAGTGGCCCAACGGGGCTTGAACTCAGGACCTTTTGGATCCCAAGCCGCTGCCCCTAACCACTGTGCCAACACCAGGCATATATATATATATATATATATATATATATATATATATATTCTAGAAGAAGAATCTTCCCAAAAGAGCCTGGTTTATAGCAACACCAGGCTTATATATATATATATATATATATATATATATATATATATATATATATATATATATATATATATATATATATATATATATATATATATATATATATATATATATATATATATATATATATATATATATATATATATATTGGTGAGAACAAAGTATTTGATACAATGCCGATTTTGCAGGTTTTCCCACTTTAAGCCCGGTCACACCTTGACGTTTTAGCCAGCGATGGCAACGTATTAAAATGTATGTAAAACGCTGGCTGACGTTGAACTTTTGATGTTTTTTTTTTAAGATTCGGACGTATTCATAACGAGTTGGTCGTATGCATAACATATTAGTAATGGACACAGAACGTTTCGTTGTGTTATAGATAACTCATACCAACGAATGCTGAACCTGTTGTCGGCCTACACAACCGATGCCCAACGATAGTCTAACTTCGGCATAGCGCGTTGCACGCATCGCCGACGATGTCGTGACGTAGCCTATTAAAAGGCTGACGCACAACGATTCGAATCATAACTGCCGTAGAAATGGAAGTGTCAACATCGCGGTCACACCTTGGCGATCTTGCCAGCGTATGCCGACCTAAGATAAATGTGTCTAAAACGTTGGGGCACGTCAAATACGGTATGAGTAAGTTTGGTATACGTGAGTACAATGCTAAAGTACGCTATCATACGTCGTAGTAAGTAGAGTACGTCAAGAAATTTTAAACATGTTCAAAATTTTACGACAAGACAAGGACTAACAGCCAAGCTAGACATCGAAGTGTGAACATCCTCGTCATGCCGAAGAAAAGTTTGAAGAATGCTGCAAATAAGTGTCCTGGCCATGGCCGTGGACGCTGACGCAAGGACGATCCATTATACAGACGTCTTTCAGCCTATGAGTAACTTAAAAGTAGCGTCTGCCGATGTGTGGCAACGATCGCGTAACGTGCCAACAACACGTTAATCATAGGTTAGAAATAAGTTTCGGTTACGCTAAACATTACGTCGGCGTGTCTCAACTTGTGATTAACTTACAAGTAGCATGTGTTGATGTCTGTCAACGATCGCAGACCGTGCATACAACTTGTGGCCAGCGTAGCGGAACGTGTGAGTCATACGCCGGCATACGTCGTGAAATTTCAAGCATGAAAAAATTTGAGGACAACCGAAAAGTACGTTTAAAGCCAGCGTACAACGATGTATGGCAGTGTTTTTCAGCGTGCTCTCAATGTTATCAAAACGTACCCATAACGTATTCAACGAGTGCCAGCGTTTTAGAAAAAAAATTCAAAAAAAAATCGGCATACGTTGGCTAAAACGTCAAGGTGTGACCGGGCCTTTACAAAGCACGAAGAAGTCTGTAATTTTTAATCATCGGTACACTTCAACTGTGAAAGATGGAATCTTAAACAAAAATCCTGAAAATCACATTGTATGATTTTAAAATAATTAATTTGCATTTTATTGCATGAAATAAGTATTTGATCATCTCCCAACCAGTAAGAATTCCGGCTCTCACAGACCTGTTAGTTTTTTCTTGAAGAAGCCCTCCCATTCTCCACGAATTACCTGCATTAACTGCACCTGTTTGATCTCGTTATCTGCATAAAAGACAGCTGTCCACATTCAATCAATCAGACTCCAACCTCTCCACTATGGGCAAGACCAGAGAGCTGTCGAAGGACATCGGGGACAAAATTGTAGACTTGCACAAGGCTGGGATGGGCGACAGGACAATAGGCAAGCAGCTTGGTGAGAAGGCAACAACTGTTGGCGCAATTATTATAAAATGAAAGAAGTTCAAGATAACAGTCAATCTCCCTTGGTCTGGGACTATATGCAAGATCTCACCTCGTGGAGCCTCAATTGTCATGAGAAAGGTGAGGGATCAGCCCAGAACTACACGGCAGGACCTCGTCAATGACCTGAAGAGAGCTGGGACCACAGTATCAAAATAAACCATCAGTAACACACGACGCCATCATGGATTAAAATCCTGCAGTGCAAGCAAGGTCCCTCTGCTCAAGCCAGCGCATGCCCAGGCCTGTCTGAAGTTTGCCAATGACCGTCTGGATGATCCACAGGAGGAATGGGAGAAGGTCATGTGGTTTGATGAGACCGAAATAGAGCTTTTTAGTTAAAACTCCACTCGCCGTGTTTGGAGGAAGAAGAAGGATGAGTACAACCCCAACAACACCATCCCAACCGTGAAGCATGGAGGTGGAAACATCATTATTTGGGGATGCTTTTCTGCAAAGGGGACAGGAGGACTGCACCGTATTGAGGGGAGGATGGATGGGGCCATGTATCACGAGATCTTGGCAAACAACCTCCTTCCATTTACAAGAGCATTGAAGATGGGGCGTGGCTGGTCTTCCATCATGACAACGACCCGAAACAAACAGCCAGGGCAACTAAGGAGTGGCTCTGTAAGAAGCATCTCAAGGTCCTGGAGTGGCCTCGCCAGTCTACAGAGCTGAACCCAATAGAAAATCTTTGGAGGGAGCTGAAAGTCTGTGTTACCCAGCGACATCCCCGAAACCTGAAGGATCTGAAGAAGATCTGCATGCAGGAGTGGGCCAAAATTCCTGCTGCTGTCTGTGCAAACCTGGTGAAGAACTACAGGAAAGGTCTGATCTCTGAAATAGCAAACAAAGGTTTCTGTACCAAATATTAAATTCTGTTTGCCTGATGTATCAAATACTTATTTCATGCAATAAAATGCAAATTAATTATTTAAAAAATCATACAATGTGATTTTCAAGATTTTTATTTTAGATTCCGTCTTTCACAGTTGAAGTGAACCTATGATAAAAAATTACAGACCTCAACGTGCTTTGTAAGTGGGAAAACCTGCAAAATCGGCAGTGTATCAAATACTTGTTCTCCCCACTGTATATATATATATATAGAGCCTGGTGTTAGCGCAGTGGTTAGGGCAGCGGCTTAGAATCCAAAAGGTCCTGAGTTCAAGCCCCGTTGGGCCACTGAATTAATACACCAGGGGGTTGACTCAGCCTGTCATGGTTCCGAGGTCGGTGAAATGAGTACCAGTATACTGGGCCGGTGTATACCCCGGTTAAAATAGGTGTACCATATCCCTGTGTCGTAAGAGCCGACCAGGGTTGCGTCAGGAAGGGCATCCGGCGTAAAACATGTGCCAAATCACTATGCGGATCATACGGATGATCCGCTGTGGCGACCCCGAACGGGAGCAGCCGAAAGAAGAAGAATATATATATATATATATATCTCGATATACAGTAGACGCCGCTTTATAAACCTACGGTGATAAAATCCAGCCACTTATTGTCCCCAAAATGAGTTGGAACGGAATTTTACATAGAGAAATCCGCCGGATAATAAATCCACCCACCGTTTAATAAATCCACGTGCTTGGCACATGCGCGGTCTCAACCTAAGCTTGATGTAGTATGTGCTGCTTGGGGAGTGTTTAACTATGGGAGAACTGGAAAATCCTAACGCGCAGTGTCAGAGTGGAAATCCCATTGACTGCAGCCTTGTGCAATGATTTCCAGCTCACTCTACGCTTTCACTTTTCATTCGTCACAGCGGGTGAAGCGTGTACTGTATGTGTTTATTGCTTGCGCCGGTTGGTTGAATTCTATCTCTCAGCATTTTTGTACTTTAAATGTGACGAGTTGGGTTGTGATTTGGAGTCAAGATGGCGACCACGAGCAAAAAGAGGAAGGATCTATCCATGGAGGATAAGGTGGCCTTATTGGACCATTTCAATGCAATGGCGAAGAGAAGTCAGCGCGAGACTGCAATCGCGTTGGAAATTTCTCATGGTCAGCTCCAGAATCTTACTAAGAACGAAGGCACCATCAGAGCAGAGGTTCAAGAGCGAGGCAGTGTGAAGCGGAAGCGGGTGGGGAAAGACGAGGAAGTGGAGAAAGCCCTGCTTGAATGGTGGGAATTTTCGAATGGGAGGAATATGCCAGTGAATGGCCCGATCTTATGTCAGAAAGCGGAAGTCCTTGCGCAAAAAGCTGGTAATCACGACTTTAGGGCCACTGACGGTTGGTTTTCTCGGTGGAAGAAATAGAATGGAATTGTCTTCGACAACGACGACATTGAGACAACAGGTGAAATTACGGAAGAGGGAATGACCGACCAGCTCGTCGGTCAGATTCTCGAAGCTACCGAGCCCATAGCTGAAGAAGTGGAAGAAGAAAGCGACGAGAAAATCGAGCCGATGCCAACAGCGGCAGAGATGCAGACTGCACTCGCCAAATTGGATAGGGGACTGCAGCTCTCAGGTTTTGCCCATCCCGATTTCCGCCACGTGGCGGATTCCATAAAGGAACATTTGCGCAAAACCTTCCCTCCCAAGCAAGCAACCTTGGAGAGATTCTTTTGAACAATCCCCTTGTCACCGTTTGATAAATCAATGTTTTTGTAGCGTAAAGCAGTGTTTAACGACATTCGCTTTTTGTCTTATCTATCCAGTGGGTGGATGAAAATAGGTTCTCCGCTTAATAAATCCAGCCGGTTAATAAATCCAAACGGCGTGGTCCCATACTGGATTTATAGAGCGGCGTCAACTGTACAAATATATATATATATATATATATATATATATATATATATATATATATATATATATATATATATATATATATACAAACACACACACACACATATTCTTCTTCTTTTGGCTGCTCCCGTTAGGGGTTGCCACAGCGGATCAACCGTCGCCATTTCGCTCTATCCTCCACATCTTCCAACCACCTGCATGTCCGCCCTCACCACATCCATGAACCTCTTCTTTGGCCGTCCTCTTCTCCTGCTGCCTGGTGGCTCCATCTTCAGCATCCTTTTCCCGATATACTCCGCTTCCCTCCTGTGCACATGTCCAAACCATCTCAATCTCGCCTCTCTAACTTTGTCTCCAAACCGTCCTACCTGCGCAGTCCCTCGAATATATTCATTCCGTATCCTGTCCATCCTCGTCACTCCCAATGAGAATTGCAGCATCTTTAGTTCTGCCAACTCCAGCTCCACTTCCTGTCTTTTTCTTCGCGCCACCGCCTCCAAACCATACAACATAGCTGGTCTCACTTCTGTCTTGTATACTTTCCCCTAAACCCTTGCAGCTACCCTTCTGTCACAAATCACGCCTGCAACTCTTCTCCACCCACTCCATCCTGCTTGCACTCTCTTTTTCATCTCTCTCCCTCACTCTCCGTTACTTTGGACAGTTTATCCCAAGTATTTAAACCCATCAACCTTCCCCACCTCAACTCCTTGCAACCGCACCATACCACCACCCTCCCTCTCATTTACGCACATATCCTCCGTCTTACTCTGACTGACTATCATTCCCCTTCTCTCCAGTGCATACCTCCACCTCTCAAGGCTCGCCTCAGCCTGCTCCCTACTCTGCCGACAGATCATGATGTCATCCACGAATATCATAGTCCATGGAGACTCCAGTCTGATCTCGTCCGTCAACCTGTCCATCACCATTGCAAACAGGAAAGGGCTCAGAGTCCATCCTTGGTGCAATCCCACTTTTAACTTAAACCGGTCCGTCATTCCTACCGCACACCTCAACGCTGTCACACTGTCCTCATACATATCCTGCACAATCCTCACATACTTCTCCACCACTCCCGACTTCCTCATACAATGCCACAACTCCTCTCTTGGCACCCTATCATAAGCTCTCTCTAAATCCACAAACACACAATGTAACTCCTTCTGGCCTTCCCTATACTTCTCCATCAACATTCTCAAAGCAAACATCGCATCAGTGGTGCTCTTTCCTGGCATAAACCCATATTGCTGCTCACAAATCGTCACCTCTCTTCTCAACCTAGCTTCCACTACTCTTTCCCACAACTTCATGGTTGGGTTTAACAACTTTATCCCTCTGTAATTTCCACACCTCTGCACATCACCCTTGTTTTTGAAAATCGGAACCAGTACACTTAATCTCCACTCCTCTGGCATCCTCTCACTTTCCAAGATTTTATTAAACAATCTGGTTAACAACCCCACTGCCATCTCTCCTAAGCACTTCCATGCATCCACTGGTATGTCATCTGGGCCAACCGCCTTTCCACTTTTCATCATCTTCATAGCAGTCCTCACTTCCTCCTTACTGATCCACCCCACTTCCAGATTCACTATCTCCACCTCTTCCAACCTTCTCTCTCATTTTCTTCATTCATCAGCTCCTCAAAGTACTCCATCCACCTTCTCAACACACTCTCCTCGATCGTCAGCACATTCCCATTTGCGTCCTTTATCACCCTATCCTGCAGCACATCCTTCCCAGCTCGGTCCCTCTGTCTTGCCAATCGGTATAAATCCTTTTCCCCATCTTTTGTATCCAACTTCTCATACAGCTCGTCATATGCCTTTTTCTTAGCCTTTGCCATCTCTCTCTTTGCCTTTCGCCGCCACTCCTTGTACTCCTGCCTACTTTCTTCATCCCACTGACTATCCCACTTCTTTTTCGCCAACCCCTTCTTCCTTATACTTTCCTGTACTTCCTCGTTCCACCACCACCACCACCACCAACCAAGACACAATAATTTTTCGCAAATGATGCAATATATATATATATATATATATATATATATATATATATATATATATATATATATATATATATATATATATATATATATATATATATATATATATATATATATATATATATATATATATATATATAGCATCATTTGCGAAAAATTATTCTGCCTATTGTGTCTATTGATATTTAAGTGTACATTTTTTGTATAACCATAATCGAATTAAGTTATAAATGTTACAATCTCAGTTTTTGCATGTCTTGCAATAAGCATGGCGACTGAAGATCGAAAGGAGTTCCGAAAATACTGTTGCGATCCGTTCAGCTGCCATAAAACGAAACAACGAAAAGATCTTCACAATGTGTCAAATGATATGTTGATGAAATTTTCTTCAAAGGTGAGAAAAGATGACAGACTTTGTACTTGGTGCAGAAAAAAAAAACTCAGTTGTCACCAGAGCGGACTCAAGAATCATCTTCGACCAGTTTGAAATTATCATCAGAAGGTACTATCGAAGGCATTGCAGAATCGATTTTGACAGATGAGGACGAGGAGGTTTTTGAGGGAGAAGCAGAAGTTGACCTCTTCAACCAGTTGTTATCGATGATAGGCGAAAGCCCATTTGACAAACGAAAGCCGGAAAGGAACCCAGGGTTCGTTCCTGAAAAGCGAAGTAAAGTGGAAGATTCTGTGCGAAAGAAATTAGAACTAGTTGCTGGACCAAGCACTGCGGAGAAAACACAAAATATAGCGTCAAAATGTGATGAAAACTGCATGCCAGATGTGATCAAAAGCCTGAAAGAAAAATACGTTGTTTCGAGCCGTTCAGAGCAAATATATATATATATATATATATATATATATATATATATATATATATATATATATATATATATATATATATATATATATATATATATACTGACAATATTTGCTAGGAATATGAGCATCAGAGGGATGATGAGTGAATTCAGTTGCTCCCAAAGAATAGCTGTGCAAGCCAAAAATTTAGAGAAAGAAAATGGTATGCTGTCGTCTCGAAATCCCAAACAGGGTAAAATATTTCCTGACGAAGTGAAATCTGCCGTAACCGAATTTTACTGAAGTGATGAAGTCAGTCGAATAATGCCGGGAAAAAGGACTGTGTAATAAAGGTGGTAAGGAATGAACATGGAAAAGACAAAATTCAAAAGCACCTGGTACTAAACAATCTCAAGGAACTGTTTCAGAAATTCAAAGAGAAGAACCCTGGCTTGAAAGTTGGATTCGCGAAGTTCGCCATGCTCCGTCCCTCGGAGTGTGTCCTGGCCGGTTCAGGCGGTACACACAGCGTATGTGTATGTACGATACATCAAAATGTGAAACTCATGTTTGGTTCCAAAATGCCACAGGTTGCCGAACTTCCTTGCGATCATCATGTGATAGCACGCATAATTTGTAACGCAGCACAACTGGCATGTTATTTCAGAACTTGTGAAAGTTGCCCATTTCTTGAAGACTTCAAAACCGAGACACTGAGTGCTTATGAACTAGAGGATATTGATGAAATTCAGTTTAAACGGTGGACATCCACCGACAGATCTGAACTGAGCTCCATGGTCTGCCTTTGGAAGAATTCATTAATCAATTCTGTGAATGTGCGGTAAAATTAGTGAGACACGTCTTCATTGCCAAGGCCCAATCCCAGTTTCTGAAAAATAAGAAAGACAAAATAGGTGAAGTAGAATTTGTCATTATTGGAGACTTCTCAGAGAACTATTAGTTTGTCGTACAGGATGCGGCCCAAGGATTCCATTGGAACTGCTCTCAAGCGACAAATCACCCCTGGGTTTACTATTTCAAATCGGATGATGGCAAATTAAACCACGATTCGTTCACGATTATATCAGAATGCAAAACTCACGACGTTGCCTCAGTGCACCTTTTCCGAAGAATGCTCATTGAACACTGGAAATCTAGCTTTGGAAATGTAAATAAATTTTACTCTTTCTCAGACAGTTGCGCTGGCCAATATAAGAATTGCAAAGCCTTCATAAACCTATGTCGTCACAAATCAGAGTATGGTATTGACGCAGAATGGAATTTTTTTGCCACAAGTCATGGCAAGGGCCCTTCAGATGGTGTGGGAGGTACAGTCCAATGAGAAGCAACACGTGACAGCCTGCGTAGACCTTGCGACAGTCAAATTATTTCTTCAAAAGATCTTTTCGCCTTTGCTGAAAATGGCTTTAATGAAATGAAGTTCAGTTACGGGATCCAAGAGACGTATGACGAGGAAGAACGAAATCTGGAAGAAAGGATAAAAACGGCCAAAACCATGGCTGGAACTCAAAAACTTCATGCTTTTATCCCCATTTCTGAAACTGCTCTTCAAGTACGCAAATTCAGCCTTAGCGATCAACACCGTATCAAGTCAGCTATTTCAAAATATACACCAACTTTTAACGAGAAACTCTCAGGTTTTGTCACAGTGCACTATGATGGAAAATGGTGGCTTGCCTGCATCATGGAAGCCTTTCAGGACACTCATGAAGTGAAAGTGAATTTTCTTCATCCAAACAGGCCCGCAAATAGTTTATTTTTTTCTTGACATTGAAGATCACTGCATTTTAGACATTTCTCATATACCTCTTTCCGTAGAACCAAAAACTGCTACAGGTAGAACCTACACAATCAGTAAAAAAGAAACACAGCTGTCAAATAAAACATTGGTTGGCAAAAAATCTTGACTATAATCTGCTAGGAAAAACTCTGACTCGGACGAGTATCACTTCCAGTTCCTGCATGTGCATGTGGAAAATTTATGTACAATATACTAATATAGTGTAATGGAAATCTTGTGTTCAAATATTGTGCCATGTATTGTGGCGTATTGTGTGTCCAGCACCCGAGTCCCCGAACAATAAAACAATCATCACACTTGAACCCATTGAGATCCAATTTTCATTTATGCTGAGGTGTTGGAGTATATGAAGGGGTATTCTCACACAAAAAAAAAAATCGGGACCATCGGTTTGGCTGGGGAGCGGGGGCTCAGGGTCAAAGGGCGCCCCAAACTATAACTTTTTGAATTACTGTTTCGGAGTGATTTTACTTTACGCGATTCGAAAGGTCTCACTTTTACGAGCATTTTGATGCCAACATCATCCAAATCGGACCACTACAACCTGTGATATGGCCACTGGAAGATTGTGGGTCAACCGGGAGCACCCAAAAATTGGGGGGGGGCTAAAATGGGCCCCGATTGGCCCCCAGTTCTGAAAATTGACACATATTGTTTTACGGTGGATACAAACACTTGCACAAAAAAAAAGAGTAAAATCTAAGACGATGTGTCAAAATTTCGCTGAAAAATGTGTACACTTGACATGGAACGCCCCACTAGGGAGCGTCTGTCCTGGGGGCCCAGCGACCAAGTTTTCTGTCAGTGCTCCTTTTGTACTCAGGGGGCCTGGTACTACCATTCTGCGTTGGTTTTAGCCATTCTGCTGTTCGGTTGAGTTAGCGCAACCAAAGGGTCCCAAATTATGGAGCGTCTCTCCTGGGGGGCCCAGTGACAAAGTTCTCTGACTGTGCTCCATTTGTACTCAGGGGACCCCTTACTAGCATTCTGCGTTGGTTTTAGCCGTTCCGCTGTTCGGTTGAGCTTGCATGATTTTCGCGGCATCTAATTAGCGTCTGTCACTGGTATTCCAGCGGCGAAATCGTCTGTCATTGTTTATACCGTGTTACAAGCTATACAAGTAATATCAGAAACCTACTTGGGGCCGTTCCGCTGCCAGGTTGAGCTTGCGCTGATTATACGATACGGATATTGACCACAGAATGTCAACCCAGCAGCAGCGTTCTGGCAGACGCAGATTTCTGTGGTGAGAATATCATCTGGCATCTTACCATGACGGCAATTGCTCCCCTCTTCGGTTGAGCTAAACCCCGCGGGCTCCCGGTATATAATGGTCAGGGACTGTGCAGCTTGCCTGCTCAGTGGGAAAACGGTCCAATCTGCCCTAACGCTTCTGTAATTGCTGATCTGGCCTTATAGACCCTGGGACCACTTGCAGATGGATACCTGTGGGGAAATCCATGGTGTACCCCACCACCAGCACTACCTCATTGTTATCTATGATCTCCATTCTAAATGGTCTGAGGTCTTCCCGGTGGGCTCCTAATGCCTGGAGTTACAAGTATCCAAAGCTCAGGAAGAGCATTCCTTCAAAATAATGAATCTCAAAATCAGAGTAACGTTCCACAATGCAAGAACAACACCTGGATGTTTTAACGTTCATGGTGATGGTGACACCAAGATGGATGGGAGTGCGGAAACAGAAGTTAGGTTGGTGGAAAGGAGGATGGCGGAAGAGTACTGCATGAACATCAGTTTAAGGCCCACTCATGATTATCATGGTGATGGAGTTTGTCGGCAGGAGGGTAAACATGACAGTATTCTGGAGTGGATGTTGTACAGACAATTTGGTTGTTGTGGCGGAGTGCAAGCGGGAGATGCAGGAAGTACTGGGGAAGAGGAAGGAGGCATTCGGGAAGCATGGGCTGAAGAAGAGAATAGCGAAGCCTGAAGTGATGTGGGTCAGGCAGCAGAAAAAAATAAATGAATATCAGGTTGTAGGGGAAGGCGCTCAGACAGGGAAATAGGTTTGAGTATGTGGATGGAACAGTAACCAGGGTCAAAGGCAAAGGTGCTGAGGAAGATTCAGGTGAGTGCGAAACCATGGATGAGGGTGGAGAGATTGATCACAGACAGTAAAATATCAAGGGAATTGAAAGGGAAGGTTCTGATGTCATGTGTAACGCCGGCCTACCTTTACTGTCTGGAGACAGCAGCACCGACAGAGAGACAACTAGAGAGGATGCAGGTCTGCAAAAACAATTGGGTCAGAAGGAATGCAGGAGTGAAGAGGATGGATAGAAAGAGGCTGGATGAACTGAGGGAGGAGTTCAGTGTGGAAGTCAGCTTGACAGGGAGATTGATAAAAAGCCAGCTGAAGTTTGCTTGTCACATGGTGTGGATGGGGGAAGAGACCATGTTGAGGGAGCAAGGAAGGAAGAAGAGGTAGACCATGGTTGAGTTGGGAGGATTGTGCGAGTGCAGATATCAATAAGGTGGGGGTGGTTGGAGTGTTGGTAACTGAGGAAAGAGGGAAGTGGAGGAGTATCATTGTCAAGGCAGGGCAGAAGTTTGGTACCATGTGACCTCACACCTTATAAATGAATGAAAAGGAAGAGGAGGAAGAAGTCAATTGAGAACATTTTGAGCTGATCGACTTCACCGGTATCATTAATGATTTTGCAAGACGAAAATCCATAACAATAACAAAAAAAAAGGTTGCGAGTACAGTGGAACAAAATAAAAAGTGTACAAGAAGATAATACACTTTTTTTGAAAAAAAAAAAATTTTTTTAATTTTTTATTCCTAATAAAACGTAATTTAATCAAATTGTATCGTATTTTCTGAAAAGCAAGAGCAAGCAATGTTGTTGATAGTTGATACTTCACCGAGAGATCACCAGTGCCTTGACGCCGCAATGCCAGTGTAGTTATTTTAATCCTGTGCCACTGCCAGAGCGAATTGGACCTCGACCCATTTTGAGTTGTTTCTCCATCGACGACACACTCGTTTATCGTGCCTCTTCCAATCGTATCCGAATTTCCACCCTCCAACTCCTTCCATTCCTTCAGCAGTACCTTCTATGAAATAAATAATCAATAAATAAATAATATCAACAGAAAAAGTCAAACGACCCGTCGTACCCTCATGTTTTCATGGTCCGCATTATTACCACATATTCGTCTTCTTCTTCTTCTTCTTCATAACAATCTATTTATATCGTATTGGGATCTTCAGAGACGTGAGGCTCTACATACGCCACGATCCAAACACAATTTGTCAGTCAGTATAAAGACAAACAGGCCTAACAAACTTTAAAATGTACGTTCTTCCCAAGTTCTTTGATAAATCTATTCACGGCTTTGTAGAGTCTTAAAAGGGTACTTGTGGTCTACTCAGTGTAAAAATATCCGGCAGATTTTGGCAGCCAATTCCGATTCGCCTGACAGAGCGAATTAAAGAGCCGCGCTCTCGATGCCTCATGCAATGGGAATTGAATTTAAAAGTTGTGGAAATCTTCAGGTTCCTTCCACCGTGCACATGTCCTTCCCTGTAAGGTGATGCCTGAAATGAAAACGAGAGAAGAACCTTCAGAGTGTAGGCTTTATTCCATTTGATTGAAGCCGCTTCTACGGGCAAACGATGAGATGGTTCAGTATTTGTTGACTCATCGTACTTCTCAGCCAGGTTTTCAGACGCCTGGGTGCGCTGAAGGAGCGATCACCCGAGCAGGAGCTTGCTGGGGAGATCATTGGCAATCGAAGCAACCGTTCAACCTGCGGGAACAATTGGCACACCTCCGGTACCATCTTTTGGGTGATGGCTTGGTAATCCTGAATACAGGAACCAGTGTACTGCTTCTTGAAGAAGAGCAATTCTTCTTTCAGACTCTCTGACAATTCTGGATAAATGGTAACGGTGTCAGGGTCATACTCTCCAGAGAGTAACATCTTTGTGAGGCCGCCGTGCCATTGCAAGTGTGTAGAGGTGAAGTACGTAGTCATGTTCGACGTAGCTGAATCGAGAGCCGTGAAATTCCTCGTTACGTTTTCAGCCGTGTACACTGTATGAATGTGACCGACAGAGCTGCCGTCAGTGGGTGTGAGTGGCCAGCCAGCGCCGTGCGTAGAAGAGAAGTTGCATAGAGGGGGCGACGGTAGTGTACATCATGTACATCATGTACACTACCGTCGCCCCCTATATGCACCGTACAGTACATGTACAGTACATGAGGTATATCTACAGCGTGGGGCTGCATGGTATAATGACAAGAATAGCAACGAAGGCTTATCGCTGCGTATCAACAGCTATTGCTTCATTTTTTGCATTTTTCAAATAGGCATGGGACTCGAAATGTGAGGGGGGGGACAGAATATACTCTGTCCCCACCCCCCCGGATCGACGCCCATGGGTGACCCCCGCAAAACCACGAGTGGGTGGGTCACCTCGATCGGAGCAGCAATCAAATGATGACATCTTCAAGTGAAGAATATATTTACAGCAAAGACACAAACACACACACACACACACACACACACACACACACACACACACACACACACACACACACACACACACACACACACACACACACACACACACACACACACACACACACACAAAAACACACACACACAAACGCTATGCGTGACATATATTATACATATTATATACACACTTGTTATACGTGACAAATTGCACATGTTATATGCACACGTGTTATGCATGACAAATTATACATATAGCTTTATGTTATATGTGACATGTTGCACGTTATATACCCACGTTATGTGTGACATGTTGCACATGTTATATACACACGTTATGTGTGACATGTTGCACATGTTATATACACACGTTATGCGTGGCATGTTGCACATGTTATATACACCCATGTGTGACATGTTGCACATGTTATATACACACATGTTATATGTGACAAATTGCAAGTTATATACGCATGTGTTATGCACGACAAATTATACATATAGCTAGATGTTATACATGACATGTTGCACATGTTATATACACATGTTATACGTGACATGTAGCACATGTTATATACATGTTATACGTGATATGTTGCACATGTTATATACACATGTTAAGGCCCTGTCACACTTTGACGATTTAGTCAGCGTATGTCGACGTATGAAAAATTTGTCTAAAACGCTGGCACATGTCGAATACGTTATGAGTAAGTTTTGTGTACGTTAAGAGCATGCTGGCATACGCTGGAGTACGCTGAAATACGTCGAAGTACGCCGAGCTCGTCGACAAATTTTAACATGCTTGAAATTTTTCGACGTATGCCAGCGTATGACTCACATGTTCGCATACGCTGGCCATAAGTTGTAGGCACGTTACGCGATCGTTGACACACGTCGACACACGTTACTTGCAAGTTACTCATAAGTCGAAACACGTCAGTGTTCCAGACTCCATGCTTTGTTTTGTTTTTTTCTTCGGCATGACGGTGATGTTGACTCTTCGATTTCTAGTGCGGTTATAAATATAATATAATTAATAGGCTGCCGCTCAACGATTTAAATCATGACCGCACTAGAAATCGAAGTGTCAACATCACTGTCATGCCGAAGAAAAAAAAAAACAGACAAAAAAAAAACCATGGAGTCTGGAACACTGACGGGTTCCTCCTGTGTGAACCCCATTTTATATACCAATTCCCCAAAACGCTGCCAATACGCCATTATATGGTAGCTGTAAGTTAGTAACACGTTCAGTAAGTTCTGTGGTCATCCGGAAGAGGTCACATACATCTACATACGTCAATATGCGTTGGAGATACGTTACACATAGGTTCAAAGCACGTTACTCATAGGTTTAAGGCATGTTACTCATAGGTTCAAAGCACGTTACTCATAGGTTCAAAGCACGTTACTCATAGGTTCAAGGCAAGTTACTCATAGGTTCAAAGCACGTTACTCATAGGTTAGAAATAAGTTTCGGGTACGCTAAACATTACCTCGACGTGTTTCGACTTATGAGTAACTTACAAGTAACGTGTGTCGACGTGTGTCAACGATCGCATAACGTGCCTACAACTTATGGCCAGTGTATGCGGAAAGTGTGCGTCATACGCTGGCATACGTCGAAAATTTTTCAACATGCTGAAAATTTGTCGACGGACTCGGCGTACTACAACGTATGCCAGCGTGCTTCAGCGTGCTCTTAACGTATACAAAACTTACCCATAATGTATTTGACGTGTGTCAGCGTATTCGGCAAATTTTTCATACGTCAGCATACGCTGGCTAAAACGTCAAGTTGTGAAAGCGGCTTGACACTTCGATGTCTAGTGCGGTTATGATTTGAATCGTCGAGCTGCAGCCTTTTAATAGGCTACGCCACGTGATCGTCGGTGATACGCTGCTGCGCGCTATGCATAAGTTAGACTATCGTTGAGCATAGGTTGTGAACGCCAACAACACACTCAGCATTCGTTTATATAAGTTATCTATATGTTAAAGAAACGTTCTGTGTATGTTACCACTACATTATGCATACGTCAATCTCATTATGAATACGTCCAAAACTGGAAAAAACTAGAACGGGCACTCGGTAGAGCGCATACCTTCGCCGCCGCAACTTTTTTCTGGGCACATTTGAAAAACGTCATTTTAAAACGTCCATGACGTCACAACCGTCAGTCCGATTGATGTCAAATTTGGTGTGTAACCTCCTTGAAGGCAGTCCAACAAAATGGAATGATAAACACTGAAAAATTAAAAAGTTGAAAAATGACGTCATCTTTTGACGTCATTTTGACGCACTTCCGGGGACGTCACGTCCAATCGCGGACTACCATTCTGAAAGCTCGAAGTTCACTGAACGTTTTAACGTTGGTTTCATGTCAATAGCTCTATTATATCTGAAGCTATGCCTACAAGTATATTTTGACCTTGAGTGTGACCCTGACCTTGACTACAGAGTTAATTGGCAAAACCTGTACATCAATAAACAGATATTTTGGTACTGATCCTAATGCCTGGATTTGGGAGACTTTGGTTGATAAATTATATAGATATTTGAATGTAAAATATCAGGACATTTTAGCCACAATTGAAAAACGTCATGTTCAAACGTCAATGACGTCATAACGGTCAGTCCGATCGAAGTCAAATTTGGTGTGTGACGTCCGTAAGGTAAGTGCTACAAAACGGTATGATCAAAACTGATGAGATCGAAAATTGAAAATTTACGTCATCTTGTGACGTTATTTAGACGCACTTCCGATGACGTTACGTCAAATCCGACACTACATATCCGAAAGGTATCTCGTCATGGAACAATATGGCGGTGGTTGCATGTCGATATCTGTATATGAAGGAAGTTCTGCTCAAAAGAGTGTTTTTGACCTTTTCATGACCTTGACCTTTGACCCGATCACTCCCAAACTCTAATAAAATCGTCCTTGGATACTCACGAATCATCCCACCAAATTTCATGCAATTCGGTTTAATACTTTCTGAGTTATGCGAATAACAAACAAACACACATATTCACAAATAAATAAATACACAGCGACCAAAACATAACCTTTCGCAGAATGCGAAGGTAAAAACACCAATAGTTCAGCGTACGCCAGCGTCTTACATACATTTTGATACCTTGCCATACGCTAGCTAAAACGTCAAGGTGTGACAGGGCCTTTATGCGTGACATGTTGCACATGTTGTATACACGTTATGTGTGACATGTTGCGAATGTTCTATAAACACGTTATACGTGACATGTTGCACATGTTACATACATACGTCATGCATGACATTATACATATTATATACACACGTTATACGTTACATATGGTTGGATGTTTGGTGAGTGGAGAGAGTTGGCTGAGGACAGCGTATCGTGGCTGAGGCAGGTCAGAAGCTTGATGACATTGGACCTCATCCCTTATTAAGGAGAGAGAGAGAGAGAGAGAGAGAGAGAGAGAGAGAGAGAGAGAGAGAGAGAGAGAGAGAGAGAGAGAGAGACAGACAGACAGACAGACAGACAGACAGACAGACAGACAGACAGACAGACAGACAGACAGACAGAAAGAGACAGAAAGAGACAGAAAGAGACACAGACATAGAGAGATTGGAAAACTGACCAGAATCTAAGTTAAGACTTTAAATCGGCAAACATTACCGATCTGCATGAAACAGGTGCAATAACAGATCCCTGCAACTGCAGACCAATCAGCCTCCCAATCATCAGCAAGGTTATGGAATCCATCATTGCTACTGACATTAAATCCTTCCTCTTGTGCTGGAATAGAACTCAATTTCCACAAGTTAGATCAGCATACCAAAGGAGAATCCTTAGTTTCGTATATACAGATGAAGAACATTCAATGATTCACGAAAACATTCGAATGAACTTCACTGAAACAGAAGCCTGAAGCAGTCCCTCTTATACTCACTTGACATTCAAAAAATGGGAGGGTGAGACATTTGGCAATTCAATTCCGGGATGAGCTGATAGGCACGAGACAAAATAACTCACAAATGCAAAACGTGGCCACTTTGGATGGGAGGGAGAGAATAACACAATCATGGCAAAAGTTTGCTTTGTTTATAACCAGGTCATCCTCTTTCTATGCAGCGAGCAAGACCTTTTTCACAGTAAGATATTCATTTATCCCTATGTGGGTCTCTCGGGAAAAGGGAAACGTTACTGCCAGCCAATTTGACTAGAGTACAAAAATTAAATTTATCAAGTTCCAGCAACAATTATAATTGAGACTACATGAATATAATTATTTTTCTTCCACACGCTTCTCCAATGGCTTGATTTCCAATCATTAATTTGGATTCAGACCAGGTCACTTAATCCTGGATATGCTGCTTCTGCTCTCCCAACAATGGCTGGAGATCCTCAATACCAGACAGGAATTCAGAGCCATCTCCCGACACATATCGCTTGCTTTCGATATTGTCTGGCACCCTTCCTTGCTCAGTAACCTCTCTTCCGATGGTATCCAAGGGCATCTCCACTAATGGCTCGCAGACTTCCTTTCCCACCACAGCCAATGTGTGGCCCTTAATGGAGTTTCTCGTCCCCTCTTCCTCTCTACAACAGTGATCAAAACCTGGCATTACAATGGAAGAACTTCCTAATGAGTGGTGAGAACAAAGAAGGTCTCTTTGAGTTCTTATTCAAAGCTTGGCAGAAAGTTGATGCCAGACCCTTGCAGGACATTGTTGTCCACCTCTCTCATGGAATTGGGTGCCACAGGAAATGCATGATTAATGGGATAACATGTACAAACGTCATCTCTGAGCTGTGTCTACTCCGATTAGGAGGAGGCAGACAAGAAAATCATTCTCCATGCCAAGCACAATCCAGAGTCCAGAGTCGATGTCATTGTGATGACTCCGGACACTGACATTGCAATGTTGCTGCTGGGACATTTGGAATATCTCCAGTGTCGAGTTCATTTAATATAAGAACCGGTCTCAAGGGTACCAGTCTCACCCTCAACCTGCTTAAAGTATCGGCACATATCGGCCTTGATTTGGGCAGAGCTCTGATCAGCCTTCTATTTTTACAGCGATGGTATCCTTCATGAAGCTCAAGCAAATTATGGAGCTCAAGCATTTATACATTGAAAACCAAATTAACCCTGTTTAACTCACTTGTCAAATCAGTACTATCATATGGATGTGAGGCTTGGAAGATAAACAGAGGGGACAATCGAAAACTTGACATATTTACGTTCAAATGTCTGCTTATTATATTAAAAATCAGATGGCCATACATCGTATAAAATGAAGAATTACTGAAAAGAACCAAGGTAACGAAGATCAGTGATGAAGTGAAGACAAGGAGATGGAAATGGATTGGATACTTGCAAAGAATGAAAAATGAAAACAACTGTCTGGCAGCATTTCCATGGACGCCCAAAGGAAGAAGGAAAGTGGGATGTCCAAGAACAATCTGGAGAACAGTAGAAAAATAAAGAAAAGAGGTAGGATGAAACCAGGCCAATAGCCAGAAACAGGGCAGACTGGAGAGTTCACACTGCAGCCTTATGGGGCATCAAGAAAGAAAAGATCTGGGAGGCAGCAGTTGTCACCGCTATGCACCATTCGCCCCATTCATATCTTGTGATGACACAAGGTGTCGATGTTTACTGCCGCAACCACAAGCACCTCAGGAAGACTGTTGAGTCTCCTTCATTTATTGCCCCACTCCCAATGGAAGACCAGTTGACAAATCACGCCACAACAATATCTCAGTCACAATATTCAGGTGAACAAACATCCTCAGCTTTGAAGCCTGAAGCATTCTCCACCCAAGCAGTCACACCAGTTATTCCTCACTCTTTTCATGCTGAGATGACACACATATCTCAATGATTGTTGTGTAAAGCTTGAGTCGACTGTGAGAGTTTGAGTTGCCAAGTTAATTACGACTCGACTGGTGTAAATTTGTTGCAATTGTTTTTCTGTGTGTTTTTGTTGTTTTCAGTAATTGGTGTGGGGGTGGAGGGAGGGTTTCTTGTAATGGTACTAATTTTGGGCACTAATGTGAGATTTTGAACGTTGAAGGGGAAGATGTTATGAGTTATCGATGTTGTTGCGGTTGTTGTTGTTGAATGCGAGGATTGATGGGTGAATGCGGAAATAAATACATTGAGGAGGAAGATGTTATGACTTGTTGTTGTTGATGTTGTTGTTGTTGTTGTTGTTGTATATGACGATTGATGTGTGAATACGGAAATAAATACGGTTGATCTTGAACCTTCATCTGGCTCATTACACCCCCACCCCCCACCCCTGCTCCGGCATCTCTGGATGGAGTGGGTACAAGCTGAAAACCAAGCTGTCTCTGCCACAGTTTTGGAATGCAGTGGAGTGGAGTGCAGTGCAGTGCAGTGCAGGACAGGATAGGATGATGAATTTCACCAGAAATGGACCCAGACTTGACAGAACTGCACAACTGGTAATACAGTATTTACTTCTGGTAGGTGTGTGGACCAGCGACTCTTAGCCTATACACTACCCATGTGTTAGTACGTCCAAATGTCTCAAAATTTTCTTCAGGTGAGTATTAAACAATAACGAGCCGAAACCCCATCACAGACGGATTCCATTCATTCGTCCACCCTCACCAGCTCACCCACACTCGAGGGACAAAGACTGGACAGGGCGTGCTTGCCCCCACCTACTCATCCCCCGCCCCTGCCCCATTACCCACCCGCCCTAAAATTTAATTACCCCGGCCCCGCCCCCGCCTCTTCACTCCCTGCCCCCCCATCTCTTGATTCCCCGCCCCTCTTGCCCCTGGGCCCCCGCCCCCTGTCCACTACCTCGCACTCAACCCCGCCGAATTCACCCCAGCCCCCGCCCACTCATCCCCCACCCCATTTCCCCCCGTCTCCCGCTTTCAATTTGCTTACCCCCGCCAAAAAATTTGCTTACCTTGCCCCCCCCGTTTTTGTTGATACAATGCGTATCACAGGGTGTTTTTAAAGTAAATTTACAATATTCTCATTTGTACTACACAAGAACCTTGATTTATGAAAGTTTTTCCAGAAGCAGATTTACCCACAAGATTTATAATAATAGTTGTCATTTATATATGTAATTGTTTATAAAACAAAAAATATATCCCTTAATATCTCATCTTGTTTCACAACAATATATTTATATTTTTCATTCGTGTGCTTCATGTAATCCCCAAATTCCTTTTTACTACATAATCTAGAACAATTATCTCTCCAAAAATTATTTATATCTATTGAATTTAACTTGAATAAAATAAAAGTATTAGCATTGTTTCTGATGGAACGACGAGGAAGTTGAAAGTACGATTGACTAAGATAAATACAATTACAAGAAGAATGTCTCCCTCTTGAGTAGTAGCTGTCCATTACTGTTTGATTTCTCTCATTAACACAGTCATCGAAGATAACCAGGTTCTTTTTTATTTATCCAAATCTTGAGGAGATGGTGTATCATCCGTATTATCATTAAGAATACAAGTTATCGGTTTTGATTTCTTTTTACATCTCTGTGTATCACAAAATAGTTGAATTATATCTTCAATGTGATGATCATTTAGGTTTTTTGAAGTTTAAATCAACCAATTATATCTTCTTTTTGAAGACCAGCATTAAAACCTTGTGAGAGTAGTTAATACTCTGGTTGAAAACTCGACTTTGTGAAAATTATTAAATTTTCATAATCTAAAAAGTTGGGAGTCAGGAGCATCTTCAAAAGTAAGCAGGTTTTTCCACATCCGCTTTAACCAACTATGAGACATCTTCATGAATTTGGTAGATTTTTATGATTGTTAAATTTTTCTTATTTTCCCAAATGGGTAAAAAATCGTTCATTTATATATTTGGAAAACAGGTTATTTAATTTATTATTGGCTTTTTTTACAAACTCTATATTTTATCCTAAGTTCAGGTTTAATTTCAAGATAATCCATTATTTTATTTATTCAATATCTTGTGTTGATATTTCCCTGAAAATCACATCCATGAATAATATTGTGACGTCCACGGGACTTGAACAATCCCGCCAACGTAGAATGAGCCGGAACGATGGAGGCGGTTTATTTGTTTTTTATTATAACCAGAAATAACAAGACTCGGCAAGAAGAGGGATCCGGGGCGATTCGACGGGATGGTGTGGGATCGGGCGTGGGGAAAACACAGACAATTCCAATGAATATACAGTTCTCAATCCCTCTAAGGCGCCAAGCACACACACACACACACAAAACGTAGCTATTTCTGGTGGTCAGGCTGGACCGTGGTGTGGACGCAACTGTCCCTGGATCGGCGTCGGATGAGATGGCCTTGCTCTCGTCAGGGGGACAGGAGAAACCGTGGTGCTGTCGACCTCCTGGTCTTGGCCCAAGTCCGCTCACAGCCGCCAGGGAACCAGTTCTGGCGCCAAGTTGCGAGCAGGAGAGGGAGGCAGGTCTGCCCGCCGTTCGACCACGTACTCCGAGTCAGCAGAACCCCAGAGCCAACCAAGGTGAGGCACGAGGCTCAGCAAGGCTCCAATATATGATCAAGAACACGATCGAATCAGCACAACAACAAGGATGCTCCCCGCGCAACAGCCTCCCCACCAAAAAAAACACGATCTTTTGGTTGTAATCTTCTTCCTCTCCCTCTTCGACCCCGAACAGAACCTTTTTATCCTCCTGTCCTCGTCACTTCCAATCGAGCCGTTTATTGGCCCACCGCCGTCGCCTTCTGCCAATCGTGATCACGGGGCGGAGCCATCCGCTGCACTGTCCTGTGACGTCAAGGCCAGTCTCCAGAGAATACCAAAAAGGGGTTTACGCAGACACACTTACCCTATCCCGTGTCCCTATCTAATTACGTGACAATTATCATTTCCCCCCTTGAAGAAATGAACATTTACTAGACAACTTATCACCACTGAATTACTACTTATTACATCGAGATCCTGGTAAACTCGAACAGCATGGCATACCTAATTAAACATCCTAATTACCCTTTGAATGCATACCCCCCCCTCAAACGTAACACTGCCCCCTCCTCTGGTACCGCTGCTCCTGCAAGGTATATCACAGGCGCTAACGTACCAGCCTTAACACTTACTGACTCACACCTAATTAACCTAACGAAATAAAGTAGGAGGGGCAATGGGCAGCGAGTCGCAGCTAACTTACCTATCCTGCTTAATGTACTACCCCCTTATGGCCTTATCCTCGCCGAAACAATCATTCGTTTTTTTAATTTATTTTATTTTATTTTATCACATGAGAGCACTGAGCGAAGTTGCACTCCATCTTCTGGATCATCGCTCTTGCCCAGCACTCTTCCAGTGATCTGGGGAGGGGAAACAAAAGGTTCCACAAAAACACAACACTTATACTTTACATTCCTACTCTAAGCCTTAACGACACTATTCACAGGATATTTACACTTGACCGCCTCCCCCAGTGGATGCTAATAGACCCAGCGTTACCTGGGGAGCCAATTTCAAATTTGCTTGCCCCAAAATTATGCGGACATCATGCCCTTGCTGCACATGTCAAGTTGTGCGGGATCGAGTGGGACTCATACATCTTCACAACACTCACACCATGGTCATCATCACATTTCTAGGTCATGGTCCTCATTTTAATCATGCATCTGAATCCCGTCATGGCCGTGGGGTGGGTTACCAGAAGATGATGGGGGCATCTCAGGTGCAACCGTGCCCACAGGTAAGCTTTAGTCCAACACGGACGTTTCTCCGCCCCGCTCCCTTTGATTCCCTCCCCCCTGGTAGCCATCAGCTCTAATCCCGTACAACACTCTGGAAGGGGTCTCACTGGCTCCTCTGGCCTTCCTGGGTCGCCAAGGTCCTACCCGCCTTGGTCGCCCAACCAGACCCTCTCCCAGTTGGCTCCTGACACTGTCACCATTAGCCACCAGGGGTGAATATCCTTGAAGGGGGTCGCAATTCACGCTCACCGTGAGCTTCAGCAATCCCTGTGGACAAGCACATCATCCCCACCCACAAAACCCACATGACTCCCGCACCCCATCATCCTTACATGTGACACCTGCATTTCTAACACTTCACTGACCATGACCTTCCCTGTTACCACACCATGCCCAATAAAAAAACAATGTGTGCACCATACATTTCACTTCTTCACTTAAAACAACTCACACAGCACTTCTCACCCGATCCACGCACCAGCCATTGGACAGCCACTCGTGCCCGCTTTGTTTCCATTTACCCACTGTCCTGATTGTCACTCTAAAACCCAGCAGAACTTACAAACCCATGCCAATTTTCCCACAATTCATTTTTTTTTTTTCACCAAAGGAAGGCACTTCGCCACAATCTCACCAGCCATGCATGGCCGTATATGCTCAGCCCAATCTAGTCTCCCCGACCCCCGACAGTGATCTCCGGACCCGACCTATGAAAGGGCATCTCGGATAGACCTGGCGGTTCAGCAGGAGGATTCACCCTATCCGAGTCTAAAAGTCTATTGGAGTGTCCCTCCATCGCCGGGTACCGGCAATATTGTTGCATGTGTCCTCTTCGCCCGCACCAGAAACAACTCCCCATAAAAGGCCCCCGTGAGTATCGGTGAAATGTCTCTTCCGGTTCCGGACCCCCTCGGCCATAATCAAATTGCTCTATTGGCTGGGCAGGACCCCGCCGCTTTGGCACACCAACTACCAAATTACCCCTTATCAAACTTAACAGTTTCTGGCAGATTTCCTGTAACATTTGGGTAATGCCAATTTCTCCCAGCCCCCCTCCCTGATCCTGGATCTCCGCCTGTCGGATCATCACCGATGGCCTCTCTGGAACCCGACCCGGCCGACTCCACGAGGCCAGCCTGGCCGCGCACTCGGCCGCTCGGTGAACGGTGGGTGGATCCTGTAACTTCACTAGCGCTCGGACCTCAGGGTCAGGAAGAGCAGCTAAAAATTTCTCTAGTGCCAGTCTGTCCCACGCCTCCACTGTAAGGTCCCGATACGCGAACCTGACTGATTGGTAAATGTCCTGTGCCAGCTCCTGCACTGTCTCACCCGGCTTTAATCTGCGGTGCTGGAGCTGAGCCCGCACCAGATCACAGTTTGCCGCGAACCCAAACCGACGGCTCAACGCCTCGCAAATGTAGGAGCTGGTCAACATCCCCTCTGCGATCACGTTTAACACATCTGCGGCTGGTCCCCGCAACGTTTCCACCAAATTCCCTGTAAGTTCCCGCTCATTCCACCCGTTTAGGTCGGGAAATGCACTCAAATTGTGTCAGAAAAGCTTCAACGCTCCCTGACCCATCGAAATTTACCAGGGGGATCACTTTTACGGTGGCCCGCTTCTCAGTTTCTCCCTTGTCCGAATCCGGCCCAGGGATCAAACACCCTTGTGGCTGCGTATCCAATTTCGGAGCCCACTGTGGCCAAAGATGTTTTGTGGTGAGGGTCTCATGCGTCAATTTTGCCTCTTGTTCCAAACGTTGAATGGACCGATTCACCTCTTCCTGCAGGATCTTCTGGGCCCGCACAACCTCCTCCAAGGCTCCGTCGTGAGTTTGTAGCTGCTCCTCAACCAACCCGGACACTCTACTTACAAAAGACGGCTCTACCAGGCCTTTATCCAAGACTTCATCTTGGCTCATAATTTTATCTTGTTCGTCCAAACGAGCCTCCAATCCTTTTACGTCCTCCGCCAATTTCATCCCTTGCTTCCTCAGCTCTCCCCACTCTTCTATTTGCAGCTGCATACGAGCATCCAAACAGACATGATGACGTTCAAGGATTTCCTCCACTTTATCAACCCGAATGTTCCTTGCCTCAATTTTATCTACCAATTTCTTCCGCATATTTTCCCCCTCCAATGTAATTTCTACCTTTGTTTCCTCCAATCTGTCCTCGAATTTACTTTGTATTTCCCCCAATTGAACATCCACACACTCCTGCATCTCAGTTTTCATTTTCTCCATCTTTTCCCCCAATTCATCCCTCATTAAATCAATCCGTGCACCCAACTGTTCCCCCATTACCCCCAATTGATCTGTCATTTTTGCCCCATGTGCCATCATTGCACTCATTAAACGTTCCAACATTGTCCAGATCATCATCGTGCCGGTTTCCGGCGCTGCCGGCTCCGTTACGGGCGATGAAGCACGGTCCACGCTTGGAATGGGGGAGGTTCCAACCCTACCCCCGTCTCTACCTTCTTCCCCCGACTCGCTGCCAGACACGTGGCCTTCCTCCTCAAACATCTGCACATCCGCCATGGTGCAGAAGTCCCGTTTGCCGCCAATTAAATTTAATTTGAAAACTCCCGCCAAAATTTTCCCGCGCTCGTGCGCTTTTCTGCAGTAATTTTATATTCCAATTCGTGGCGAGATTTTAATCTTGGTATATTCTCCCGATACCAAATATAATTTAGAGGGGTTCGAACATCCAACACCCTGACACCAATGTGATGTCCACGGGACTTGAACAGTCCCGCCAACGTAGAATGAGCCGAAATGATGGAGACGGTTTATTTGTTTTTTATTATTACCAGAAATAACAAGACTCGGCAAGAAGAGGGATCCGGGGCGATTTGACGGGATGGAGTGGGATCGGGCGTGGGGAAAACACAGACAATTCCAATGATTATACAGTTCTCAATCCCTCGAAGCCGCCAAGCACACACACACACACACACACACACACACACACACACACACACACACACACACACACACACACACACACACACACAAAACGTAGCTATTTCTGGTGGTCAGGCTGGACCGTGGTGTGGATGCAACTGTCCCTGGATCGGCGTCGGACAAGCTGGCCTTGCTCTCGTCAGGGGGGCAGGAGAAACCGTGGTGCTGTCGACCTCCTGGTCTTGGCCCAAGTCCGCTCACAGCCGCCAGGGAACCAGTTCTGGCGCCAAGTTGCGAGCAGGAGAGGGAGGCAGGTCCGCCCGCCGTTCGACCCCGTACTCCGAGTCAGCAGAACCCCAGAGCCAACCAAGGTGAGGCACCAGGCTCAGCAAGGCTCCAAGACACGATCAAGAACACGATAGAATCAGCACAACAACAAGGATGCTCCCCGCGCAACAGCCTCCCCACCAAAAAAACACGATCTTTTGGTTGTAATCTTCTTCCTCTCCCTTTTCGACCCCGAACAGAACCTTTTTATCCTCCTGTCCTCGTCACTTCCAATCGAGCCGTTTATTGGCCCACCGCCGTCGCCTTCTGCCAATCGTGATCACGGGGCGGAGCCATCCGCTGCACTGTCCTGTGACGTCACGGCCAGTCTCCAGAGAATAACAAAAAGGGGTTTACGCAGACACACTTACCCTATCCTGTGTCCCTATCTAATTACGTGACAATTATCATTTCCCCCCTTGAAGAAATGAACATTTACCAGACAACTTATCACCACTGAATTGCTACTTATTACATCGAGATCCTGGTAAACTCGAACAGCATGGCATACCTAATTAAACATCCTAATTACCCTTTGAATGCATACCCCCCCCCCCACCTCAAACGTAACAATATATAACAACAATCCTTTGAACATTTCTCTAATACATTCAGTTTCTTCCCTTGTCAGGAAAGGTGTGTTATCACCCTTATACTTTACATTCATTTCTCTCATCAATCTTGTAATGTAATTCATTTTTGGTGAAAATCTAAAATAATTATTTTCCTCTTTAAATTTTTTATTATCTTTAATTAGAAGATAATCACAGAATATACATTGTTTATAGGCTTTTGACTCTGTGTTTAATCCCCGTTTTTCCCACGCAGGACAATTCTCAAATTTGTCATATGGATAATCAGGAAAGTCTCGCATATTTATAAAGTAAAACTTTACTTGAACTGAAATTCATCAATATTTTCAGTTGCATATTGACTCATATTTAATAATATTACCATCGATATCTATGTACTTTTTTAATGACTAGATTCAACGACAACATTTTTTATATTAAAGGTAATTTTAAAATGATCCTTAACTACTCTTGAACGAAATGTCATTTCACCTGATATATTAACATCCTTTATTTCATCAGGATTTACATCTTTCGGGTTGTTGAAAAAAATACAAATTTCTCCTTGCATATTACAGATGGTCTTATCTTTTCTTTCTAAAGCTTCATCCATAAGATTTTTATTTTTTGATACTTTTTCTTGTTTCATTGCTTTTTTCTCATTTTGAATATATTACCAGAAGGAGAGGAGAAACTTTTGTTAGAGATTCTTTAATTGATGTTCTTCCAGGTATACTAAAAGCCCTTCCACTGAAGGAAATTGAAGAACTCATATTATTTACCATAATTGTTTTTATCCAATAGTTGTTATATTTATCTTTGTTCAATTTTACATCCTTGACATATTTATCAGTATCTTTTACAAATGAAGAGATTGATTGAAACTTGTCTTTTGTGTCTTGAAACATTGTATTTATAAAGTGAAAAAAGTTGTAGGATAAAATGGTTTTAAGCAAAGATTCACCTATAAAGTAAACAAAATTTTCATCAAGAAAATTTTAGGTTCAGCAAAGTTTTATTCTATAAATATTGTGAATGCAATGTACTGCGATGTTTGTAATCATGAATATAAACATAAAAAAACACCTTTGAACCAACAAACACACATTTAATCTATTTTATCAAATATCTCCTCTTGAGTTGGAAAGAAAACATTGTGATATCTGCTCAAAGGATGTTTTGAAGAGTAGTTATAATAGACATCTTCAATCAAAAAAACACAAGAAAAATGAGTTTAAAGTAAAGGGAGACTATCATATTGAAAACACTGATGGGGCATTTAAGGGCATATAAAAATTAGGATTTTTCAATTTGGACAACCCGGTCCATCATCAAGAGCTGAATCAATTGAAATAGTGAAACCTGATGTTGAAAAATTATTATAAACACACAAAAGAAATGAAAACTTTAAATTTTTTGGGAGTGAAAATGAATATGACAAGATGAAGAACAAACTCCTTATATGAGAACAGATCTTCATTTCAACATTTTTTGAATAGTGGGGTTTATGAAGAACTATCAAGTCAAGAGGAGGATGTTGATAATACAGTGGTAGGAAGTGGATTTATATTTTAAAAATCATCTTTTGAGATATACACATTCTAAAATCAAACCCTCTTCAAGCTTCTTCTTATATTGAATTTCCAAAAGAAATAAAACTAAAGAAGGCAGTTGTTAATATAAAGAACAATGATAATAAATGTTTTCTCTGGTCTGTTCTTGCTCACTTACATCCACCAAATTGTAATTCAGAAAGATAAAACAATACATGAAATATGAGAATACCGTGGACATTAAAGATTTTAAATTCCCAATGCCACGAACAGATATTCCTAAATTTGAGAAAAAGAATAATCTTTCCATTAATGTATATGGATTAACAGATACAAACAAAGTTCAAATATTTATTCAAATATTCAAATCAAATATTCAAATATTTGATATTCAGAATATTCAGAAAGAGTAAAACAATACATGAAATATGAGAATACCGTGGACATTAAAGATTTTAAATTCCCAATGCCACGAACAGATATTCCTAAATATTTGAACTTTGTTTGTATCTGTTAATCCATATACATTAATGGAAAGATTATTCTTTTTCTCAAATTTAGGAATATCTGTTCGTGGCATTGGGAATTTAAAATCTTTAATGTCCACGGTATTCTCATATTTCATGTATTGTTTTACTCTTTCTGAATATTCTGAATATCAAATATTAAAAATTTCAAAAAACTTTAAAAACGAAGAAACACACATTGATCTTTTATATTTTAGTGTTGGAAAGAATTCACATTATATATAGATCAATAATTTATCAAGATTATTCTCCTCTCAGGTATTCACAACGCAAACAAAATATATCCTTGTAAGCGATGTCTTAATTCATTTCATACAAAAGAACGATTAGAACAACATTCAAAATATTGTAGTAATCATAAATCAGCTGTAATTACACTGCCGAAACCTGGTGAAAAGATTTATTTTGAAGATTATAATAAATCTATCATGCACCCATTTGTGATATACGCTGATTTTGAATGTATCCTAAAAAAAGATAAATACTGCTTCTCATAATCCAAAAGAATCACATACAAATAAACATCAAAAACATATTCCTTGTGGTTTCTGTGATTATATCAAATCATCTGGTGGAGAAAAGTAGAATAAACTTGAACATTATAGTGGAAAAAAAGCATCACGAGTTTGTAAAATGATTGGAAAAGGATTGTATAAGACTAACTAAATTAATGAAAGAAACAAATGAGCCGATGAAATTAACCGAAGAAGAAAAATTAGAATTTAGAAAGAACAATATCTGTCATATTTGTGAGGGGGAAATTGAAGAGTCTAAAGTTAGGGATAATTGTCATCTTACTGGTAAATATGGAGGTCCTGCTCATTCCTGTTGTAATCTTAATTATAAATTTCCTTCTTTTATTCCAATCTTTCTTCACAACAGCGCCAACTATGATACACATCTATTTATAAATGAACTTTCAAAAACACCAGGGAATATTTCTGCCATTACAAACACAAGTCAAAAGTATATTTCATTTACAAAAATGATATTCACAAAACCTTTAACTGGTATTAGGTTTCTAGATTCTTCCAAGTTTAAGGGAACACCACCAGCCTCCCAAGCATCAAATCTAAGCTCCATGGGGTCTTTTCCAAATCTTAATTCATTCTTTCCAAAATGGGAAATTCTAACTAAAGAGGAAATTCAGATTAAAGAGAGAATTCAAAGTAAAGAGGAAATTCTAATTAATGAGGAAATTAATGAAGAAATTCTAACTGAAGATGAAATTCAATTTTCAAGAAAATTCAAACAATGAATGAAATTCTAACTAAAGAGGAAATTCTGATTGAAAATGAAATTCTGATTAAAGACGGAATTCTAACGAGAGAGGAAATTCAAACAAGGAATGAAATTCAAAGTAAAGAGAAAATTCTTACAAGTAAGGTAATTTATCCTTATGATTTTATGGATTCATTTATGAAATTTAAAGAAATACAACTTCCTTCAAAATAAATTTTCTATAATAACCTTTATGAAGAAGAGATAAGTGATAAGGAATATAAACACGCACAAGAAATTTGTAAAATGTTTAAGATAAAGAACCTTGGAGAATATCATGATTTGTGTCTAAAAACAGATGTTTTATTGTTAGCTGATGTGTTTGAAGCATTTAGATCACTCTGTCAGAATAAAAATTGTTATGGATTAGATCCTGCCCACTATTTCACAGCTCCTGGTTTAGCTTGGAGTGCAATGTTGAAAATGACAAAACAAGATATAGATTTAATCAGTGGTGTAGATATGCTTTTGATGATTGAGAAGTCTAAGAAAGGTGGAATATCACAAGTATGTTCAAAAAGATATTTGAAAGCCAATAATAAATATTGTTGCGAATTCGCGCCCGCCGGCGTGCGAGCGGCCACGTAACTCGAATTGCGGCACACCGCCCACCGGATGGACAATTCTGTCGTGACCCTCTCGGACTAACGCCGGGAACTAGTCACGGGTGGGCCTTTCGGCCTCACCACGATCGTGCCAATCGGCCCCCCGCGTGGGATAGGGTTGTTCGCCAAATTCGACCTACCTAAGTACCCACGCGGAGGGTAGACCGGGCGATCGCACCTCGCCGCAGGTCGACTCCAGACACGGGCCACTTAAGCGACCCATTCCGTACTATCGGGATAACCGAGCGGTGTTATCGTCGGCGTCGACGGTTCCGATTAATTATCGTGCGTATTAAGCGCACTACCAACCCTTTACATGAAGCAAGATGGAGATTCAATTAAAGAAAAGACAAAGCGAAACGGGAAAAACAGTTCAACATAAGGCACATTTATTCCGCGGCACACGGAAAGCACACATATACAATTACAACAATTATGCACCAAAAGCAGATGTTACAAAAGAAACACAACAATGCAGATCTACTACCGACTAAGCGAGCACATGGCAACACTTACACAGTTTTACTTTACAGAGGGCACCGACAACACATATTCAAAAGCAAAAGAAAAGGGCCACCCTCAAAGACAAGGAGGCAGACGGGGCCTGTGGGCCGCGAGACCGGGTGGAGCCTACCCGTGTCTCGTGATGAGCCGCAAATGTGGCGGCGGTGCCCCGACTCCGCGCTCCTTCGAGGGTTTCGTTGGCACTGCTTGGGGTGGGAACGGGGCCCCCTTTTCGCACTATCTCAGCGTGGGGGGGGGGAGGGAAAGTGGGGAATTGTTAATGCTCTGGGGAGAGAGGATAGCTGGTTGCTTGGGTCCCGCGATGAGCAACTCCGCTGCGACCTCGTCGCCGACCGCTGTCTTCCTTGCCTCGGACCCGAGGTATCCGGTCCCCTCCGCAATTCTCCTCAGCCGACTGCCTCCAACCCTTCTCCAACTCCAACTCCAACTCCTCTCCAACTCCGACTGCCTCCAACTGCTTCCGACTCAAAACTCTCAACTCTTCTCCAACTCGCCTTGACCGAAAAACTCTCTGAATTCGCCCCGCGCTCGGCGCTTTATAGTGGTGTAGGAGATCCCATATGCAAATTTCTGGATCAGAACGAGCTCGGGGGTGGAGCCACGCTCGCCCATTGGACGGAGAAAAAGGGGCGTGAATCTCCCCTGATCCTCGAATTTGCATATATCGATTCTACTCCGACGCTCCTGGAGGCGGGGCCAAACCGCCCCACGCTTGCTGATTGGATGAATCAGAAGTGGGCGTGTATCATTCCTGATCCGACTTCTCCACGGAAAGGCCGCTTTTTGCACCCGCGGCTCGGCGCGCGTCCCGCACGAGGCCAGGACAGCCTGACGCTCGGCGTTCACAAGTGGTGTGGGAATGGCCGCAGAAGGAGAGGTGAAGGTGGTGGAGGGTTTAAAGTGGTGTTCCATGGCCACGGTGACGCTTGGAATGGCCGTGATGCGATGTTTGCGGGAGCGAGCTGTGAAGGCAAAGGTCGTGGCTGTTGGCGTTGTTGTTGTTGTGAAGCGGCGTTGTGGTTGGTGGTTGTTGTGTGATGGCGGTTGAGACGTGGTTGGTTCAAAATAAAGATAGAACAGAAAAACGGCTATCTTTAAGGGTCGCAGCCCGAATGAATCACATTTATTCCCTCTAAACAACGGGTTTGGGGCTAACTACACATGTACTTACAGAGATATCTCACCTACGGGACCTGAATGGTGGTTTGCGAATTTCCTCAACCGCAACAATATCTTCCAAATTATGATCGTGAAAAAGACAGTAATTATGTGATGTATTTTGATGCTAATAATTTGTATGGATGGGAAATGTCTCAATCTCTGCCTTATGGTAAATTAGAGTGGGTGGAAGAAAAGGATTATGAAAAGGCTTTGATGAATATTGTTATTTCTTCTCAAGAGGAATTGAATGAGGAAGAAGAAGGTTATTATTTTGAAGTTGATTTGAGGTACCCTAGTGATCTTCATAATTAGCATAAAGACCTTCCTTTTGCATGTGAGAAAGAAACCCCAAAGAAAGAATGGTTAAGTGATTATCATAAAAGTTTTAATACTAAAGGCAAATCAACAGGAAAGTCATTAACAACATTCTATGATAAAGAGGGATATGTTTTGCATCAGAGAAGCTTAAAACAGTTTTTGAGAGAAGGATTGAGAGTGGCTAAAATTCTTTGAGTTTTAAAATTTAAACAAAGTCCTTGGATGAAAAAGGATATTAAATTCAATACACATTTGAGAACAAATACAAAAGTAAAATTTGAAGGGGATTTCTATAAATTGATGAATAATGCTGTCTTTGGAAAGACAATGGAGAATGTTAGAAACAGGCAAAACATTAGATTTGCAACATCTTGGAAAGAAGCTTTGAGATTGCTAAATAAACCAAGTTTTAAGAGAGAAGAGGTTTTTTCAGAGAACTTTTCTGCTATTCATATGGAAAAGGAAAGTATTGTAATGGATAAACCAATTTATTTTGGAACAGTCGTTCTTGATTTATCAAAGATATTGATGTATGATTATTTGTATAATGGCTTAAAGAAAGAGTATGGTGAAAATGTTTCATTGTTGTATATGGACACTGATAGTTTTATCCTCGATATAAAAACTGATGATGTTTATAAAGATATGAAGAAAAATATTGGAGTATATGATACAAGTAATTTTAGTAAGAAGAGTGAATTATTTTCCAAAAAGAATGAAAAGGTTATTGGTAAGTTTAAGGATGAGTTGGGTGGAAAAGTAATGAGTGAGTTTATTGGATTGAGAGCAAAGGCATATGCTTATAAGTATGGTGATCAGATTGATAAGAGGTTAAAGGGAATAAAGAAATATGTTGTTGTTCATCTTTCGGCTGCTCCCGTTAGGGGTCGCCACAGCGGATCATCCGTTATGATCCGCATACTGATTTGGCACAGGTTTTACGCCGGATGCCCTTCCTGACGCAACCCTGGTCGCCTCTTACGACACAGGGATCAGGATTTGGATTTCGCCATGATTCCAGGCTGCTCTACACCCTGTCCAGTGCAGAGCCCCCGTCCTCAAGCAATCCTCCAACCCAAGCCTCCGAGTAGCCGGATTACAGGTGCACGCCACTACGCCCGGTGGAATAAAGAAATATGTAATTAAGAAATCAATAACTGTTAGAAATTATTATAATTGTTTGATGAATAAGAAAGAAGAATATAGGAAAATGAATACAATAAGAAGTTATAAACACAACATATATAGTGAAGAAGTAAATAAAAGGCATTAGGAGCCTTTGATGATAAGAGATTTATTTTAGTTAATGGAATAGATTGTGTTCCATTTGGATATTGTAAGATAGAGTGTATAGAATAGATTGTGTTTTAACGATGGGAAGATGGGTAAGGGTTTTTTTAAGGGCTCCCGCCACGTTTTTTTCACAATATATGAATGGTCAAACGAAGTATTAATCAAACTAAAGAGTGGAGAAAATCTCAGTCTTGGAATATAAATGGAAAACATAATGAATGTGAAAAATATCAAATAAGTCTTATTGAAAAAATAACTAAAACAAAGGTAAATAAAACAAATAAGCGAATCAATTTAAAAACTTGTAAGTTAGAGGATGTAAAGAAAAAATAAATATCCTTGAATGGAATGAAAACTTTTATGGTTATCAATTGAACAATTAAAAAACAATTTATTATCATCTCAAAAATGATTTGTGGCTCTGGAAGTGGTCAAAAAGAGCATTAAGAGAATTTTATCATTTCATAATGGCACAAAAGGGGTATCTTAAAAAATATAAAGATTCAAATGTTTTGTTTTTAAATATTTTAGATGGGGATTATTGTGCAAAGAAAATTAAACTATTGAAGGAATTTGAGAATGAACAAATCTTTCTAGGTTCAATGAGTGAGCTAAAGAATATGCATTGGTTATTTGAAAAAGAGTGTCCCAAGGCTTACATGTTTCAGATATTTCTTTAGAATCACCTTTAACAAATCACATTACTACTTTACAATTAAACAAATCTTTATCTTATTGCCTTGGTTATTTGAAAAAAAGTGTCCCGAGGTTAAAAGGGGAGACAAATAAATATACCTTGGGATAAAAAGGGGGTTTACTTTTTAGGGGAAAAAAAATGAATCGCTGAAAATCCCCCATTCATTTACATGGGGAAAAGTGAGCCAGAATCAGTATATTCACCCTACTCCCGTGATGTCCTTCTCATGGGTGTCAAACACATCCAAAAACCTCTTCATCATATCACTGCAATTTGCGACTAAACTGAAAGTTAATGTCCTACCATGATAAGATCTTGCCTAAAACTAATCAGTCAATGCACCTTGAGAAGCCATTGAAAGGTAATCTTTGAAACAAAAGGATGAAATGCTCACTTTGCAAGTACTCCATCAATGGATTATGCGGAGGTAGATGCAATAGTTTCTTCTTTTTTTGATTCGTGTCTTGTAATTGTTTTTCAGTAATGACACCAGAGAGGTTATTGTTATAGCTGAGTTTCATTGTCTTTGCCACAAGACCGATGAATAAGCCATTTAAATCTTCAAAACTTTAGTAACACAGATGGGATCCACACGGAACAAAAATGTTCCTCGTATACCCCAAATAATCTATACTTATGGGGTTTATAATAAAACCTTGTTGACTATGGATGTAATTTGGCATTTTCTTTTATTTCAGTTTTCCTGCCAATCTTCTATGCTCTCCCATTGTTCATACTGAAGGATGTCCTCAGATATATACTGTATTTAACAATGACGTGTAAGTACACAAGTAATCATACTGGTTGCACACAGGTCAATAAACTGGGCTTTTTATCATTCAAAATTTCTGGATCCGGGTCAGAGCACGTTGGACGTTGTGTTGTGCAGTTCCTCCTTCTAGTTAATAATATGGTGTATTGTTGTATATTGTCGAATTAGTGTCCCTGTGAGTGTCTGGCCTACTCATCAAGGCCTCAGCTAGTTGGCTTGCAAATTACCTCAGATAGTTGGCTTGGCAACTGCCTCAGCAAGTCTGCTTGGCAATTGGCTCAGCCAGTCGGTTTGGCAATTGCCTCAGCTCGTCGGCTTGGCAATTTCCTCAGCGAGTCGGCTTGGCAATTGCCTCAGCTCGTGGGCTTGGAAATTGCCTCAGCTGGTCGGCTTGGCAACTGCTTCAGCTCGTCTGCTTAGCAATTTCCTCAGCTAGTCCGCTTGGCAATTGCCTCTGCTTGTCGGTTTGGCAATTGCCTCAGCCAGTTTGCTTCGCATTTACCTCAGCTAGTCCACTTGGCAATTGCCTCTGCTTGTCGGTTTGGCAATTTCCTCAGCCAGTTTGCTTCGCATTTACCTCAGTGAGTCCGCTTGGCAATTTCCTCAGCTAGTTCGCTTGGCAATTTCCTCAGTGAGGCCGCTTGGCAATTACCTCAGTGAGTCTGCTTGGCAATTTCCTCAGCTAGTTCGCTTGGCAATTACCTCAGTGAGTCGGCTTGTCAAGTACCTCAGTGAGTCCGCTTGGCAATTTCCTCAGCTCGTTCGCTTGGCAATTTCCTCAGTGATTCTGTTTCGCATTTACCGCAGCTTGTCGGCTTGGCAATTTCGTCAGCTTGTCGGCTTGGCAATTTCTTCACTGAGTCGGCTTGGCAATTACCTCAGTGAGTCTGCTTGGCAATTTACTCAGCTAGTTCGCTTGGCAATTACCTCAGTGAGTCAGCTTGGCAATTACCACATTGAGTCCACTTGGCAATTTCCTCAGCTTGTCGGCTTGCCAATTTCCTCAGTGAGTCGGCTTCGCAATTTCCTCAGTGAGTCTACTTGGCAATTTCCTCAGTGAGTCCGCTTGGCAATTTCCTCAGTGAGGCCGCTTGGCAATTACCTCAGTGAGTCTGCTTGGCAATTTCTTCAGCTTGTCGGCTTGGCAATTTCCTCAGTGAGTCGGCTTGGCAATTTCCTCAGTGATTCCGCTTGGCAATTTTCTCAGTGAGTCCACTTGGCAATTTCCTCAGCTTCTCGGTTTGGCAATTTCCTCAGTGAGTCGGCTTGGCAATTTCCTCAGTGAGTCCGCTTGGCAATTTGCTCAGCTTGTCGGTTTGGCAATTTCCTCAGCTCGTCGGTTCGGCAATTGCCTCAGCTAGTCGGTTTGGCAATTTCCTCAGCTCGTCGGTTTGGCAATTTCCTCAGCTAGTCGGTTTGGCAATTGCCTCAGCTTGTCGCTTTGGCAATTTCCTCTGCTCGTCGCTTTGGCAATTTCCTCAGCTAGTCCGCTTGGCAATTTCCTCAGCTCATCCGCTTGGCAATTTCCTCAGCAAGTCCGCTTGGCAATTGCCTCTGCTTGTCGGTTTGGCAATTGCCTCAGTCAGTCTGCTTTGCATTTACCTCAGTGAGTCTGCTTGGCAATTTCCTCAGTGAGTCGGCTTGGCAATTACCTCTGTGAGTCCGCTTGGCAATTGTCTCAGCCAGTCGGTTTGGCAATTGCCTCAGCTCGTCGGTTTGGCAATTGCCTCAGTCAGTCTGCTTTGCATTTACCTCAGTGAGTCTGCTTGGCAATTTCCTCAGTGAGTCGGCTTGGCAATTACCTCTGTGAGTCCGCTTGGCAATTGGCTCAGCCAGTCGGTTTGGCAATTGCCTCAGCTCGTCGGTTTGGCAATTTCCTCAGCTGGTCCGCTTGGCAATGTCCTCAGCAAGTCCGATTGGCAATTTCCTCTGCTTGTCAGTTTGGCAATTGCCTCAGCCAGTCTGCTTCGCATTTACCTCAGTGAGTCGGCTTGGCAGTTACCTCAGTGAGTCCGCTTGGCAGTTACCTCAGTGAGTCGGCTTGGCAGTTACCTCAGCGAGTTCGCTTGGCAATTACCTCAGTGAATCCGCTTGGCAATTACCTCAGTGAGTCCGCTTGGCAATTCCCTCAGTGAGTCGGCTTGGCAATTCCCTCAGTGAGTCGGCTTGGCAATTACCTCAGTGAGTCTGCTTGGAAATTTCCTCAGTGAGTCCACTTGGCAATTTCCTCAGTGACTCGGCTTGGCAATTTCTGTCTGCTCTGATGCCGTGTGCCTCATTCCACTTTTTTTCTCCCAAATGCTATCCTTTGACCATCTTCAACTTCATTTTATTCCCCCTCCTCGCTTCAAAAAATCAGCATTATTTTTCACTCCAAAAATAAATCATAATCTCTTTTGCCTGTATTTCTTTCCAACGTTCATTGTTTATCCACTCCATTTCTCAAAAGCTTCAGATTTTATCTCAATTGAAATAATTGCTTCTTACTTTAAAAGCATTTTATAATACTTTGAAATGCTTCACTTTCCTTTTTTTCTACGTGAGAAACACCACACGTGTTCTTCTACATCAAAATATATTTCTCTTCTTTCTCATAAAGTCTATTTCTCAAACCTGTCTCACTCAAATATGCGTGGTGCATTGACCGTCCTCCCGAACCTACAGCACTATTTTCTGCCGTGCCTTCAATAAGCCCTCATTTCACCCTTTGCATGATGTGTGTTGCCATTTATTAAAATTGGGAGGCATGAGGAGTTCAGTTGTCAGAGGTTGCCTGCACACACCCTTTAACTCCTACTCCTCTTCATAACCATTAACAGTGTCAAACCCCATTCATGTCAGTTCCCTCCTCCCTCCACCCCTGTTATCTCCTGCATGCATGTGTCCTCCCAAGCTCTCTCTCTCTCTCTCTCTCTCTCTCTCTCTCTCTCTCTCTCTCTCTCTCTCTCTCTCTCTCTCTCTCTCTCTCTCTCTCTCTCTCTCTCTCTCTCTCTCTCTCTCTCTCTCTCTCTTTCTTTCTCTCTCTCTCTCTCTCTCTCTCTCTCTCTCTCTCTCTCTCTCTCTCTCTCTCTCTCTCTCTCTGTCCCCCTCTCCAGCATCTCTCCACTTCATGTCCACTCCTTTCTGCATCAACATCGACTGATCAGATGATTATAATGGCGCCAATGTTTCTCAATCAGAGGGCAGCACAAAGGGATGTCTGGTGGTCAGTTAAAAACTTTCAGCTCTATACTGTGTGTAACAGCGATGAAGCAATTTTTGGTGCATGGAGATAACTCACTTACCACTGAGGCACATATGAACCAAAAATGGTGAAATAACCGTATTTGAGGTGAATTTTGGTCAATCCTCCGTGTACCCCAAGGAAAACCTCACATCCCTCTCGGAGTCCGTGTACCCCAGTGTGAGAACCCCTCCTCAATAGGATAGGGGGAGGCTTATAGCTGTTGTTGGGTTTGTTTCTTCAATTCGTGCCCCCAATTTTAATGATGCCACAGAGTTTCTTAGACCCCTCGGAGTACTAAACCACCATTTTGAAAAAATGTGGTTTTTTTCTTGGTGCACTCCCAACACCCCCAATTTTCGAGCTGTATTGATGTCCGAGCTGTATCTGAGAGCCGGCTGGGACTTTCGGAATAAAACTTTGCAAAAATACTAGGAATACCAAATATGCGTGTTGACTGTTTTTGACCTCAACCTAATTTTTAAGGTCAAGATCCAATTATATAGGCATTTTAACATTTTCACCCTAATTCGCCAGGTTTGTCTGTAACGAAATTGCCCTCTCCAGATTGCCTTGAGCAAGGCGCATTCACATGTAATTTACATCATACCCCTCTGGGATTGAGGTAAAGGTAAAATGGCAGTCGGAAAGAAAAACAAAGATTATCATTTTTTTGTTTGTTTTGTCATCGCTAAATTTTTCCAATGTGGAATTTCAAGGACCGCTTGGCCTCCTAATGAGTTCTTGCATCATAACAGTGTTTCTGCACTGAGGTTGTGCATATGATATTTGATTAGTGTCTTTGACCTGCTTTTGTCAGAATGTGACCAAATTCACAAAAGACACCTTTTTATTCATAACTTGAATCATTTTGTTGTTATTTTCATGATGTTGAGTTTTATTGATAGATTCTAGTTGGCGGCACATTTTCTTAATTTACGCTTTCTCCCAAAATGTCCACCCTTCCCATGATGTGTTGCCATTTATTAAAATTTGGAGGCATGAGTAGCCCAGTTGTCAGAGGTTGCCTGCACACGCCCTTTAACTCCTACTCCTCTTCATAACCATTAACAGTGTCACTTGCATCGAAGGTTAAGGTCATATGATGATCCGAACAAAATATGCCATCATGGATCGTGGGCCAAGGGGAAGTCGCGGGTGATCGCTAAGGGTAAGCTGGGGGAAGTTTACCCTTGGTGATCGCTTTGTGATCGTAGATATAGAGTTGTCATTGAAATTTCCGATGATGAGGCAGAAGTGCAACGCCTGTTGCTTTCATGATGCAGACAGATTGGTGGTACCACCTCTCCTCCAATCTATTCTTACGTTTGTGGAACTGCTTTTTGTTTTTTTTTTCATATGTGGAACACGGCTGCAGATAGCATAATTTGCTTGAGGGAAAGAGGGGAAGGGGGTTACGGCTGAGCAACCTATTAAATGATGTAGATTAGTGCAATAATTTGGAAGTTGCCCAGAGTGATATAGCTTGCCGACACTGCAGAAAGGACACCATGGGATCTTTTAAGCCCACCGACTAATGCTAGCAGGTAGATTTCCCATTTTAATATTGTTATGGTTCTCGGAACCATATGCATACAAACATACAGTTGTCCCAAAGTTAGTTATGCCATTAAGTTTATGTGCAGATAGAACCCCTCCTTGTGTGTAGTGGGAAAGTAAAAGGGGCTGCGTTGCGATGTTTTTTTTAGTTAGATTAATAAATCTTTATATCCCCTCCATCACGATCCTCTGTCCACCTGCATCGCCGGAGCCTCGTTTTTCCGAGGCAGAATCTTCACATCCGCAGTTCTTTTTCGGCTTCCCCAAACGTTCCAATACAATCTTGGCTGTACCATCATCCACCTTCCTCAAACATGCGTGGAGTGGGTGGGCTTTCCCGGTGTGGCCGAAATTCCGCCCAGAAAGGGCGGACCCCATGAAAGCCCTGTCCAATCAGGGTGGACGGTGACGTCAGCTTCGCCAAGGCCCCTCCCCGCCCAGGGGGAACTATAAATTATGACATCATCCTCAGAGTAGAGTGAGAGAGTTTGATGGGTTCGTTGGCTGGTTGCAAAGAAAGAAGGTCGTGAGTTGAGTGGTTGAGTTCTTTGGAGTTCTGGAGTTCTGGAGTTCTGTGGTGGAGTCTTGAGTTCGGCAGTTGAGTTGGTCCCTTGGTTGTTGGTTGAAGAAGGAAGGTCGTGATCACGGAGTGCCTGCCCACGTCTTGCCTCGGCGGCCCATCTGTTGTGCTGGTCCGAGTACACCATACCTTGACGGGGTCTCTCGTTGGGTCCTGTCTGCTATCCCGTTCTACCTTGGACTCCACGCTCTCCACCCGGGCTCCTTCGCAGACACAGTCTCCACACGTGCGGCTGTGGGCCGAACTGCACGACCTCAGCTGGGTGCCGCACCATGGAGCACCCCTTCTCTTGGAACGTTCAGGTACCTAAAGAACTGCGACCTCAGCTCCCTCCCTCCCTGGCTGCAAAAGTCCTTTGCCATTCAACTGGGGTTTATTTTGTCCAAGTGTGTGTTTGAATGTCGGGTGCCTGTCCATTAAGTAAAAACGATGCAAGTTATTTGATCATTGTAAATCTTGCCTGTATTATTCTCGCGACAAGTCTGCTCTTTGTCCTCTTTTGTAAGTTGCTGTAAAATTCTCGCACTACATCTCTCTCTCTCTTCTATCCCCTGCATAACACCAATAAACCTGTTCCTGTATCACATGAATTTCCTCACTTGGTGTAAATAAATTATTGCAAAAATGTTCCCAGTTCGTTTTTGTCGTTTCCTTCATTGGTCCAGCATGGTTCAAATTGAAATTTCGCCGGGTCTTTATAACCGATAATCTGTTCATTCTAGCCAGTACGTCCTTGGCAGTTCCGCTCAGCTGCATCCGATCCGGAGTTGGTAGTTGGTACTCTACCGTAGTTGGTAGCGTGATCCGGTTAAGGCAAGGCGTAGCGAGGGCGTGGTTACCCGGTAGTCAAAACTGCATGGTTAATTAGGACAACTGATTTCACCTGGCATGATGACCCTATGCTGCACGGTTGAGGTATTGGCATCCACAGTCGGTTCAGCGACCCGCCGTGTCATGGAATTATCCGTGAGCGACGGCCTACAATTCTGGGAGTCTGGTGCGGGACAACGTACCACGTGGTCATTCTCGCCACCGGACCCCAGCCCACAACAGTTTGGTGTCAGGAGTGGGATACCGATCCCCCATTGAGAAATTTACGGGATTCGGATCAGGGGTGTGCTTGGCAACCCCCGTCCTCTTCCCCCCGAAATTAAGAGCAGGATTTCAAATTTTAGTTAATTATTGATACGAACCATGGCAGACCAAGACGAGCTGGTACAGGTGGGTTCTGTAATAATGTTAGAGGAATCCGTGGCTCAGGACAACATCTGTGAGGAAGACCTTTCCCTGCAGCCAAACGCAGAGGTAACATTGGGGGTGACAGCGTCAATGCTTGGGCACCCCCTCCATCAAATTTCCCCCTCAGAGGACCTGGCGATCCCTCTCGGATCCGCGCCGGATCGTGGTGGATCGGCTTCGCAAAAGCCATTTGACATGAGCCAGTTGGTGGTGATGGTGACAAAAATGAAGGGGGATTTACAAAATCAAATGGATGCGAATATGCAAGCACAGAGGAGTGAAATGCAAGCAACGAAGGGGGAAATGCAAAGCATGGGAATAAGCTTACAAAAACAAATGAATGGGAATCTACAAAACATGGAAATTCCCACAAATAGATCTGTAAGGGACATTGAAGTTGAGCGTGTGGAATGTTTTGGGACCCAGTGCAAGGGTCAGGTTAACCTCCCACAGGAACACGGGGAGACGATATTCTCCCTCGAGGCAGACCGTGACAAGGTGAGTCCGATAAGACTGTACGAGGAAGAGCGGGTGCATGGTGCGAAAGAGCACATGCCGAGCTTTGGGGGGATATAAACCCTGGGATCTTTTGGGCTAACACAAGCCCCCAATGTGATTGTCCCGGAGTGTGTGCCAGAAGGTAGGTATCTTGCAAATGAGATAACATGTGTGAGTACATGTGAGGAGATGGGACACGGACCGACCCAGACGGGAGAAGTGGGTCATGTGACGGACGGGAATGGCAAGCCTAATGGGCCGAACGGAACTATTCGGGAACCGCGCTGGCTCCGTGGGACGCCACGTGTGATATCCGTTCCATGTTTTGCGAATGGCCCAAGCGTGAACGTTTACGTGATCGGGAGTCGGCGTTAAAATGATTGGCGCTTGGTACAAGACCAGGGCGTGGATGGCTAAAATGGAGGCAAATTGGGTCGAGTGAATTTGAAAAGAATGTATCCCCATGTGAGCACGTGTATGGGTCCCGACGTGCTGCGCACCGCGTGTGTTGTTCGTGGGACGCGTGGAACGAGTCCCGATGGCGACACCGCAGGGCCTGTGTGCGTGGTAAACCTCGCGGTGCGGGCCATGTGCAAGTGACGTCAGCGAGGATCTGGCAGCATGAAGGGCAGGTGTGTAACGCACTGTGCTTCACATGGGGCATAGCCTGAAAGGGAGCAGATAATGCGATTCATGGGGCGAAGTTACAGCCTCAGGTATCAGCCAAAAAAAGGGGACGAGCGAGTTGTAAACCGCCTTCCTGGCGACACAAAGCTGGCAGAGCCTAACCACGAGTACACGAGTCCGGACAGGATGTAGTGAACATCCTAGTTGGGGGAAAAGGAGGACTAGTTCGGGGAAGGGTTAAGCATTAGATATACCGGCCTCATGGGGGCATGAGTCATCCTCCATTGGGCCCGGTAACACGAGATAGGGGAATTTAGGTTAGAATTTAGAATGAATTGGAGACATGGACAGACATGGAATGTGTAGTGGGAACGTAGCTTAGCGATAGAGTTAAATGGAACGTGCATTTGAGTAAGGGATGACAGGGAGCACGAGGTAGTTAGGGGAACGTAGCGAGTAGAGCGAAAGTATTGGTGTGAAGAAAAAAAAAGAAAAAGGAACATAATGAGTGAATGTGGGTCAGCGGGCCCGAGTGTGAATGGAGTGAATGTGGAATGCATGGTGCGAACAAATGATTTGGGGGAGGAGTGAATCCCACCCAAGGGAACATGGGGTTATTGTAATGTTAGTTAGTTGGTTAGTTAAATTTACCTAAAGGATGTCGGTTTGTTGTTGTTGGAAGAAGGCACGAAACATTTTTGTAGGGTGCAGGAGACTATTGACCGGCTGGGAGCATGCTGATGAAATATGTGTACTGAGTAGAGGGCACCCCAGGCACCGAAGTAGTCAGCCAGAGTAGGCCATGTGTCCAAGGGACCGCGTTCGTGTAATTGGCACGGGTACCCACGGAAACGCGACCCGGAGCACCAAAATGCCACGTGGGCATCGACGGGGAAGATGCCAGATAAGGGCATTCCCCACGTTCATAAGGAGTTCATAGGCTCGGAGACCCGTGGTGCCGAAGATCGAGTTAGGCAGATGGGTATACCTGCCAGTTGAGCCACGCTGCCTAGCCACAAAATTGTGCAAGAGCACGAGAGAAAATTTGTGGGCCAGGCCCAAATTAGTATCGAACACCAACACAGGCGACGGGAATCGTGGTTGCTGGAACTGATAGTTTAAAGAGACAGGTGTGTTGAAAAGCCCGGGGGATAGGTTAACGTTTAATAAATGCAAGGATAGATAGGAAACGTGTACCCCTTTGCACCATTCATCCCTTCGCTGTTCATCGGCCGCTGGACTCGCCTTGGCAGTTGCTGATATCTGTGGGAGCTATTCTGAGGCTGCATTGGGCCTCGAGACAGATTCACTTGTCTTTTCCTCAATCCTTTCTCAGGGATCTTAGGGATTGGGGATGGACAGTCAGGCCAAGTTTGACAAACAAAGATGATAAGGGGGTGAGGGACACAGGTAATTATAAAAAAATAATAATTATAATAAGAATAGATAAATAAAGAAATAAATAAGTCTAAATTTCGTTGTTTTTTTTGTTGGCTCAAACTAATGAGGGTGGGTATGGACAAGGACAGGCAGAGGCGATAGGTTGGGGGAGACCGTAAGGTTGGTCCGAGCCAGTCTTCGGACCGGCCAATGCCACCACTCTCCCTTCACAACCTCATCAGACCACGCCGAGGCCGGCCAGCTTCATTTGCTAACCTGTTGCATCGCACCTTACCTGGTCTGCATTTGTCATGCCTTTTGATGCCTTTGCCTTGACTCCAGTTGCCATACCTCTCCATGCCTTTATTTGCATTGCCATGTCATTCAACCTCACTATGTGCGCAAGGACCCCCTCTGTGAAATTGTTTTGCAAGGACTGCCCCGCAGGCAGCCGCGTTACCCGGGACTGCATTGGGTAGCCCGGATGTCTCCTTGTTGTAAAAAGGCCAGTTCAAATGGACCTGGGACTGCATTGAGCAGCCCGGAGATCTCCTTGTTACATAAAGGCCATCTCAAATGGCCTGTGAAACGGCGTGTGGCCTGCTGTGTTTTGGTGAGTTGCCTCCAGCAGCTAGGAACAAAATAAAATATATATATATATATATATATATATATATATATATATATATATATATATATATATATATATATATATATATATATATAAAATCACCGACAAACAAGGGACCATCAAGGGTCCCGAAGACGTCTGAAAATCGATTGCCTGCTGTGGCACTCAACCACGAATGTTGCCTTTATTTTGTTCTCTCCTCAAGCCACAGGTCCTAGACCATGGGAAGTGTAAATATTAGAAATGTATATAGTTCTGACCCACCTGTTGTTTGTTTAGCGCTGGCAATGCAGTTAAGCTGTCCGAATGAGTATGTTAGTTTAGTTACGCAACACACTAGGTTATTTATTTTTGGGACATGTATTTAAAATGTCGCACTCAGGGATCCTTAGGTAAAATGTACGAGGGGAAACCTACACCTGCATGCCACATGGATGTAAATGACTCTGGTCGAGTCGATCAAAAGGGAGGTTGGTAGTGTTACGGTTCTAGGAAACGTATGCATACAAACATACAGTTGTCCCAAAGTTAGTTATTCCATTATGTATATGTGCAGATAGAATCCCTCCTTGTGTGTAGTGGGAAAGCAAAAGGGGGTGCGTTGCGATGTTTTTTTAGTTAGATTACTAAATCTTTATATCCCCTCCATCACGATCCACTGTCCACCTGCGTCTCCGGAACCTCGTTTTTCCGAGGCAGAATCTTCACATCCGCAGTTCTTTTTCGGCTTCCCCAAACGTTCCAATTCAATCTTGGCTGTATCATCATCCACCTTCCTCAAACATGCGTGGAGTGGGTGGGCTTTCCCGGTGTGGCCGAAATCCCGCCCAGAAAGGGCGGACCCCATGAAGGCCTGTCCAATCAGGGAGGACGGTGACGTCAGCTTCGCCAAGGCCCATAACCACCCAGGGGGATCGATAAATTACGACACCATCCTCAGGGTAGAGTGAGAGAGTTCGGTGGGTTTGTTGGCTGGTTGCAAAGAAAGAAAGAAGGAAGGTCGTTAGTTGGGTGGTTGAGTTCTTTGGAGTTCTGGAGTTCTGTGGTGAAGTCTTGATTTTGGCGGATGAGTTGGTCCCTTGGTTGTTGGTTGAAGAAGGAAGGTCGTGATCATGGAGTGCCTGCCCACGTTCCGCCTCGGCGGCCCATCTGTTGTGCTGGTCCGAGTACACCCGAGCTTGACCGGGTCTCTCGTTGGGTCCTGTCTGTTACCCCGTTCTACCTTGGACTCAATGCTCTCCACCCGGGCTCCTTCGCAGACACGGTCTCCAAACATGCGGCTGTGCGCCGAACTGCACGACCTCTGTCGGGTGCCACAACAAGGAGCATCCCTTCTCTCGGAACGTTCAGGTACCTAAAGAACTGCAACCTCAGCTCCCTCCCTCCCTGGATGCAAAAGTCCTTTTCCATTCATCTGGGGTTTATTTTGTCCGAGTGTGTGTCTGAATGTGTGGCCCCTGTCCATTAAGTGAAAACTGTCTGAGTTATTTGATCATTGTAAATCTTGTCTGTATTATTCTCGTGAAAGTCTGCTCTGTGTTCTCTTTTGTAAGATTTTTGTTTTTTTGTATACCTTGTCGAAGCTCGGATGAGAGCTAACACACAACGTACATCAAGGGGGGCATGAGACCGGAGGGGAGGTAGTGGGAAGGACAAAATAGTGGGGAACAGAGACATTTGGAGATCTGTGGAAGGGAGAGGGATGGGACGGGGAACATGGAGAACAGAAGATGGACATAACAGGGATGTTCAGGAAGGAAAGCAGGGAATTTGAAGGAGGTGGGCTTGGGTGGATTTTTATCGGGGGAAGAAAAGATCAAGGATTTTGATGGGGGATGATAGGTGGTGGTGAACAGCTGTTTTGAAGGCCTGGAGGGAAGAATGGGAATGAATAGAGTTAGGGAATTTATTCCAAAGGTGGGAAAAAAGAAGAATGAAAGAGTGAAGGTGAGCAGTGATTCGTGATGTTGGTAGTTTTACCAGAAGGTGGTTGTTGGCGGACCTTGAGCGCCCTGCAGAAATGTGGTGGGGACAAATCACAGAGAGAGCAGGGGGGGGGCGAGGCTGGAGAGGAGATGGTAGAAGACAGAAAGACCACAGACCAACCTGCGGTGATCGAGTGAGAAGCCCAAAGACTCAGCCTCATTGCGGGAGATGCCAATGATCCGAAATGCCTTGGTTTCTACAGTGTTAAGCCGAGAAAGGTCGGAGGCAGGAGCACCAGCCCAGAGGGAAGAGCAGTACTCCATCAGGCTGCGGACAAAAGCTTTGTAAGTGGTCAGGAGCTCAGGTGGGCCGAGGAAGGACCTTGCACGACGGAGGATTCCCAGTCGGCGACTGGCTTTGGAGGCGAGGTTGGAAATGTGGCTTTCCCAGAAAGGTCATGGTTGCTGTAAAATTGTCGCACTACATCTCTCTCTTCTGTCCCCTGCATAACACACGAATAAACTTGTTCCTGTACCACATGAATTTCCTCGCTTAGTGTAAATAAGTTATTGTAGAAATGTTCCCAGTTCGTTTTTGTCCTTTCCTTCATTGGTCCAGCATGGCTCGTATCTACGTTTAGCCGGGTCTTTATCCCCGATAATCTGTTCATTCCAGCCGGTACGTCCTTGGCAGTTCCGCTTGGCTGCATCCGATCCGAAGTGGGTAGTTGGTAGTTGGTACGCCACCGTAGTTGGTAGAGTGATCCGTTTCGGGCAAGGCGTACTGAGGGTGTGGTTCCCCGGTAGTCGAAATTGCAGGATTAATTAGGTAAACTGATTACACCTGGCAGGAGGACCCTACGCTACGCGTTGAGGTATTGGCATCCACGGTCAGTTCAGTGACCCGCTGCATCATGGAATTATACGTGAGTGACTGCCTACAATTCTGGGAGTCTGGTGGGAGACGACATAACTTCCCCCACCTTGTGGTCGTTCTTGCCACCAGATCCCGGCACGTCACAATTTCAAACTGAAGGATGACACATGTATTTACTATTAATGCTTCGCCAAGCAGGCTAAACACCGAATGACATTAACTGGGCAGAAGTTCAAACCCAGGCTGGACTGCTCAGAGGGGAGTGGGCAAACCTCTCAGTTATCCTGCCAGCCTTGTGGAACTACGGTTGTGAGACTGTCCAATCCCACTCTTCCCTCAAGCACGTCAAGCAAGCAATGCACTTCCATCTCATTTTACCCCTACCTCCCATCCCTCCTCACAATCTTTTCTACCTCCAATAACCCAACCTCACCCAATACTCTTACTTACGTTTTACTGTGTTTCCTTTCCACTTCTCTCTCCTGAGTGTAAATGTAGCTTTTCATGTTTTGTAATTTTACTCTTCTGTGAGCTTCAATCTTGCATCCAAAAATGTAAAGGATGTTTGTACACAAGATAATGTGCATTGTACAAATATAATACTCTCAGATTCGCCAAACACCTCTTACCATGCAGAGATCATGGCTCATAAACATTTGTTAACAAAGCGAAGAAGGTAATCACACTCATAATACATCATGAAAGAGCAGGCTCACAAAAAAGTGAAAATTGTTTGAAAAGAAAAGGATTGCAGGTCCATTTGGTGACATGGTGTGGTGGTGAAACATGACTGAAGTGCTGACGGAAAAAGTTCCACTTCCTTGAAAGGACAGCCGCTGGTGCATAAATGATGGTTCTTAATTCACAGTGTAAATGCCAGACATATTATGAACATTATCTCAATATTACATGAGTCATACTATCTCAGCCATAAGTGGTAATATTACATATTTATTTGTCATTTCTCAATTATTTGTTTTCAATGAAGTTGCTGGTTACATCTTGCAAGGATGTGCTCTTCAGAAAATTGGAGTACTGTATGGTTTGATTGGCTACGTCTTTGGGATTCACACGGGAATCGTACTTATGTTTCACACAGACCTGCACGTGTTTGGGAATATGTTTTAACATTGCCGAGCAAATGTCTGATCTGATTGTTCTGTTAATAATTGATGCTTGTGATTCAGTCTCTTTATTTATTTGTATGGAGCCTGTGGCTGCCTGGCTGCATCATTTTCTGGGAGCATGGCTGTGCCACTGATGCAATGCTCCCTGCAAGGCCTAAGTCACATTTGGTCTACGGCGAGGTTACGGCGGCCGTACGCCCTCTGAATTGACAGAAACGTGCGGCGGCCGCAGAGTTTCTGTGGTGGCCTCAGAGTGGCCCTACGCCGTTTGGCTATCTTTTACAGGCCATAGGGGTCGCCGTGGAATTATAATGCGGAGTTATAAATTTTTTTATTTCAACGTTCGCTGTAGCAATTCGACAAGCCGAAAAAAAAAAACTGGTTAAAAAAAAAAGATGAACCCACTCGTTACCGTCCATCTGGCCGCACGTTCGCCTAAGGGGCCCCCTGCCGTCCCCCTGCGGTCGCCTTGCGGGCACCTTGAGGCTACCTTGCATCTGCCTTGAAAAGTATATGGCTGCCACAGGACCCCCTTAAGGTCACCGTGCGACATCAAATCAAAGACCGTACGGCAACCTCACGTTTTCGGTCTCCACAATTTCTAAATATGCCGTGCGGCTCCCCGAAAAATAAAAACATATGTGACTGCGACATTGTGTGACCGTGGAAATACTGCGGCCGCCGTATAATTGATAGTGGCCGGAGATTTTGGAGACCCCACGGCCACCGTGGCAAATGTGACTTACGCCTTACTAACAAGCTGGTACTCATTTTGCCGATTGAAGAAGGATGACAGGCTGAGTCAACCCGCGTGGTGTTAATTCAGACACCAAGATCTTAAGCCAGCTACCTTAACCATTAAGTCAAAACCAAGCTCTTCATTAACCAAGTCAACTTTTAAAAGCATTGCCTTTCCCATATGGAAGTCCTACCCTGAAGCATCGATGCATCTGTTCAGACTGTTGATAAATTGTCTTTTGATACCAAGAATATATATATATATATATATATATATATATATATATATATATATATATATATATATATATATATATATATATATATATATATATATATATATATTTAATTACAATTTCAAAAGCATTTCATTTTCTCATCCAAAGTTGAAAAACAGCTCCGAATTGAGATACAAATTAGCCAATGAACCAGTGTTGAAAAACAGCTCCGAATTGAGATACAAATTAGCCAATGCACCAGTGTTGAAAAACTAAGTTGCAAAAAATCTTCCATTATTTATTGAATTATTACACAGCGAAATGTAATGATCTTGCACATCAAGGAAATACTTGGTTCATTTCAACTGAACCAACCCCAAGTTAAACCTCCGCTCCCTTGCCAAACAAGAACTGTCAAATAAGAAAAGAAAAGCTGGGAGTGGCATTCTGCTGTGCCACATCATTCCTTCCACAACCCCTCCCTCCAACCAACAAAATGAAATAATTCCATCTTTTAAATGCTACATTTAAATCTGCAGTTCCTGTTTGACCATAGCTGATACATTTAAATATATTGTACCTGTTTGACCATTACATCATTTTAATAGGTGGAGATAAAGAGTTTGAATTTTAATCTCAGCAATGGCTCAACAGTTGATTTTTTTTTACACATCAACATTCATAACATAGACTTCAAATTATTTTTTTTAAATGGCATTCAAAGTGTCATTCCTGAAAAAAAAATTGAGTTCTTATACCGTTTTGACAATAAAAAAACAACCCAGAACAGCACTCGGTGGTGCGCATTCCTCCGCCACGCTGAACAGTTTACGTTTTGTATCCCACTGATTGGCTGGAAATGTATCCAGACCTGAACCAAAATCGAATTGGCTTGTTGTCACCGACACAAGTCATCCACCAAGTGCTGTCATAATCGGTCCACACATTTTTGTTCTCGAAAATCATGTTGTGCAACGTTTTTGGCCCCATCTCTGAATGGTGAGGAATCACTTGTGCATTCAAAAAAATTTATCTGATCCAGAAACGGATCTTCATCAAAATCAAAATCGAATACATTCTTCCTTGTCACACACCCAACCTGTCCAGCAAGTTTCGTCAGAATTAGTCCACAACCTTTTGAGATATACTGTTCACAGACAAACAGACAGGGGTGAAAACAAAACCTACATCCAACCATTGGTGGTGGAGGTAAAAACACAGATATGCATACAGCTTAAAAGCACAATTCCACCTCTCACCAACAAGCAATCGAGAAATAAATCATCTGTCATCGAATTTGCTGCTGTGAAGAGATATGCATAATTATATAAATGGGAATATTTCCCACACGGGGCACCTTTGTAAAACTCACGATTAGACCCACGAATCAAACCCAGGGCCTCTCACAATCAAGACGAAGCTCTGCCATTTTGGTTCGACAAGGAGAGAATCAGGATGTCAAAAAAGAAAGGTTCTTAATCGCGATCAACTTGGTAAACTTGGCAACCATACATAATATACAATTTTTTTCCCGAACAAATCAAACATTTTCAAGTTTTAGCAAACGAATTTACCACATAACAGAAATGAATATTGTGCTACAAGAGTCGCTCACCTGTTAGAGACAGGATTTAGCAGTTGCACACTACAGTGTCTGATGTTTTACGTACGTCCCTGCCCAGGCAAACGCCAAATATGGATACGAGTGCAACTGCAACACATGAGTGTATGCGGAGAGGAGTTTCGGGTAGATATCCCTAAACCTAACCCAAATGTGGAGATGAGTTCAAGTGTTAGAAAGTGGGCAGGGAAAATGCTGAATCGGTTTTTAGTGACAAAAAACAGAGGATAGCGTGAGACAAAAAGGGGAGTACGAAGCAAGTGAAAACGCACAGAACAAACAGTGCTTTCATAAAGTATTCACACCCCTCGACTTTGTCACATCTTGTAGTGTTAAAGCCTGGATTAAAAATGGATTAAATTGAAAAAAAAATGTCAGCAATCTACATAAAATCCTGCATCATGATAAAGTGAAAGCATGTTTTTATAATTTTTTGTACAGGTTAATTAAAAATGAAAAGCTGAAATGTCTTGTATCAATAAAAATATTCAAGCCCTTTGCTATGACACTCCAAATTGAGCTCACATGTGTCCCATTTGGTTTGATCATCCTTGAGATGTCTCCACAACTTGATTGCAGTCTATCTGTGGCCAATTCAAATGATTGGATATTATTTCGAAGGAAACACACCTTTCTATATGAGGTCCCAGCGTTGACAGTGCATGTCAGTGCAGAAACTCTACCATAAAGTCTGAGGGACTGTTCGCAGAACTCAGAGATAGAATTGTGAGGAGGTATAGATCTGGGGAACGGTGTTGAAAGTTCCCAGGAACACAGTGAGCAGTGAGCTCCATCATTCTGAAATGAAAAGAATGTGGAACTACCCAGACTCATCCTAGAGCTGGCCATCTAACCAAACTGAGCAACTTTGCAAGAAGGACCTTGATCAGGGAGTTGACCAAGAACCCAATGACCACTCTGACAGAAATACATAGTTCCTTGGCTGCAATGGGAGAAACTGCCAGAGGCACAACAATTTCTGCAGCACTTTACAAATCTTGGCTTTATGGGATAGTGGTCAGAGAGAACCACTCCTGAGAAAAAGGCACATGGCAGTAGGGTGACTATGCTGATTCTGGCTCACTTTCCCCCATGTTAATGAATGGGCGATTCGCAGCGATTCATTTTTTTTTTTTGCGAAAAAATAAACCCCCTTTTTATCCCAAGGTATATTTATTTGTCTCCCCTTTTAATCAAGGGGCACTTTTTTCAAATAACCAATGCAATAAGATGAAGATTTGTTCAAGTAGTAAAGTAGTAATGTGATTTGTTAAAGGTGATTCGAAAGAAATATCTGAAACATGTAAGCCGAGGGGCACTCTTTTTCAAATAACCAATGCATATTGTTTAGCTTACTCATTGAACCTATAAAGATTTGTTCATTCTCAAATTCCTTCAATAGTTTAATTTTCTTTGCACAATAATCCCCATCTAAAATATTTAAAAATAAAACATTTGAATCTTTATATTTTTTAAGATACCCCTTTTGTGTTATTACGAAATGATAAACTTCTCTTAATGCTCTTGTTTGACCACCTCCTGAGCCACATATCATTTTGAGATTATAGTAAATTGTTTTTCCATTGTTCAATTGATAACCATCAAAGTTTTCAGTCCATTCAAGGATATTTATTTTTTTTCTTTACATCCTCTAACTTACTAGTTTTTAAATTGATTCGCATAATTGTTTTATTTCCCTTTGTTTTAGTTATTTTTTGAATAAGACTTATTTGATATTTTTCACATTCATAATGTTTTCCATTTATATACCAAGACTGAGATTTTCTCCACTCTTTGGTTTGATTAATACTTGGTTTGACCATTTATATATTGTGAAAAAATGCAGCGGTAGCCCTTAAACACCCTAACCCGTCTTCCCATCGTTAAAATACAATCTATTCTTCTCTCTATAATACAATATCCATATGGAACACAATCTATTCCATGATCTAAAATAAATCTCATCATCAAAGGCTCCGAATGCCTTTTTATTTACTTCTTCACTATATATCTTATGTTTATAACTTCTTATTGTATTCATTTTCCGATTTTCTTCTTTCTTATTCATAAAACAATTATTATAATTTCTAAAAGTTATTGATTTCTTTATTACATATTTCTTTATTCCCTTTAACCTCTTATCAACCTTATCACCACACTTATAAGCATATGCCTTTGCTCTCAATCCAATAAACTCACTCATTACTTTTCCACCAAACTCATCCTTAAACTTACCAATAACCTTTTCATTCTTTTTGGAAAATAATTCACTCTTCTTACTAAAATTACTTGTATCATATACTCCAATATTTTTCTTCATATCTTTATAAACATCATCAGTTTTTATATCTAGGATAAAACTATCAGTGTCCTATAGAACAATGAAACATTTTCACCATACTCTTTCTTTAAGCCATTATACAAATAATCATACATTGATATCTTTGATAAATCAAGAACTGCTGTTCCAATATACATTGGTTTATCCATTACAATACTTTCCTTTTCCACATGAATAGCAGAAAAGTTCTCTGAAAAAACCGCTTCTCTCTTAAAACTTGGTTTATTTATCAATCTAGAAGCTTCTTTCCAAGATGTTGCAAATCTAATGTTTTGCCTGTTTCTAACATTCTCCATTGTCTTTCCAAAGACAGCATTATTCATCAATTTATAGAATTCCCCTTCAAATTTTACTTTTGTATTTGGTCTCATATCCGTATTGAATTTAATATACTTTTTCATCCAAGGACTTTGTTTAAATTTTAAAACACTATGCAGTTTAGCTCCTCTCAAACCTGCTTCAAAAACTGTTTCAAGCTTCTCTGATGCAAAACATATCCCTCTTTATCATAGAATGTTGTTACTAACTTTTCCGTTGATTTGCCATTATTATTAAAACTTTTATGATAATCACTTAACCATTCTTTCTTTGGGTTTTATTTCTCACATGCAAAAGGAAGGTCTTTATGCTTGTAATTAAGATCACTCGGGTAACTCAAATCAACTTCAAAAAAATAACCTTCTTCTTCCTCATTCAATTCCTCTTGAGAAGAAATAACAGTATTCATCAAAGCCTTTTCATAATCCTTTTCTTGCACCCACTCTCATTTACCATAAGGCAGAGATTGAGACATTGCCCATCCATACAAATTATTAGCATCAAAATACATCAAATAATTACAATCTTTTTCACTATCATAATTTGGGAGATATTTATTATTTGCTTAGCATATCTTTTTGAACATACTTGTGATATTCCACCTCTCTTGGACTTCTCAATCATCAAAAGCATATCAACATCACTGATTAAATCTATATCTTGTTCTGTCATTTTCAACATTGCACTCCAAGCTAAACCAGGAGCTGTGAAATAGTGGGCAGGATCTAATCCATAACAATTTTTTATTATTACAGTGATCTAAAAGCTTCAAACACATCAGCAAACAATAAAACATCTGTTTTTAGATACAAATCATGATATTCTCCAAGGTTCTTTATCTTAAATATTTTCCAAATTTATTGTGCGTGTTTATATTCCTTATCACTTATCTCTTTTTCATAAAAAGGTTATTATAGAAACTTTCTTTTGAAGGAAGTTGTGTTTCTTTAAATCTCAAAAATGAATCAATATAATCATCAGGATAAATTCCCTTACTTGTAAGAATTTTCTCTTGACTTTGAATTTCATTCCTTGTTTGAATTTCCTCTCTCGTTAGAATTACCTCTTTAATCAAAATTTCCTCTTTAATCAGAATTTCCTCTTTAGTTTGAATTTCATTCATTGTTTGAATTTTCTTTATAATTAGAATTTCATCCTCAGTTAGAATTTCTTCATTAATTTCCTCATTAATTAGAATTTCCTCTTTACTTTGAATTCTCTCTTTGATCTGAATTTCCTCTTTAGTTAGAATTTCCTCTTTTGGAAAGAATGAATTACGATTTGGAAAAGACCCCCTGGAGCTTAGATTTGATGCTCGGTCGGCTAGTGGTGTTCTCATGAACTTGTTCCCATAAATTCCCATAAACTTGGAATCTAGAAACTTAATACGAGTTAAAGGTTTAGTGAATATCATTTTTGAAAATGAAATATACTTTTGACTTGTGTTTGTTATGGCAGAAATATTCTGTGGTGTTTTTGAAAGTTCATTTATAAACAGATGTGTATCATAGTTGGCGCTGTTTTGAAGAAAGACTGGAATAAAAGAAGGAAATTTATAATTAAAATTACAACAGGAATGAGCGGGACCTCTATATTTACCAACAAGATGAAAATGATCCCTAACTTTAGACTCCTCAATTTCGTCCTCACAAATATGACAGATATTGTTCTTTCCAAATTCTAATTTTTCTTCTTCGGTTAATTTAATCGGTTCATTTGTTTCATCGGTTCAAACCACAAGGAATATGTTTTTGATATTTATTTGCATATAATTCTTTTGGATTAGGAGAAGCAGTATTTATCTTTTTTAGGATATATTCAAAATCAGCGTATATCACAAATGGGTGCATGATAGATTTATTATAATCTTCAAAAGAAATCTTTTCACCAGGTTTAGGCATTGTAATTACAGCTAATTTATGATTACTGCAATATTGTGAATGTTGTTCTTATCGTTCTTTTGTATGAAATGAATTAAGACATTGCTTACAAGGATATATTTTGTTTGCTGTTCTGAATACCTGAGAAGGGATTAATCTTGATAAATTATTGATGTATGTATAATGTGAATTCTTTCCAACACTAAAATATAAAAGATCAATGAGTGTTTCTTCATTTTTATAGTTTTTGAATTTTTTAATATAAGAACTTTGTTTGTATCCATTAATCCATATACATAAATAGAAAGATTTTTCTTTTTCTCAAATTTAGGAATATCTGTTCGTGGCATTGGGAATTTCAAATCTTTAATGTCCAACGTATTCTCATAATTCATAAATTGTTTTGCTCTTTCTGAATTACAATTTGGTGGATGTAGGTGAGCAAGAACAGACCAGAGAGAACATTTATTATCATTGTTCTTAATATTAACAACTGCCTTCTTTAGTTTTATTTATTTTGATAATTCAATATAAGAAGAAGCTTTAAGAGGGTTTGATTTTAGAATGTGTAGGTCTAAAAAATGATTTTTTAAATATTAAATCCACTTCCAACCACTGTATTATCAACATCCTCCTCTTGTCAAGATAGTTCTTCATAAACCCCACTATTCAAAAAATCTTGAAATGGTGTTATAAAATGAAGAACTGTTTTCATATAAGGAGTTTGTTCTTCATCTTGTCTTTTCATATTCATTTTCACTCCCCAAAAAAATTAAAAAGTTTTCATTTCTTTTAATGTCTTTCTAATAACTTTTTCAACATCAGGTTTCACGATTTCAATTGATTCAGCTATTGATGATGGACCGGGTTGTCCAAATTGAAAAATCCTTATTTTTATATGCCCTTTAAATGCCCCTCAGTTGTTTCAATACAATAGTCTCCCTTTGTTTTAAACTCATTTTTCTTGTGTTTTTGTAATTGAAGTTGATTCTTACAACTACTCTTCAAAACATCTTTTGAGCAGATATCACAATGTTTTCTTTCCAACTCAAGAGGATACATTTGATGAAATAGATTAAATGTGTTTGTTGGTTTGAAGGTGTTTTTTATAATGTTTATATTCGTGATTACAAACATCACAGTACGTTGTATTCACCATTTTTATATAATAAAACTTTGCTTAAACTAAAATTTTCTTGATGAAAATTTCATTGAATTTATAGGTGCATCTGTGCTTAAAACAATTTTATCCTCCAACTTTTTCACTTAATAAATGCAATGTTTCAAGACACAAAAGACAAGTTTCAATCAATCTCTTCATTTGTTAAAGATACTGAGAAATATGTCAAGGATATAAAATTGAACAAAGATAAATATAACAACAATTGGATAAAAACAATTATGGTGGATAAGATGAGTTCTTCAATTTCCTTCAGTGGAAGGGCTTTTAGTATACCTGGAAGAACATCAATGAAAGTATCTCTAACAAAAGTTTCTCCTCTCCTTCTGGTAATATATTCAAAACCAGAAAAAGCAATGAAACAAGAAAAAGTATCAAAAAATAAAAACCTTATGGATGAAGCTTGAGAAAGAAAAGATAAGACCATCTGTAATATGCAAGGAGAAATTTGTATTTTTTTCAACAACCATAAAGATGGAAATCCTGATGAAATAAAGGATGATAAAATATTAGGTGAAATGACGTTTCATTCAATAGTAGTTCAGGGTCATTTTAAAACTACCTTTAATATAAAAAATGTTGTAGTTGAATCTCGCAATGAAAAAAAGTATATAGATATGAACGGTGATGTTGTTTCTACGAATTAAATGTGAGTCAATATTCAACTGAAGATTTTGAAGAGTATGAGAGTGATTATGATAGTGTTAAAGATGATTCTGAAGATGAACTTTCTTTGGAGTAAAGTTTTACTTTATAAATATGCTAGACTTCCCTGATTCTCCATATGACAATTTGAGAATTTTCCTGCATGTGTTAGAGTGGGATTAAACACAGAGTCAAAAGCCTATAAACAATGTATATTCTGTGACTATCATCCAATTAATGATAATAAAAAATATAAAAAGAAAAATAATTCTTTTAGATTTACACCAAAAATGAATTACTTTACAAGATTGATTACAGAAATGAATGTAAAGTATGAGGGTGAAAACACACCTTTCCTTACAAGGGAAGAAACTGAACATATTACAGAAATGTTCAAAGGATTGTTGTTATACATTATTCACGATTGTCATTTTCAGGGAGATATCAACACAAGATATTGAATAAATAAAATAATCGATTATGTTGAAATCAAACCCGAACTTAGGATAAAATATAGAGTTTCTAAAAAAAGCCAATAATAAATTAAATAAGCTGTTTTCCAAATATATAAATGAATAATTTTTTACCCATTTGGGAAAATGACATAAAATTTAACAACCATAGAAATCTCCCAAATTCATTAAGATGTCTCATAGTTGGTTCAAGCGGATGCGGAAATACCTGCTTACTTTTGAAGATGCTCCTGACTCCCAACTTTTTAGATGATGATAATTTAATAATTTTCACAAAGTCGAGTTTTCAACCAGAGTATCAATGACTCTCACAAGGTTTTTATGCTGGTCTTCAAAAAGAAGATATAATCGGTTTATTTAAACTTCAAAAAAACCAAAATGATTATCACATTGAAGATATAATACAACTATTTTGTGAAACACAGAGATGTTAAAAGAAATCAAACTGATAACTTGTATTCTTAGTGAAAATACGGATGATATACCGTCTCCCCAAGATTTGGATAAATCAAAAAAGAACCTCGTTATCTTTGATGATTGTGTTAATGAGAAAAACAAAACGGTCATGGACAGCTATGACACAAGTGGGAGACATTCTTCTTGTAATTGTATTTATCTTCGTCAATCATACTTTCAACTTTCTCGTCGTTCCATCAGAAACAATGCTAATACTTTTATTTTATTCAAGTTAAATTCAATAGATATAAACAATTTTTGGATAGATAATTGTTCTACATTATGCAGTAAAAAGGAATTTGGAAATTACATGAAGCCCATGACTGAAAAATATAAATATATTGTTGTGAAACAAGATGAGATATTAAATGATATTTTCCAATAAATAAATGGATGCAAAAGAAAGAGCAAGAAGATTTAAGGAACATCAAGAGTTGGTTTCAAAAGTTGTAAAACAACAGGAATACATAAAGAAGAAACGCAGACAGAAACTAACGGGTGAAGAAGCATTTGAAAGAAAACAAGAGAAATTTTTTTAACCACTTTTAAAAACTTCAAAAGAAAAAATTATAGATGTTTCCACAGTTCCCACAATAGAATATACTCCTAAAAAACTTCAAATGATAAAAGATTTCAGTCAAATGACGGAGGAAGTATTAGAGCATATCGGAGAATTAGAATATGAAGATGAAGGATTATTTCAACAATTGGAAGAGATTAATCTCCCCCCTGATTATATTATGAATGCTCTTCAAAACAATGAATATTCAGTGGATTCAAAAACCAAAGCAGGACTCATTCCAACAGAATAACCAGCAATATTTAATCTTGTTCAAGAAAAGGTATTGATATTTAATGATGAATTAAAGTTCTTGGGTTCTGCTCAACCCCCAGTTAAACAACTCTGAGATTAATGTTTCTTCTCACAAAAGATGGAAGACAAGGTTCAACTGTGAGGGGTGAATCAAAGTATTTTGATAAACCATTGGATGAGAAAAATAATGATGATAGAGTATATATTGATCTGTTGAACTCTCTTAATTATCGGGTTAGTCTTTCTGGTAAACGTGGCAAGAATGAGATGGAGAAACACATTATTCAGGCTTCAAGTATCCTTGGTCCAGGTGATACTTCCTCATGACCCATCACAATTCGTTAATAGACTGCTATTGTTGTTTGGTAGTAAGAAAGCTGGAAATAGCAATTGTTTTAATGAAGCATCAGCCATTTTAGACCAGTTGATGAGCATGAAAATAATGAATAAATATCAATATAAAGACATTTTATGTCATATTAAATAAGATGAGAAGGACAATCCTTTGTTTTAATTTCACAAGTGACCTCACATCTTCATTCCCATACCCACTACAACTTGACCCAACAAAAGAATATGAGGCATCTTTATTGTCCATGGAAACTGATAATACCTTATTTAATATTACTGAGAAAAATGACACGTTTAGTTAAAATCCGAGAAGTGGACACAAAATGATAACAGTCTCACCCGGAGCATATGAGATTTCTCAAATATCTCCCGAAATTTTTCGTCTTATGAAAGAACAGAGTGATGAACCAAAGAATATTGTTATAGATATTCAACAACATCCTTCAAAATCAATGATTAAAGTTAGAAAAATAACTACAAGGTTGATTTTACAATTGATAATTCATTGAGAGAGTTATTGGGTTTCTCCTCAAAAAAGATTGAAACTAATGGGAAGTTTTACAGTGATAATGTCATTCAAATATCCTCAGGAATAAATTCGGTATTAATTCACTGTAATTTGATTGATGGTGCTGAAAATGATGGAATAAAAACAAATACAATATTTTCATTCAGCGCATACTCAACACCAATTTGTTATAAATTCAATATGGAACCCAAAAATTTGGTTTATCTCCGTGTGTCAGGAAAAAAACCTGACACAGAGTAAATTTTAGGATAACCGACCAAGATAATCTTATGATTTCTTTTCATGGAGAAATATATCCATCAGAATTCACCGACATTAGGTTTTCCAATAAATAAATACGATGTTTATTGTGAGGAAACACGAGTTGGGAAAATATAAAATAATTACATGGGATGGGATGTTCCTTTCCCCATACTACAAGGGTGAAGGTATGTATCTTGGTAGAGGATACTATAAACCTAAGAGACAAAGGGGTGTCGGACATCAATTTAGAGATGGGATAATTGATACTCCAATGGGTATCGGTTCATCTATTCTGAAACTTAAAGACCTAATTGGTTCAACTGCTTCTGCTGTTGGAAATGTTGCATGTGCTGTAAAGAGCATAAAAGATGCCCAAAAGGAATCTCATAAATTACAAGCAATAAAAGAAATTAAGAAAGGCAAAACTCAGTTGTCTCTCCAAAACTGACAGAAAACAAATACTTGGGTCAGGGTTTCAAAAGTTTGAACATCTTTTTTCCAAAATAAATAGAAGTATGGAAGCAATTGATGGTATCGATGATTTGGATGATACTATTATCATCTCAAACTCCATTAAAAAAAGAAGATTACTTCAAGGTAAATGAAATAACTGGAACAGATGGGAATGCAAATGGTACAAAAAGTTTTGAAATAAATAATCAACAAACTTATTTGAATCTATCCGAAAGTTTCTTGTTGTGTACATTTACATTCACTAAGGCTGTGAATAACAGAAACGCTACAGTCGTAAATGATTTCTTCTGGAAAATGTTTGATAATGTTTGTTTGTGCATTGGAACACAAGAAGTTGAAGTGGTTGATTATGTCTCTGCTGTATCTGAAATGATGAAATTTACACTATATTCATTCAGTGATAGAATGGGAAGGGGGGCTGTCGAAGGTTTTATTCCTGATATGTCAACAGGAACAACCACAGACCCTGGATATACTCAAAGGAAAGGAATGTATACTGATGATACAAAAGCAGTTAATAGTTTTACTGTGGCAGTTCCTCTTAAAGGTATATTTGGATTTTCTGATCATGATAAAGTTCTGTATGGTCTTTCAATGAGATTTCAACTACAAAGGAATGATATTGAAAATAGATTACTTTTTGGTGTTGCTTGTGCTTTTGGTGATCAGAATAAGTTTGTAATTGGTGAAATGAGTTGGTATATTAGTGAATATACTCCTAATCTTAAAAGAGAAGAGATGTTGAACAGAAGACTTAACTCAAAGAAACCACTCAGTGTATCATACCTCAAAAGAAGATGTCAACACGTGAAACGAAACCAAACCACTTTCACGTGGAATTTGGGTGTTCTGGAATGAAAGCCACGATATCTGTGCATCATTTTTAAAAACCAGATGGTGATACTGCCATTGAAAAGAATAATGCATTGAGTGACAATGCCAAGGTGAAACAACTTCGTGTTTCACGAGATGGAACATTTTATCCACGAGATAGATTGGAAATTAATTGGGAAAAAAATTATTTTGCTGAAGCATCCACGTCTTACCAAAAGGTGTGTGAAATTAATGGAAATAAAGAACCTATTTTGGATATGACAGCATTTATAAGTTTGTATACAATCTTTGCGTTTGACCTGAGTGCTCAAAATAAACTATAAAGTCTGATCGAGTGGATACTTCTCTATACATTGAAAGAGGAGAGAGTGAAGAAGGTGATACATATTGTTTGCTTTTGGAAGAAAGAGAATTGCAGATTAATACAGATAATGGTGTTATGATTAGTCTCACATAATTTTTTGTTTAATAAATGAGTGGCTAAGTACCAACTGGGGTATACGTTAATCAAATCAATGTTCATTAAATATCATCTTGTGTTCAAAATCAAAAGCCTTGTAAGATTAACGTTAATACAATTCAGAGAAAAGGAGCAGTAAGAATTGTTGTTTTGCTCACAAGAGAACAGGTTAAAATCTTGAACGATACTGGCTCACTTAAAATTAAAATGACAAAACCAATGTTGAAAAAATATTCAATAAGAGAGACAAGTGGAGGATTTCTCCCATTTCTAATTCCTTTATTTGCTGGTTGAAGTGTGGTTGGAGCATTGACGGGTGGTATTTCAACAGCGGTGAAAACTGCCAACGAAAGGAAGGCTCAACTCCAGACTCAAAAATAATTGGAAAGACATAACAAAGAGTTGGAGAAACAAATTAGTGGAAGTGGTGTAATTGTAGATTTTGCTGAAAAACTTGAAGGTCTGCCTGATAAAGCGAGATTGTTAGTTGGAGACATGCTTTCTTCTCTCGCACAAGCAGGTGTAAAATTAACTGAAAGGGGTAATGGATTATATCTTTCTAATAATGAGTATTGATGAGTGGTTTAAAGAATTTGGAAAGAATACAACATCAAATTTAGAACTTGTCAAATATTGTAAGAAATTAAAAATTCATAATGTGGTTATTTGTATGAGAGACGATTTGTTGAGAGAATAAACAAGCAGTCAGAGAGTGGTACTTACGAAATCGTCAACTTGACATCTGACCTTGTCGAATAAAAGCTGTCTCTAGAGAAGGTAGCGACGCAAACCAGAAGTTTCTATGATGATTCTGTACCAAACCATCAAAAATCGAATGTTTTGGATGTTTGACCTCACTGTGACCTTGACCTTTGACCGATTTTGACCAAAATCTAATGAGCACTAGCCATCACCCTCCTGAATCACGTGGTGTAATTTGACATTGGAAGCTTCTTCCGTTCTCGAGTTATCTGTACCAAACCATCAAAAATCAAATATTTGACCTCACTGTGACCTTGACCTTTGACCGATTTTGACCAAGATCTAATCAGCACTAGCCATCACCCTCCTGAATTAAGTGGTCTAATTTGACATTGGTAGCTTCTTCCGTTCTCGAGTTATCTTGCCGACAAACAAACAAATAAGCTGTCATAGACTGGTACTTACGAAATCATCAAATTGACCTCTGACCTTGTCGAATAAAAGCTGTCTCGAGAGAAGGTAGCGACACAAACCAGAAGTTTCTACGGTGATTCTGTACCAAACCATCAAAAAGTGAATGTTTTGGATGTTTGACCTCACTGTGACCTTGACCTTTGACCGATTTTGACCAAAATTGAATCAGCGCCAGCTATCACCCTCCTGAATCACATGGTGTAATTTTACATTGGTAGATTCTTCCGTTCTCGAGTTATCTGTACCAAACCATCAAAAATCAAATGATTTGGATGTTTGACCTCACCGTTACCTGACCTTTGACCGATTTTGATCAAAATCTAATCGCTGCTAGCCACCACGCTCCTGAATCAGGTGGTGTAATTTGACATTGGTAGCTTCTTCTGTTCTCGAGTTATCATTTTTTGGATGTTTGACCTCACAATGACCTTGACCTTTGACCGATTTTTATCAAAATAGATTCAGCACTAGCCATCACCCTCCTGAATCACGTGGTGTAATTTGACATTGGTAGCTTCTTCCGTTCTCGAGTTATCGTGCCTACAAACAAACAAGCAAACAGAAACGGAAGGCATCAATATACTGACGAAATCTTTAGATTTCGTAAGTAACAAACAAGCAGTCATAGACTGGTGCTTACAAAATCGTCAACTTGACCTCTGACGTTGTCGAATAAAATCTGTGTCTCGAGAAGGTAGCGACGCAAACCAGAAGTTTCTACGATGATTCTGTTCCAAACCATCAAAAATCAAATGTTTTGGATATTTGACCTCACTGTGACCTTGACCTTTGACCGATTGTGACCAAAATCTAATCAGCGCGAGCCACCACCCTCCTGAATCACGTGGTGTAATTTGACATTGATAGCTTCTTCCATTCTCGAGTTATCATTTTTTTGGATGTTTTACCTCACTGCGACCTCCCTTGACCTTTGACCGATTGTGACCAAAATCTAATCAGCACTAGCCATCAACCTCCTGAATCACGTGTTGTAATCTGACATTGGTAGCTTCTTCCGTTCTCGAGTTATCTCCACCAAACCATCAAAAATCGAATATTTGACCTCACTGTGACCTTGACCTTTGACCGATTTTGACCTAAATGTAATCAGCACTAGCCATCACCCTCCTGAATCACGTGGTGTAATTTGACAATGGTAGCTTCTTCCGTTCTCGAGTTATCGTGCCTACAAACAAACAAACAAACAAACAAGCAGTCATAGGCTGGTACTTACGAAATCGTCAACTTGACCACTTACCTTGTCTAATAAAAGCTGTCTCCAGAGAACGT
>NC_140976.1:50953893-51241393 GCF_056783735.1 Eptatretus burgeri
GAGAGAGAGAAAGAGAGAGAGAAAGAGAGAGAGAAAGAGAAAGAGAGAGAGAGAGAGAGAGAGAGAGAGAGAGAGAGAGAGAGAGAGAGAGAGAGAGAGAGAGAGAGAGAGAAAGAGAAAAAGAGAGAAAAAGAGAAAGAGAAAGAGAAAGAGAAAGAGAGCGAGAAAGAAATAGACGATTTGTTAGATAAACTTAGATTTGTTAGATTAGAAATAGACGATAAACTGAACTACTCATGCCTCCCAATTTTAGTAAATGGCAACACACATCATGGAAAGGGTGAAATGAGGGCTTATTGAAGGCACGGCAGAAAATAGTGCTGTAGGTTCGGGAGGACGGTCAATGCACCACGCATATTTGAGTGAGACAGGTTTGAGAAATAGACTTTATGAGAAAGAAGAGAAATATATTTTGATGTAGAAGAACACGTGTGGTGTTTCTCACGTAGAAAAAAAAGGAAAGTGAAGCATTTCAAAGTATTATAAAATGCTTTTAAAGTAAGAAGCAATTATTTCAATTGAGATAAAATCTGAAGCTTTTGAGAAATGGAATGGATAAACAATGAACGTTGGAAAGAAGTACAGGCAAAAGAGATTATGATTTATTTTTGGAGTGAAAAATAATGCTGATTTTTTGAAGCGAGGAGGGGGAATAAAATGAAGTTGAAGATGGTCAAAGGATAGCATTTGGGAGAAAAAAAGTGGAATGAGGCACACGGCATCAGAGCAGACAGAAATTGCCAAGCCGAGTCACTGAGGAAATTGCCAAGTGGACTCACTGAGGAAATTTCCAAGCAGACTCACTGAGGTAATTGCCAAGCCGACTCACTGAGGTAACTGCCAAGAGGACTCACTGAGGTAATTGCCAAGCGGACTCACTGAGGTAACTGCCAAGCCGACTCACTGAGGTAAATGCGAAGCAGACTGGCTGAGGCAATTGCCAAACTGACAAGCAGAGGAAATTGCCAATCGGACTTGCTGAGGACATTGCCAAGCGGACCAGCTGAGGCAATTGCCAAACCGACGAGCTGAGGCAATTGCCAAACCGACTGGCTGAGCCAATTTCCAAGCGGACTCACAGAGGTAATTGCCAAGCCGACTCACTGATTAAATTGCCAAGCAGACTCACTGAGGTAAATGCAAAGCAGACTGACTGAGGCAATTGCCAAACCGACGAGCTGAGGCAATTGCCAAACCGACTGGCTGAGCCAATTGCCAAGCGGACTCACAGAGGTAATTGCCAAGCCGACTCACTGAGGAAATTGCCAAGCAGACTCACTGAGGTAAATGCAAAGCAGACTGACTGAGGCAATTGCCAAACCGACAAGCAGAGGCAATTGCCAAGCAGACTTGCTGAGGAAATTGCCAAGCGGACGAGCTGAGGAAATTGCCAAGCGGACTAGCTGAGGAAATTGCCAAAGCGACGAGCAGAGGAAATTGCCAAACCGACGAGCTGAGGCAATTGCCAAACCGACGAGCTGAGGCAATTGCCAAACCGACAAGCTGAGGAAATTGCCAAGCGGACTCACTGAGGAAATTGCCAAGCCGACTCACTGAGGAAATTGCCAAACCGAGAAGCTGAGGATATTGCCAAGTGGACTCACTGAGAAAATTGCCAAGCGGAATCACTGAGGAAATTGCCAAGCCGACTCACTGAGGAAATTGCCAAGCCGACAAGCTGAAGAAATTGCCAAGCAGACTCACTGAGGTAATTGCCAAGCGGCCTCACTGAGGAAATTGCCAAGCGGACTCACTGAGGAAATTGCCAAGTAGACTCACTGAGGAAATTGCGAAGCCGACTCACTGAGGAAATTGGCAAGCCGACAAGCTGAGGAAATTGCCAAGTGGACTCAATGTGGTAATTGCCAAGCTGACTCACTGAGGTAATTGCCAAGCTGACTCACTGAGGTAATTGCCAAGCGAACTAGCTGAGTAAATTGCCAAGCAGACTCACTGAGGTAATTGCCAAGCCGACTCAGTGAAGAAATTGCCAAGCCGACAAGCTGAGGAAATTGCCAAGCCGACAAGCTGCGGTAAATGCGAAACAGAATCACTGAGGAAATTGCCAAGCGAACGAGCTGAGGAAATTGCCAAGCGGACTCACTGAGGTACTTGACAAGCCGACTCACTGAGGTAATTGCCAAGCGAACTAGCTGAGGAAATTGCCAAGCGGACTCACTGAGGTAATTGCCAAGCCGACTCACTGAGGAAATTGCCAAGCCGACAAGCTGAGGAAATTGCCAAGCGGACTCACTGAGGTAAATGCGAAGCAAACTGGCTGAGGAAATTGCCAAACCGACAAGCAGAGGCAATTGCCAAGCGGACTAGCTGAGGTAAATGCGAAGCAAACTGTCTGAGGCAATTGCCAAACCGACAAGCAGATTCAATTGCCAAGCGGACTAGCTGAGGAAATTGCCAAGCGGACTAGCTGAGGCAATTGCCAAACCGACTGGCTGAGCCAATTGCCAAGCAGACGAGCTGAAGCAGTTGCCAAGCCGACCAGCTGAGGAAATTTCCAAGCCCACGAGCTGAGGCAATTGCCAAGCCGACTCGCTGAGGAAATTGCCAAGCCGACGAGCTGAGGCAATTGCCAAACCGACTGGCTGAGCCAATTGCCAAGCAGACTTGCTGAGGCAGTTGCCAAGCCAACTATCTGAGGTAATTTGCAAGCCAACTAGCTGAGGCCTTGATGAGTAGGCCAGACACTCACAGGGACACTAATTCGACAATATACAACAATACACCATATTATTAACTAGAAGGAGGAACTGCACAACACAACGTCCAACGTGCTCTGACCCGGATCCAGAAATTTTGAATGATAAAAGCCCAGTTTATTGACTTGTGTGCAACCAGTATGATTACTTGTGTACTTACACGTCATTGTTAAATACAGTATATATCTGAGGACATCCTTCAGTATGAACAATGGGAGAGCATAGAAGATTGGCAGGAAAACTGAAATAAAAGAAAATGCCAAATTACATCCATAGTCAACAAGGTTTTATTATAAACCCCATAAGTATAGATTATTTGGGGTATACGAGGAACATTTTTGTTCCGTGTGCATCCCATCTGTGTTACTAAAGTTTTGAAGATTTAAATGGCTTATTCATCGGTCTTGTGGCAAAGACAATGAAACTCAGCTATAACAATAACCTCTCTGGTGTCATTACTGAAAAACAATTACAAGACACGAATCAAAAAAAGAAGAAACTATTGCATCTACCTCCGCATAATCCATTGATGGAGTACTTGCAAAGTGAGCATTTCATCCTTTTGTTTCAAAGATTACCTTTCAATGGCTTCTCAAGGTGCATTGACTGATTAGTTTTAGGCAAGATCTTATCATGGTAGGACATTAACTTTCAGTTTAGTCGCAAATTGCAGTGATATGATGAAGAGGTTTTTGGATGTGTTTGACACCCATGAGAAGGACATCACGGGAGTAGGGTGAATATACTGATTCTGGCTCACTTTTCCCCATGTAAATGAATGGGGGATTTTCAGCGATTCATTTTTTTCCCCTAAAAAGTAAACCCCCTTTTTATCCCAAGGTATATTTATTTGTCTCCCCTTTTAACCTCGGGACATTTTTTTTCAAATAACCAAGGCAATAAGATAAAAATTTGTTTAATTGTAAAGTAGTAATGTGATTTGTTAAAGGTGATTCTAAAGAAATATCTGAAACATGTAAGCCTTGGGACACTCTTTTTCAAATAACCAATGCATATTCTTTAGCTCACTCATTGAACCTAGAAAGATTTGTTCATTCTCAAATTCCTTCAATAGTTTAATTTTCTTTGCACAATAATCCCCATCTAAAATATTTAAAAACAAAACATTTGAATCTTTATATTTTTTAAGATACCCCTTTTGTGCCATTATGAAATGATAAAATTCTCTTAATGCTCTTTTTGACCACTTCCAGAGCCACAAATCATTTTTGAGATGATAATAAATTGTTTTTTAATTGTTCAATTGATAACCATCAAAGTTTTCATTCCATTCAAGGATATTTATTTTTTCTTTACATCCTCTAACTTACAAGTTTTTAAATTGATTCGCTTATTTGTTTTATTTACCTTTGTTTTAGTTATTTTTTCAATAAGACTTATTTGATATTTTTCACATTCATTATGTTTTCCATTTATATACCAAGACTGAGATTTTCTCCACTCTTTAGTTTGATTAATACTTGGTTTGATCATTTATATATTGCAAAAAAACGCGGCGGTAGCCCTTAAAAAACCCTAACCCATCTTACCATCGTTAAAACACAATCTATTCTATTCACTCTATCTTACAATATCCAAATGGAACACAATCTATTCCATTAACTAAAATAAATCTCTTATCATCAAAGGCTCCTAATGCCTTTTATTTACTTCTTCACTATATATGTTGTGTTTATAACTTCTTATTGTATTCATTTTCCTATATTCTTCTTTCTTATTCATCAAACAATTATAATAATTTCTAACAGTTATTGATTTCTTAATTACATATTTCTTTATTCCACCGGGCGTAGTGGCGTGCGCCTGTAATCCGGCTACTCGGAGGCTTGGGTTGGAGGATCGCTTGAGGACGGGGGCTCTGCACTGGGCAGGGTGTAGAGCAGCCTGGAATCATGGTGAAACCCAAATCCTGATCCCTGTGTCGTAAGAGGCGACCAGGGTTGTGTCAGGAAGGGCATCCGGCGTAAAACCTGTGCCAAATCAGTATGCGGATCATAACGGATGATCCGCTGTGGCGACCCCTAACGGGAGCAGCCGAAAGATGAACAACAACATATTTCTTTATTCCCTTTAACCTCTTATCAATCTGATCACCATACTTATAAGCATATGCCTTTGCTCTCAATCCAATAAACTCACTCATTACTTTTCCACCCAACTCATCCTTAAACTTACCAATAACCTTTTCATTCTTTTTGGAAAATAACTCACTCTTCTTACTAAAATTACTTGTATCATATACTCCAATATTTTTCTTCATATCTTTATAAACATCATCAGTTTTTATATCGAGGATAAAACTATCAGTGTCCATATACAACAATGAAACATTTTCACCATACTCTTTCTTTAAGCCATTATACAAATAATCATACATCAATATCTTTGACAAATCAAGAACGACTGTTCCAAAATAAATTGGTTTATCCATTACAATACTTTCCTTTTCCATATGAATAGCAGAAAAGTTCTCTGAAAAAACCTCTTCTCTCTTAAAACTTGGTTTATTTAGCAATCTCAAAGCTTCTTTCCAAGATGTTGCAAATCTAATGTTTTGCCTGTTTCTAACATTCTACATTGTCTTTCCAAAGACAGCATTATTCATCAATTTATAGAAATCCTCTTCAAATTTTACTTTTGTATTTGTTCTCATATGTGTATTGAATTTAATATCCTTTTTCATCCAAGGACTTTGTTTAAATTTTAAAACTCAAAGAATTTTAGCCACTCTCAATCCTTCTCTCAAAAACTGTTTTAAGCTTCTCTGATGCAAAACATATCCCTCTTTATCATAGAATGTTGTTAATGACTTTCCTGTTGATTTGCCTTTAGTATTAAAACTTTTATGATAATCACTTAACCATTCTTTCTTTGGGGTTTCTTTCTCACATGCAAAAGGAAGGTCTTTATGCTTATTATGAAGATCACTAGGGTACCTCAAATCAACTTCAAAATAATAACCTTCTTCTTCCTCATTCAATTCCTCTTGAGAAGAAATAACAATATTCATCAAAGCCTTTTCATAATCCTTTTCTTCCACCCACTCTAATTTACCATAAGGCAGAGATTGAGACATTGCCCATCCATACAAATTATTAGCATCAAAATACATCACATAATTACTGTCTTTTTCACGATCATAATTTGGAAGATATTGTTGCGGTTGAGGAAATTCGCAAACCACCATTCAGGTCCCGTAGGTGAGATATCTCTGTAAGTTCATGTGTAGTTTGCCCCAAACCCGTTGTTTAGAGGGAATAAATGTGATTCATTCGGGCTGCGACCCTAAAAGATAGCCGTTTTTCTGTTCTATCTTTACTTTGAACCAACCACGTCTCAACCGCCATCACACAACAACCACCAACCACAACGCCGCTTCACAACAACAACAACGCCAACAGCCACGACCTTTGCCTTCACAGCTCGCTCCCGCAAACATCGCATCACGGCCATTCCAAGCGTCACCGTGGCCATGGAACACCACTTTAAACCCTCCACCACCTTCACCTCTCCTTCTCTGGCCATTCCCACACCACTTGTGAACGCCGAGCGTCAGGCTGTCCTGGCCTCGTGCGGGACGCGCGCCGAGCCCCGGGTGCAAAAAGCGGCCTTTCCGAGGAGAAGTCGGATCAGGAATGATACACGCCCACTTCTGATCCATCCAATCAGCAAGCGTGGGGCGGTTTGGCCCCGCCTCCAGGAGCGTCGGAGTAGAATCGATATATGCAAATTCGAGGATCAGGGGAGATTCACGCCCCTTTTTCTCCGTCCAATGGGCGAGCGTGGCTCCACCCCCGAGCTCGTTCTGATCCAGAAATTTGCATATGGGATCTCCTACACCACTATAAAGCGCCGAGCGCGGGGCGAATTCAGAGAGTTTTTCGGTCAAGGCGAGTTGGAGAAGAGTTGAGAGTTTTGAGTCGGAAGCAGTTGGAGGCAGTCGGAGTTGGAGAGGAGTTGGAGTTTGAGTTGGAGAAGGGTTGGAGGCAGTCGGCTGAGGAGAATTGCGGAGGGGACCGGATACCTCGGGTCCGAGGCAAGGAAGACAGCGGTCGGCGACGAGGTCGCAGCGGAGTTGCTCATCGCGGGACCCAAGCAAGCCAGCTATCCTCTTTCCCCAGAGCATCAACAATTCCCCCCTCCCCCCCCACGCTGAGATAGTGCGAAAAGGGGGCCCCGTTCCCACCCCAAGCAGTGCCAACGAAACCCGTGAAGGAGCGTGGAGTCGGGGCACCGCCACTACATTTGCGGCTCATCACAAGACACGGGTAGGCTCCACCCGGTCTCGCGGCCCACAGGCCCGTCTGCCCCCTTGTATTTGAGGGTGGCCCTTTTCTTTTGCTTTTGAGTATATGTGTTGTCGGCGCCGTCTGTAAAGTAAAACTGTGTAAGTGTTGCTGTGTGCTCACGTAGTCGGTCGTAGATCTGCATTATTTTGTTTCTTTTGTAACATCTGCTTTTGGTGCATAATTGTTGTAATTGTGTATGTGTGCTTTCCGTGTGCCACGGAATAAATGTGCCTCATGTTGAACTGTTTTTCCCGTTTCGCTTTGTCTTTTCTTTAATTGAATCTCCATCTTGCTTCACGTAAAGGGTTGGTAGTGGGCTTAATACGCCCGATAATTAATCGGAACCGTCGAGGCCGACGATAACACCGCTCGGTTATCCCGATAGTACGGAATGGGTCGCTTAAGTGGCCCGTGTCCGGAGTCGACCTGCGGCGAGGTGCGATCGCCAGGTCTACCCTCCGTGTGTGTACTTAGGTAGGTCGAATTTGGCGAACAACCCTATCCCACACTGGGGACCGATTGGCACGATCGTGGTGAGGCTGAAAATGCCCACCCGTGACTAGTTCCCGGCGTTAGTCCGAGAGGGTCACGACAGAATTGTCCGTCCGGTGGGCGACGTGCCGCGATTCGAGTTACGTGGCCGCTCGCACGTCGACGGGCACAAATTCGCAACACTGGTGTCAGGTCGTAGGACACAAACCCACCCCCCTCCTCGCGGCACTGGTGTCGGAGAGCGGGAAAACGGGCTCTCCTGTCTCCAGCTAAATTCACGGGAATTGGTCCAGGGGTGAGAGGAGCGACCCCCGATTCCCTCCAAATTAACCTTTTATGAGAAATAAGATGGCGTTTCAAGGTGAGCGGGAGCCGGGGGTATTAGAAATGGATTTAGAATGTGTAGAATCCATGGTCCAGGATGAAAACCCCGAGCAGGAAATGTTGGTTGTGCAGGAACACGAACTCCCCCAACTGAACCCAGAGCCCGAAATTGGTGCGGCGGCGGCCGCGGTGTATGACACCTCCCTCCCCCTCTCCACCAAAACCCCCCGATCCTTGCCGAATCGGCTCAGCTGAGTGCACCCGACATTGCCCGGCTATGCGTCATGCTGGCAGGAATCAGTGGGGACATGAACGAAATGAAAAGAAAAATGGATACAAACACAAATGAAATGAAAAACGAAATAAAAGGCATGAACAAGCAAATGAACGAAATAGAAACAAACATGAAGGAAGAAATAAAAGAACTGCGGGGTGAGACACAGAACATGGGCCGAAGCCTGCAGGCGGGCATGAAGGCAGTAACCGGGGAGCTCAAAATGGCGACGCCACGTGTGGGAGCGAACGAGCTGGGAGGGGGTGCAACGGCTGTCAGGCCCGCAGTGGGGGCGGGTGACAAAATAATTCGGGGGGCGTGTTGGGCGAGACTGGTAAAGGTGATGGAGAGAGCAACAGTGATGGTGACCGAAAGGGAAAAAATAAATGGGGAGACCGAAACGTGTGAGACGAGACACGAGGTGAGGACGGAAAGGAGGAAAGAAATAATAGTTGAGACAAGGGAGATAACAAGGGAAGAGGTGACTGAGTTGGCAGAGACACGGGAGATGGAACGATCGAGGGAAGACAACACGGTGAATTGGACGGGGTTAGTGACGCACACACACACACAAGGAGGTAGTGGAGGATAATGGGGGTGAGCTGTCGGACTGTGTAGGGACCCGGTGCGAGCAGTTGGATGGCCTCCTCCAGGAACGAGGGGAGGGAGTATGCCCCCTTGAGGCGAGTCACGACCAGGTGAGTTCGGTCGTGTCGAGCGAGGTCGAGGGGAGGAGTGCTGTGGACAGGTGCACAGAAAGCTTGGGGGGTATAGAGGCCCCGGAGACCCTTGTGGGGACACGAATCCCCAGTGTGGTTGTCCCGGTGTGTGTGGTGCAAGGTGTGAGTGCGTCCCCGTATGTGGGAGCGACCCCGTGTGTGAGTGCTGTGGTGGCGAGTGTGCCGGAGTGCGTGCTTCCCAGCACGCCGTGTGTAAGTGAGACACCGCGGGCGAGTGCTCCCACGTGTGTGAGTGGAGCCGCGTGTACGCCAGAAACGGCACGCGTGTGCGAGGCACGGTGTGTGAGGGAAATGGCACGAGTGAGTGAGCGGCCGAGTGTGAGAGAGACAGTGTGTGCAAGGTCGCTGTGTGTGAGGGAGATGACGGTGGGCATGTGTGAACATGCAGCCGCGTCTCCCGGGGTGAATGCAATGGAATGGTGTATGAGCATCGTAACACGCAGCTGTGCGTGGTTTGAATGGCGACGACGGCGACATAGAAAAGAAGGCCGAGTAGCGGCTGTAGCTATTGTGGCGACCGCGCCGGGTTTACACAGCAGCGAGCGCGAGGTCCGTGCTGTGCAACGCACGAGGCCGCCACGTGCTCGCTTGCGGGAGTGAAGCCCGGTCCGGAAACGCCAGCGGTGGATTTATCGATCCCATGGACGGACAAAGTTTAGGCAGGATTACGGATTTGGACCGGACGGGTTCTCCACGTGGGCGTGTGTGTTAAGCTCCAACAGGCAGAGCACATGTGTTCACGTGGGGAGCCCCTCGGAGTGCGAGGTTTGCTTTTTGTGGTGCGCACGGTGACGTCATGGCTGCACGTGGGGTTGGAATCTGGCAGGAGGGGTTGAATCCCTGCCGGATGGTACCGTCCAAGGAGGGACGAGGTACACGTGCAGCTGCATGACGTCACGGGCAGGTGCAAAGTGCGCGAGCTGTGAGTTGCCGCGCTGGTGCTGCGCAAAAAATGGAAAAAAAAGGCAAGCCTCGCTTTCGGGTGAACAGGATTCCTGGGCAAGGGGTGGATGATCCCCTTGGCCCAGGGCACAGGATGGCACGAGCTAGGGGGAACGGTTAGCTTGGTTCGACCGGCTCCATGGGGCAGGGGTAAGTCCTCATGGGGCCCGTGGAATGGATTAGGTAGAGGGATTGTAGTTGAGATTTAGGAGGGAAAATTGATTTTTGAGGATTTTGGAGACAAAGGCAGACTTTGAATGTGTAGATGGGACGTAGCTTAGCTACGTAGTGTTAAAAGGAACGTGCTGTAGTTTAAGGGATGACGTGGGAGCAGGAGTTAGTTAGGGGAGGTAGTTCGAAGGGTGGCAGAATTCAGCGGTGTGCGTGTTGAAGAGTTGGTGAGTTGTGAGGTGAGTACATGTTGAGTGAGTGAGGCCAGTGGGTCTGTGTGAGTGGAGCGAATGGGGAATGCATGGTGCGATGAGTGATTGGGGGGAGGAGTGACTCCCGCCCAAGGGACCCCGGGGTCAGTGTAGAGTGAGTTAGGGGGTTAGTCAAATTTACAAAATTGAGGTCGTTTTGTTGTTAGTGGTAAAGTAGGCTCGATACCCATTTGGAGGGGTGCAGGAGCCCTGTTGACGGGCTGGGAGCGTGGCTGCAAAAGGTGAGTATCGCTGAGTGGGTACCCCGGGCACCAGGCTAGTCGGCCGTGGTAGGCCAAGGGCCCATGGGGGGCCGGGATAGCGAAGTGGGCACCGCTGCGCCCGCTTGGTGCGGGGGCCCGGGGCGCCGTAATCCGCGTGGGCAGTGTTGTGGGCACGGGTGACCCTCGGAAAGGGGCCCGGGAAGCCAGCCTGCAACGTGTGCGTTTCAGGGGAGGTGCCATGGGGGGCACTCCCCGGTGTTTAGGGAGCTGCTAGGTTCGGAGGCAGTGTAGTGCCCGGGGGTGCCATAGCGGGAGATTCGGCAGAGGGTAGTGCCTGCCAAGGGGAGCCACGCGTCCCAGCCATGAGACCGTGTGAGGGCACGGAAATAAAATTGGGGGGCGAGACTCGAAATTTTGAGGACACCAACACAGGCGATGGGAATCTGGGTTCTTAGAACCAATAGCTTAAGCGACAGGCGCTTGTTGAAAGCCCCGGGGTAGTTTAAAGGTAAATGGTTAGGGTAGATTAGGAAGTGTACCACTCTGCACCATCCATCCCTTCGCTCTCGTTGTGGGCCGCTGGACCCACTTTGGGTTAAGATCGCTGAAGTCTGGGGAGGCCATCCTCGGGCTTGAGTTGGGCCTCGGCGCAGGACGCTAGCTCTCCCTTATTCCCCTCCGGGAAGGGAACGTAGGGGTTGGGAGTAGGCTAGTAGACGATAGGTCAGCCGAACAAGGACAGTAAAGGGGGTTAGGGGACGATTTATATTGGGGAAGTAAACATAAAAACAACAAAAAAATAAGTTGGGGCGAAATGGGGTTTGACAAATTAAGGGAGTGGGTAGGGACAGTGACAGGCAAAGGCGATAGGTTGGGACGGAGACCGTAGGGTAGGTCCGAGCCCACCTTACGAGTGGCCAGCAACACCGCACTCCCTCCACCAACCTCCACTGCAAGGCAAAGGCCGGCCCACTTCATCAGCAGCTGTTGTTTTGCTGCAAGGCTTGTGCCGGCTGGATCGTCTGCAGCTGCTGTGCTGCAAGGCCTGTGCCGGCCGGATCATCTGCAGCTGCTGTGCTTCAAGGCCTGTGCCGGCCAGTTCGTCCGCCGGCTGTGTTTGCCTGCAGCGTCCTTGTTCTGCAGGCTGTGGTTGCCTGCTCATCTTTGCCATGCCATGCCCACGGCCCATGTTCACCAGCCCCCGTTCAATTTTGCTTTGCCCCCCCCCCACCGCCTTGTTCATTGCCATGTGCGCCAGGATCAGAAAGCAACAGTTTGCAAGCTGCGAGAACTGCCCTGTTGGCAGCTTCAACACAGGCCTGCAGTGGCAGCCCGTGCACCGTTTTGTTGCTTGCGTCAGTGCCCGTTCAGTGTTCTGCAGGGATTGCCTTGCGGGCAGCCGCACCAGGAGACTGCGTTTGTGCAGCCCATGCACCGTTGTGGTTCACTGCGTTCAGTTCAAAAGGGAAGGCCTTGGACTGCGTGTGAGCAGCCGGCCACGGTCCCTGTCACCTGCATTGCTTGAGCCAGAGACTGCTTGCGAGCAGCCTGGCTCCCTGCTAATTGCTTTCTTTTTGCAGAGTCCATTGATCCTGGGCCATGGTTTAGTGTAAAATTTGTAAGTGAAGGTAAGATGTACTGCACATATGAGTGCGCCCCCGGCATGTCTGTCTTAGCGCCGGCAATTTTATTTAAGTCGTCTGTCTGAGTGGGTTTGTTTAGTTAGTTACTCAGCCCTCAGGTTATTTATTTTGGGGACATGAATACCATGAATGTCGCACTCAGGGATCCGTATGTAAAATGTACTCGGGGAGAACTACACATGATGGCACACGAAAATTTGAGGACTCGGGACGAGTCTGTAAAAAGGGGAGGGGGTAGTGTTGCGGTTGAGGAAATTCGCAAACCACCATTCAGGTCCCGTAGGTGAGATATCTCTGTAAGTACATGTGTAGTTAGCCCCAAACCCGTTGTTTAGAGGGAATAAATGTGATTCATTCGGGCTGCGACCCTTAAATACAGCCGTTTTTCTGTTCTATCTTTATTTTGAACCAACCACGTCTCAACCGCCATCACACAACAACCACAAACCGCAATGCCGCTTCACAACAACAACAACGCAACAGCCACGACCTTTACGTTCACAGCTCGCTCCCACAAACATCGCATCACCGCCATTCCAAGCGTCACCGTGGCCATGGACCACCACTTTAAACCCTCCATCACCTTCACCTCTCCTTCTGCGGCCATTCCCGCACCACTTGTGAACGCCGAGCGTCAGGCTGTCTTGGCCTCGTGCGGGACGCGCGCTGAGCCACGGGTGCAAAAAGCGGCCTTTCCGAGGAGAAGTCGGATCAGGAATGACACACGCCCACTTCTGATCCGTCCAATCAGCAAGTGCGGGTCGGTTTGGCCCCGCCTTCAGGAGCGTCGTAGTAGAATCGATATATGCAAATTCGAGGATCAGGGGAGATTCACGCCCCTTTTTCTCCGTCCAATGGGCGAGCGTGGCTCCACCCCCGAGCTCGTTCTGATCCAGAAATTTGCATATGGGATCTCCTACACCATTATAACGCACCGAGCACGGGGCGAATTCAGAGAGTTTTTCGGTCAAGGCGAGTTGGAGAAGAGTTGAGAGTTTTGGGTCGGAAGCAGTTGGAGGGAGTTGGAGAGGAGTTAGCGTTTGAGTTGGAGAAGGGTTGGAGGTAGTCGGCTTAGGATTATTGCGGAGGGGACCGGAATCCTCGGGTCCGAGGCAAGGAAGATGGCGGTCGGCGACGAGGTCGCAGCAGAGTCGCTCGTCACGGGACCCAAGCAAGCCAGCTATCCTCTCTCCCCAGAGCATCAACAATTCCCCACTTTCCCTCCCCCCCCCCCCCGCGCTGAGATAGTGCGAAAAGGGGGCCCCGTTCCCACCCCAAGCAGTGCCAACGAAACCCTCGAAGGAGCGCGGAGTCGGGGAACTGCCACCACATTTGCGGCTCATCACGAGACACGGGTAGGCTCCACCCGGTCTCGCGGCCCACAGGCCCCGTCTGCCTCCTTGTCTTTGAGGGTGGCCCTTTTCTTTTGCTTTTGAATATGTGTTGTCGGCGCCGTCTGTAAAGTAAAACTGTGTAAGTGTTGCCATGTGCTCGCGTAGTCGGTAGTAGATCTGCATTGTTGTGTTTCTTTTGTAACATCTGCTTTTGGTGCATAATTGTTGTAATTGTATATGTGTGCTTTCCGTGTGCCGCGGAATAAATGTGCCTCATGTTGAACTGTTTTTCCCGTTTCGCTTTGTCTTTTCTTTAATTGAATCTCCATCTTGCTTCATGTAAAGGGTTGGTAGTGCGCTTAATACGCACGATAATTAATCGGAACCATCGAGGCCGACGATAACACCGCTCGGTTATCCCGATAGTACGGAATGGGTCGCTTAAGTGGCCCGTGTCCGGAGTCGACCTGCGGCAAGGTGCGATCGCCCGGTCTACCCTCCGCGTGGGTACTTAGGTAGGTCGAATTTGGCGAACAACCCTATCCCACGCGGGGGGCCGATTGGCACGATCGTGGTGAGGCCGAAAGGCCCACCCATGACTAGTTCCCGGCGTTAGTCCGAGAGGGTCACGACAGAATTGTCCATCCGGTGGGCGATGTGCCGCAATTCGAGTTACGTGGCCGCTCGCACGTCGGCGGGCACGAATTCGCAACAATATTTATTATTGGCTTTCAAATATCTTTTTGAACATACTTGTGATATTCCACCTTTCTTAGACTTCTCAATCATCAAAAGAATATCTACACCACTGATTAAATCTATATCTTGTTTTGTCATTTTCAACATTGCACTCCAAGCTAAACCAGGAGCTGTGAAATAGTGGGCAGGATCTAATCCATAACAATTTTTATTCTGACAGAGTGATCTAAAAGCTTCAAACACATCAGCTAACAATAAAACATCTGTTTTTAGACACAAATCATGATATTCTCCAAGGTTCTTTATCTTAAACATTTTACAAATTTCTTGTGCGTGTTTATATTCCTTATCACTTATCTCTTCTTCATAAAGGTTATTATAGAAATTTCTTTTGAAGGAAGTTGTGTTTCTTTAAATTTCATAAATGAATCCATAAAATCATAAGGATAAATTACCTTACTTGTAAGAATTTTCTCTTTACTTTGAATTTCATTCCTTGTTTGAATTTCCTCTCTCGTTAGAATTCCGTCTTTAATCAGAATTTCATTTTCAATCAGAATTTCCTCTTTAGTTAGAATTTCATTCATTGTTTGAATTTTCTTGAAAATTGAATTTCATCTTCAGTTAGAATTTCTTCATTAATTTCCTCATTAATTAGAATTTCCTCTTTACTTTGAATTCTCTCTTTAATCTGAATTTCCTCTTTAGTTAGAATTTCCCATTTTGGAAAGAATGAATTAAGATTTGGAAAAGACCCCATGGAGCTTAGATTTGATGCTTGGGAGGCTGGTGGTGTTCCCTTAAACTTGGAAGAATCTAGAAACCTAATACGAGTTAAAGGTTTTGTGAATATCATTTTTGTAAATGAAATATACTTTTGACTTGTGTTTGTAATGGCAGAAATATTCCCTGGTGTTTTTGAAAGTTCATTTATAAATAGATGTGTATCATAGTTGGCGCTGTTGTGAAGAAAGATTGGAATAAAAGAAGGAAATTTATAATTAAGATTACAACAGGAATGAGCGGGACCTCCATATTTACCAGTAAGATGACAATTATCCCTAACTTTAGACTCTTCAATTTCCCCCTCACAAATATGACAGATATTGTTCTTTCTAAATTCTAATTTTTCTTCTTCGGTTAATTTCATCGGCTCATTTGTTTCTTTCATTAATTTAGTTAGTCTTATACAATCCTTTTCCAATCGTTTTACAAACTCGTGATGCTTTTTTTCCACTATAATGTTCAAGTTTATTCTACTTTTCTCCACCAGATGATTTGATATAATCACAGAAACCACAAGGAATATGTTTTTGATGTTTATTTGTATGTGATTCTTTTGGATTATGAGAAGCAGTATTTATCTTTTTTTAGGATACATTCAAAATCAGCGTATATCACAAATGGGTGCATGATAGATTTATTATAATCTTCAAAAGAAATCTTTTCACCAGGTTTCGGCAGTGTAATTACAGCTGATTTATGATCACTACAATATTTTGAATGTTGTTCTAATCGTTCTTTTGTATGAAATGAATTAAGACATCGCTTACAAGGATATATTTTGTTTGCTGTTGTGAATACCTGATAGGAGAATAATCTTGATAAATTATTGATCTATATATAATGTGAATTCTTTCCAACACTAAAATATAAAAGATCAATGTGTGTTTCTTCGTTTTTAAAGTTTTTTGAAATTTTTAATATTTGATATTCAGAATATTCAGAAAGAGTAAAACAATACATGAAATATGAGAATACCGTGGACATTAAAGATTTTAAATTCCCAATGCCACGAACAGATATTCCTAAATACTTGAACTTTGTATCTGTTAATCCATATACATTAATGGAAAGATTATTATTTTTCTCAAATTTAGGAATATCTGTTCGTGGCATTGGGAATTTAAAATCTTTAATGCCCACGGTATTCTCATATTTCATGTATTGTTTTACTCTTTCTGAATTACAATTTGGTGGATGTAAGTGAGCAAGAACAGACCAGAGAAAACATTTATTATCATTGTTCTTTATATTAACAACTGCCTTCTTTGGTTTTATTTCTTTTGGAAATTCAATATAAGAAGAAGCTTGAAGAGGGTTTGATTTTAGAATGTGTATATCTCAAAAGATGATTTTTAAAATATAAATCCACTTCCTACCACTGTATTATCAACATCCTCCTCTTGACTTGATAGTTCTTCATAAACCCCACTATTCAAAAAATGATGAAATGAAGATCTGTTCTCATATAAGGAGTTTGTTCTTCATCTTGTCATATTCATTTTCACTCCCAAAAAATTTTAAGTTTTCATTTCTTTTGTGTGTTTATAATAATTTTTCAACATCAGGTTTCACTATTTCAATTGATTCAGCTCTTGATGATGGACCGGGTTGTCCAAATTGAAAAATCCTTATTTTTATATGCCCTTAACTGCCCCATCAGTGTTTTCAATATAATAGTCTCCCTTTCCTTTAAACTCATTTTTCTTGTGTTTTTTTGATTGAAGATGTCTATTATAACTACTCTTCAAAACATCCTTTGAGCAGATATCACAATGTTTTCTTTCCAACTCAAGAGGAGATATTTGATGAAATAGATTAAATGTGTGTTTGTTGGTTCAAAGGTGTTTTTTTATGTTTATATTCATGATTACAAACATCGCAGTGCATTGCATTCACAATATTTATAGAATAAAACTTTGCTGAACCTAAAATTTTCTTGATGAAAATTTTGTTTACTTTATAGGTGAATCTTTGCTTAAAACCATTTTATCCTACAACTTTTTTCACTTTATAAATACAATGTTTCAAGACACAAAAGACAAGTTTCAATCAATCTCTTCATTTGTAAAAGATACTGAGAAATATGTCAAGGATGTAAAATTGAACAAAGATAAATATAACAACTATTGAATAAAAACAATTATGGTGGATATGATGAGTTCTTCAATTTCCTTCAGTGGAAGGGCTTTTAGTATACCTGGAGGAACATCAATTAAAGAATCTCTAACAAAAGTTTCTCCTCTCCTTCTGGTAATATATTCAAAATGAGAAAAAAGCAATGAAACAAGAAAAAGTATCAAAAAACAAAAATCTTATGGATGAAGCTTTAGAAAGAAAAGATAAGACCATCTGTAATATGCAAGGAGAAATTTGTATTTTTTTCAACAACCCGAAAGATGTAAATCCTGATGAAATAAAGGATGTTAATATATCAGGTGAAATGACATTTCGTTCAAGAGTAGTTAAGCATCATTTTAAAATTACCTTTAATATAAAAAATGTTGTCGTTGAATCTAGTCATTAAAAAAGTACATAGATATCGATGGTAATATTATTAAATATGAGTCAATATGCAACTGAAAATATTGATGAATTTCAGTTCAAGTAAAGTTTTACTTTATAAATATGCGAGACTTTCCTGATTATCCATATGACAAATTTGAGAATTGTCCTGCGTGGGAAAAACGGGGATTAAACACAGAGTCAAAAGCCTATAAACAATGTATATTCTCTGATTATCTTCTAATTAAAGATAATAAAAAATTTAAAAAGGAAAATAATTATTTTAGATTTTCACCAAAAATGAATTACATTACAAGATTGATGAGAGAAATGAATGTAAAGTATGAGGGTGATAACACACCTTTCCTGACAAGGGAAGAAACTGAATGTATTAGAGAAATGTTCAAAGGATTGTTGTTATATATTGTTACGTTTGAGGTGGGGGGGGTATGCATTCAAAGGGTAATTAGGATGTTTAATTAGGTATGCCATTCTGTTCGAGTTTACCAGGATCTCGATGTAATAAGTAGCAATTCAGTGGTGATAAGTTGTCTGGTAAATGTTCATTTCTTCAAGGGGGGAAATGATAATTGTCACGTAATTAGATAGGGACACGGGATAGGGTAAGTGTGTCTGCTTAAACCCCTTTTTGGTATTCTCTGGAGACTGGCCGTGACGTCACAGGACAGTGCAGCGGATGGCTCCGCCCCGTGATCACGATTGGCAGAAGGCGACGGCGGTGGGCCAATAAACGGCTCGATTGGAAGTGACGAGGACAGGAGGATAAAAAGGTTCTGTTCGGGGTCGAAAAGGGAGAGGAAGAAGATTACAACCAAAAGATCGTGTTTTTTTGGTGTGGAGGCTGTTGCGCGGGGAGCATCCTTGTTGTTGTGCTGATTCGATCGTGTTCTTGATCGTGTCTTGGAGCCTTGCTGAGCCTCGTGCCTCACCTTGGTTGGCTCTGGGGTTCTGCTGACTCGGAGTACGGGGTCGAACGGCGGGCGGACCTGCCTCCCTCTCCTGCTCGCAACTTGGCGCCAGAACTGGTTCCCTGGCGGCTGTGAGCGGACTTGGGCCAAGACCAGGAGGTCGACAGCACCACGGTTTCTCCTGCCCCCCTGACGAGAGCAAGGCCAGCTCGTCCGACGCCGATCCAGGGACAGTTGCATCCACACCACGGTCCAGCCTGACCACCAGAAATAGCTACGTTTTGTGTGTGTGTGTGTGTGTGTGTGTGTGTGTGTGTGTGTGTGTGTGTGTGTGTGTGTGTGTGTGTGTGTGTGTGCTTGGCGGCTTAGAGGGATTGAGAACTGTATAAACATTGGAATTGTCTGTGTTTTCCCCACGCCCGATCCCACTCCATCCCGTCGAATCGCCCCGGATCCCTCTTCTTGCCGAGTCTTGTTATTTCTGGTAATAATAAAAAACAAATAAACCGCCTCCATCATTTCGGCTCATTCTACGTTGGCGGGACTGTTCAAGTCCCGTGGACATCACATTGGTGTCAGGGTGTTGGATGTTCGAACCCCTCTAAATTATATTTGGTATCGGGAGAATATACCAAGATTAAAATCTCGCCACGAATTGGAATATAAAATTACTGCAGAAAAGCGCACGAGCGCGGGAAAATTTTGGCGGGAGTTTTCAAATTAAATTTAATTGGCGGCAAACGGGACTTCTGCACCATGGCGGATGTGCAGATGTTTGAGGAGGAAGGCCACGTGTCTGGCAGCGAGTCGGGGGAAGAAGGTAGAGACGGGGGTAGGGTTGGAACGTCCCCCATTCCAAGCGTGGACCGTGCTTCATCGCCCGTAACGGAGCCGGCAGCGCCGAAAACTGGCACGATGATGATCTGGACAATGTTGGAACGTTTAATGAGTGCAATGACGGCACATGGGGCAAAAATGACAGATCAATTGGGGGTAATGGGGGAACAGTTGGGTGCACGGATTGATTTAATGAGGGATGAATTGGGGGAAAAGATGGAAAAAATGAAAACTGAGATGCAGGAGTGTGTGGATGTTCAATTGGGGGAAATACAAAGTAAATTCGAGGATAGATTGGAGGAAACAAAGGTAGAAATTACATTGGAGGGGGAAAATATGCGGAAGAAATTGGTAGATAAAATTGAGGCAACGAACATTCGGATTGATAAAGTGGAGGAAATCCTGGAACGTCATCGTGTCTGTTTGGATGCTCGTATGCAGCTGCAAATAGAAGAGTGGGGAGAGCTGAGGAAGCAAGGGATGAATTTGGCGGAGGACGTAAAAGGATTGGAGGCTCGTTTGGACGAACAAGATAAAATTATGAGCCAAGATGAAGTCTTGGATAAAGGCCTGGTAGAGCCGTCTTTTGTAAGTAGAGTGTCCGGGTTGGTTGAGGAGCAGCTACAAACTCACGACGGAGCCTTGGAGGAGGTTGTGCGGGCCCAGAAGATCCTGCAGGAAGAGGTGAATCGGTCCATTCAACGTTTGGAACAAGAGGCAAAATTGACGCATGAGACCCTCACCACAAAACATCTTTGGCCACAGTGGGCTCCAAAATTGGATACGCAGCCACAAGGGTGTTTGATCCCTGGGCCGGATTCGGACAAGGGAGAAACTGAGAAGCGGGCCACCGTAAAAGTGATCCCCCTGGTAAATTTCGACGGGTCAGGGAGCGTTGAAGCTTTTCTGACGCAATTTGAGTGCATTTCCCGACTAAACGGGTGGAATGAGCGGGAACGTACAGGGAATTTGGTGGCAACGTTGCGGGGACCAGCCGCAGATGTGTTAAACGTGATCGCAGAGGGGATGTTGACCAGCTCCTACATTTGCGAGGCGTTGAGCCGTCGGTTTGGGTTCGCGGCAAACTGTGATCTGGTGCGGGCTCAGCTCCAGCACCGCAGATTAAAGCCGGGTGAGACAGTGCAGGAGCTGGCACAGGACATTTACCAATCAGTCAGGTTCGCGTATCGGGACCTTACAGTGGAGGCGTGGGACAGACTGGTACTAGAGAAATTTTTAGCTGCTCTTCCTGACCCTGAGGTCCGAGCGCTAGTGAAGTTACAGGATCCACCCACCGTTCACCGAGCGGCCGAGTGCGCGGCCAGGCTGGCCTCGTGGAGTCGGCCGGGTCGGGTTCCAGAGAGGCCATCAGTCATGATCCGACAGGCGGAGATCCAGGATCAGGGAGGGGGGCTGGGAGAAATTGGCATTACCCAAATGTTTCAGGAAATCTGTCAGAAACTGTTAAGTTTGATAAGGGGTAATTCGGTAGTTGGTGTGCCAAAGCGGCGGGGTCCTGCCCAGCCAATAGAGCAATTTGATTATGGCCGAGGGGGTCCGGAACCGGAAGAGACATTTCACCGATACTCACGGGGGCCTTTTATGGGGAGTTGTTTCCGGTGCGGGCGAAGAGGACACATGCAACGATATTGCCGGTACCCGGCGATGGAGGGACACTCCAATAGACTTTTAGACTCGGATAGGGTGAATCCTCCTGCTGAACCGCCAGGTCTATCCGAGATGCCCTTTCATAGGTCGGGTCCGGAGATCACTGTCGGGGGTCGGGGAGACTAGATTGGGCTGAGCATATATGGCCATGCATGGCTGGTGAGATTGTGGCGAAGTGCCCTCCTTTGGTGAAAAAAAAAAATGAATTGTGGGAAAATTGGCATGGATTTGTAAGTTCTGCTGGGTTTTAGAGTGACAATCGGGACAGTGGGTAAATGGAAACAAAGCGGGCACGAGTGGCTGTCCAATGGCTGGTGCGTGGATCGGGTGAGAAGTGCTGTGTGAGTTGTTTTAAGTGAAGAAGTGAAATGTATGGTGCACACATTGTTTTTTTTATTGGGCATGGTGTGGTAACAGGGAAGGTCATGGTCGGTGAAGTGTTAGAAATGCAGGTGTCACATGTAAGGACGATGGGGTGGGGGAGTCATGTGGGTTTTGTGGGTGGGGATGATGTGCTTGTCCACAGGGATTGCTGAAGCTCACGGTGAGCGTGAATTGCGACCCCCTTCAAGGAGATTCACCCCTGGTGGCTAATGGTGACAGTGTCTGGAGCCAACTGGGAGAGGGTCTGGTTGGGCGACCAAGGCGGGTAGGACCTTGGCGACCCAGGAAGGCCAGAGGAGCCAGTGAGACCCCTTCCAGAGTGTTGTACGGGATTAGAGCTGATGGCTACCAGGGGGGAGGGAATCAAAGGGAGCGGGGCGGAGAAACGTCCGGGTTGGACTAAAGCTTACCTGTGGGCATGGTTGCACCTGAGATGCCCCCATCATCTTCTGGTAACCCACCCCACGGCCATGACGGGATTCAGCTGCATGATTAAAATGAGGACCATGACCTAGAAATGTGATGATGACCATGGTGTGAGTGTTGTGAAGATGTATGAGTCCCACTCGATCCCGCACAACTTGACATGTGCAGCAAGGGCGTGATGTCCGCATAATTTTGGGGCAAGCAAATTTGAAATTGGCTCCCCAGGTAACGCTGGGTCTATTAGCATCCACTGGGGTAGGCGGTCAAGTGTAAATATCCTGTGAATAGTGTCGTTAAGGCTTAGAGTAGGAATGTAAAGTATAAGTGTTGTGTTTTTGTTGAACCTTTTGTTTCCCCTCCCCAGATCACTGGAAGAGTGCTGGGCAAGAGCGATGATCCAGAAGATGGAGTGCAACTTTGCTCAGTGCTCTCATGTGATAAAATAACATAAAATAAAATAAAAAAACGAATGATTGTTTCGGCGAGGATAAGGCCATAAGGGGGTAGTACATTAAGCAGGATAGGTAAGTTAGCTGCGACTCGCTGCCCATTGCCCCTCCTACTTTATTTCGTTAGGTTAATTAGGTGTGAGTCAGTAAGTGTTAAGGCTGGTACGGTAGCGCCTGTGATATACCTTGCAGGAGCAGCGGTACCAGAGGAGGGGGCAGTGTTACGTTTGAGGGGGGGGGTATGCATTCAAAGGGTAATTAGGATGTTTAATTAGGTATGCCATGCTGTTCGAGTTTACCAGGATCTCGATGTAATAAGTAGCAATTCAGTGGTGATAAGTTGTCTAGTAAATGTTCATTTATTCAAGGGGGGAAATGATAATTGTCACGTAATTAGATAGGGACACGGGATAGGGTAAGTGTGTCTGCGTAAACCCCTTTTTGGTATTCTCTGGAGACTGGCCTTGACGTCACAGGACAGTGCAGCGGATGGCTCCGCCCCGTGATCACGATTGGCAGAAGGCGACGGTGGGCCAATAAACGGCTCGATTGGAAGTGACGAGGACAGGAGGATAAAAAGGTTCTGTTCGGGATCGAAAAGGGAGAGGAAGAAGATTACAACCAAAAGATCGTGTTTTTTTGGTGGGGAGGCTGTTGCGCGGGGAGCATCCTTGTTGTTGTGCTGATTCGATCGTGTTCTTGATCATATCTTGGAGCCTTGCTGAGCCTCGTGCCTCACCTTGGTTGGCTCTGGGGTTCTGCTGACTCGGAGTACGGGGTCGAACGGCGGGCAGACCTGCCTCCCTCTCCTGCTCGCAACTTGGCGCCAGTACTGGTTCCCTGGCGGCTGTGAGCGGACTTGGGCCAAGACCAGGAGGTCGACAGCACCACGGTTTCTCCTGTCCCCCTGACGAGAGCAAGGCCATCTCATCCGACGCCGATCCAGGGACAGTTGCGTCCACACCACGGTCCAGCCTGACCACCAGAAATAGCTACGTTTTGTGTGTGTGTGTGTGTGTGCTTGGCGCCTTAGAGGGATTGAGAACTGTATATTCATTGGAATTGTCTGTGTTTTCCCCACGCCCGATCCCACACCATCCCGTCGAATCGCCCCGGATCCCTCTTCTTGCCGAGTCTTGTTATTTCTGGTTATAATAAAAAAAACAAATAAACCGCCTCCATCGTTTCGGCTCATTCTACGTTGGCGGGATTGTTCAAGTCCCGTGGACATCACAATATTATTCATGGATGTGATTTTCAGGGAAATATCAACACAAGATATTGAATAAATAAAATAATGGATTATCTTGAAATTAAACCTGAACTTAGGATAAAATATAGAGTTTCTAAAAAAGCCAATAATAAATTAAATAACCTGCTTTCCAAATATATAAATGAACGATTTTTTACCCATTTGGGAAAATAAGAAAAATTTAACAATCATAAAAATCTACCAAATTCATGAAGATGTCTCATAGTTGGTTAAAGCGGATGTGGAAAAACCTGCTTACTTTTGAAGATGCTCCTGACTCCCAACTTTTTAGATTATGAAAATTTAATAATTTTCACAAAATCGAGTTTTCAACCAGAGTATCAACTACTCTCACAAGGTTTTAATGCTGGTCTTCAAAAAGAAGATATAATTGGTTGATTAAAACTTCAAAAAACCTAAATGATTATCACATTGAAGATATAATTCAACTATTTTGTGATACACAGAGATGTAAAAAGAAATCAAAAGCGATAACTTGTATTCTTAATGATAATACGGATGATACACCATCTCCTCAAGATTTGGATAAATAAAAAAGAACCTGGTTATCTTCGATGACTGTGTTAATGAGAGAAATAAAACGGTAATGGACAGCTACTACTCAAGAGGGAGACATTCTTCTTGTAATTGTATTTATCTTAGTCAATCGTACTTTCAACTTCCTCGTCGTTCCATCAGAAACAATGCTAATACTTTTATTTTATTCAAGTTAAATTCAATAGATATAAATAATTTTTGGAGAGATAATTGTTCTAGATTATGTAGTAAAAAGGAATTTGGGGATTACATGAAGCACACGAATGAAAAATATAAATATATTGTTGTGAAACAAGATGAGATATTAAGGGATATATTTTTTGTTTTATAAACAATTACATATATAAATGACAACTATTATTATAAATCTTGTGGGTAAATCTGCTTCTGGAAAAACTTTCATAAATCAAGGTTCTTGTGTAGTACAAATGAGAATATTGTAAATTTACTTTAAAAACACCCTGTGATACGCATTGTATCAACAAAAACTAGAGCAATAAGACCTGGAGAAGTAAAAGCTGAAGATTATCTCTATATTTCAGTGGAGGAACATATGCGATTGAGGAATGAAGGTCAAATATTTGAGTAGGTTTCTCTTGGTACAACAAAATATTCACATTGAAAGAGTGAGTAAAGGAAACTAAAATCTGGTGGTCTTGGGATATTAGAAACTAATCCAGAAGGAACGAGACAAATTATTAAACATCTGAGCGGAGTGAAGATTTTATCATTCGGTTTTGATGTTGATGAAGAAACTCAACAGAAACATATGAAAAGCAAAGATGCAAGTATTAGTGAAGAAGAAATTACAACTCGTATAAATGTTAACAAAGAATTTGATGAAATATTTGAAGAAAAGGATTTATTTGAACACATCTACTTGGATGATGAAGAAAAGGAAAATTTCCCTGTTGATCTTTACAATTCATTAAATAATATTTTCCAATAAATAATGGATGCGAAAGAAAGAGCAAGAAGATTTAAGGAACATCAAGAGTTGGTTTCAAAAGTTGTAAAACAACAAAAAGACATAAAGAAGAAACACAGACAGAAACTAACGGGCGAAGAAACATTTGAAAGAAAACACGAGAAATTTTTTAAACCACTTTTAAAAACTTCCCAAGAAAAAATGAAAGATGTTTCCACAGTTCCCACACTAGAATATACTCCTAAAAAGCTTCAAATGTTAAAAGATTTTGAACAAATGACGGAGGAAGAATAAGAGCATTTTGGAGAATTAGAATATGATGATGAAGGTTTATTTCAACAACTGGAAGAGATTAATCGATCCTCTGATTATATTGGGAATGCTCTTCAAAAAAATGAATATTCAGCGGATTCAAAAACCAAAGCAGGACTCATTCCAAAAGAACAACCAGCAATATTTCATCTTGTTCAAGAAAAGGTTTTGATATTTATTGATGAATTAAGGTTCTTGGGTTCTGCTCAACCCCCTGTTAAACTAACTCCGAGATTAATGTTTCTTCTCACAAAAGATGGAAGACAAGGTTCAACTGTGAGGGATGAATCAAAGTATATTGATAATCCATTGGATATGAAAAATAATGATGATAGAGTATATATTGATCTGCTGAACACTCTTAATTATAGGGTTAGTATTTCTGCTAAAAGTAGAAAAAATGAGAAGGAGAAACACATTATTCAGGCTTTAAGTATCCTTGGTTCAGGTATTAATTTTCTTCCAAATGACCCATCGCAATTAGTTAATAGACTGTTATTGTTGTTAGGTAGTAAGAAGGCTGGAAATAACAATTGTTTCATCGAAGCATCAGCCATTTTAGACCAGTTGATGAACATGAAAATAATTAATAAATCTCAATATAAAGACATTTTATCTCATCTTAAATAAGATGAGAAGCACAATCCTGATTTTAATTTAAAAACAAGCGACCACACATCTTCATTTCCATACCCACTACAACTTGACACAACAAAAGAATGTGAGGTGTTTTTATTGTCCATGGAAACTTATACTACCTTATTTGATATAACTGATAAAAATAACAAGTTTAGTTATAATCCCGGAAGTGGATACAAAACGAATACAGTCTCACCCGGAGCATATGAGATTTCTCAAATATCATCTGAAATTGCTCGTCTTATGAAAGAACAGGGGGATGAACCAAAAAATATTGTCATCGATATTCAAAAACATACTTCAAAATCAACGATTAAAGTTTAAAATAACTGCAAGGTTGATTTCACAATTGATAATTCATTTAGAGAGTTATTGCGTTTCTCCTCAAAAAAGATTGAAACGAATGTGACTTTTTACAGTGATAATGTCATTCCAATATCCTCAGTAATAAATTTGGTGTTAATTCGTTGTGATTTGATTGATGGTGCTGAAAATGATGGAATAAAAACAAATCCAATATTTTCATTCAGCGCATACTCACCCCCAATTGGTTATAAATTCAATATGGAACCCAGAAATTTGGTTTATCTCCCTGTGTCAGGAAAAACCATACACAAAGTAAAATTTAGGATAACCGACCAAGATAATCGTATGATTACTTTTAATGGGAAAGTTATATCCATAAAGCCTGGTGTTGGCACAGTGGTTAGGGCAGCGGCTTGGGATCCAAAAGGTCCTGAGTTCAAGCCCCGTTGGGCCACTGAATTAATACACCAGGGGTTGACTCAGCCTGTCATCCTTCTGAGATCGGAGAAATGAGTACCAGTGTACTGGGCCGGTGTATACCCCGGTTAAAATAGGTGTGTCGTAAGAGGCGACCAGCGTTGCGTCAGGAAGGGCATCCAGCGTAAAACATGTGCCAAATCACTATGCGGATCATGCGGATGTTTCGCTGTGGCGACCCCGAAAGGGAGCAGCTGAAAGAAGAAGAAGAAGAAGAAGAAGAAGAAGAAGAAGAAGAAGAAGAAGAAGAAGAAGAAGAAGAAGAAGAAGAAGAAGAAGAAGAAGAAGAAGAAGGGAAGAAGGGAAGTTTTCTCCATCTGAATTCACCTACGTGAAATTTCTCAATAACTAAATACGATGGTTATTGTGAGGAAACACGAGTTGGGAAAATATAAAATCATTGCAGGGGATGGGATGTTCCATTCCCCATACTACAAGGGTGAATGTATGTATCTTGGTCGAGGATACTATAAACCTAAGAGACAAAGGGGTGTTGGACATCAATTTAGAGGAGATGGGATAATTGATACTCGAATAGGTATTGGTTCAACTTTTCTTAAACATAAAGACCTAATTGTTTCAACTGCTTCTGCTGTGGGAAATGTAGCAGGTGCTGTAAAGAGCATAAGAGATGCCCAGAAGGAATCTCATAAATTACTAGCAATAAAAGAAATTAAGAAAGGCAAAACTCTGTTGTCCCCCAAGAACGACAGAAAATAATTTGAATACTTGGATCAGGGTTTCAAAAGTTTTAACATCTTTTTTCCAAAATAAATACAAGTATGGAAGCAATTTATAGTACCTATGATTTACATGATACTATTATTATCTCAAACTCCACTAAAAAAGAAGATTACTTCAAGGTAAATGCAATATCTGTAACAGACTGGAATACGAATGGTACAAAAAGTTTTGAAATAAATAATCAACAAACCTATTTGAATCTATCCGAAAGTTTCTTGTTGTGTAAATTTACATTCACTAAGGCTGGGAATAACACAAACGCTACACTCGTAAATGATTTCTTTTGGAAAATGTTTGATAGTGTTCGTTTGTACATTGGAACACAAGAAGTTGAAGCGGTTTATTATGTCTCTGCTGTATCTGAAACGATGAAATTTACACTATATTCATTCGGTGAAAGAATGGGAAAGGGGGCTGTCGAAGGTTTTATTCCTGATATGTCAACGGGAACAAACACAGACCCCAGTTATACTCAAAGAAAGGCAATGTATAATGATGATACAAAAGCAGGTAATAGTTTTACTGTGGCAGTTCCTTTTAAAGGTAAATTTGGATTTTGTGATCATGATGAAGTTCTGTATGGTCTTAAAATTAGATTTCAACTCCAAAGGAATGATAATGAAAATAGATTGCTTTTTGGTGTTGGTCGTGCTTTTGGTGAGTAGAATAAATTTGTAATTGATGAAATGAGTTGGTATATTAGTGATATACTCCTAATCTTAAAAGAGAAGAGATGTTGAATAGAAGACTTAACTCAAAGAAACCACTCAGTGATACCTCAAAAGAAGATGTCAACACGTTAAACTCAACCAAACCACTTACACGTGGAATTTGGGTGTTCTGGAAGGAAAGCCACGATATCTGTGGATCATTTTTAAAAAGCCAGATGGTGATACGATGACTGATAAGAATAATGCATTGAGTGATAATGCTAAGGTGAAACAACTTCGCGTTTCTCTCGATGGACCATTTTATCCACGAGATAGATTGGAAATTAATTGGGAAAAAATGATTTTGCTGAAGCATACAAGTCTTCGCAAAAGGTGTGTGAAAGTAATGGATATAAAGAACCTATGTTGGATATGACAGCATTTAAAAGTTTGTATACAATCTACGCGTTTGACCTGCGCGCTCAAAAGGAAACTATAAAGTCTAATCGAGTGGATACTTCCCTATACTTTGAAAGCGGAGAGAGTGAAGAAGTTGATACATATTGTTTGCTTTTGGAAGAAACAGAATTGCAGATTACTACAGATAATGGTGTTGTGATTAGTCTCAAGTAATTTTTTTATGAAATAAATGAGTGGCAAAGTACCAACTGGGGTGTATGTTAATCAAATCAATCTTCATAAACTATCATCTTGTGTTCAAAATCAAAAGCCTTGTACGATTAACGTTAATACAATTCAGAGAAAAGGAGCAGTAAGAATTGATGTTTTGCTCATAAGAGAACATGTTAAAATCTTGAATGATACTGGCTCACTTAAAATTAAAATGACAAAACCAATGTTGAAAAAATATTCAATAAGAGAGACGAGTGGAGGATTTCTCCCATTTCTAATTCCTTTATTTGCTGGTTTAATTGCGGTTGGAGCATTGACGGGTGGTATTTCAACAGCGGTGAAAACTGGCAATGAAAGGAAGGCTCAACTCCAGGCTCAAAAAGAATTGGAAAGACATAACAAAAAGTTGGATAAATAAATTCGTGGAAGTGGTGTAATTGTAGATTTTGCTGAAAAACTTGAAGGTCTGCCTGATAAAGCAAGATTGTTTGTTGGAGATATGCTTTCTTCTATTGCACAAGCAGGTGTAAAATTAACTAAAAGAGGTCATGGATTATATATTTCTAATAAATCAATGAGCATTGATGAGTGGTTTTAAGAATTTGGAAAGAATACAACATCAAATTTACAACTTGTCAAATATTGTAAGAAATTAAAAATTCATAATGTGGTTATTTGTATGAGAGATTAATTAACAAATGTGACTAAACATACAAAGAATATAATTATGAACTTCGAAGATAATAATGGGAACGGTTCTCATTGGGTTTGTATTTTTAATCGTCAAGACAAACATTATTTTGATAGTTTTGGTCTTCCACCACCTGTTGAAGTCATAAAATTTTTGCAGAATGGTGTTTATCAAACATTTCAAGTCCAAGAATTAAATTCCAAGTGTTGTGGTCAATTATGTCTATATGTGTTATTTCAACTCAACAAAAATAAAAAATTTTATGACATTATTTTTAATCTAACATAAATGACTGATGTTGGTAAAGATGGTTCTATCTTTCGTGTATCCCAAGAACTGGATATTGATTTCTCAAATTATTACACAAAGGCACAGGCTGAACGACATAAATATAATATAACGAAAAATATTAATATGAAAAATACTTATCAATTAAACAACTATCCAAGCCCGACTGATGCGAATGACTTGGTGAGATTAAGCGATTTATCACAATATATATCCTTAAATAAAACGGCCGTGTATTCTAAAGATACAGAAGTGTTGATTTTATCTCCAGGTCATACAGAATTCACAGTTCAAATTAAAATAATTTTTTATAAAGAAGGGCGTATCGTTTGTATGAGAATAGAACAATGGGGTATGATATGAACGATTTAGGGTATAATTGGTCATTTAAAATTGACCGAGAAGACCTGGAACAATTAAATCACTCTCGTAAGGAAGAATATTCTCCACTTGGTGTCGAGAATGAGTTTTGTGAAGCTACGATTAGTAAACAACAAAAAAACGAATTTAATAAGGGTAAATATAATCATGGTTTTGCCCTAGTTTATATCATGAAAACAGAAAAAACACGATTATATATAATAAGTTTATGAAATACAAAATGATTTAACTATGGGAAGATGGAGAGGTGTTTTGTGCCATAATATTATTCTAACATATCTTTCTAATACATAAATGACAGCAAGAAGGCTTCAAGAAAAATATCATTTCTGTCCCCAAGCATACCTTCAAGAAAAGGGTATTCGGTATTTTAGTAAATATGTTCTTCAACATAAGAATGAGATATTTTCAATAAAAGACTGGCATTATGCTGATTTTGTTAAACTGACAACTTCAGATTTAATTAGAATCTTAAATTATGAAAAAATTATAAAGTTAAGAAAAGGTAAGGCTCTTTTAGAAATTCAAAAGAAATTTTATTGGTTTCCTGTTGTTAAAAAATTATTTTGGATACAGGAATAACAAGAAATCCTGATGAATATATGTATGATATTCTATGGGGTGTTAGCGATTCAACGATAGTAAGGGACGAGGAAGGAGTTGAAGAGAGAGAAGAGGAGGAAAAGGAGAAGAGAGAGAAGAAGGAGAGGGAGAAGAAAGAGAAGGAGGATAGGGAGAGAGAGAGAGAAGAGAGAGAAGGAGAGGGAGGAGAGGGAGGAGAGGGAGGAAAGAGCGAGACTAAATAAATTTGAAAATATGGAAACCAATGAGATTAAAAAAAGATTGGGGGTATTACAGAAAATACCTCAACCCACCGAGGAGGAATACAAAGAATTGACAAGTCTATTTGCAATATTTTCGACAAGACTATTGACATCTGCATGATATTCATTTTAATTCAAGTTTTTCATTTTTTTTCTAAAATAAATGGAGAGAGTGAAGGCATTTCTAAGGATTCTTTATGTTTTAAAATTAAGATTCAAATGTGCATATTGGAAACTAAAAAGGTTTTTGCATTCTGCAGGAATTTTTCTCATAAATAAATGAGTTATTGTCTCAAATGTAAAAAGAAAACTAATACTAAAAATATTTCGTATATTAAAAGTAAAAATCACAGGGTTATTCAAAAAGGTTTATGTTCGGTGTGTGGTTCAAAAAAAATCAACTTATCTCCAAACACAAACTTGGAGGAGATATACAAAAGTTTTTATCAGGAAGGAAATTTACAACTACTGGAGTACCAGGGGAATTACATCTACCAGGGTATTCTTTCTGTGGTCCAGGCACAAACTTGGATAAAAGATTAGATGAGGCAGACAATCCTAAACCATGGCGTAAGCCCATCAATAGGGTTGATGAAGTGTGCATGAGACACGATATTGATTATGAGAATAGCACAACTTTGGAAGAAAAGCATGAAGCCGATAGAGAAATGTTGTATAATTTGTCTCTGATACAAAATCCAACCTTGAGAGAAAAAGTTGATCGATTCATCGTGAAGAAGATGATCAGTGCTAAATTGAAACTTGGACTTGGAACTTCAAAAAAATCATAGGCTCTAATGATGTCATTAAGACTGAAGAGCAATTAGCTGATGAATTACATCAACCAATATTCACAAAGTTTCGTAGAAGGAAGATTTATTCCATGGAAGTTGATTATATCTGGTCCGCTGATTTGATTGAACTCAATAATGATAAGGGGTACATGTATGCTTTAACCATTATTGATTTGAGGAGTAGATACACATGGGTTGTCCCTTTAAAAAACAAAACAGGTAATAATCTTATGTTAGCCTTTCAACAGATATTTAATAAAAGTTAGAGAAACCTAAAAAATTGTGGACTGATGAGGGTCGAGAGTTTTATAACGAGACATTTATGAATTTTCTAAAAAAAATAACAGTATTACATTATACAGTACCTTTAATGAAGGGAAGGCCGTTGTTGTTGAACGTTTTAATCGTACCTTAAAAGAGAGACGATATAAAAAATTCACAGAACTCGGTTCACAACAATGGTCATCTTTTTATTCAGGATATTGTGGATAAGTATAATGACACGATTCACACGTCAACGAATATGAAACCATCAGAAACATTTACAAAATTAAAATATGAAAAAGAGATTAATATTAGAAAACCTAACTTCAACGTTGGTGATGTCGCAAGAATATATAGGTGGAAGTCTCATTTTGAAAAAGGATATATTAAACGATGGATGAACGAACTTTTTAAAATTGTTGATGAAATAGATGTGGTTCCTTGGACTTATAAGATATAAGGGAAGAAGGGGAAGAGATTTTTGGTTCATTTTATTTACAGGAATTACAAAAGACAAAACTAAGCAGAAAATACCCATGGGGGCAAAGGCTTGGTCCTTCACTCTCTCCTGCTATACACTGTTGTGGACACTCGAGGGTCAAGTCCGAGGTGTATAACAGTATATAATGTGTGTGAACAGGGACGTTCTTAGATCTGTGAACCCCAAACACAGAATCCTCAACTGAAAAGTCAAGCCTTAACTTTTGTTTGTTGGTGTGTGTGTGTGTGTGTGTGTGTGTGTGTGTGTGTGTGTGTGTGTGTGTATGTGTGTGTGTGTGTGTGTGTGTGTGTGTATGTGTTTGTGTGTGTGTGTGTGTGTGCAATGGGAGCAATGGGTTGGCGCTTCACTCCCTCCTACTATACACCGTTGTGGACAATCGAGGGCCAAGTCCGAGGTGTATAACAGTATATAATGTACGTGAAGTGGGAGGTTCTTAGATCTGTGAACCCCAAACACAGAATCCTCAACTGAATAGTCAAGGCTTAACTTTTGTTTGGCGGTGTGTGTGTGTGTTTGTGTGTGTGTGTGTGTGTGTGTGTATGTGTGTGTGTGTATGTGTGTGTGTGTGTGTGTGTCCCAACCCTCACATTCAAAATCTTAACCCCAACCCTCACATTCAAAATCTCAACCCCAACCCCCAACCCTCGCCCAACACAATGTCTTTTTCAAAATGAGATTTCCACCTATATATTTTTTCGTTTTTTTTCTCTTCTTCCAATTCTGTCTTTTAAGGTTTTCAGGTTTGATGATGTAGAAAGGGGGAGTAAGCCTGCACTTTCTTCCCAGAACAAACAATATATATTTTTTTATGTTTTATTCTCTTCTTCCAATTCTGTCTTTTAAGGCTTTCAGGTTTGATGACGTAGAAAGGGGGAGTAAGAACTTTCTTGATAGGTTTAGATCCCAAAGAGTGGTAGTATTTCAAGTCTCCAAAATAAACCCAACTTTCCAAGTCTCCAAGGTATAACCACATTCCTCTTGAGTTTACAAGATACGTTTCACATTGTGAGTTATCAAGCCAGAACCCACATTTCAAGTCTCCAAAAATATAACCATCTAACCAGACTCCCAGGTAGAATCAGAATTTCCAGAAATCTCGTGGGTTTCGGTGATAGATCTCACATAGTATAACTGTGGATCATCAAGGAAAACTCCATTTTTCTAATTTTTATGGGTTTCAGTGATAGATCTCACATAGTATAACTGTGGATCATCAAGGAAAACTCCATTTTTCCAATTTTTGTGGGTTTCAGTGATAGATCTCACATAGTATAACTGTGGATCATCAAGGAAATCTCCACTTTTCCAATTTTATGGGTTTCAGTGATAGATCTCACATAGTATCACTGTGGATCATGAAGGAAATCTCCATTTTTCCAATTTTGATGTGTTTCAGTGATAGATCTCACAAAGTATAACTGTGGATCATCAAGGAAAACTCCATTTTTCAAAATGTCTGAAAATTGTGAGTCTCCAAGGTGAAACTTGTATTCTGGCTCATCAAGGTATAACTTGTTCAGGGGGTATTGTCTTGATAACTCACCATGAGTACGATTGTTGCAAAACTCTTTTTCAGGACTTTGCTGGTCTCCAAGGTATAACTCTTTGGTTGGATCATCAAGGACGAACTCGTTCTGTGGGTCATGGTCGCTCATAAGGTCTTCAACCAAGCCAACAATTTTGCCCCAAGTTGTAGCCAAAGCTGTATTTTCATTTCGTATTTCAGATACAATTTCCTGTGAGAGAAACTAATAATGTATTAATCAAGTGATTTAATTATTAAATGAGTATGCTTCAATCAAAGTTTGAAAATAGGAAAATAAAATCTTACCTCAACAGATAAGAGGTTTGAATCCAGTTCATCAACTTGAAGGTTTCGTTCCATGCATGTAGTCAATCTGCAAGGAACCCCAAAGTCATCCCACTCAAGGTCTCGCTCGTTCTTTGGGTCTTGGTCGCTCACAAGATCTTCAACCAAGCCAACAATTTCGTCCAAAGTTGTGGCAAAATCGGTATTTTCAGATACAATTTCCTGTGAGAGAAAATAATAAGGTATTAATTAAGTTATTTCATTATTAAATGAGTCGATGCTGAAATCAAACTGAAAATAGGGAAATAAAATCTTTCCTCAATGGATAAGAGGTTTGAATCCAGTTCATCAACTTGAAGGTTTAGTTCCATACAAGTCGGAGAGTTCCAGGCAAGCACACAGCACACCATTGCCAGCAAAAAAAATGTTTAAAAGGAGCCTGGGCTTGAGGCTTTTGTCGGGAAAGACTGGTGGGTGTGGTTTCCTTTGGAAATTCCCTGGCCAAGCCCAGGCAAGCCTTCGTTGGGAAATTTTTCAAAACCATAACATTCCAGAATATTCTAGTGATTTCTTTGTGAGTCAGAGATGAACTGGAAATGATGTAAGAGTAGGCGGATAAAAAAGTGGGCGGGGCTTATCAAAAGTGGGCGGGGCTTGGGAAGTGGGCGTGGTTTACAGAAATACCTCATGAAAAGTGGGCGGGCTTCGGGGAAAGTGGGTGGGGCTTAAATAAAAGTGGGCGGGGCTTATAAAATTCATTAAAACGTGGGCGGTGCTTATAAAAAGTGGGCGGGGCTTAACAAAAATAACCTGTAGCTCAGGAGGTGGTCAAACAAGAGTATTAAGAGAAGTTTATCATTTCGTAATGCCACAAAAGGGGTATCTTAAAAAATATAAAGATTCAAATGTTTTGTTTTTAAATATTTTAGATGGGGATTATTGTGCAAAGAAAATTAAACTATTGAAGGAATTTGAGAATGAACAAATCTTTATAGGTTCAATGAGTGATCTCAACAATATGCATTGGTTGTTTGAAAAAGAATGTCCCAAGGCTTAGATGTTTCAGATATTTCTTTAGAATCACCTTTAACAAATCACATTACTACTTTACTACTTGAACAAATCTTCATCTTATTGCATTGGTTATTTGAAAAAATGTGTCCCGAGGTTAAAAGGGGAGACAAACAAATATACATTGTGATAAAAAGGGGGTTTACTTTTTAGGGGGAAAAAAAAAAGAATCGCTGAAAATCCCCCATTCATTTACATGGGGAAAAGTGAGAGAGAATCAGTATATTCACCCTACTCACGGGCCATCAGCTTACTCTTCCAAGTATCACAAAGGCAGCAGACAAAAGACAAATCAACATGCTGTTGTATTTTGAGTGGCTATAGACAACTCCATTGTCATGATGACAATCTATGGTTGAGAAAACCCAGACTATTGTGCAACCCTTGTGTCACCTTGTGCTTCGTGTGGAACTAGACTCGGTGGTATTGTGGTAAATCTGGGACATCGGCAGTTCCATTGGACACTGTCTGAGTTGTACTATAAATAATAATGGTACATGTTGCTTCCTCATGTGTCACTCAGCATTTGGAGGGTAGAGCACACATAAATCCCTTTGGTGAGCTTGGAATGGGGAAGGGTGGAGATTAGTCCTCAACTGCCCCGCTGACTCCAGAGAGAGAAATGGCATGACAAAGGTGGTGTCTCTGGAATCCAGAACGCTCAGACAAGTTTCTGTTGAATACTTTGCAGTTAACTTTTCTCCTCATTCACAAAAATCTTGCCTATTCCACCTCCTGTGATAGCTTCAGGAGGTCTTGGGAGTGAGATTTAAAATATATCGATGTTGTATTGTTTTGACTCACCTGCACACGTCAATGACAGTTTCGCAGAGAGTTTGGCCTGCTCTACTTTCCCCACTCCATGAGCACTGCCCACTTGCATTGTTGCTGCCATTGCCACTCCCAGTGGAATCTGAATGAATCACAGCCAGCCAATTGGTTTCAAAACCACTTTTCTCTGAGTTTGGAATCTATATGAAAAAGCACTTTGTTGAAGATGAATCATTTCTGCTAAAATACAATAAAATCCAAAGCAATTGTACATGTCATTAATTGGTTTGTGCTTAGTGTGGCACAACCCAATTAATTTGTGTGCAGTGTGTTTGTACATTTGTCCTCAGGATGTTTAATTCCTCTCTGATCATCAATTTGGATTTAGACCCGGTCACTCTGCCCTGGACGTGCTGCTTATGCTTTCCCAACAATGGATGGTGTTCCTCAATGCCAGACATGAGATTAGAGCAATCTCCCTAAACATATCACAAGCTTTTGATTTGTATGGACTGGCAACCGACATTGCTCACCAAACTCTTCTTATGGTATCCAAGTCAATCTCCACTCAAGGCTTGTGGACTTCCTCTTCTGTTGAAGTCAACACACAGCTCTTGATGGAATTCTCTCATCTCCAATTCCCATCCAGGCTGGAGTTCCTCAAGGCAATGTTCTTGGCCCTATGCTTTTTCTGGTTTTCATCAATTTTCTCTCTGACTCTCTAGAAAATCCTCTTTATGTCTTTGATGATGACTCCACCCTCTGCTGTACCATCTCATCTCCCAGAGTGGCAAGCAGCAGCCTCTCCACTCTGCAGAACTGGATAAAATCACAAGCTGGTCCAACATGTGGAACATGTCTTTCAATCCTGACAAATCTCACACCCTCACTATGTCTCTCCAAAGGGACCATCTGGGAACCCACCCCATCTACCTTCTCAACAATCCTCTTGAAGAAGTCCTTTCATTCCAGCTTCTGGGCCTCACTATCTACCATCATCTTTCCTGGGAAAGCCACATTTCCAAGCTGGCCTCCAAAACCAGATGGCGACTAGGCATCCTCCTTCATGCAAACTCCTTCCATGGTACACCTTAGCTCCGAACCAACGACAACGCGTTCATCTGTAGCTCAGTGGAGTACTACACTCCACTCTGGGCTTGCTCTCCTACCTCACACCTTGCTCAGCTTGATGCCGTGGAAACTAGGACATTTAAGATCATTGGAATCCAGAAGCTTTAATGAAAGGACTTCTTCCAGTGGATTTTTGAAAAAGTAGATGGAGGGAGGGGGGGGTTCCAAACAGTCCTTTTGGAGAGATGTGGTGAGAGCATGAGATTTGTCAAGATTGAAGGACATGTTCCACGTGTTGGACCAGTTTGTGATTTTATTCAGTTCTGCAGAGAACGAAGAAGCTGTTGCTTTCCGGTCTGAGGGATGACAAATGGTACGGCTGAGGGTGACGTCATCAGCAAAGAGATAAGGAGGACTTTCCAGAGAGTCGGAGAGGTGATTGATGAAAACCAGAAAAAGAACAGGGCCCAGAATGCTGCCTTGAGGAACTCCAGCCTGGACAGGAAGAGGGGAAGTTGTTTTATAACAACTGCCTCACCACAGGCTTCAGTGTACCAGGGGTGGGAAGAAGGATACATGGGATTATTCGGTGCATAAGTGTGTGACAAGGACGAATTGATACAATTTAGGTGACAATCAGAATCCAGACGCAATGAATTTTTAATATTCCAAGTCATTCTTCACCATTGAGATATGCTCCAAAAAAAAAAATCACACAATGCGTTGCAAAACATGGAAAGCCATTTACAGATGGGGAATATATAAAAGAGACTTTTATCAGTTGTTAACACGTTTTGTTCAATGGTTTGGTCAATGACCACACTATCGTCTCCAGAATTAAAGGCGTACCTGTGTCTGCCAGATAAGTGGAGAGACGCATAAGCGAAATGGCCGAAAACGTTAACAAACAACAGACGGTGGTGTGAAAAGATGTAGTGGTATTTAGTGTCATGTTTGATGAGAGTGGGGATTTAAATGATGTACTGCGCTATCGGTATGTCAAGGAGATGGGGATGGGCCAGGCATCTACCTGGGGGATGGCCAGATGGAGGCTCCTGGAGTACCAGTGGAAAGTGGATGCAGCGACGTGGTTAGCAGTTGTTGTGAGAAACTGTGACTCAGACGAAGTTCGAGAAGAGCTATGCTGCCTAAAACCCATGCATAACATAACAGGGGAAGATACAGTGAGGATGTTTGTTAATCATTTTGAGGAAAGAGGAATTGACATCAGATAAATCGTTTCTGTGACAACAGATGGTGCCCCTGCTATGGTCGGAAAACATGAGGGATTTGTAAAAATCATTGAGGATCAAAATCGGTTTGGATTTTTTTTAATTGCTATGTAGTGCCTAAGCCGTTGTAGCTATGTGAAGGGTAATAGTAAATGATCCCTTACCCCATTCCTTCGTGGGTGCAAGGAAGTGTTTTTGCCCCCACAAAAAAAATCAAAGCTTTCCTACTCTATCCATTCCTTTGGTCCTATTCTTTCCCATTTTTGGAACCACCTTCCTGAAGCTTTTAATCCCACTCTTCCTTCCAGTGCTGCAACAATCGGTAATGCACTACTACCTCATTTCAATTCCCCATCCCCATCCAGTCTTTTCTTCCCAATTTAACCATAGCTTACACAACCTTACCCTCAACTTTCAGGTTATCTTTTTCTTCCCTCCTATCTTAATCATCTTTTCCTGATTGTTCATTGATGTGCAGATTTGTATCAAAATGTGATGGCACTGCCCTACTGTCATTTTGTTATCTTCTTACCGTGTGTGTGTGCGTGTGTGTGTGTGTGTGTGTGTGTGTGTGTATGTGTGTGTGTGTGTGTGTGTGTGTGTGTGTGTGTGTGTGTGTGTGTGTGTGTGTGTGCCAGGTCAGTGTGTGTCTTCTCCATAAGTCCAAAACCATGAAACCGATCAGGCCAAAACTTTGCATGAATACTAAAGAAGCTCCAAGGGAGTGTATGAATGAAAACTGAGTGTTTGAGTAAATTTAAACAGCCATTTTGAAGATAATTTAGGGTGTGGTCATCTCAACAAAAATATAATAAGCCTTACAAGGATGGGGGCATTCCATCTTTGTCATCCCTTTATCACCTCGCTTGGGTCTTAAGCCTCCATTTTGCTTGGTCTGCTCAACAATGCCGAGACTTGGAACAGGCTCGAAAGGTTTATTGAAGAGAAAGCGGTCAAATTTTTTTTTCATGTTCTGCACTCATACTATCGAATGCCTGAACTTCATCCCTATGAATCACTGTTTCCTTTGCTTTTGTGGGTTCTATAGTTTTCAAATTAGGAGCTTAGAGTGATTTCCAGAATTATGTGATGCAATTTACATGATGGACTGTCACGGACTAATTAAATTATATAATCACAATATGATTTCTAATTTGAGGATCGGATCTTGTGGACGACATAACTTTTGAAATCTGGAGTGAAATATGAAAAATTTAAGAAATCAGTGATTATTATAACTTTAAAGCGTATTTATTTATTTATTTACTATCCATCTCTTCCTGCCATGATGTCTTAATTCATACCTCCATGGGATAGCATTTCACTCTATTTGGATCTGTGATACTTGCAGGAAACCTAAAGATTTGAACCATTCGTTTTTAAAATTCCCTCCGTATTTTGGATCAAGATTTCCGAAAATTTTCAGCCATTTGAGCCAGAAGCATCCCCAACTCTGCAAGGAGGTTCTGAGATTTTAAAAGCAGAGCAGGAAATCCATGTAGTATGTCGTATGATGGATTACCTAAAAGGTTTCTTCATTCACCACTGTAATGTCTTGGCAGTGTTATGTCTGAGCGCGTGGCACATACAGAGCTTTGCGTCTCTGAAAATGCCATAAAACGTCTAAACAAGAGGAAGAAGATCCTTCCTTCTTGATATTCAGTGAAGTGATGGGTGGGAGGGGAATGGGTGGGGTTGGTGGAAGCAGCGCAGGGGAGGGATGGGATGAGGGAGGGAATGGGGTGGGAGGAGAGTAGGGATGGGAGGACGGTCCCGGCATCACCGGGCAACGGGTACCTTTACTCGTCTATATTAATAAAAGTGTGTGTGTGTGTGTGTGTGTGTGTGTGTGTGTGTGTGTGTGTGTGTGTGTGTGTGTGTATGTGTGTGTGTGTGTGTGTGTGTGTGTGTGTGTGTGTGTGTGTGTGTGTGTGTGTGTGTGTGTGTGTGTGTGTGTGTGTGTGTGTGTGTGTGTGTGTGTGTGTGTGTGTGTGTGTGTGTGTGTGTGTGTGTGTGTGTACTCCATAACTCCAAAGCTACAAAACCTACCAGCCTGAAACTTTGCGTGCACACGAAGAAAACCCCAAGGAAGTGTAAGAGTGAAATTGGATTTTTGGGCAAATTAAAACACCCCTTTTGAAGATAATTAATGGCCTTGTTTAATCATATCCTTCATCAGGCGATCCTCGGCCACCTTGCTCTCTGGGGTCTTAAGGCGTTTCCTGGGTAACCTCACTGGGGTGAGTCTGGGAAAAGGAAGGATGTAATGTTGTGATTTTATCAACCACATGCTGAAATTGAAACGCACACAGCACGTAGACTTTCAGAATAGTTATCTCCATTATGAAAGTTACGAATAGCACCTTTCCGAGAGGAGTTATTATGTTATTGAATGTGTTGGGTTGGGTAGTTAGCACCCCCTGTCAATAATGATTTGTCAATTGGGAGAATAAAGTCATCAGCACGTGATGACGTGTGCCATGATAGCCGTCATCACAGGTCATGCATGTTTCACTGCCCTGGCATTCAAAGTGTGCGATGTATATCAGCATTCTGGAATGCATGCCAAATTCTCCCATTCCCCTTTATTGTTTAAAGCCCAACAAAGTCTTTGTTTGTCTGTTTGTCTGTATCGACGTCTACCCTGTGTTGTAATTTATTGCCGTCTTCCACTGTACTTATCGTTTCCCGAATCCCCGTTTATTCCCCTCCTCCCAAAATGATTGGCAAACAAACCAAGACACGAACCGGCCTCCCTTATATGATTGCCCCCATTCCCTGGCTTTGTGGCATGAACACTGTTGGACATTTGGGGTTCATCCCAGGAGCAGGGGGGGCAGGGTAGAAGGGATTCCTCCCATGTTGAGTACAGAGCTCTGTTAATGACGACAGCCAGAAGGACCAAATGTCTGAATATCCAGCCGGGCAGTAGAATGGGTGGGGCTGCGGGGGAACCCTCCAATGGCTGGCATGGGGCTGGCTTCTGGGCTCTGATGTGGTTCAATGGGTGGACCCAGGCCGCCTCGGGGATCTGACACGTCGCTCTTTGACCCACTATGCCCCAAAGACCATAAAGCTGCACTTGGCGTGCTGATTCTCTCTGTCTTTCCCCCATGCTACCTTGGTCCTGGTTGCCGCGCTGTCTTTCTTCTTTTGCCTTGAGCTATTGGGATCCTTGTCGTGGCACATGCTCATTCTCTCTGTGCCTTGATCATCGCACTCGTTTCTTCCCTGGTCCTGGATGCATTGGTTCATGCTCCCGATGCTGGTGGACCCTTGGTGATGGAGAGCACTTTCGGGGCCATTTCGGAGAGCGGCTCCAAGTTGGGGAGGGTGATGATAACGTACATACCAGTCCCAATTTGTCTCCCATTTGTGTGTGGTCTGATGGGTACCATGTTTTGTTAGTCAGAAGGTAAGGCATAGGTTACATCTGCAACTTGAACATTTGCTTTCCCTTTTCATAAACATACACCTTGATTACACTCTTTTAATTGCATTTACCCTTTGCCTGACCCTGTTTCCCTTTGATGCCATTCAAGCCCTGAAGTTCCCCTCCCTCCTTCCTGTATACATCATCACTCAATGTAAATAAATTATTCTTGATATGTTTCCAATCTGCCCCTAGTTAACCTTTCTTCCATTGGTCCAGCAATGTCCATGTGTGGATTTGCCGGGAGGGTATAATTCCCCACTAATGGGCTCTCGTATCAATCGGGCATTGTGCTCGTGGAAATCTCGGCCGCATTAATCACGATCCAATAAAGATAATGGCATAATTTCTGAGGGTGTAATTCCCCGATAAGGAGATCACGTGCTCTTGATAAGGTAAATGGTGTAAGACGGAGGACCCAAAGTCACATGGGCAACCTATTGGCATTCGCAGACGTCTCGTGACCCACCACGACACAAAAATTTTCACGGGCAATAGCCCACGATTTCTGAGGGAACCAGGGATATACCCCCCCCCCAACCCTCATAGCACCCTCGCGACTCCTGGTCCGCAACAATTATTTAAGCTGCCCATCAGGTTTTTGACTTTGTGTTGTCCTCATTTATTGCGGACTTAATTTGGGGGACATTCAGGACAGCCTCAGCATAGGTTAGTTTACCTTTAGTTTTCACTTGTATCTGGGCAGCTCATTGGAAATTCAAGGCATCCTCCAAAGGCTGCACTGTGATCCCCACCACAGTTGGCACAAGACATTTTATCACTGGTGCAACTTCCGTATCAATGGTCTCCATTACATTAGCTGCAGCGTTGTTTGCCCCAACAAGCTGGAGCAGTATTTTCTTTCTTTTTGAATTGATTTTTTTTCATCAACCGGTGTCACAAGGGGAACCAAACGGGTTCACAGGTCGTCTAGTATGTATAGAAATATATATATATATATATATATATATATATATATATATATATATATATATATATATATATAGTTGTATTTTCCCTGTCTGTTCATCAATATAATGGGCCCCACCAGTAGTAACCCATAACTTTGCATTACGTTGGAATCCTCTAGCCCATCTGCACACTTTGTGGGTACCTGTATTACTGTGAGATAATTCATTTAATCTGGAAATAAAATGATTGGAAGGTTAATTTCGCTTCTGGACGTTCTGGACCTTGTAGTGCGTGTCTGTGTTCCCCATAACCTGTATCGTTATAATCCCGCTCACTGGACAGTGTCCAACATTTCAATGTACCCAAGGTTCAAGACAAGCTTTTGACTCCGATTATTTGGCAGGAAAGAAACACAGCACAATAATTCAACTGATCATAAACGTGGGTGTTTCTATTCAAACAGTTGTGTTGCTAAGCTCTGCCTTGGAAGGATTGAGGTGGCAGAGCACCTCTCCGGTGCATTCAAGCAGCACTACACCCCTGCATTTCATTAATCCTGTGTTTGTATTGGTCCTGCAAATGCCAACAAATATCCTATTTGTCACATTTCCTCATGACGTCTTCACGTTGCATTACAGCTGCTGCTTACCGCTGTTAAATGCGTGTGTCAACACGAAAAATTTCGCATTGTGGGAACTGTCTCTTAAAATGAAAAACTGCCAGACGATTGAGGAGAGGTATCTGAAACTTTCAGAAACTTTCTGAAACCGTCGAAAAATCTGAAACTTTCTGAAAGAGGTATCTGCAGCATGTATAGTATAGTGGGCTTTTTTAAACAGTACAGGACGCGCTGCATGTCTGAGTTACCAACTACACTGCAGCGTTCTGCTGATTTACAATTACATGCATATGTGTGCAGTCAAAACCTCTGTAAGGCAGTCAAGTCCACACCAGATGCCATTAACCCATGGTTATGGGCAGAGAATAGAAGAACAGGAATAATTTGGCAAAAGGGGGGGGCGATGGGATTGGGATTAGCTCCAAGTGCTTGACGCTTGTCTGGGTCTTGACTGAAACCATTTCGGCACTGCTTTAATTGCAAATCCCTGAGGAATCTTAAAGTTGGTGACAGTCTCTTGTGTTCTCTAAAAGTGTTATCTGTCAAAGACAGTCTCTTTTGTTGGTTCTGTCCAAGGCCTTGAAAAAATATTTATATTTTCCAATTTTTCCAATTGCGGATTTTCTTTGCAAAAATGCATCATGTATGTACAATCTGATATCATGTCAGAAAACTATTCATTCACACACGTAAAACAATTCAATCAAATGTTCTCCACTCCATGTATGGAATGCTGAAGTCCCTGGCACGGTGACAAGCCCATAGCACCCTGACGCTATCTCTTTGCCAGCTGGATGCTTCAATTCTCCACTTGGTGCCACAGCTGTGGGCTGATGACAAGTTCATGGTGGATCATTTTCGATCCAGCTTTTAGAAGATCTCGCAGGGCACCCTGGCACCTCATGTTATGCACTCTTGGCCATTTTTGATTCGATTTTATTTCATGAACGTGGGTGTTCGTTACATCAGATTATGAGTGTGCTCCATTTATTTACTTCTCTGACCGTCTTTCATGTCCATCTATCTTTCCTCCTGGAATTCTCATTTTTCCTTGTCCTCTGCCTTCAAATGATGAACTATTCCGTGAAAACACCTTTCATGTTATGACCCACCATTGCAGATTTTGCAAGTGAGAAAACATTTTGGCAAGTGAAACATACAAGTGAAAGGAAAGCGAAGTTGCATGAGAAAATAAAGTGACTACTTTTTATTAATGATTTGTTTGAATATTTCTGAACTTATCCAAAAGGTGCATTCCTTGTTCCCTACGTGCTGATGCTCCTACTCTGTGGCATTGCCTCCCTTTACATGGAGATGGCTGTGGGGCAATATTCATGCCGGGGACCGTACCATATGCTGTCTCAATTTTGCCCCTTATTTAAAGGTATGCCCCGCATGTCTGCATTTTACATATGAATATTGTTCAAAAACAACCCAAATTTAACTGATATTCCTAATTTGTGAACTGGTATGTCATCACAGTTATCAGTCGAGATTCTGGACATCAAACAAAGTGTCAATTCCAGACATGACTACCCGAAATAGAAAAGATCAGGAGCTGCTCTGATACCTGAAAGATGATGTTCAACCCCAAAGTATCAAAAATTTATCCTGCCATTTTTAAATACTCCTTTTGGTCTCGTTTCTTTCTTTCTTTCTTTTTGACCAAATTCTGGAGGAGAGAGTCTTGAGCTCCTTCCTCCACCTCACTATCAGATGTGACCTCTTCTGCCAGACCACATTTCAAACCTGTCTTCTAAGTCCAGACACTGACTAATCAATCACACACCACCTTGTCAGTTATTGCATTTTAGCACAGTTCAACTTCTCACAAAGTACAAGTAGTTGATGGAAAATGCAGTGGAGAATGTTCTCTTTGTATGCTAAAGTTGACACTTCCTAACTTTCTACTTTTGGATGTTGGAAAAACTTAAAGTGTGAGCATCATGAGCAGTACCAAACAGATTGTTGATGCAAATGGCTTGCACTTGTTCACAACAAACTGGCAGAACCTTGGTTTTTCATCATATTTCAATTTTTATTTCATTTTGTTTTATTATTTTTATACGTAGTTGAGGCTTGCACAAATAACATGAAAGAGTGAACAAAAAGAATATGTAAAAAATTACCCCAGTGCTGGAGTGACGGTCATCTCTGTGAGAAAATATCTAGCCTCCTGAAGGTAGGGCAGTTTTTGCAAACCTTGAAGTCACGTGACGCGAAAACGAAAGCGAATATCGAAAATCTGGCCAGATAAAATTTAGAGATTCTCCCATAGATTTATATGCCACAATCAAATTCAAGATCGCTTGAGAAATGTAGGAGGAGATAGATTTTGAAAATCATCATTTTCGCATTTTTTGCCAACTTTGAAGTCACGTGACAGTAAAACGAAAGCGAATATCGAAAATCCTGCCGGACGAAATTTAGAAATCGTCCCATTGATTCATATGCCACAATCAAATTCAAGATCGCTTGAGAAATGTAGGAGGAGATAGATTTTGAAAATCGTCATTTTTGCATGAAAATCGTCATTTTCGCATTTTTTGCCAACATTGAAGTCACGTGACACGAAAACGAAAGGGAATATCGAAAATCCGGCCCAATAAAAATTTAGATATTGTCCCATAGATTCATATGCCACAATCAAATTCAAGATCGCTTGAGAAATGGTGGAGGAGATAGAATTTGAAAATCGTCATTTTCGCAAATTCAAAGGCTTCGTGACCTTGACCTTGACCTTCGGTGACCTTGAAAGTCATACCATCGTGTACGTCTCATCGACCTCTATCAGGATCACTAATGACCAGATCTCCCGCTTCAACTTCATTGTGAATGGACGGACGGACGGACGGATCGTCACCTCTCCTCTCAATACCAATATTATTAGGTCATGCTCGAAGAGATGACCTAAAAAGGGAGCAGGCAATGTGTTCTTTATTATTGAATGTGATGTGTGCATACAAATTATCCAAATATGACAATGGAACAAATAAAAGATAAAGTATGAAAAAGGGATTACAAAAAGAATATCCTGAAAGATATTATTGTTTGTCCTTTTTTGGTTGGTGTGCAGCCAAGTGTATGCTTTCACATCATTTCACACATCAAGCTACGATCTGTGATATATTGTAAATAACTTTTTTGCACTGTTCCAGGTGTTTTGGACATTGTGATTTATATCTTGTGACTTTATTTGAGACTTCATTTGGCAGGTTTGGGCTTGGTAGTAATAACGGTGTCTGCCATTGGTAATGCTCACTACATCATCGTCGTGGTGTGGTCGATGTTCTATCTCTTCAAGTTATTTCGCACTCCATTTCCATGGCAAAACCAAGCCATTTTGAGCTACAATGAGAGCTTTTATGCAAATGAAAGCACATCTGCAGCCAACTGTATTTCAAGTACGTGTTCAATGACTCACACATCTTGCTTTCAGCTATGTTTTTTCACGGTTCTGCTAAATCGGCTTTTTAGTGCAGCATGCATGATATATGGGATGTTGCCCTGAATTTTTACTTTCAACCCACCGCAGCCAGGAGGTGCTACGCATATCCCAGGGAATATCACATCCTGGGGGAATCTGCTGGGATCTGTTTGGACTGCTACTGCTTGCTTGGATTGCTGTTTATTTCTGCCTTTTCCATGGAATTAAACTTGTTGGCAAGGTGACATTAAATATTAAAATATTCGTGAAAAATTGATTTTAGTAAATAATCGTTGACACCACAGAGGCATATTACCAAAATTTGGGAGAACGTAACACTGCATTAGGCAATACAAGTACAATAAAATCCATGTCATCTTTTATTAAATACTTGTTATTGATAAACTATCCTTCAACCTCTAAATGCAAAGTTCTCGCACCCCTTTAAAAAAAATCCATTGAGGTTATTGCAGAATCAACTGCAAGGAAAAAGTTGTAAGAAGTTTTTTTTTCCTGCCATTCTTTGAAGAATAGGAAAGGGAATATAATTAATGATTGGAGTGATCGATGTCAAGCTATGATTTGATGAATGGTGTAAGCAACAAAGTTAAATTGCATTCAGGAAGCAATGGGAATTATTTCAAGGGCAAAAGAGAGCATTTCCAGAATGAGGGCCAGAGGCTAAACAGCCATTGGGCAGAAAACTTTGTCGTGAAAATTGAGGGAAATATGGCTTTTATTTAGGTTAGAGAAGAGGTGGGGAGGCTACAAAGGAAGGAACTGCAACCAATAACATAATTCCTGAGTGCAGACAGGAAAAAATAATTACAGGAGAGGAAAAGTTTAAAAAAATATTCCTTACCAATACCAGGAGATGGAATATTGATATGGAGGAGGTGTAGCAAAAGTCGATCGTGAGGATTATGATATAGTTACAGTAAGTGAGACTGGTTTAATGAGGAGAGAAATAGAGGACGGGACCAATTATTGGTGGGAGTCCACTCCATGCTGATTTCGGCGAGTGAGTCAGAAATCCATCCACATATTATTCCCATCCAAAAGGTTTGCCTGGCATTGTCAAGAAAGGCTAAAACCATAGGCTGAATTATACTGGTAGCAATGGAGCAGGTTGTACTTTTATTTCGCAGTGGGTGGTTCTGTGTCTTTCATAGACTGAAACTAAAACCAACAGTTGCATTTTAACTGAAACCAGCAGGGTAACCATCTCAGACAGGTTCAAAAATGGCTCACCTCAAATAATAAATGTTTTGTAGTGTGTATCGGTATAAATTTGAATTCAACATAAAGTGATGATGTGGACCATGAACCATGGCATATGTTTGCCTTATAGACAATGGCGGTTCGCTGCGAAGAACTATTGTTTGTTATTAAAAATATGTCGTGCATTGTGATTAAAAATTCCCGTCCCAAAAGCCTGGCATTGTCATACTTGCGGAATCCATATAAACAATAGTTGCCATGGAAATAGCAATTTGGTAATTTCGAAAATTTTACCTATTAAGTGTCTTGAATGATTGAATGTTGTGATTAACAAATTTGGTTGATACTTTTTCTAATTGTGGCCTAATAGGTTTTTACATATTTTGGTTGGCATTGACATTAACCTTTGAGTCATTTTGACCAGAATTTATGCACAAGTACTACACATATGTACAAATAAGCTTTGTAAGTTTCAATTTGATTTCTTTAAAAATTCCTGAAGTTTGGCAATCATAAAATCACAAAAAAAATCTCATTTGATTGTAATGGGGTGAAACTTGTCGTGTACACCGTTTTCTTTTTGTCATGCTTGACTTTTCTCTTTGCCACGTGACCCTTTGTCTTTGCCACGTGATACTTTTCTCTTTGCCACGTGAGACTTTTCTATTTCAGCATGTGAGACTTTTCTCTTTGCCACGTCGGACTTTACTATTTTCCACGTGGGGCTTTTTCTTTTGCACTTGCGACTTTTCACTGTGCTACCAACCAAAATTAGCAGAACCTGAAAAATAAGACAGTGAAAATTAATTATTTAAATCATGGTGCGTGAAAGACACTGCAGATGCCCTCGAGCCCCTCCCTCATGCGCAAACCTTCTCTCCACAATGCTCCACTGTATCTTGCCTGCAAGATGTGCCGCACCCCACTTTGTATGGGAAAAGCATTGCACTTTGTGCCATGAACATGCATGTGAGGGTGAACACAGTCCCATGCGGTGAAGATAATCTGATCAGGTGAAGGTAATCAGATCTGCCAAAGGATTAATGACCACAGATGGACCAAATGTGCCCAATTAAACAATGCGCAAATGGAGTGAAAACAGAGAGGGATGCAGCTGGACTGAGGAATGACTGATCAGCTGTGGGGTTGAAGGTAAGACTGATGGGGTGATGGAGGAATTGTCAAAATGAGGTTTGGTGAAGGGGATTATTTGGGGATTGAGAAAAGCAGAGGGGGAAACAGACCAATGGTGTAAAGTAGGGTTGTTGAAAGGTCTGAATGTGGAGGGGGAAATGCACTGATGGGGGTACTGCAAGTAGCAGGACAAGGGGAGGGGAAGACATCACACCAGGAAAACACAAACTAACCTCAGTGCATGCCACCCATAAAACCCTTTGTCAAGTGGTCAAGGACGATCTACACACAGACGAAAGGAATAACTAATCGTTGGTTCATTTACATGTCAATGTGTGCTCTTCTCCCTGGGGTAAGTTTCCAAAATCATAACATTATAAGGCTCTTTCTAACCATTGACTGTTGACTGACTGATATTAATATTCGCTACCTTCTGGGTGACAGAGAAAGCTGAAATTTTCTGTGCCGACGGACATCGGAGCAAGTACACTGGGAAAAATTACAGAAATATTGAAAAGCATCTGTAAATGAAAATATAAATAAATCAAAAAATAATTGAAAAAAATACAAGCAGGTGAGCAACCTGAGACAATGGGGAAGAACTGGCTCATAATGGCTTACGATGTGTAATCATACCAACCATACTTTATACACATGCTGTATTCACATTGTAATTGTACATACTTTATACACATAACTGTACTCACATTTGAATTGTGCATCTATCTAATATTCTAATGTATAAAGCTCTTTATGACCAATGACTGACTGACTGACTGATATTAATGTTTGGTACCTTCTGAGTGAAGATAATGCTAAAATTTTGCGAGCCGAGGGGCACCGAAGCCGACGCACTGGAAAAAAATCAGAGAACCCTCAGAAAGAGAATCTGAATGAAAATATAAAACAAGCAGTCATAGACTGGTACTTACGAAATCGTCAACTTGACCTTTGAACTTGTCTAATAAAAGCTGTCTCTCGAGAAGGTAGCGACGCAAACCAGAATTTTCTACGATGATTCTGTACAAAACCATCAAAAATCGAATGTTTGACCTCACTGTGACGTTGACCTTTGACCGATTTTGACCAAAATCTAATCAGCACTAGTCATCACCCTCCTGAATCGCATGGTGCAATTTGACATTGGTAGCTTCGTCCGTTCTCGAGTTAATGTGCCTACAAACAAACAAACACACACACAAACAAACATACAAACAGGTGACGGAAGTCATCAATATACTTACGAAATCCTTAGATTTCGTAAGTAAAAATGAAAAAAACAAATGCAGGTGAGTGACCTGAAACAATGGGGAAGCACGGTAATTTTGTGTGCTGACAAACATCGAAGTGGATACACCTGGAAAAAAAATCACAGAACCATTGAAAGCATCTGTAAATGAAAATAAATAAACGAATAAAATAAATACAGGTTAGCTACCCAAGACAATGGGGAAGCACAGTCATTTTGAGTGTTGACGGATATCGACGCCGATATTCTGGGAAAAATCACAGAAGCAATGGAAAGCATACATTTCTGAAAATATACATAAATGAAAAAAGAATAATAATAAATGCTGTTGAGTAACTAGAGTCAATGGGGAAGCACAGTAATTTAATGTACGGATGAACATCGAAGTCGATACACCGGGAAAAATCACAGAACCGTCGTAAAGAAAACATTTGTAGCAGGAAGGGACATCAGGATGAACAGAGGGACAAATGGGAGGAAGGGGAGTGGGACACAAGGAAGGGGAGGGGTGTGTGGAGGGGTTAAAGCCCTCTATGCAACGGTAAACTTGGCAAACAGGATGACTAATTGGTCTGTCAGCGAAGGGACAGGGAGGCTCTGCGACTCTATTTTATAAAGCAGCGTTGACTGCCCTTTCCCGAACTACTTCCTCATTTTTGAGGCAAGCACCGCCAAATGTACGTGCGCTCAGGGTGGACAAGGAGGACTCGGAGGAGGGGGTAGAGCATCACATGTGGTCAAGTGATTCTCGTCGTGCTTGCAGGGGAATTCTCGCATTGCATTCCTCCAAGCCTGTCCCTCGATGTACTGCAGTTAGAGGAGAGGGTGGTGGGCGCTTGACCGAGGAGTCGGGAGTGAAGGCTCGCTGGGCTGGTTACTTTGAGCGGCTGTACCAGGGTGATCCACCAGCTCTCGAGTTGGATGTCAAGGGCGTTACTATCTCTATTTCTGCCCCTCCAATCAACTGGAATCCACGTTCTTTTGTGGAAAAACAGACTACAGTGAACCAACTGAAATGGGGTAAAGCTCCTGGGATCTATCGCATCCATATTGAACTTCTCAAGGCTGGTGGAAGTGTTGTACTCGTGTCATACTGTAATTCTGTGCTCTGCCTGGAACACAGGCATCATCCCAACTGACTGGAAGAGGGGCCTTATTGTCCCTCTCTGGAAAGGGAAGAGTGATCACCAGGATATATACATTCATATATATATATATATATATATATATATATATATATATATATATATATATATATATATATATATATATATATATATATATATATATATATATATATATATATATATATATATATATATATATAGATATATATATATATACATATATATATATATATATATATATATATATATATATATATATATATATATATATATATATATATATATATATATATATATATACATATATATATATATGAGCCTGGTGTTGGCGCAGTGGTGAGGGCAGTGGCTTGGGATCCAAAAGGTCCTGAGTTCAAGCCCCATTGGGCCGCTGAATTAATACACCAGGGGGTTGACTCAGCCTGTCATCCTTCCGAGGTCGGCGAAATGAGTACCAGTATACTGGGCCGGTGTATACCCCGGTTAAAATAGGTGTACCATATCCCTGTGTCGTAAGAGGCGACCAGGGTTGCATCAGGAAGGGCATCCGGCGTAAAACATGTGCCAAATCACCATGTGGATCATACGGATGATCCGCTGTGGCGACCCTAACGGGAGCAGCCGAAAGAAGAAGATATATATATATATATATATATATATGTGTGTGTGTGTGTCTGTGTGTGTGTGAACATATACACATCACCCTGCTGATATCCCATGCCTTCTTCGCCTTTCTTGTCCCCTCTTGTGAAATTAGGCAAATCAATAAGGTCTTGTGAACACATTATGGGCCAAATGGCTGCCTCCTGCATCAATGTTCTTTGGTTATGCTTTTATCAAGTGTTTTGCTGCAGTTTTACTTCATGACATATCGACTTTGTACATCCCAGGTGGTATATTTCACTGCACTCTTCCCATACTGCCTTCTACTTGTCCTCCTCATCAACAACTCCCTCCTACCAGGAGCCTGGGAAGGAATCTCTTACTTCATTGTACCACGATGCTTCAAACTCATGAATGTGGAGGTGATTCTTACATTTTTTACATAAATGAGAGAATACGTTTTTTTGTAAAACAAGAATGTTTTAAGTTGTTTGGGGAAAGTCTATGGACAATGGTTTTTCACAAAAGGTGTGTGTCGACACAGGACGCAATTCAGTTTTTGGGTCATGCTTCATGGAGAGGAGTTGAATATGGGAAAACATGGAGCTCAAGGCTAGTCACAGCCAGAAAAAAAACAACTTTGAATGACTGGTGCTTGTTCATCTTTTCAAAATATAGAACTTGATTTTGCACTCAAGGTATGATGTCGTTATTCATATTTGTCAAATAATATACAAGTGACAAATACGATCTTTCTTCAAGTGAGTCAAACACAAATTGATGAAACATTCACATTATTTATGAAAATACCTTTGGAGAAGGTTCCGACAAAAACGAGCTCTTCAAAAGTAAGTAGGTTTGTCGCTGTTGGGTGTGGGGGGAGGGGGGAGTTACCTTAGCTTCGGTATTCTCCAAGATGCTTCTGTGTGGTATGATGCAATAAAGCTGTTTTTCCACCTCTTTCCTGAAAGATATGTGCAAGTGACTACATACATTGATATATTTGGGAGGGAGTGTGTGAGCGGTAGCTTTGCTCAAGCCAGGAACGAGATTTCAGGAAGTTTAGTAAGGCAAGTTCTGATGCCAGGTGTGCACTAAAGGATGCAAATAGTACCTGGATTCATGCCAAATCCAACAAGCAGTGGATCGTGAACATGCAGCATGAACAGAAGACATTAACTCAACTGGAGGTGTACCATCATGGATAAAAATCGAAGTCTGTCCATGGCTATCCTTGACCAGTAAGAGAGGCAAACTTCACAAAGTTGTTGAAGGAACATTGTTTCGCCAAACAAAATATATGAGGTCTGAATAACATCTAAGAACCTAGCTGGAAGAACGACATCCAAGGAACATGTACAAGAGAAATGGGACTTTAAAAACTGTCATCTCTCATGATGCCTTGCTTTTATTGATGTTGTAGGAAAGGTCCTTGGCAATCTCTTTCAATAATTTTGTGAATTTTACATTCCACATAATCCAGGATAGATAGATATAACTCTGGAGCACCAACCCATAGAGGAGAGCATTACTCCGTTGAACTATGAACAAAGGTCTTGTATATTGTGAGTAGTTCTGATTTTCCAAGGAAAGACTTCGATCTTTGGAGAATACCCAGTTTGCATTTGACTTATGAGGTGAGCTTTGCCATGTGGTTGGCCCAGCAGAGGTCATTACTAATGGTAAGGCCAAAAAGTTCAATCTCTTCCAGTGGCTGATCAAAGAAATAATAGATAGGTGGGTTAGTTTGACAATTCTTCCAGAGGGACAGAGTGACAGTGAGATTTTCCACGATTGAAGGACATGTTTCATTTATCAGACAAGCATCCAATCAATTCCAGATGAGCAGAGAGTGACTTGGTTACAGTCTGCTGAGCAGAAACTCTCCAGAGATCCAATGTCAGATTGTTGATCAATTTGTCTCTTCAAGAGTAATGGCATTTGTCTATAACCATTCAATATGTCTAGTTTACCAATTTAGATTGCTTGTTTGGCTTTAATCATGGTTTTCTTTATCATTGTGCAGGTTTGGATAGAGGCAGCAGCTCAAATTTTATCCACTTTAGGAATTGGTGGTGGTGTGATAATATCATTTTCCAGTTACAACGACTTTAACGACGTCCTGTTCAGGTAAACTATATATTTCTCACAAACTTTCTTCAGATATCGAATATAATATCATGCACATCACATGCACGTCTGACTTGAAATATGGTAGAAATTGAATTGAAATGCTTCAGTTTGGTAAAATACATTATGCTTGAACAATCATTATTCATTATTCTGCAGGAATGTGCTGATGATTGATTTGGTTAACACCATCACGAGCATTCTCTCAGGATTTGTCATCTTCTCCGGCCTTGGTTACTTGTCTCATGTATACAATAAACCAATGGAAAACATTGCAGTGGATGGTAAGTCTGTATGTGATATATTATTTATGAAGACACTGTGTCTAAATGTCTTGAGACACCTCATTACAATTGTGAATTGCCCACATGTGAATCAATAAAACATAACAGTGCATATGCTTGCTTCATTAAGATGGGTTTGTACAACAGTGGGCTGCCTCAATTCCATTTTGGATTCTCTTATGCGTTTTCATGTTCTCTGGGTTGAGGAAGCTGTGGGCTCATTACACCATGCTTTAATAGTCAATGGGACGAGGCAGGCTTGCTATTAATTTTCATTTACACCAAGTCTGAACTCTCGTGAATAGGTAGTTGAGCGGAGAGATTTGACCAGATTGGGTCTTACAGAGTCGTGGGTCCATGCCATCACAGTATCGTCCCCTGCATTTCTGATTGCCCAGTCTGGTTTGCTGTTAATGTAGTGGTGTAAACTTGCCTCAAGCATCAGCTTTCACAACATAACAGCTGCATGAATGAGCCTTCCTGCTCTGGTGCATTCAACTTGACTTGTCATCTGCACAATACTGCAGCAAATGTCATTCGAATCACAGAAAATCATGCTGCTGTAATCATAATTGTAGGATTACAACTGCACGATTTCCTAAAGCGAAAACTGAACTTTAGATGAGGCTCTGGCTTCTGCATTATGACTATATTTGTAATTGTACTGTTGTAATTTCGTAACGAGATAGTTCAGAGAAAACGATGTAGTGTTAAGTACATCCTGTACTTCAATTTTAATAAAATTATGATTTCAAAGATCGTTTCAAAAATCTACAGAAATTTCACAACACTGAAGCTTTCTTATACTTCATTCATGTTCACTGTAATAAGATGGCATTGAGTCACAGTTTAAGAGATGGAGGATTTATTGATCGCCATAGAACAAAGCATCAATCGGCATCATACAGTTGCATTTCGGCAGCCTCTTCTTCACACTGATATTGCACACTCTCACGTGCCCTCTTATCACCATCATCATCATGATGATCAATATTGATATTTGTAATGCCATTGGCCTGATGACGACCATTTTCATGGATGGGTTTCACAAAGTACATTTATGCAGGACCGAGTTTATTTTATAGGTGCTAATCACAATCTTAAAAACAAGTGGTGCCAGGCACAACAAATCTGGCCCATTTAAGGCATAAAGTCTTCGGACCCTACCGATCTTAACAAATATGCATTTTTCACTATGGGAATGGGTAGGATTATAAGTGACAAATAGAATAAGGTTCACTATAAGCTTAGTTTGAAGTAAATCAGATAATTTTTGATGAAGTTATGAGCGAAAAACGATTTTGATCTTTTCGTGACCTTGACCTTGACCTTTGATCCAATTGGACCCAAAAGTTAATGGGGTTGTCCAAGGGTCGTTGCCCACCTGGGGAATAAATTTGATAGTGTTTGCTTAAGCCGTTTTGCCGTAAAGTTGCTAACAGACAGACAGACAAACAAACAAACAGACAAACAAACCGGATGATTACAATATCCCGCTCCCTCCCTCCGGGGAGGCAGGACAACAAGCAGATAATACAAAATGTAAATTCCAACACAACAAAAATTGTTTTTGGCAGCAGCAATGCAGTGCCTATCTTGGCTAAGAAACAGTGCAGGTGCCCTGTCAGCCTCACCACTGACCAAGACACCCAACAAATTATTGAGAAAAATGGCAGGGCCATGGAAAAGGCCCCTTTATATGGTATGTGCCATGTGGCAAACTTTAGGAAAGAAGGGACAGTCGTAGGACTTTGGGGTTGTGGTGCACCTCAAAAATGTAGATGTCAGTAAATGGGGGAAAAGGGAAAAACTCATTGACTGACACCAAATTCTCACAATTTCCCTTGTTCTACCTCCTTTAGACCCCACTTTCGAGACTTTTCTTCCCCAAAGTCCCTCAATATATTTCTCCCCATTTTCAGGGGTTCTGAGGCACTTACAAAAATTTACATGACTGACACCAAAACTTGTCATAGCTCCAACAAATATTTATTCATTGTAACTCATCACGGTCAAGTATACCAGTAAAAAACAAGGTGGCGGTAGCCCGTTAACCCCCACCCCCCCCTGCCCCCAACCCCAATTTTATTCTTCCACTTCATATATATCCATGGGAAGCTGTAAATCCTATTTTCTAAAAATAACCTCTTATCATCAAAAGCCCCCAATGCTTTCTTATTTAACTCCTCTGTACAAAAATGATGTTTATAACTTCTTATTGTATTCATTTTTCTATACTCTTCTTTCTTAAAGGCTGAAGAGTTGTAATAATCTTCAAAATATATTGTTTCTTTGATCACATTTTTCTTTACCCCCTTTAACTTTTTATCACGCTTTTCAATTTTATTATCAATCTCTTTATAGGTATAAGCCTTTGATCTCAATCACACAAACTCACTCATTATCTTTCCACCCAACTCATTTTTAAACTCAACAATAACCTTTTTATTCTTTGTAGAGAATAGTTTGTTATGTGATTTATAATTGCTTGAAACATTAATACCTACATCGTGAGACATCCATATAAATATCTTCCATATTGATTTTCAAAATAAAACTGTCTGTATCCATATATAGTAGATTTACCCCTTCCATATATTTATTCGTTAGGTTGTTGTAGAAGTAGTCATACATAAACAACTTTGACAAGACAACAATTGATGTTCCTATATAGATAGATTTATCCATTCCAATGCATTATTTGTTCAAATGAATAGCATAAAAGTTCTCTGAAAGCACCGCTGCTCTTTGAAAACTTGGCTGATTAATTAATTTGGATGCTCGTTTCCAAGATGTAGCAAGTCTTATGTTTTGTCTATTCCTAAAATTTTCCTTCATCTTTCCAAATACAGCATTATTCATTAATTTATATAAGTTCTTCTCAAAATCATTAGTGGCAAGTGTTCTCTTTTCTGTGTTAAAATCAATATAATTTTTTAACCAATGACTTGAAATTTCCAAATCCTATGAATTTTCTTCACTCATAACCCAGCAGATAAATATTGTCTTAAATTTCTCAGATGTAAAACATAATTTCCTTTATCATACAATGTGGTAAGCAGTTTATCTGTGGGTTTCTCTTTTGTATGAAATGATTGTTGATAACCGCTAAGCCATTCCTTCTTCGGACTTTCATTATCAGGCACATATGGAGGTCTTTATGTTTCTTATGGAGTTCTTCAGGATATTTTAAATCAACCTCCAAGTTATATCCTACTTCAGCTTCATCTAATTATTTTTTAGAGGAGATAACAATGTTCTGTAAAGCCTTTTCATAATTTTTCTCCTTAACCCATCTAAGATTTCCATAAGGTAAAGAATGAGACACAGCCCATCTATGCAAATTGTTTGCATCATAATACATCAAGTAAGAACTATCTTTTTGAACATTATGGTTAGGAAGATATTAGTTTGAACATTATGGTTAGGAAGATATATTTGATGTTGGCCTTAGCATAACTCTTTGAACAGACTTGTGATATTCCACCTCTTTTGGCTTTCTCTATCAGCAAAAGCATATCTATATCACCGATTAATTCCAATTGGTTGTTTTGTAATTTTCGACATAGCACTCCAAGCCATTCCTGGGGTTATGTAATAGTGAGCGGGGTCTAATCCAGAGGAATTTTTATTATGACATACTGTTCCATATGTCTCAAATGTATCAGCCAATAAAAGAACATCAGTTTTAAGATATAAATCGTGATATTCCCCAAGATTATTTATAATAAACTTCTTCCAAACATTTTGCGCTTGTGCGAAATCTTAATCAGTTATTTGATTTTTATTTAATTCATTGTAGAAACTTTCCTTTGAGAGAAGTTGTTTCTTTAAACCTCTCAAATGAGTACATTTAATCATAAGGATATATTCCCCTTTGTGATGGGAGATCAATCTCTTCTTGATTTGAGAAATGTGATCGGAGAATTGGAAAGTTTTTAATATTTGATAGCAAGACAGATAATGGACTAGACATAAACTTGAATGTGTCAAGAAATCTGATATGAGATATGGGAGATGAAGGGATTGTTTTTGGGAATGATATGTAATGCTGGTTTGTGTTCTGAATGGGTGAAATGTCTCCACTGGTTTTACTAAATTTATTTATAAAAAGATGTGTGTCATAATGAGTGTTGTGAAGAAATACTGGAATGAAAGAGGGAAGTTTAAAATTGAGATTATAACTCTGATGAGCTGGACCTTTATATTTAGCAGTGAGATGACAATGGTCTCTAATCTTCAGACCTTCACTAATTTTCTCCTCATAAATATGACAGACAGCCTGTGGTTGCCTAAATTTCCTTCTCTGTTCCTTTTTTTGTTTTTTCCTTCTGCTGTTTTTTTCTCTTCTTTTGTTAAGGACATTGGTTTATAGGTTTTTTTACATTACCTGAAATAATTGAATGCAGTCTGTTTTCCAGTCATTTCACAAACTCCTCCGAGGAATCTTCTCCTCTGCAAAATTCTAACTTCTTGTATTCATCACCAACAGATGATTTGATATAATAACAGAAACCACAAGGAGTATGTTTTTGATATTTATTTGTTAATGAATGATTTGGATTTCGAGAAACAGTGTCTATCTTCTCTCGGATACTTTCAAAATCAGCATACATCACAAACGGATGTTTTATAGATTTGTTAAAATCTTTATATGATATGTTTGGACCTGCATTTGGCAAATTGATTACGGTTGATTTATTATTACTACAATATTTCAAATGTTGATTTAATCATTCTTTGCATGAAAGGAGTTGAGACATCTTTTACAAGGATTTGTTTTACATTTTCGATTGTATAGTTGTGATTTGGTTAATTTTGATAAATTTTTGAGGTAAGCATTATGTTCTTTTTCAGGGTCAGGTATGGGAGCATGTGCCAGAACAGCGCGTCGCTGCGTCCACTTTCCGCCGGTACTCCAGGGGCCTCCATCTGGCCATCCCCCAGGCAGATGCCAGGCCCATCCCCATCTCCTTGAGATGATGGTCAACCTGCTGTAACCATGAGGCACGTGGTCGGCCCACTGGCCTCCTCCACTCATGAGACTCCCTCGCTGAGAGAATCTGGTGAGCAGGATCAGCGTCAGGAAAACGAGCCACATGTCCATACAGCCGCAGCTGACGCTCACGGACTAGGCAGGTAACAAATCTCATCCGAGTCTCTCTCAGCAACCGCTCGTTGGACACAAAATCCGACCAGCGATAGCCAAGGATTCTCCGAAGAGACCTGGTACCAAAGGAATTAAGTCTCCGTCTCAGATCCTTGGTCAAAGTCCAAGTCTCGCACCCATAGAGCAAGACTGGAAGTACCAAGGACCTGAAGACTCGGACTTTCGTCCTCCCGCACAGGTACCGGCAGCGCCACACCCCATGATCCAGTGAATCCATGACTCCCCAGGCCCGACCCAGACGTCTATTGACCTCCGGCTCACAACCTGCGGAGACATGAATATCACTACCAAGGTAAGTGAATCTATCCACGACCTCAACATCCTCACCACAAACAGACACAGACAGGACAGCAGCATCCAAGATGTCACCGAAAGCCTGGATCTTTGTTTTGACCCAAGAAATCCGTAATCCCAACGGCTCCGACTCCTCATTCAGCACCTCGAGGGCCCCCAAGAGGATGTCTAAAGTCTCCGCAAAGATGACTGCATCATCTGCAAAATCAAGGTCCGAGATCTTGACATTGCCAAACGATGCACCGCAACTTGATCTCTCCGACATCCTCCCAAAAATCCAGTCCATACAAGTGCTGAAAAGTGTGGGGGCAAGTACACATCCCTGACGAACTCCAGTAACAACTGGAAATAAGTCAGAGGCGGTACCACCACACTTCACAGCACTCTCAGTACCAGAGTAGAGTTCAGACATCAGATCGATCAGTTTCGGTGGCACCCCACGAAGACCAACAATCCTCCAGAGGACATCCTGATTCACTGAATCGAACGCTTTACAGAGATCAACATAGGCTGCAAGCAGCCCCTGCCGAAACTCTCGTCTGCGTTCGGTGAGTACACGAAGTGCAAGGATACGGTCAATCGTTGACCTCTTTGGTGTAAAGCCTGACTGCTCTGGACGCTGGTGCTCAAGCAGATGGTGGCGAACCCTATCAAGAATTATCCGAGCAAAGACCTTGCCCGGCACTGAGAGCAGCGTCACCCCTCAGTAGTTGTTGCAGTCTTGGCGATCACCCTTCCCTTTCCAGAGAGGGACAACAAGGCCCCTCTTCCAGTCAGTTGGGATGATGCATGTGTTCCAGGCAGAGCACAAAACTGCATGCAACGACGCGAGTGCAGCATTTCCACCAGCCTTGAGAAGTTCGGCATGGATGCCACAGATCCCTGGAGCTTTGCCCCGTTTCAACTGGTTCACCGCAGCCCGTGTTTCCACAAGCGATGGTGGACCACAGTTGATTCGAGGGTCAGCAACAGGGATTGTAACACCCTTGACGTCCAACTCGACAGCTGGGGGATCAGCCTGGTACAACCGCTCGAAGTAACCGGCCCAGCGGGCCTTCACTTCAGACTCCTCTGTCAAGAGCCTACCACTCTCTGCTCGAACTGCAGTGCTCCGAGGGATGGGCTTGGATGAACGTAATGCGCGAATTCCCCTGTAAGCGGGACGAGAATCACCTGTCCACAGGTGATGCTCTACCCCCTCACAGATTCCTCGCACATAGGCCTCCTTGTCCACCCTCAGTGCACGTACAGTTTTACGCCTCAGCTCCCTGAACAGCTCAGCTCTGCCATTCAGCCTGGCCCTGCGACTCTGGTTAATGGTATCCAGTGTCCCTTGAGAGACAAAATTCTTCTTTGCCCTGCGGTGAACTCCAAGGCATCCACCGGCAACATCAAGGACAGTGGTCTTGAAGGTGTTCCACAACTCTTCAGGACCCCCCAAAGCACCCAGACCCCCCAAGTGTCCACTCAGCCTGTTCGCAAACTCCTCAGCTACTTTCTCATCCCTGAGCTTGGCAACATCCAGCCTAGGCTGGGATGGTACCATTCTCCAGGATTTAAGGTGCAGCTTTAGAGTTGCTACAACAAGCCTGTGGTCAGTATTGAGGAACTGAGCACTCCGGTAGACCCTGCAGTTCTGGATCATCCTCCAGCGACCGTCAATGAGGACATGGTCAATCTCCTTTGCCACACCGCCAGCGTTGGAATACCAAGTCCAGCGATGAGCTTGCGGGCGCTGAAACCATGAACCAGCCACCCTAAGTCCATGACTTCTTGCAAAGTCAAGGAACTTAGTGCTATTCTGGTTCATAGTTCCTGACCCATGGGGACCAACACACACCTCATAACCATCCCTATCAGTTCCAGTCGATGCATTGAAATCCCCCAAGACTAGAAGTGTATCTCGTCTGGGGCACTGATCAACCACAGACTCGAGTGTGGCGTAGAATGTGTCCTTCACGGTAACATCACTCGCCTCAGTCGGAGCATAAATAGAGACCAGGGAAATGACACCTAAGGAGTGACGAATCCTTAATCTCATAATACGCTCGTTGACCGGTGTTACCTCAATTATCATTGGGGTCAGCTTATTGGACACAGCTACAGCAACTCCTTGGGTATGGTAACCATCAGAGCGACCAGACCAATAGTAGGTGTAACCACCCACCATTATCTCGCCGCAATCCGGTCTCCGAACCTCAGAGAGAGCTGCAATCCCGATGTCCAAACGCTTGAGCTCAGATGATAACAGAGACAGGTGATCATCCTCTCTTAGGGATAGGACATTCCAGGCACCCACCCGAAGGGACCGCCTCAGGTTAACCCAAGGAGACCGCCGTCTGGTGGACGACACCTCAGCACCACTCCGACACACTCTCCCGCAATCTGACCCAGGGATGTTACCCCGTGGTTTCCCTCCTATCAAAGATTGGGGGTCCCGAAGGCTTTGCCCCAATCCCATCATCCGGTGAGCTGCCCTGCGAAGGGAAGCTGCACAGGAGGTACTCCCACGGAGTGGGTTTTCAGAGTTTTTTGCGTTTTTGCGTTTTGCGGAATGAAGCGTTTTACGGTGGCTGGAGTGCAAATCCTGCCACCAACCTCCTAATAAGAAGTAACCCAACTGCAGGAGGACGTCCGCAGACACAGTTGGGCACTAGATATGGATGGCCGTTGGCTCACAAGGAGCTCCTCCGCCCTTTGACAGGTTTTGTTTTTAATCCTGCTGGGTGTCCATATCCAAACACCCTCCTCACCAGAAAACCTGGTGGGGGAGACGGTTTAGTCGCCGACAACTCGACCATGGAACAGGATAGTACAGGTTTACATGGTACCTGTAGCAGGTCACAGATCGAACCTGACCTGACGAAACCTGACGTTCTTTTTCCTTTGAAGTAAAGTACAGAAGATTAATGTGTGTTTCATCATTTTTATAGTTGTTTGAAATTTTTAACATCTGAACTTTGTTTGTATCCATTAATCCATATACATTAACAGATAGATTATTCATTTTCTCAAATTTAGAAATATCTCACAATGACATTGGAAACTTTTAAATCTTTAACATATGATAATTTTTCATATTTCATATAATGAGTTACTCTTTCAGCATTCCTTTTTGGAGGATGTACGTGAGCAAGATCAGACCATAGAAAGCATTTATTATCATTGTTTTGAATATTAACAACTGCCTTTTAAGTTTTATCTCTTTTTGTAAATCAATGTATGAGGAAGCTTTGAGAGGATCTGATTTTCAGATGTGTACATTCAAAAAGATTCTTTTTTTAATAACGAATCCACGACCTTCCACGTTATCATTAACATTTTGTTCATATCTCAGAAGTTCATCATTTACATCGCAATCTAAGAAATCTTGGAATGATGCGATAAAGTGAGGGTTTGTTCTCATGTCAGGAGTTTTTTCACCACCTTCTCTTGTCATTTTTATTTTTACTCCCATATAATACTTAAACGTTTTGATTTTGCTCAATCTGTTTTTAATTGGAATTTCAATTTTTGGTTTAACCAAAAGAATTGTCTCAATGATTGATGTTGGGGTTGGTTCTTTGGAGCAAAATAATCTTATTTTTGTACATCTTTTGAATGCTTCATCAATATTTTCAAGAGAGTATCCAAGTATCCCCTCTTCATTGTTGTTGTTTTTGTGTTTGAAGGTGTCTATAATAATTTATTTTGAAAGAATATCAATATTACATGAATCACAATGCATATATTTTAAAGATATACCTTCAACAGATCTTTTATGTTTTTGTGTTTAATGGTGTCAATTATAAATTTTTTTCAAGAAGATTAATATTACAGACATCACAATGAGTTGTATTCACCATATTTATGTAGTATAACTTTGCTTGAAATAAAATTTTGTTGATGAAAATCTCACGGAAATTTGTAGATACATTTCTTGAAACTAAAATTTACTTGATGAAAATTCAGATTAATTTGTCGGTGAATCTGTGTTTAAAACCATTTTACCCACCAACTCTTTTTACTTCATAAATACAATGTATCAAGATGGAAAAAGATAGGTTTCACGAAATCTCGATATTTGTAAAAGATACTGAGAAATATGTCGAGGATGTAAAATTGAATAACGATAAATATAACAACTATTGCACAAACACAATTATGACTGATAATATGAGTTCTTCAATTTCTTTCAGTGGACGAGCTTTTAGAATATCTGGAAGAACCTCAATTAAAGTATCTCCAACAAAAGTTTCTCCTCTTTTTCAAGCAATATATTCAAAACTAGAAAAAGCAATGAAACAAGAAAAAGTATCAAAAAAGAAAACCCTTATGGATGAAACTTTAGAAAGAGAAGATAAAACCATCAGCAATAAGCAAGGACAAATTTGTATCTTTTTCAACAACCCTAAAGATGTAAATCATGATGGAATAAAAGATGTTAATATATCAGGTAAAATGACATTTCATTCCATCCATCCCATCTATTGGGACCACACTCTGTGCAGAGCATTGGTGCTGCCGAAGCAGTCTCCGAATTATGATAGTGGTGATAGTATCTCTGTTGGAACAGAAGATCGTTATGATACTGAGAGTTTGTGCTCAAACAAGAATTAGGAAAGTATTTTTATAGATGATGATGACAGTACTGATGAAAGTAACAAAGATTAATTTTATTTTGAGCAAGTTTTACTCAATAAATATAAATAGTATACAAGATCTTGAGCCTCTTGAATTCCCTGATTCTCCATCTGACAGATTTGAGAATTCTCCTGCATGTGATAGTATGGAATTAAACACAGAGGCAAAAGCCCAGAAACAATGTATATTCTGTGATTATTTCTGAATTAATGGAAATTAAAAATAGAAAAATGAACATAACTGTTTCAAAATTACACCAAAAATGAATTGCTTTACAAGTTTAATAATATCAATGAATGTTAAGTCCGAGAGTGATAATCCACCTTTTCTTTCAAGAGAAGAGACTGAACAAATGAAGGTAATGTTTCATGGATTGATGATAAATATTATTCATGATGGTCATTTTCAGGGAACAATCAATGCAAGATATTGTAGAAATAAAATAATGGATTATCTTGAAATTAAACCTGCACTCAGGATAAAACAGAATTTTTGAAAAAAATAGAGCCTATAAAAATTTAAAGAACTTATTTTCTAAACATATAGATGAATTTTTTTTTTAAAGATAAAATTTAACAACCACCAAAATCTTCCAAATTCATCAAGATGTCTAATAGTTGGTTCAATGCAGATGTGGAAAAATCTGCCTGCTTTTAAAGATGCTCCTTACTCCCAACTTTTTAGATTTTGATAATTTAATCTTTTCAAAAGGTCAACTTTTCAACCTGAGGATCAACGACTTTCACAGTGTTTCGATGCAAGTCTTCCAAAAGAAGATATAATTGGTTGATTTAAACTTCCAAACAAACAAAATGATTATAACATTGAAGATATAATACAACTATTTTGTGATAAAAAGAAATGTAAAACGAAATCAAAACCTATAACTTGTCTTGTTATTGATAATATGGATGATATACCTTCACTCCAAAATTTAGAAAAATGAAAAAGAATCTCGTTGTCTTTGATGATTGTGTTAATAAGAGAAACCAAATGGTTATGGATAGTTATTACACAAGAGGGAGGCATTCTTCTCGTAATTACTTTCAACTCCCTTGTCACTCAATAATAAATAATGCTCATACTTTTATTTTATTCGAGTTAAAATATATATATATATATATATATATATATATATATATATATATATATATATATATATATATATAATTTTTGAAGAGACAATTGTTCTACATTGTGCAGTAAAAAATAATTTGAGGAGTATATTAAACACATTGATGGAAGATATAAATATATTGTTGTGAAACAAAATGAGATATCAAATGATATTTTTCAAAAAATAAATGGATGCAAAAGAATGACCAATAAGGCTTAAGGAGCATCAAGCGTTGGTTTCAAAAGTTGTAAAACAACAGGAAGACTTATATAAGAAATGCAGACAGAAAGTAATGGGTGAAGAAGCGTTTGAAAGAAAACAAGATAAATTTTTTAAACCACTTTTTAAAAAAAACTTCCCAGCAAATGTCCACAACTCCTGCAATAGAATACACTCCAAAAAAACTTCAAATGTTAAAAGATTTTAGACAAACTACAGAGCAAGAACTAGAGTATACAGGAGAATTAGAATATGATGATGAAGGATTATTTCAACGACTGGAGGAAACAAATCAACCTCCTGATTAAGTTGTGAGGGCTCTTCAAAACAATGAATATTCAACAGATTCTAAAACCATAGCAGGTCTCATTCCAACAGAAGAATCAGCAATATTTTATCTTGTCTAACAAAAAGGTAATGATATATAATGATGAATTGTCGTACTTGAGCTCAACTCGACCAAATGTTAAATGAACTTCAAAATTAATGTTTCTTCAAACAAAAGATGAAAGACAAGGTTCAACTGTGAGAGGTGAATCAAATTATTTCAATGAGCCATTGAATATAAGAATGAGGATGATAGATTATATATATATATATATATATATATATATATATATATATATATATATATATATATATATATATATATATATATATATCTTCTTCTTCTTTCGGCTGGTCCTGTTTGGGGTCGCCACAGCGGATCATCCGTATGATCCGAATAGTTATTTGGCACATGTTTTACGCCGGATGCCCTTCATGACGCAACCCTGGTCGCCTCTTACGACACAGGGATATGGCACACCTATTTTAACCGGGGTATACACCGACCCAGTACACTGGTACTCATTTTGCCGACCTCGGAAGGATGACAGGCTGAGTGAATCCCCTGGTGTATTAATTCAGTGGCCCAACGGGGATTGAACTCAGGACCTTTTGGATCCCAAGCCGCTGCCCTAACCGCTGCACCAACACCAGGATATATATATATATATATATATATATATATATATATATATATATATATATATATATATATATATATATATATATATATATATATATATATATATATATATATATATATATATATATATATATATATATATATATATATATACTAAATTCACTTGACTATGATGTGGTTAGTTTTGTTGGTAAAGGAAGGAAGAATGAGAAGGAGAAACATATTATTTAAGCATTAAGTAGGCTTGTTTCAGGTGTTACATTTTTTTCCAAATGACCCATCACAATTAGTTAATAGATTGTTATTTTTGTAAGGGAGGAATAAGGCTGGAAACAACAATTGTTTTAATGAAGCATTAGCCATTTTAGACCAGTTAATGAATATCAAAATAATTTTAAAATGTCAATACAAATATATTTTATCCCATGTTAAATGAGTTTAATTCAATCTCATGATGAAAAGGAAAAAATATCATCCATTTTAGATGCAAATGAGAATTATTTTTTCTTCTTGAAAGATGATATAGAGGTATTTATATTTATACATAAGATAATGTGAGAAATACTACCACTGAATGTTGTAAGAAAAATAATTTGTATTATCTTCTTTTTAAGATTATTAAACAAGTGTGGTGTTTCTGGAAATATCAAAGAGATTTATAATAATTATATTCAGACTTTTTAAAACTTATAAATGATAAGCAAAATCCTTAGTTTTAATTTGACGAGTGATCACCCATCTTCGTTCCCATACCAACTACAACTTGATGCAACAAAAGAATATGAGGCATCTTTATTGTCTATGAAAACTTATAATACCTTGTTTAATATCACAGAGAGAATTAAAAAGTTTCGTTATAATCCAGGAAGCAGATACAAAACTATAACAGTCTCACCCGGATATTTTAGATTTCTCATATCTCATAGATAGCATACGAGATTTCTCAAATATCTTCTGAAATTGCTCGCCTTATGAAAGAACAGGGTGAAGAACCAAAAATATTGTTATAGATATTCAAAAACATACTTCAAAATCAACGATTAAACTTAAAAACTACAAGGTTGATTTCACAGTAAATAATTCATTTCGAGAGTTATTAGATTTCTCCTCAAAAAAGATTGAAACTTATGGAACATTTTATCATGATAATGTCATTCAAAAATCTCAGGCATAAATTCGGTATTAATTCACTGTGATTTGATTGATGGTGCTTATAATGATGGAATAAGAACAAATACAATATTTTCATTCAGTGCATACTCAACCTCCAATTGGTTATAAATTCAATATGGCATCAAAAAAATCTGCTTTATCTGCCCCTGTCTGGAAAAACCATGTACAGAGTAAATTTTAAGATAACCTATCAAGATAATGGTATGATTTATTTTAATGGAGAAATTATGTCCATTAGAATTCACATATTGGAAGTTTTCCAATGAATAAATATGATGGTTATTGTAAGGAACCATGAGTTGGGAAAATATAAAAAAATTACAGGGGATGGGATGTTCCTTTCCCCCATAATATAAGGGTGAAGGTATGTATCTTGAAAGGGGAAACTATAAACCTAAGAGACAATGGGGTGTAGGACATCAATTTGGAAATAAAGGAGATGGGATAATTTATATGGCTGGTGTTGGCTTCATGGCTTGAGTGGTGGGCTTCGATCTGAGCATCCTGAGTTCAAATCCCACTCAACTGTTGAGTTAATAGCAGGTTGTGTTGACTCTGCCTGTCATCCTTTTAAGGTTGGCAAAAGGAGTGCCAGTTTGCTGGTTTCCTGTGTTGGAGTAGTGATCCATCCAGGATTGTGTCCAATAGCCAAGGAGACTGCTGAGGCAGCACCAATGATCTGCACAGAGTAAGGTCCCATTGGGTGGATGGATAAATAATTGATATTTTAATGGGTATCGGTTCAACTAATCTCAAACATAAAGACCTAAGTGGTTCACCTGATTCTGCCATGGGAAATGTAGGGGGTGCTGTTATGAGTATAAAAGATGCCCAAAAGAAATCCCATAAATTGCAAGCAAAAAAACAGAAATTAAGAAAGGCAAAACTCAGTTGTCACCCTAAGAACGACAGAAAATAATTCAAGTACTTGGGTCAGGGTTTCAAAAGTTTTAACATCTTTTTTTTTTACTAAATAAATGCAAGTATGGAAGCAATTGACAGTATCTATAATTTGGATGATACCATTGTCATCTCAAACTCGACTAAAAAGAAGACTACTTCAAGGTAAATGCTATAACAGGAACAGACTGGAATACAAATGGAACAAAAAGTTTTGAAATAAATAATCAACAAACTTATTTGAATCTCGTCGATAGTTTCTTGTTGTGTAAATTATCATTCACTAAGGCTGCTGAAAACACAAACGCTACACTCGTAAATGATTTCTTCTTGAAAATGTGTGATAGAGTTTGTTTGTATATTGGAAAACAAGAAGTTGAAGCGGTTAATTATGTCTCTGCTACATCTGAAATAATGAAATTTACATGAAATTTATTTAGTGATAGAATGGGTAAGGGGGCTGTCGGAGGTTTTATTCCTGATATGGCAACAGGAACAAGTGGAGACCCCAGTTATCATCAAAGCAAGGCAATGTATAATGATGACACAAAAGCAGGTAATAGTTTTAGCGTGGCAGTTCCCCTTAAATGTTTATTTGGATTTTGTGATTACGATAAAGTTATGTGTGGACATAAAATTACATTTCAACTACAAATGAACGATAATGAAAATAGATTGCTTTTTGGTGCTGCGAGTGCTTTTGCTGCTCAGAAGAAATTTCTTATTGATAAAATAAGTTTTTATAAAATTTAATATGCTCCTAATCATAAAACAGAAGAGATGTTGAGTTGAGGATTTAACTCAAAAAAACACAAAATGTATCATACCTTAAAGAAAATGTCAACACGGTAAACTAAACCAAACCACTTAGATGTGGAATTTGGGTCTTCTACAAGGAAAGCCATGAAACCTATGGCTCATTTTTAAGAAACCAGATGGAGATACTGCGACTGATAAGAATAATGCATTGAGTGATAATGCCAAGGTGAAATAATTTTAGGTTTCTCTGGATGGAACATTTTATCCACGAAACAGATTGAAAATTGATTGGGGAAAAAATGATTATGCTGAAGCATACAAGTCTTACTAAAAGGTGATTGAAAGCAATGGTAATAAAGAACCCATTTTGCATATGGGAGCATTTAACAACCTTTATACAATCTATGCGATTGACCTCAGCGCTCAAAAGGAAACATTAAAGTCTAATAGCGTAGATACTTCCCGATACATTGAAAGAGGAGAGAGTGAAGAAGTTGATACATATTGTTTGATTTTAGAAGAAACAGAATTACAGATTAATACAGATAATGGTGTTTTGATTAGTCTCACTAAATTTTTTGATAAATAAATGAGTAGTAAAATGCCAACTGGGGTATATGTTAATCAAATCAATCTTAATAAATTATCATGTTGTATTTAAAATCAAAAGCCTTGTATGATTAACATTAATACAATTCAGAGATAAGGAGCAGTAAGAAATGATATTTTGCTCACAAGAGAGCAGGTGAAAATCTTGAATGATACTGGCTCATTTAAAATTAAAATGTCAAAACCAATGTTGAAGAAATATTCAAAAAGAGAGATCAGTGGAGGATTTCTCATATTTCTAATATTCCTTTATTTACTGGTTTAAGTGCGGCTGGAACATTAACAGGCGGTATTTCAGCAGTGGTGAAAACTGCCAACAAAAGGAAGGCTCAAATACAAGCTCAAAAAAAGTTGGAAAGACGTCATAAAGAGTTGGAGAAACAAATTATTGGAAGTGGTGTAATTGTATATTTTGCTGAAAAACTTGAAAGCCTACCTGATAAAGCAAGATTGTTAGTTGGAGATATGCTTTCTTATATCGCACGAACAGTTGTACAATTAACTAAAAGGGGTAATGGATGAGACCTTTCTCATAAATAAATGAGCATTGAGGAGTGGTTTAAATAATTTGGAAAGAATACAACATCAAATGTAGAACTTACCAAATATTGAAACAAGTTAAAAATTGATCATGTGGATATTTGTATGAGAGATGAATTAACAAACTTGTCAAAATATACAAAGAATATTGTTATGAACTTAGAAGATAATGATGGAAACATTTCTTATTAGGCTTTTATTTTTAATAGTCAGGTTAAATATAATTTTGATAGTTATGATCTTCCATCACCTGTTGAAGTCATAAAATCCTTACAGAATGGTGTTTCTCAAACATTTCAAGTCCAATAATTAAATTCCAAATGTTGTGGCCAATTATTTATATATATGTTACTTCAACTCAACAAAAATAAAATAAATTTATGATATTTTTAATCTGATATAAATGACATGTTGGAGAAGATGGTTCTACCCCTGATGTATCCCAAGAACTGGATGCTAATTTATCAAATTATGACACAAAGGCACAGGCTGAACAACAGAAATATATTATAGCAAAAAATATTGATATGAAAAATGCTTATTAATTAATAAATTATCCAAGCCCTGTAGATGCAAATGACGGTGAGATTAAGTGATTTATCACAATATATATATCCTTAAATAAAACTTCTGTGTATGCCAAAGATACAGAAATGTTGATTTTATTTCCGGGTCATACAGAATTCACAGTTCCAATTGAAATAACATTTTATAAAGAAGAGCGTATCATTTCCATGAAAATAGATCATTGGAGATATGATATAAATGATTTAGGGCATAATTGGTCATTTAAAATAAACGTACAAGACCTGAAAGAATTATGTCAGTCTCGTAAGGAAGGATATTATCCACTTTGTGCTGATAATGATATTTGTGGAAGCTCGATAAGCAAACAACAATTAAAAGAATTTAGTAAGGATAAAAACAATATTGGTTTTGCCAGAGTTTATATCATGAAAACACAAAGAACAGGAATTTATATAGTAAGTAAGGGAATACAAACTGATTTCACCATAGGAAGATGGGGAGGTATTCCTTGTCATCATATTAATCTGTCATATTTCTGATACATAAATGACAGCAAGAAGACTTCAAGAAAATTATCATTTCTGTGTCCAAGCATACCTACAAGAAAAAGGTATCGGGTATTTTAATAAATATGTTTTACAACATAAGAATAGGTATTTTCAATCAAAGATTGGCTTTATACTGATGTTGCCAAACCAACAACTTTGGATTTAACTAGAATGTAAAAAAATGAAAAGGTTTCAAAATTGAGAAAATACAAGGGTCTTTTAGAAATTCAGAGGAAATTTTGTTGGTTTCCTGTTGTAAAAAAAAATATTTTGGCTTCCGGAATATCGAGAAATCCAGACGAATATATGTATGATATTCTATGGGGAGATGGTTCAAGGGTTGAAAGGGATTATGATGAGATAGATGAAAAGTACCACATTAAAATATTAAATGGAGAGGAAATTTGGGAAAGAATAGAGAAATTAAACCAATAATTTTCAAGGATTGATATCATGATTAAAACGAGTGTTTTGGGTGAAGAAGAAAAGACTTTGAAATTAGATAAGTTGAATGATGAATATTTTGAGAGGGCAACAGCCTGAAATGAGAGAACAGATGTTGATACAACCTTTATGGTTCATAAGGTGCTAAGTGAAGTAGAACTGAAAGAAAAATTGAGAAAATTAGATGAAGAATTTTCAAGGTCAGATATGAAGATTAAAATGAGTGTTTTTGGTGAAGAAGAAAAAAGATGAAAAAGGGAGAGGAAATGAAAGGATTCCATGACTATGAGAGTAGAGGAAGTCAGTCAGTCACTTGTGAAGTTGGCCTTGGATGCCATAGACAGAGTTTGGAGAGTATTATGGGATGCCAGACTATCAACACCACAAGATATGTCAGAAGAGATGGCTTTGATCTCATGTCTGACATTGATCTGACAATGGAAGGATAGAAACCTCAACGAAGATGGTGCCCAGCTGATGATCCGGGCAGATGGGAAATCAATAAATTCCTTATAAGTTAAGGTTATAACTTCAAATAAAATAGCTTTTGTCATTACTTACCAGTACATAATATATCTGTGTTTGTGTATTGTGTGTTTATATATGTGTGTTTGTATGTATATGTATGTATGTGCGTGGATGTTTGGGGTGTGTGTGTGTGTGTGTGTGTGTGTGTGTGTGTGTGTGTGTGTGTGTGTGTGTGTGTGTGTGTGTGTGTGTGTTTGTGTGTATGTTTCTGGTGTTTATATGTGTGTGTGTTTGCATGAATTTATACTGCATGAATATACAAAAACACACACAAAGATTATATGTGTGTGTTTGCATGAATATGTGTGTGTGTGTGTGTGTGTGTGTGTGTGTGTGTGTATGTGTGTGTGTGTGTGTGTGTGTGTGTGTGTGTGTGTGTGTTGTATATATATATATATATATATATATATATATATATATATATATATATATATATATATATATATATATATATATATATCTACATATATGAAGACCACAAGGGGAAAACCAGAGATGTCAGGATAAGTCAATTTTGAAGAAACTGAAAAACAAAGTTTCAAGACTTTGGTGGACTGTTTAATAACTGTCATATAGATTTCTTTTCCAGTAAAAGGAAGAGTGATCATTGGCCAATCAAATTAAGCATGTAGCATTTGCCAAGCTTCTGTGTTATTTAATTTAAGAGCAAAGAACGAATCAATATTGCAAACTGACATCACTGGTTATTCCCTTGTTTAATAATTGCCATGCAATTTTAACCCAGGATGTGAAGCAAATTCATGCTTCTTGGTTATTAGCATACATTACATGACTTTGGTGATCACAAATTATTTTTTTCAACATTAAACGGTCATTGTTTTTTTGTTTGATTGGTGTTCAACACCATACTCAAGGGTATTTCGCTTATATGATGACGGATTCTCCATTTCTTACTCCGTACTACTTAATATGATGGAAAACCGGGAGGAAACCAAGGATAAACCACCCCTGCGATAGCCGAAGTCACCTCATGTGACTCCCTCATATACCCAAGCAGGTTGATTGGGCGGTGGGTACATCGAATGAGGATGGGTACTCAGACGCATTAACCATTAAGCCACGGCGTGGGTCCCATAAAAGTCACAATAAAGGTTTGACCAGGCTTGAACCACGATATGCACCAACTACGGAGCCCATGATATAACCAAAGAGGCCATTGTAGTGCTCAGAGTTTATGCTGTGAAAGTTTTACAACCTTTCATATTTTAGTTTCTCAACTCTGAATATTATGGTGGAACAGTTAACATGAATGAAAGGGAGATAACCAGGATTAAAGTACTGACAACTCTGGGTTTCTACTTGTTCAGCTTTGACAACACTTGTTTTTTTCATTGCATGGCTAAACTTTATACCATATAAATTATGTGACACCCCTGGTTATTTGTTAAAGTAATATTTTGAGAGGAAACCTTATGTTGCCAACTATTGGCAGGTGCAATAACCCTGAAATTTATAAAAAGTGACATCTCTGGTTTTCCCCTTGTGGTCTTCATATGTATATATATATATATATATATATATATATATATATATATATATATATATATATATATATATATATATATATATATATATATATATATCTTCTTCTTTTTCTTTCGGCTGCTCCCGTTCGGGGTCGCCACAGCGGATCATCCGTATGATCCACATAGTGATTTGGCACATGTTTTACGCCGGATGCCCTTCCTGACGCAACCTCTTACAACACAGGGATATGGTACACCTATTTTAACCGGGGTATACACCGGCCCAGTACAATGGTACTCATTTCGCCAACCTCGGAAGGATGACAGGCTGAGTCAACCCCCTGGTGTATTAATTCAGTGGCCCAACAGGGTTTGAACTCAGGACCTTTTGGATCCCAAGCCGCTGCCCTTACCACTGCACCAAAACCAGGCTCATATATATATATATATATATATATATATATATATATATATATATATATATATATATATATATATATATATATATATATATATATATCTATATATCTGTGTGTGTGTGTGTGTGTGTGTGTGTGTGTGTGTGTGTGTGTGTGTGTGTGTGTGTGTGTGTGTGTGTGTGTGTGTGTGTGTGTGTTGTTGTGTCTGGCTTCCTTCTTGGAACTGCAGTGCATTTATTGGTCTTTATTTTGATCACCATAACTTTAAAATCATGAAACCTAGCACGCCAAAACTTTGCGTGCTTACTAAGAAAACTCAAAGTAGCTGTACGAGTGAAAATTGTCTGTTTGGGTTTAATTAAAACACCCCTTTTGAAGATAATTGACAGCCTTATTTAATTATATCCTTTATCAGATGCTTCCTCAGCCACCTCGCTCTTTGGGATCTTTACGTTTATCTGAGGTAACTTCACTGTGATCTGAAGCTGCCATGTTTTTTGGCCTGTTAAACCAAGCCTTGACTTGGAAAAGGCCACAAAGATTTCTTAATGATAAAGTTTTTTTTCACTTTCCTCACTTTCCTCACTTCACTTTCCTCACTAACGATGAAGTTTCACTTTCATGCCTGTTCATCATAGCTATGAATTCGCTGGGTATATTACAATGCTTATAAACGCCTCGAGACGGTAGAATTCATGGCTTTATTTCATTTTCGCACATGCCATAACCTCGTGAATCTCTTAAACTAAGCAGAATTACAAAATTTAAACTCCAGAATCGAACTTACAAGCAGTTTCCGACTCCTAGAATTATGTTAATTTGTCCAATTCAGTCATATTTGACATTCGGGGCATCTCTGGAGTCTGGGAAGTGTATGTCGGTGATTGCTAATTGTGTATGACACAGGGAAGTGTATGACTCCGGAGTCGGTGATTGCTAATCGCAGGCCAAGCGAGAGATTTCTTTTCAACCATTTCATTGGAGTGCTTAAGCCACAAATCAAGTACTCTCCAATATTCACTCTCTCACTGAATACTGTATGTCGATCGACTTGAACAAAGTTCAGGGGTCACTCGCAAGCGTTCTTAGCCATGTGTTGTTCTATGGTGCAACAGGTGGTGGCTGGCTCACTGAAAAGTGGAATTATATTTTCCACTACATTTCCCATTTTTGTACAATATTCCCTTTTACAAACCATCACTTCGGCATTGATTTCGTTATGAAAAGTTGCTTCAACCGTTTTGCTGGGTGAAGCCTCTTGGCGCATTTAAATTTCAATAGTGATACCGCGGATTTATACCGGAGGCCGGAAGGCAAAATAAATTATTTTATCACAATGAGTAAAAATTGTTTTCAGTTATGAAATAATGAATCGCCATATCATGGCAGGAAAGCCTAGAGGTATGCATGCTCTGTGTGGCATGGATTGAGTCCCAACCCAGCAATAAACTGTCATCCCGGTGATCACAGGAAGGGTGATTCATGAATGTGTGTGCCATCTCTCTGATGGATGATAAACTGGGTATCACATCTGCTGGAATCCCTCACACATCTGCCTTCCTCACCCCTCTGCTTCCCTCACCCCTCTGCCTCCCTCACCCCTATTCCACCTCTCTCTCTTCCTCCCAACCCTAACTCCACGCCCCCCCCCTTTTCCTCTTCTCTCCCTCTTATCTCTCTTCCAGTTCTCCCCCTGCTCCCCAACCATCCCTCTCTGTTGAGGGGACTAGCATGTACGAATCAGATTCAGAATGAGCCAACTGGTCAGTGCAAAGGTTGCTGTATGGACAAGTGTGCATGCATGCAGGCAGACCTTTGCCAGGAAGATAGAGTGGCCTTCAAATGCTCATGACCCAGGTTTCAAAGTATATGTGTGAGTGTGAGTGAGTGCGTGTGTGTGTGTACAAGTTGCTTTTATTGCCTACTATCTCCATATGTGGTGGCTCAAACTATCACTGGTACAAATTTGGCATTCCACAGCTTCCAGGATCATCATCATCATCATCATCATCTTCTCTCTCTCTCTCTCTCTCTCTCTCTCTCTCTCTCTCTCTCTCTCTCTCTCTCTCTCTCTCTCTCTCTCTCTCTCTCTCTCTCTCTCTCTTTCTCTCTCTCTCTCTCTCTCTCTCTCTCTTTCTCTCTTTCTCTCTTTCTCTCTTTCTCTCTTTCTCTCTTTCTATCTCTATCTCTATCTCTATCTCTATCTCTATCTCTATCTCTATCTTTCTCTCTCCCCCTTCCTCCATCCTCTCTCTCCCCTCCCTCTGTCCTCTCTCTCCCCTCCCTCCATCCTTTCTTTCTCTCCCCTCCCTTCATCAACTCTCTCTCTCCACTCCCTCCATCCTCTCTCTCCACTTCCTCCATCCCCTCTCTCCACTCCTTCCATCCTCTCTCTCTCCTCCCTCCATCCTCTCTCTCCCCTCCCTCCGTCAACTCTCTCTCTCCTCCCTCCACCCTCTCTCTCCCCTCCCTCCGTCCCTCTCTCCCCTCCCTCCGTCCTCTCTCCCCTCCCTCCATCCTCTCTCTCTCCCTCCCTCCGTCCCTCTCTACATCAACTCTCTCTCCCCTCCCTCCATCCTCTCTCTCCCCTCCGTCCTCTCTCTCCCTCCCTCCTCTCTCTACCCTCCCTCCGTCAGCTCTCAATCCCTCGCTCATCTCTCTCCCCTCCCTCCATCCTCTCTCTCCCCTCCCTCCCGCCATCCTCTCTCTCCCCTCCGTCCTCTCTCTCCCCTCCCTCCGTCAGCTCTCAATCCCTCAATCATCTCTCTCCCCTCCCTCTATCCTCTCTCTCCCCTCCCCGTCCTCTTTCTCCTCTCCCTCCGTCCTCTCTCTCTCCTCACTCCATCCTCTCTCTCTCCCCTCCCTCCATCCTATCTCTCCCCTCCCTCCGTCCTCTCTCTCTCCCCTCCCTCCCTCCTCTCTCTCTCCCCTCCCTCCATCCTCTCTCTCCCCTCCCTCCGTCCTCTCTCTCTCTCCCCTCCCTCCCTCCTATCTCTCCCCCTCCCTCCCTCCTCTCTCTCTCCCCTCCCTCCCTCCTCTCTCTCCCCTCCCTCCCTCCTCTCTCTCTCCCCTCCCTCCTCTCTCTCACCTCCCTCCTCTCTCGTATCGACCCTCCCTCTGTCAACTCTCTCTCCCCTCGCTCCCTACTCTCTCCCTACCCTCCCTCCATCCTCTCTCTCCCCTCCCTCCGTCCTCTCTCTCTCCCTCCCTCCCTTCTCTCTCTGCCCTCCCTCTCCTCCTCCTCCCCCCTTAATATTCCCACCAGCAAAGCGACGGGTTGTATTTGCTCGTATTTAATAATACTGCCAAAAGGAAGGCGATAAGCTTACATGCAGAAATAACTACTGCATTCAGGTTATTCATGGAGGGCACTCACTGTTCGTCATTGCATGGCCCACAGCCGCTGGCGGCCCGTGGTGGCCCAAAGTGCATCGCCTGACGTGTGGTAGATAAAACACAAATGTGAAAACCACCATCATAATCCACCAGAAATGCGATCAACTTGAATTTAAAAATTGACACAGTGGTTTCAAATGAATATTCCAACGCGAAACATGAAAGTAACACAACTACATCAATGGATGGCAGTTTACAAGCAATTTTGCTTGCAGCCCAGTTTACCACGATGAAGAAGAGTACGTGGGTGCGGGCCAAATATCAGCCATTATAGGGTCCTGCAGGCGGTGTGGCGGCTATCACACTGATGCCTTATCGGCAAAAGTGGCCTTCCTCTAAAAAATAGTGACGATCACTGATGGAAACCAAGCTGTGTCCATAAACCAAAGAGGATGATTCTAAAAGTTTTTTTTCTCTGACCATGAAGTGAATGAAGGAAGGGTGTGTTATTAATGTTGCATTGATGGGTTGTTGACTAACATTGCCCCCCTCCCCCCATGTGATTGGAGCAGCTTTGATGTATAATGGAAAACGTTACACTTCAGAAGGTTTGATAATATTTATTATAAGTAAATTGAATATTGGCCTTCTGTGCATGGTAGGATGCAAATTTCATTTTATTTTATTCAAAAGAGCCATCAAATGTGTAAAAGTTTCTACCCTTGATATTTTCTATTCTTGCTAATGTTGTGCGTATCACACCTCCATGTTATTGTGTATACCATTGCTGATATTCTGTCTAATGATAAATTATTCCGACTTTTAGGCCCTGGCCTGGTGTTTATGATTTACCCTGAGGTGCTATCAACAATGCCACTTTCCTCTGTCTGGGCCGTTTCTTTCTTCTTCATGCTCTTCTGCCTGGGCATTGACTCCCTGGTAACCTGTGCAATCACAATCATTTGGACAAAGGGGCAAATTAAAAATCACATCCCCACTCTAACACTACTACATTATGCAAGTCAGAGTTCCATGTTTTTAAAAAAAGAGAAGACAAGTAAAAACTGGATATCTATGATCACAAATTGATGCCAAAGCTTAGCCTTCCCCAGTTCCCACGATCCAATTATGACAACCTTATGCTTGATCCACCATATTACCTTGACATTCAACATTTAGGGATAGATGGTAAATTAAGAAAATATGTCCGATCTACTATACAGCATATCGATCAAATTCAACATCATGAAAATCGGAGGAAAATCGTTCAAGTTTTGATCAAAGAGGTGTTTTTTGTTAACTAGGTGACAATCTGAAAAAGTGGGTCAAGGACGCACATCAAATATGAGGTACACAACTTCCCTGCATGTCCAGTATGACGATGCAAGAGCATCTTGGAAGGCCAAGCAGTCTTTCAGATTACACATTGGCAAAATTGAGCGATGACAAAAAACGCTTTTATGTCAGACTGCCATTTGAAATTGACCTTTAACTCAGAGGGGTATGATGTAAATTAAGCGTAAATGAGGATTGGTCTCAGCTTTATAGAGAGGGCAATTTCGTTCTGGTCAAACAAACCTTCGTCGAGTTATGGTGAAACATGTTAAAATGTATAAAATTAGGTCATGACTTTAAAGATAGGTCATAGTCAAACATGTCGACTCGGCATAATTTTTATTCCGAATATTGCTGAAAACTTTCATTCCGAAAGTCACAGCTGGATCTATGCTACAGCTTGGACATTGGCTAAAAAAGGGAGAAAAACCTAAATGGTATTTCAATCGTCCTTGGGGTGTAAGACCTTGACGTTTCACTTTGAGGGGTATTATGTAAAGTAAGCGTAAATGCAACTTACTCCAGCCTTTCATGAGGGCAATTTTGATTTGATCGGACAAATCTTAATTGAGTTATGGTGAAAAATGTTAAAAGTCCATAATTCGCTCATAACGTTAAAAATTAGGTCAAAGTCAAAAAATGTCAATCCCCTATTACTGATGCAAAATTTCATTCAGAAAGTCGCAGTTGGCTCTAAATTAAAAAAAAAAACTAGAAGGGAACTCGGTAGAACGAATACCTCTGCCCTGTAATGCCTGATCTATGAGAACATATCTGGCCCAATACATTTTTGAAATATCATGCTAAATATCGTTTTTGAGCCCGATCTCTCAATGCTGAAGAATCACATTAAAATTAAATAACTCTCTTATCAAGATCCGGATTCGGATCTTCACCAAAATTGAAACAATTTGTCATGGTCACACACCCAAATTGTCCACCAAGTTTCAACCGAATCCGTACACATCTTTTTGAGATATCGGTTTAACCCTATCTCTCAAGGGTGAATAATCACTTTTAAAATTATGAGATCCGCATCTGATCCAAAATCTAAACAGTTCGTTCTTGTCACACACCGGATCAGTCCATAAAATTTCATTCAGATCCATACACAACTTTTTGAGAAATCCTGTACAAAAACAGAGAAACAAACAAGAAGAAGATGTCGTGCAGAGCACGACATGAGCAAAGTCCATAAAACAAATTTGACCTCAAAAATAATTGGTGGTTGAATTCAATGACCAAATATGCAACTACTCTTCAAATTTGACCTCAAAACTAATTGGTGGTTGAATTCAATGACCAAATATGCAACTACTCTTAAAATTTCAAGTCAATCGGATGAAAATTGACAATTTTAAAAATCCGGCCGAAATTGTCCTTTTGGCCTCGGTTGACCTCGAAAATAATTGGTGGTTGAATTCAATGAACTGATATGCAAATCCTCTTCAAATTTGTAGTCAATGAGATGAAAATTGAGGATTTTAGAAATACCTCCTTAGTTGTTGACCTTGGGTTTAGGTTGACCTTTTGGTCTCTGTTGACCGAAGAAATAGTTGGCTGGTTGAATTCGCTACTTGAAATATATATCCTCCTCAAATTTCAAGTCAATTGGAAGAAAATTGAGGATTTTGGCAAGACAAACTTAGTTGTTGACCTTGGGCCTATTTTGACCTTTTAGGTAAATGCTGACCTCAAAAATGATTGGCTGGTTGAATTCAGTGACCTGAAATATAAATCCTCTTCAAATTTCAAGTCAATCAGATGAAAATTGACAATTTAAGAAATTCGGCCTGTTGTCCTTTTGGTCCATGTTGACCTCCAAAATAATTGGGGGGTTGAAATCAGTGACCTGAAATATAGATCATCTTCAAATTTCAAGTCAAGCAGGTGAGAATTGAGGATTTTAGAAATCTCACCAAAGTTGTTGACCTTTGGCCAATGTTGAGCTTTTGACCTTTTGACCTCAAAAATATTAGGCTTCTTTCTTATGACAAACTCTACCATGTGGTGAAGTTTCGTGAAGATCGGTTTGAAATTGCGACCTGACGGCAACAAACCGACAGAGAGAATAACAAAATCGAATGACCAATATACTTGAAAAATCTTCGATTTTGCAAGTAACAAACAAACATACAGAAAGGAGTAAAAACATAACCTCCTTCACCTTCGATGGCAGAGATTTTTTAAAAAACCATTAATGGTGATTTTGTCCTCCTCGGCATTGAAGAAACTCTGAGGTAGCATTAAAATTACTGGCACTAATTGCAGAACCCCATCTCACAGCAGCGATAAGCCCACCCTGATCCTACAGGCATAGTGGCAGCCATAATTAGGATGCAACATGAAGTACAGAGGAAGCAAGCAGGAGTCATAGCATTTGCTTGTACATGAGTGTCTCCATCATCCAATTACGATTTACTTCCATTTCTAAATCGGTCTCACAATTCAGACTTTCATTTGAGACATACATCACCAAACTCTACAACTACACTTTTGTAAATTTCACCTGGTTTGACATTCTTTTTCACCAGAAATGTTGTTCTACAACACTACTCCATAGCTCAGGGCATACTGATGGTCAACATCTTAGAATTTCCCACAATTATTTTTGCAGATATGTTGTCACATCACATAACAGTTGCAGGACATTACCCTTATGGCTCCACACATCTTGTGATGCATCACTATGCTGTATCTGCGCATATTGAAGAATATTGTTACGGTTGTGGGGGTGGATGGAGGAAATTAATAGGAAAGTTAAGATTGAATAAAGTTGTGTGGTCCGTGGACATGTAGGAGACATCTTTATGTAAATTAAGGAGGGAAACTGTGAGCTTAAGTGGTACTTGTCACCACACTGGGGGAGGGGGAGGGTGCGGTGTTAATTAGAAAGGGACTCAGGACAAGCTCCCCAGTATGTGATTGCCCCCCCCCGTGCCTTTCCCCTATGTTCTTTGTATTACAAACCCGCAATGGACTATTGCAACCGAGCTGCATGACCAAGTAGGAGAAGCCCCGCCTCCAGTCTTGATGGGAGGTGAAGTCACGCCGCCGAGACTGCTGATTGATGGGCATGACATCAGAAGCGAGGCACGCGTGCTGAACAGGCGAGAAGGCCCACCTTTCCGGGTTTCGTGCAAGCAAGCCACGCCCTCGAGGTTGAACGGTTGTTCAGTGTGACGTCAAGAGAGATCGCGGGAGGAACGCACGAGTACGGAGTGAGGGACGCACATGGTCGAGAGAGACCGTAGCTCGGAGATGGCCTGTAAGACCAGGGCTGGATGGCTGGCTTTGCTTCGATGCATGAAGAAGACGGCATGACTCTCGTATTCCTGAGACCAGTGCCAATAGCACCCACGATAATTGAGGGTTTATTGTATTTATAGATTTATAATTCTACACAGGGTTAATTGCAAAAATGATATGCAAAGCAGCAAGGGCTTGAGGGATATCTCTTTATGTTGACATGTTGAAATTTGTAGCAATGGCACGCAAATCTTTGAGACAAAACCTTTCCCATGATTGTTTTTTTTTTAACTTATTGATCACGGGTGACCACCAAAAATTGATTTTGTTAAATCTGCATGAAACAATTGTGTCCATTTTAAAAATTGACTTGCATCACATCATATAAAATTGTCAATTGAAGTATGATTGCTTTGTTAAGCAAATATTACATAAACCTTCATGTTGTTTTCATTTACAGTATTGTGAAGTGATCAATCTCTACTTTGTGCTTCTCACTCAATGTTCCAGTTTGCTAATGTGGAGATGATTGCTACGTTCGTGATGGACAGCTGTGGCCCGTACCTGCTCCAAAAACTTCACAGAAAAGAGTTTGTGGTTCTGCTAATCTGTTTCATTCAAATGATAATGGGAATTCCTTACACCACCCAGGTATGCAGTGCAAGCAGGAACTGACCATATGAACATAGGTTTAAAATCACATATTTGTGAATACACCACAAATATTAGAGTTTTAATTTGAACCAAGTGCATCATACGATTAGACTCAAAAAGCTGAAAGTGACAAGCTTGGTGAAGCAGAAAGTATACAGAAAGTATATCGTTACGTTGGAGAGGGTAAACATTTAGAATGTTAAAGTAGAAAGGGGCATGTGTTTGTGTAGGTTAGAGCCTTCTTTGGAACCAGGGACCTGTTGGATGAATTTGTGAGGTTGTGCATGCCATGTGGGGTGGCAAAAAGTAGATAGTAGCTTGATCATGTTGCTGTGTTTGAGCCTGGGGAGTAACTGCTGAAATCTACCTGTTTGGATTCTTCCTGACATCTTTATTCTTGGTTCCTTTCACACTTCTTTATAATATTTTTCACAATTCTCTTTATTCATTCTAATTCTTGCTTTTTCTTCTATTTCATCTCTTTCACTCTCTATTTCTCTCTTTCATTATCTATCTTTCTAAGGAGAAGTGAATTCTTGCAGAATGTTTTCTGTGAGGTTCACTTGGCTGTGCCTGGATGGGTTTGAGAGTAGAGGAGTAGCAGCCAAAACCCAAATCCTATCCAGGTTCCTCCTGCTGACTCCATATTTGCTTTTTACTTCTTTGGATTCCTTCTTGGTCTTCTGTTTGAGAGGAAATTGTAACTTGCATCTGTCTTCTCTGCAAAGCCAGACAAGGCACCCAACAGGGAAAGGAGGGATGCATTTTTACAGCGCGTGCGCTGTATACAATTGCACCGAGTTTGAAATGTCCCAGGTGACTACCACGTCTCCGGTGTCCCGGTGTCCCCCCCTCCCCCACGTGCCTGTGACAGCCAATGACGGCCGTCCGGTAGATGCAGTGCATAACCTAGACCGAAATGGCGATAATTGATGGAAATACCCAAGTATTTCAATGGAAATTTGAGAAACTAACGTGTTATATATGTGAAAACCATTGAATTTATTGCTTGACGGAAAAAAGGCAAGAAACGCGCCCCTCTCATGTACGAACAACCGAAAGACGTCATTTCCGCCCACCATCGCATTTCACGCTGAAAGACGTCATTTCTGCCCACCATCGCATTTCGCGCCGAACGCTGAAAGCTAAGTTCTTCTTATGCCATCATTCTTTTGTGGACTCCTGCCACGCTGTATCGAACGATTTCATTCCTTCTGTTATATATAAAGGTGCTTATCACAATAATAACAAGATTTTTACATTTCAAATATTAAGTATGCTTTTTAATTGTTTTTCAACTGAAAAAGCATAAATTGCTTATTTTAACATTAGTGTACTCATTTGCTTCACCACGCGCACTGTATTTAAGGATTTCACTTGTTATGTGTTGGTACTTCGTGTGTGGGCCGATAAATTCCCCTAGTGGCTAAATTAACAGATCAATGTATAAATTATTATTTATTTTCTTACTCATCTGGGCAATATCTCAGACAACTTTTGAGATCGGAAGCTGATATTTGGATGTGAAAAGTGACCAAGTGATTTGGCTATAAACACCATTTTTGATTAATTAATTAATTAATTATTTTCCTTATTATTTCTTTGGGCGATATTTCAGCCATCCTTTGAGCTAGGAAGCTGACATTTGGAGACAAAAGTGAAGATGTGTTCTGGCAAAATCGTTGTTTTTTATTTTTTGATTAATCAATGAATTGATTAATTACTGAATTAATTATTATCGATTTATAAATGACATTTATTTTATTTCTCGTCCTGGCATTATCTCAGGCACATTTTCAGTGAGGAAGCTGATATTTGGACACGACAGTGTCCAAGTGATTTTGCTATAAAGGGCATTTTTAATTAATTTATTAAACAATTACTAATTTAATTTTTCGATTAATTACTTAATTTTTAAAAATTCAGAGATTTGGATGAAACACAAGTGGTTCAGGTTTACTATTAGCCAATTGATTAAGAAATTACTTATTTTACGATTATTATTTATTTATTTTAATTATGCAATTAATCAATGAATTATTGTATACCACTCTCTCCCAGTTCTGTATCCATATGTTGCAAGCGAGGTATTTGTTATTTACATATTTGGCATGGGGGCGGTGTACTTTGAATGTTCCACTACTTGTACACAGCTCCTTCCCAATTCCATATCCAAGCGATGCATGACGTCATCGCCGGATGCCGAAGGAAGGGAGTATTCATTTTTTGCTCTGTTTTCTTTCTTGTTTGTTGCTTGTTACTTGCAAAATCGAAGATTTTTCAGGTATATTGGTCAGTTAATTTTTTTAGTCTGTCTTTCTGTTGGTTTGTCGGTTTGTCTGTTTGTCTGTCTGTCGGTTTAAAATTGTGACCTGCAGGTGATAAACAAATCTTCACGAAACTTCACCAAAAGGTGGAGTTTGTCATGAGGAAGAAGCCTATTGTTTTTAAGGTCAAAACGTCAAATGGCCAACGTAGGCCAAATGTCAACAACTTAGGTGAGATTTCTAAAATCCTCAATTTTCATCCGATTGACTTGCAATTTCAAGAGCATTTATATTTAATTTCACTGAATTCAACCAGCCAATTATTTTTGAGGTCAACATGGACTAAAACGTTAACATAGGCCGAAGGTCAACAACTCAGGTGGAATTTCTAAAATCCTCAATTTTCATCCGATTGACTTGAAATTTGAAGAGGCGTTGCATATTTGGTCAATTAGTTCAACCACCAGTTATTTTTTAGGTCAATTTTTTTTTTCTGGATTTTGCGAGTATCCTGATCTGCTCGACATCATCTTCTTGTTGTTTTGCTGTCTGTTTGTCTGTCATTCGCCTACAGGTCACAATATAAAACAAATCTTCACAAAACTTCACCAAGCTGTGGAGGTGGTCTCAGCTGAGAAGCCTATTGATTTTGAGGTCAAAGGCCCAAGGTCAACAACTCGGGTGATGTTTCTAAAATCCTCAATTTTCATCCGATTAACTTGAAATTTGAAAAAGATTTATAGTTCAGGTCACTAATTTCAACCAGCCAATTATTTTTGAAGTTAACAAAGACCAAAAGGTTAACATAGGCCAAAGGTCAACAACTTAGGTGAGATTTCTAAAGTCGTCGTTTTTCATCCGATTGACCTGAAAATTAAACAGCAATTGCATGGTCAACATAGGACCAAAAGGTCAACATTGACCAAAGGTCAACAACTTAGGTGGGATTTCTAAAATCGTCATTTTTCATCCGATTGACTTGAAAATTAAATAGCAATTGCAAAGTGCATCACTGAATTGGGAACTCCACTATTTTTGAGATAAAAAGCTGTAAGGACAACTCATGGTCAATCTTCTAACATCATCAATTTTCAACTGAAAATCATCAATTTTCATCCTATTAACTTGAAAGTTGATCAGGATTTGCACTGTCCATCACTGAATTTGGAAAGTAATGATTTTTGAGGTCAAACGTCAAAGATCAACCGAAGGTAAAACTTCTAAAATCATCAAATTTAAAATCACCGAAGACGCCCCGGCGATGTTGCGTGCTGGGGGTTTTATTAGCTCGCCTATTCGAAGAACAGAGAGCTATAGCGATACCCCCGGCATGAGCATCAGCGTCAGTGTGAACCTGAAAATGTTAAAGTTTTTGGTGCAATTATTTCCTTTCTAATGTTTTTATCTACCACACTATTTTTTATTGATTACAATATACAAATACATATATTACTTTAAAATTATTTGGATCAGACCACTACAATGCTTTATAAAAAATATTATTAGACTAGTCTTTTAAAAACGAACCAGAGAGTTGGTGGAAAGCCACCCAATGCTCACCTGTTTATACATTTATTGTTTTCGTTTTTAAAAGACTAGTCTAATAATATTTTTTATAAAGCATTGCAGTGAAGTCTGATCCAAATAATTTCAAAGCAATATATGTATTTGTATATTGTAATCAGTAAAAAATAGTGTGGTAGATAAAAACATTCGAAAGGAAATAACTTGCACCAAAAACTTTAACATTTTCATGCTCATGCCCACGCTGACGCTGACGCTCACGCCAGGGGTATCGCTATAGCTCTCTGTTATTCGAACATGCAAGCTAATAAAAACGATAAATGTATAAACAGGCGACCATTGGGTGGCTTTGACACCACTCTGGTTAGCTCGCCTGTTCGAAGAACAGAGAGCTATAGCAATACCCCGGTGTGAGCATCAGCGTCAGCGTGAGCGTGAAAATGTTAAAGTTTTTGGTGCAAGTTATTTCCTTTGTAATTTTTTATTTGTCATGGGGATAGTGTACGTTGAATGTACCTGTACTTGTTTTCTTTCTAGTATGTCCTGATAATATTTCAGATATCGTTTGAGCTGGGAAGCTGAAACTTTTGGAGAAAAGTGAAGACATGCTTGGGCAAAAAAAGTATTTTTATTTTTTGATTCATTGATTAATTGATTCAGTACTTAATTATTACCGATTTATAAATTAGTTATTTATTTTATTTCTCATTTGGGCAATATCTGAGGCACCTTTTGAGCAAGGAAGCTGATATTTGGACACGACTGTGAACAAGAGGTTTTGGTATAAAGTGTGTTTTTGATTTATTGATGAATCAATTAATTATTTTATTTTCCAATTAATTACTCAATTTTCAAAAAGTTACAGATTTGGATAAAAGTGGTGATGAAGGTACGCTATTAACCAATTGATTAAGAAATTAATTATTTTACGATCATTATTTATACATTTTAATTATGCAATTAATCAATCAATTATTGTACACAGCTCCCTCCAATTCCTTCCCCATGTTCTGCAAAGCGGCATCACCGGGCGCTGAAGGCAAACCGGCGATGTCGCACACTGGAGGATTTGTTATTTCTTTATTTGGCATGGGGGTGGTGTACAATGAATGTACCTGTACTTGTTTTCTTTCTTGTTTGTCCTGATGATATCTCAGCCACCTTTGAGCTGGAAAGCTGAAACTTGGGGAGAAAAGTGAAGACGTGCTTTGGCAAAACATTATTTTTATTTTTTGATTAATCAATTCATTGATAAAGTGCTTAATTATTATCGATATATTTATTACGTATTTATTTTCTTTCTCATCTGGGCAATATCTCAGGTACCTTTTGAGCGAGGAAGCTAATATTTGGAGATGAAAGTGAACAAGTGCTTTGGCTATAAAGGGTATTTTTGATTTATTGATGAATCAATAAATCGATTCATTTTTCGATTAATTAATTAATTTTCAAAAAGTTACAGCTTCGGATGAAACATTGGTGGTTTAGGTATGCTATAGCCAATTGATAAAGTAATTCATTATTTTACGATTATTATTAATCAATCAATTATTGTTCACCGCTCCCTCCCAATTCCGTCTCCATGTGATGTACAGCCAGTAAGTATCATTTGTACACATTAACTTTTGAAGTACACTTATAGTGCCGATAGAAAGTGTACACCCCCTTTCCAAACTTTCACCTTTTGTTGCCTTGTAGCCTAGAATTTAATTGCATTAAATCAGACTTTTCCCACTTTTATTTACACACTGTAACCCACAATTTCCAAGTGAAAAACAAATTATACAGATTTCAGAAAATTTTCTCGCAGTAAAGAATCACGTTGCATCCCAGTCATGCCATGCCTTGAGAAGGAGTGAGGAGGGGTGAACTTGATGCGCAATGCCCAAAGAAGTTGTTGGTGTGGAATGTCAACGTGGATGACACTCACCATGTTGTGTTGGTTCCTTGTGAACTCAACCAGTCTGCAGGCAGGAAAGGATCCGCACCCGCAGAGCTGCAATGGGTTTCAATCAGGTGTGTGTTCAATGTGCGCCCCATGGTACAAGGTCCACGAGCCATTGCAGCCTATCTCCGCCATGCACAACTCACTTTCGCAGAATGAACTTGACTGCACTCAGCTGTTCCAAGGCCCCACACTCTGCTGGAGATGGATCTCTGGTTCATATCCTAAGTCCTCCTCTGCTCCTCTCCTCTCGAATGCTCATCGCTTCACCTTATATTGTAACGACCCAAGGTCAACCCCAAAACCAGGTGACAAACAGTCTGAATTCCAAAATTTACCAAAGCTTAACCATTGGTTCGAGGCATTGTATTCCATTACACATTTTTCAACTAGTCCATTTCCCTCCAACATAGGAGTGTAGCTGTCATGTTACTCGAACATTCCAGCCTCAACAAAAGTCATCCTAAAAGTTCTGTTGACAATCCCTCATAGTGCCCAGATGCCACTGACACATTCAGCTGTCTGCACCGGTATCCTTTCACCAAATAGCGATAACATTTATTTAATTCAAGTTGCCTTTTACAAAGTAACTCTCAAAATTATTTTATTCAAGTTGCCTTTTCCACAGAAACTACAATACTTTGCATTTCCAATTTTATAGGACTCACTAATCCGGAACAATATTTTCATCATCTGCTGCAGCAGTTGAAGAATATATCTGAATGATGGTTCTGTCCATTCGATGTCTCATACTCACTGATACGAACCCCGTACTGACTATGCCATCTTATTGCAAATCACTGTCAGTCTATTCATTTTACAGGTTTTCTGACTAGAAAAAAAATATTGCAATCGTCGATTGAAAATGCCCCAAACCAGTCCATCTAAGTCCACTTATCCCTAAAATTTCAGTTCTTGTCCTTTCCATCTCTCTCTATTTTATCTAACTTTCTCTTGTGAAGTGTGAGAAGCTCATAGTTCGACTTTCAGTTCTCGTCCCATTATAATGGGACTGGGCACACATTGTGCCTGCTAAATTTGGAAGCCCTACAATGTTCCATTCTCAAGATAAACAAGATATAAGGAAACAGACAGACAAAAAAAGCAAGAAAGATGTCATACATACCACGATATGTGTGAAATCCATAAAACAAATTTGACCTCAAAAATAATTGTTCCTTGAATTCAGTGACCTGAAATATAAATCTTCTTCAAATTTCAAGTTAATCAGATGAAAAATTGAGGATTTAAGAAATCTCACCGAAGTTGTTTGCCTTTGGTCGATGTTAACCTATTGGTCGATATTGATCTCAAAAATAATTGGGTGGTTGACTTCAATGACATCAAATATAAATCCTCTTCAAATTTCCAGTCATTCGGATGAAAATTGACAATTTTAGAAATCTGGCCTATGTTGACCTTTTGGCCTATGATGACCTCAAAAATAATTGATGGTTGACTTCAGTGATCTTACATACAAATCCTGTTTAAATTTCTCATCAATCGAATGAAAATTGAGGAATTTTAGAAATTCGACAGATTTGTTGACATTTTGACATCAAAAACAATAGGCTTCATGCTTATTCGTCAAGGAACTATTTCCCATGTCGGCCTTAAAATAAGGTCTTGCTCAACCCACACCACATACAAGGTCTGAATGCATATTATGTTCGGGCAACCTCTCCTGAGCATGTTTAGGGTGGGTGTCACTTCAAATTGTGGTATAGCATTTTTTCTCCATGCCATTTTGTATGGTGGGGGTCAAATAAAGTTGTTTTTTCCATCAATGGGAGAATGTGATCCATGGTGGGTTGCTTTAGTCGATTGTATCTTTTGAACTGGTTCATTCCAATTATTATACAATGCATGGATATAAGGAGAAGACATTGGTGTATACATATAAATTACTGTCAGTGAAGTATTAGTCGAAATTCATATGTAGAAACCCATAACGCAACAAACATGTAGTATAATTCACCTGGCAAATCGAAAAAGTGTGTTTGTAGTTTTGTATTTCTCTGTTTGCTGAATGTCTGTTGAATGCATATTTTTTGTGCCGTTCTCTGTACAAAATGTATTCTGTGGCGAAGCCAGGCTGAGGTTGACGAGGAAGTTGCCTCGTCGCTCATTTCCTGAAATATGATCTGATCTGGCCATGGCCAACTGAGCTCATTGGGGAGTAAACTATCAAAGCTACCTGGCAGTGCTCTGAATACTCTTATCTCCACTCCTATCACAATACCTAAATAGGACAATACCTCCCTCCCCCCCCCCCAATATTACACAGCAAAATAAAATTATCCCTCTGTTTACTTTCTTATTGTGTTTGCAGGATATCGATCATGAACATCCTTTAACAGTTTTGGCCTACTAGATATATACTGTCACAAAACTAAAATCACAATAACAGCACCCCCCCATCCCTATCGCAACGCGCATCGTGACATCAACCAAGTTCACCTCTTTTCGCCTCATCGCTTTTGGACCTCTGGCTACACCCTTGGTATTATTTGTGATCTTGAGACAGTTTGCCTGTTAAATATACATAGCTAGACCGCGTTAGCGAAGAACGTATCCTAAACCATCTATGGTTTGCACATGTACCATTTTGAAGAGTAATGACTTTCTGCTGATTGCTATAATAACATTTATTTTCGTTTCAGGAAGTTGAACAGTTCCAAAAGTACCTGGACATTCATCTTGAAGTATATTGACCTGTTACTAATTTGTCTTCTGGGCAACAGACTGCAGTCTGTGAGGGATTAAACCTCGTATGATTTTGTAGATTTGATGGAGACATGGATGACGATACCGGCATTGCTTGCGTGCTTCCTGTTTTGCCACCACGAAAACGGAGAAAGAGAACAAACTATGACAAATGTGTACTCTGTCAAGAAGATTCATAGGATGTTCTTCGAAAGGGACGGAGCACTTCCATAGAGAGCCTCGTTTCTGCACTGCAGTGCAGGCAAGATGAGCATTATAAGCGACTGCTTCCAGATTTACAGAAACTACAGACCATGGATGTATTCTGGCATTCAAATTGCTACAAGTCCTGCACTAGCAAACACAATCTCGATATTACTGCGAAGAGAGGAGGACCATCTCTGTCGCCGTCTGAAGTTTCGGGATCGGATACGATGGACGCAAATCAGCTCGGGAGACGGTCCAGATCACAGTCGAGTCTTGTAGACCGGTCAAAGTGCGTGTTCTGCAAGAATAGGTCCCACAAAAAAGTGACAGAAATGCTGAATGCTAGCACATTTGTAGTGTGTCAATCTATCAAGGATTCTGCTGAAGCTTTAGGCAATGAAGATATGTTGCATATGATCCATGGAGCAAACGGTGGCCTTGTGGCAGCTGAAGCAAAATATCACAAAGTATGCTTTTGAAAGTACACCAGTAAATCAAACATCAAACATCGCACTTTTAAGACCAGCGAAATGAAGATCAATACACCAGCTCTTTCCGGGACATAATTGATGGCCTTAAAACAGATTTGAAGCATGGCAAGGCATACGATATGCGCAATCTTCTCGAAAAATATCAACGCCTTCTTGTAACACATGGTGTTGACAATGAAAAGGCCATAAAATACACAAAGCAGCCATTGAAGCTCAGATTGATGAGGCATTTTGGCGATGAGGTGGTATTCCACCAGCCCCGAATTAGAGAGCAATCAGAACTGATGTATACAAGCTCAATATCACTGCAAGATATTCTGAATGCAACCTTCAAAAAAACATTTGAGCCCCATGAAGACGAAGATTCCTCCGCTGATGAACAAGTTTTGCATCAGACAGAGCACACTAAACTTCTGTATCATACTGCGATGCTGATGAGAGGGGATATGGCTGAGTGCAATGGTATTCCTGTCAAGCCTTTGAACACGGACGATCTGAGTCTCATTACAGCGAAATCACTTATATCAGACAGTGTATACTGGTTCGTACGCTGGGTAATTTCGGCTGATGATAGTGACAATGCTGGGAACATTCCAGCAGAATGCAAGAATCAATCTCACTTGAGGAAGGTCATCATGGTGGCGCAAGATCGACTTCATTGCTTTTCGCATACACGAGTTAAGAGTCCGAAGCACACCATCTCGCCATGGCAGTTCGTCACATAACTGGTTCAAAGGAACTGATAACATTGCTTTACCGAATGGGCCACTGTTCGTCCTACGATGAGATAGAGGCTATTGACACTGGACTGGCAAAAGAGATTTTGGATAAAACAGAAGAAATGGGAGTTGTCATTCCATCTAACATCTGTTCTGGTGTCTTCATCCAGATGGCTGGTGACAATAATGACATTAATGAGGAGACACTGGATGGGAAACACACCACCCATGTCACAACTCTGGTTCTGTATCAAAGGGGGCAATTTGGGCCATTACCAAATCGCACGCTGATAGCTGACCATTCTCAGAGGAAGAGATCTCTCGACAGCACAATCATGCTACAATCTATGCAACAGTTCAGCGCATATGGCAAAAAGCCAAGTGTTGTAGATTTTGTGGATAAGGCACATGGGAACTGGTTACAGTCCTTATAACCTGTCCACACATCAGCATGTATGGTAGATCTGGCTGGGGCATTGTGTCGGCTTTGTCTCAGCAAACTATTTGATATCGGCATAACGTCGAATCATCGAATTGATGCTTGCGAACAGAAAGTACCTGGCTGGAGTGGCTTCCATGCAATGGTGTCCTGTGATACTTCAAGTAACGCTGTTGTTGGATATTGTCCAATGATTCAAGGCTCTCCCATTGAGTATAGCACAATCTATACAGTGATGAACACTGCACAACATATGATGGCAAGCCTAGGGCAGAAGACTGCCTTGCTCACATTTGACCTCGCCATCTACGTCAAGGCAAAAGAGATCCAGTGGAGAGTGCCAGATGAGTTCTCAAATACCATCATCCACATGGGAGGATTCCATATTGCCCTGAACTTTCTTGCTCTTCTGGTGCAAAAAGGGCCAATCCCATCTGAAGGAAAGCCTTCACATGGTTATCGGCGAGGCTTCAAGGGTAAGGAAAAATGTGTGGACATTTCCAAAGGTGCGTGTGAGGTGATGCAAGCTCTGGAATCTGATCATGAAGAGGCAGACACAAGAATACTCCTACACGCCAAACAAGCAAGCTCTGAAAGTAGTGAGTAGTGATACACTCACCCGACACTGAAGTGATGGTACTTTGCATCACTCATTTCCAGGAGCTCGGGTGTAATGAGCTCTGGTTCCGGACTGGGGTAAAGAACAAACTCAGATATATTCAGGTTCACTGCATTGTAAACAGCCTGGGTCCAGAGCCAGAGCTGTGCACCACACTTCCAGCATACCATGCACTGACTGGTTGCGATAGCAATAGTTCTCTTTCTGGTATAGGCAAGAAGTCCTCGTTTGGAATACTCCGCAAAAGCCCTGAGCACCAGAAAGGACTGCAAAATCTCGGACAGACGCCATCTGTTACCGAAACAACAAATAGTGATTGTGAGAAGTTTATATGCAATCTGTATACTAGTGTCCTGCGCGCTGGTACCACGTGTGACATGGTTCGATACTGGCTCTTCTGTCAAAAGAAACAGAGAAACGAGGGACTCCCACCTACATCCGACAGTATGTCACTACACATTAAACGGGCTAACTATCAAACACTGGCGTGGCGCCGGGCTCTGTATGCAAAACAAGATCTGCCAGACCTAGTTGACAATGGATGGTAAGTGACAGACGACGACCAGGAGATAATTCAACCTTTATGGATGGAGAAAGACCCAGAACCAAAAGGTCCTGTAGAGCTTAGCACTTGCCATTGCGCCAAGAGTGCCTGTCGTCGATCTGTTTGCACGTGTAGGGTGAATGGACTTTCGTGTACCGAGGCCTGTTCGTGCATGGCTGAAAACTGCGAGAACCCTTCAAACATGTTAGAGGATGACGACGATGATGAAGCTGAGGACTAGACTTCTTAATTATGCCATGTTGGACACATTTAGATTAGCACTGATTGACTGTCATTAATCAGTGAAGTGGTGTGTGTGTGCTCTCAGGAGAACAATGTAAAGTCCACATATGTATATCTGTCCACTGTACATTTATCACTTGAGTCACAATCTCGAGTAAATCGGATGTGGTGACTAAACTTGCTGGGATTGTAAAAATTTATGAACGTAGTATTATCTCGTATATCAGAATGGCTAGGGCATATCAATAATGTTGCAGTATTGATCGCATTTTCCCAAAGTGCCACCCACCCCCACCCCCCATGCCCCCCCTCATGAAGCCACCTTTTTCTGGAATTGAATCACATATGTATACTGGAAGAATATCAATACGACACAGTGGTCCTTGGTTTATTGTGTATTTGTTCAACAGATATTTTGATACTTTGGTGTCAAATTTTTATTCGAGAATTACTGAGAATGCTCCTCTCCTCATTATTTGAATTCCATGTACACATTCTGAATATTACCCCACCCATAGCAACTCGAATCTATATGTAGCATTATCCATTCTCATTCCATCCATGCATATCATGTCAAATTTGAGCGACTAGTTCAGAAAATACAGTCGTTTAAATCAACCCACCTCTCAACTTAGTCCTCACATTGGTGTGAAAACTTGATTTGACCCCCACTATACAAAATGGCCTGAAGAAAAAAACGTATACCACAATTCGAAGTGACACCCACCATAGAAATGCTCCAGAGAGGTTGGTGTAACAGAATATGCAAACAAACATTGCATGTGGTGTGGGATGAGAAAGACCTTTTTCCCCTGGGTCTTGCTCCTGGTCTAAATGGACAATTTGATGAATCCAAGGCAACCTTTGGAGAGGGTGGTGGATTTTGTAAGTATTTTCTTGTTTATTTGTTTGACACACGACTCCTTCCACAGTTCTGGGCCGATTACATAAAGACTTGCTACATAGGATCAGCTTGACCCCAATTAGTGTATAGGGGTGTATTTGTCTTCGCCGGTGGTCTAAGGGGGGAGGGGATGGATGCAAATTCTCAATTTAAATGTGTATCACGTAGTACCGCCTCCAGGTGGTGGATGGTATTACAAGTCATCGCCATTTACAGTACAGCACTCCTTCCTGTTCCCATGTTTTCCAATGCAGTGAGGTGCTTTAAATTATTAGCATCAAGTATGTTTTTACTTCATGCACATAACTTCATGGGTTATTAATTTATTTATTTTTGCATATAGAAAGAGCTGTCAGTTGTTAATAAACCATCCACATAAAGGTGTGCTAGCAGAACGTGTTGCATGCTTGGAACAAGATCACCCATAGGTACTCTGAGAGTTAATTATAATGAAGGCAATAACCTTTCAAATTTGATCGGTCTCATCAGGAAAACAAGATGTGCTTGAAGAAAACCAAAAACGCATTTAGAATCAGTGCCCCAAGAGCTATCTCGGCAATCGATAATTATATCTGATGAAAATGACTTTGTGGCCAGTGCAATTTAATCCCTTGGACAGGTTGGCCAAACCGGTTGCATATGATTCAATTGTGCAACATCATACTTGTCAGTGTAAGTCTTTCAGAATTATTTGAATTATATAATGAAAGTTATATTAAAAGAATGCTCAAATTACCCAAAAACAAGCTTTTTAAACCAAACAAAAGCATTGACTGACTCAACGTTTTGTTCTGCATCACTATTCTGAAGCGAAAACGTGTGATTTCATTGAAATAGTGAGTATTTTAGCTTCAAATTCGCGCAAAAAATGCTCAAATTAATCTAAAACAAACTTTTTAAACCAAACAAAAGCATTGTCCGACTCAACTTCTTGTTCTGTATCACTATCTGATGCGAAAACGTGTGATTTCATTGAAATAGTGAGATTTTTAGCTTCAAATTCGTGCAAAAAATGCTCAAATTACCCTAAAACAAGCTTTTTAAACCAAACAAAAGCATTGTCTGACTCAACTTTTTGTTCTGCATCACTACTCTGAAGCGAAAACGTGTAATTTCAATGAAATAGTGAGTATTCTAGCTTCAAATTCATACATAAATGCTCAAACTACCCGAAAACAAGCTTTTTAAACCAAACAAAAGCATTGTCTGACTCAACTTTTTGTTCTGCATCACCATTCTGAAGCAAAAACGTGTGATTTCATTGAAATAGTGAGATTTTTTGCTTCAAATTCGCACAAAAAATGCTCAAATTACCCTAAAACAAGCTTTTTAAACCAAACAAAAGCATTGTCTGACTCAACTTTTTGTTCTGCATCACTATTCTGAAGCAAAAACGTGTGATTTCAATGAAATAGTGAGTATTCTAGATTCAAATTCGTGCAACAAAATGCTCAAATTACCCTAAAACAAGCTTTTTCAACCAAACAAAAGCATTGTCTGACCCGAGTTTTTGTTCTGCATCACTATTCTGAAGCAAAAACCTGTGATTTCATTGAAATAGTGAGTATTTTATCTTCAAATTCACGCAAAAAGGCTCAAATTACCCTAAAACAAGCTTTTTAAACCAAAAAAAAGCATTGTCTGACTCACCATTTTGTTCTGCATCACTATTCTGAAGCGAAAACGTGTGATTTCATTGAAATAGTGAGTATTTTAGCTTCAAATTCGCGCAAAAAATGCTCAAATTACCCTAAAACAAGCTTTTTAAACCAAACGAAAGCATTGTCTGACTCAACTTCTTGTTCTGCATCATTATTCTGAAGCGAAAACCTATCATTTCATTGAAATAGTGAGTATTTTCGCTTCAAATTCGCGCAAAAAATGCTCAAATTAACCTGAAACATGCTTTTTAAACCAAACAAAAGCATTGTCTGACTCAACTTTTTGTTCAGCATCACTATTCTGAAGCAAAAACCTGTGATTTCATTGAAATAGTGAGTATTTTAGCTTCAAATTCGCGCAAAAAATGCTCAAATTAATCTAAAACAAACTTTTTAAACCAAACAAAAGCATTGTCCGACTCAACTTCTTGTTCTGTATCACTATCTGATGCGAAAACGTGTGATTTCATTGAAATAGTGAGATTTTTAGCTTCAAATTCGCGCAAAAAATGCTCAAATTAACCTGAAACATGCTTTTTAAACCAAACAAAAGCATTGTCTGACTCAACTTTTTGTTCAGCATCACTATTCTGAAGCGAAAACGTGTGATTTCATTGAAATAGTGAGTATTTTAGCTTCAAATTCGCGCAAAAAATGCTCAAATTAATCTAAAACAAACTTTTTAAACCAAACAAAAGCATTGTCCGACTCAACTTCTTGTTCTGTATCACTATCTGATGCGAAAACGTGTGATTTCATTGAAATAGTGAGATTTTTAGCTTCAAATTCGTGCAAAAAATGCTCAAATTACCCTAAAACAAGCTTTTTAAACCAAACAAAAGCATTGTCTGACTCAACTTTTTGTTCTGCATCACTACTCTGAAGCGAAAACGTGTAATTTCAATGAAATAGTGAGTATTCTAGCTTCAAATTCATACATAAATGCTCAAACTACCCGAAAACAAGCTTTTTAAACCAAACAAAAGCATTGTCTGACTCAACTTTTTGTTCTGCATCACCATTCTGAAGCAAAAACGTGTGATTTCATTGAAATAGTGAGATTTTTTGCTTCAAATTCGCACAAAAAATGCTCAAATTACCCTAAAACAAGCTTTTTAAACCAAACAAAAGCATTGTCTGACTCAACTTTTTGTTCTGCATCACTATTCTGAAGCAAAAACGTGTGATTTCAATGAAATAGTGAGTATTCTAGATTCAAATTCGTGCAACAAAATGCTCAAATTACCCTAAAACAAGCTTTTTCAACCAAACAAAAGCATTGTCTGACCCGAGTTTTTGTTCTGCATCACTATTCTGAAGCAAAAACCTGTGATTTCATTGAAATAGTGAGTATTTTATCTTCAAATTCACGCAAAAAGGCTCAAATTACCCTAAAACAAGCTTTTTAAACCAAAAAAAAGCATTGTCTGACTCACCATTTTGTTCTGCATCACTATTCTGAAGCGAAAACGTGTGATTTCATTGAAATAGTGAGTATTTTAGCTTCAAATTCGCGCAAAAAATGCTCAAATTACCCTAAAACAAGCTTTTTAAACCAAACGAAAGCATTGTCTGACTCAACTTCTTGTTCTGCATCATTATTCTGAAGCGAAAACCTATCATTTCATTGAAATAGTGAGTATTTTCGCTTCAAATTCGCGCAAAAAATGCTCAAATTAACCTGAAACATGCTTTTTAAACCAAACAAAAGCATTGTCTGACTCAACTTTTTGTTCAGCATCACTATTCTGAAGCAAAAACCTGTGATTTCATTGAAATAGTGAGTATTTTAGCTTCAAATTCGTGCAAAAAAAAATGCTCAAATTATGATAAAACAAGCTTTTTAAACCAAACAAAAGCATTGTCTGACTCAACTTTTTGTTCTGCATCACTATTCTGAAACGAAAACGTGTGATTTCATTGAAATAGTGAGTATTTTAGCTTCAAATTCGTGCAAAAAATGCTCAAATTACCCCAAAACAAGCTTTTTAAACCAAAGAAAAGCATTGTCTGACCCAACTTTTTGTTCTGCATCACTATTCTGAAGCAAAACCTGTGATTTCATTGAAATAGTGAGTATTTTATCTTCAAATTCGCACAAAAAAGGCTCAAATTACGCTAAAACAAGCTTTTTAAACCAAACAAAAGCATTGACGGACTCACCTTTTTGTTCTGCATCACTATTCTGAAGCGAAAACGTGTGATTTCATTGAAATAGTGAGTATTTTAGCTTCAAATTTGCGCAAAATAATGCTCAAATTACCCTAAAACAAGCTCTTTAAAAGAAACAAAAGCATTGTCTGACTCACCTTTTTGTTCTGCATCACTATTCTGAAGCAAAAACCTGTGATTTCATTGAAATAGTGAGATTTTTAGCTTCAAATTCACGCAAAAAATGCTCAAATTACCCTAAAACAAGCTTTTAAAACCAAACGAAGGCATTGTCTGACTCAACTTTTTGTTCTGCATCATTATTCTGAAGCGAAGCCGTGTGATTTCATTGAAATCGTGTGTATTTTAGCTTCAAAGTCGAGCAAAAAATGTTCAAATTACCCTAAAACAAGCTTTTTAAACCAAACAAAAGCATTGTCTGACTCAACTTTTTGGTCTGCATCACTATTCTGAAGCGAAAACGTGTGATTTCATTGAAATAGTGAGTATTTTAGCTTCAAATTCGCGCAAAATCATGCTCAAATTAGCCTAAAGCTTTCTAAACCCCAAAAAAGCATTGTCTGACTTAACTTTTTGTTCTGCATCACTATTCTGAAGCGAAAACGTGTGATTTCATTGAAATAGTGAGTATTTTAGCTTCAAATTCGCGCAAAAAATGCTCAAATTACCCCAAAACAAGCTTTTTAAACCAAAGAAAAGCATTGTCTGACCCAACTTTTTGTTCTGCATCACTATTCTGAAGCAAAACCTGTGATTTCATTGAAATAGTGAGTATTTTATCTTCAAATTCGCACAAAAAAGGCTCAAATTACCCTAAAACAAGCTTTTTAAACCAAACAAAAGCATTGACGGACTCACCTTTTTGTTCTGCATCACTATTCTGAAGCGAAAACGTGTGATTTCATTGAAATAGTGAGTATTTTAGCTTCAAATTCGCGCAAAATAATGCTCAAATTACCCTAAAACAAGCTCTTTAAAAGAAACAAAAGCATTGTCTGACTCACCTTTTTGTTCTGCATCACTATTCTGAAGCAAAAACCTGTGATTTCATTGAAATAGTGAGATTTTTAGCTTCAAATTCACGCAAAAAATGCTCAAATTACCCTAAAACAAGCTTTTTAAACCAAACGAAGGCATTGTCTGACTCAACTTTTTGTTCTGCATCATTATTCTGAAGCGAAGCCGTGTGATTTCATTGAAATCGTGTGTATTTTAGCTTCAAAGTCGAGCAAAAAATGTTCCCAATTACCCTAAAACAAGCTTTTTAAACCAAACAAAAGCATTGTCTGACTCAACTTTTTGGTCTGCATCACTATTCTGAAGCGAAAACGTGTGATTTCATTGAAATAGTGAGTATTTTAGCTTCAAATTCGCGCAAAATTATGCTCAAATTAGCCTAAAGCTTTCTAAACCCCAAAAAAGCATTGTCTGACTTAACTTTTTGTTCTGCATCACTATTCTGAAGCGAAAACGTGTGATTTCATTGAAATGTAACAAACACACACATGCACATACACACATACACACACACAAACACACACACATACAGAGACAGACAGACAGATATACAGACAGAAAGAGACAGAAAGAGACAGAAAGAGACACAGACAGAGAGATTGGGAAACTGAGCAGAATCTGAATTAAGACTTTAAATCGGCAAACATTACCGATCTGCTTGAAACAGGTGCAATAATAGATCCCTGCAACTGCAGACCAATCAGCCTCCCAATCATCAGCAAGGTTATGGAATCCATCATTGCTACTGACATTAAATCCTTCCTCTTGTGGTGGAATAGAACTCAATTTCCACAAGTTAGATCAGCATACCAAAGGAGAATCATTAGTTTCGTACATACATATGAAGAACATTCAATGATTCACGTAAACATTCGAATGAACTTCACTGAAACAGAAGCCTGAAGCAGTCCCTCTTATACTCACTTGACATTCAAAAAAATGGGAGGCTGAGACATTTGGCAATTCAACTCGGGGATGAGCTGATAGGCACGAGACAAAATAACTCAGAAATGCAAAACGTGGCCACTTTGGGTGGGAGGGAGAGAATAACACAATCATGGCAAAAGTTTGCATTGTTAATAACCAGGTCATCTTGTTTGTATGCAGCGAGCAAGACCTTTTTCACAGTAAGATATTCATTTATCCCGATGTAGGTCAAAAGACTCTCGGGAAAAGGGAAACTTTACTGCCAGCCAATTTGACTATAGTACAAAAATTAAATTTATCAAGTTCCAGCAACAATTATAATTGAGAGTACATGAATACAATTATTTTTCTTCCACACTCTTCTCCAATGGCTTGATTTCCAATCATCAATTTGGATTCAGACCAGGTCACTTAACCCTGGATATTCTGCTTCCACTCTCCCAACAATGGCTGGAGATCCTCAATACCAGACAGGAATTCAGAGCCATCTCCCGACACATATCGCTTGCTTTCGATATGGTCTGGCACCCTTCCTTGCTCACTAACCTCTCTTCCGATGGTATCCAAGGGCATCTCCACGAATGGCTCGCAGACTTCCTTTTCCGCCACATCCAATGTGTGGCCCTTAATGGAGTTTCTCGTCCCCTCTGCCTCTCTACAACAGTGATCAAAACCTGGCATTACAATGGAAGAACTTCCTAATGAGTGGTGAGAACAAAGAAGGTCTCTTTGAGTTCTTATTCGAAGCTTGGCAGAAAGTTAATGCCAGACCCTTGCAGGACATTGTTGTCCACGTCTCTCAAGGAATGGGGTGCCACAGGAAATGCATGATTGATGGGATAACATGTACAAACGTCATCTCTGAGCTGTGTCTGCTCCGATTAGGAGGAGGCAGACAAGAAGATCATTCTCCATGCCAAGCACAATCGAGAGTCCAGAGTCGATGTCATTGTGATGGCTCCAGACACTGACATTGCAATGTTGCTGCTGGGACATTTGGAATATCTCCAGTGTCGAGTTCATTTAAGAACCGGTCTCAAGGGTACCAGTCTCACCCTCGACCTGCTTAAAGTATCGGCACATAACGTCCTTGATGTGTGCAGAACTCTGATCAGCCTTCTATTTGTACAATATTTGTACATCTGATCGAGGAGATTGGGACCATACTCTGTGCAGAGTGTTGGTGCTGCCTCAGCAGTCTCCTTGGCTATTGGGCACAATCCTGGATGGGTCGCCACTCCGACTCAATATACCAGCAAGCTGGCACTCATTTTGTCGACCTCGGAAGGATGACAGGCCGAGTTAACCCCACCTGGTATTAATTCAACTGCTGAGCAGGATTTGAACTCGGGACCCTTGGATCCAAAGCCCACCTCCCTAACGATTAAGGGAACACCAGGCAACACCAGGGATTGAGGAGGGGAGTGGTAGAATGTACCATAAGCCAAATTTCATAACATAGATGGATTTCATCCATGCCAAAATTCCAAAATATATAAAACATTAAGCATTTTATTGCTTCAAAAAAATTGCAGAAACAAGAAAAATAAACATTTTTAAAAAAATGTAAAAACAGAGGGACGAACTCTAAAAAAAACAACCAAACAAGGTAGGAATGACATCACATTGCAATACCACATTAAGATGCCACAATATGACACCACAATCCTCTTCTGGTTTAGCATAATGATGTATTTTTGACGTTCTTCCATCACAATCCCACAACAAAACTGAAATGTTAAAATATGTCGTGACGCTAAACCAGAAGAGGAATGTTGTCATATTGTGGCATACAAATGTAGTATCACTCATTCTTCATCATTCTTCTTCTTCTTCATTCTTCTTCTTCATCCATCACAAGCCCACAACAAAAGTGAAATGTCAAAAGATGTTGTGATGGTAATTCATATGAGAATTGTGGTGTTGTCTTGTGGCATCGCAATATGGTGTCAATCCGACCTTTTTTTTCAGGTTGTTTTTTTCTTGACATTTCATCCCTCTATGTTTTGACATTTTACCTCCTCAATGGAAGATGGAAGGAGGTTATGTTTTCACCCCTGTCTGTCTGCTTCTTTGTCTGATTGTGTGCAGGATAGCTCAAAAAGTCGTGGATTGATTCAGATGAAATTTGTGGTCAGGTTGGGTGAGTGACAAGGACGAACTGATTAGATTTTGGTGAAGATCCAGATCTGAATGCGAACTTGAATATTTTTTTACTGATTATTGACATTGAGAGATAGGCCAACAACGATATATAGCATGATATCTCAAAAATTGTGGATGGATTTGAATGAAACTTGGTGGACACGATGGGTGTGTGACAAGGAAGAATGAATTCAATTTTGTTGAAGACCCGAATCTAGATCTGGTAATTTTTTAAGTGATTCTTCAGCATTGAGAGATCAGGCTAAACCATAAAGAGCACGATATCTTAAAAAGTTATGGACGGATTTGAAAGAAACTTGGTGGACAGGTTGGGTGTTTGACAAGGACGAAACAATTTGATTTTGGTGAAGATCCGATACCGGATCTGGATATGAGAATTATTTCATTTTCAAAGTGATTCTTCACCATTGAGAGATGGGGTCAAAAACGATACGTAGCATGGTGTTTCACAGGCAGTGTGATTCATCAATGTGGGCCATTTCTCAGATGTATGTAACACTAGCATCCCGTCTGACAGTATTAGTTAGTGGACTTTAAAGATCCCATGGTGTCCTTCACAAAGAGTAGTTGAGCTATCGGCAGAAACTTGAACAAATTACAAATTCCTGCCTTAACCTCAGTCGAATGTCAGGCCTGGTCATCCAGTTCATGAAGGACTTGGGCTACGATTTCCCCTGTCAACCCCACAATAACATGGGAACAATTGTGGCCTTTAAACAATGAGGATATTAATAAACCACTGTCCAAATGGTGCGCACGTACATGTGATCCCCTTCCCCCCACTCCCTCCAATCGCTCCTATAGGGCGCAGGTGTTTATCGTTTGATAAATACTAAAACAACACTTTTTTTCAAACCAAATTTTGGTTGTCATTACTTATTTTTTCAAAATAAAATCAGGCAGAAAGGTGGAATTTTCGTTGGAAGTATGCATCATGAAGCAAGTATACTGGCGGGTAAAGGAATATGGTGGATGGTGTGAGGTAACCAAGTTTGAATTGTAAAATGTATATTTATGTTCCACACGTGTCTTGCCTCATGCATATTCATATTTTGCCTCATGCATATTTATGCTCCACCTAAGTGTTGCATCATCTCCTCTGGGAGGGGTGTGGGGGTTTTGCTCTTCCCTGTCTCGTGGAACAATGTGGTTTTGTGTGGAAAATCACGGTTTTTACTGTCACACTTGAAGTGTTTTAAAATAAAGTGAAAACATATTCAAGTATTGGTAAGCTGCCTGGAGGATTCTTTCTTCGAATAATCTGGACACAAAGGACATTCCAGGATTGATGGCACACTTTGAATGGCTTCAAGACCACTCACCAATTCATGTGAGGCAAGCATCCATTTTTCATCGAGTTCAGTGAATAAAACCCATTGAATACCACTGGAATTATAATTTGGAAGAAAGTAATTCAAAAATGGAGTGCGATTGATAAAGGTGGCCAGAAAAAAGAAAAAAAAGACGGAGAAGAAAATATAATTGGTCGTTTGTTCATGTGCAGCACAAGGATGCGGGGTAGCATCATTGGCTGAGGGGGTGGCTGTGCCGCTGATGCATTGGCCTCGGCTGGTTAGGGCAAGAATTTGGAATTTGGTCATGGTGTTGATGATAGCTCACATACTCTTAGCAAAGGACACCGTTGGATATTTAAGTCCTCCAACAAATGCTAGCAGACGAGACACCCGTTTAACGGTACACACATTGATGAATCACCCTGCCTGTGAAACACTGGTAGGACAGTTTTAGCTGGATCAGGATTGAAACCTAAGCTAGAGAGCTGAGAGGCAAGTGTGCATACCTCTAGGAGAAACTAGAGAAACTTTTCTCTAGAAAAGAGAATAAAAGAATAGAACCTCGGCTGTCATTGGTAGGGTGAGGGTAGGGGATGGAAAAGGAGGTGGTGTTGTCATTGGAAACGGGGCTTGGAAGGCACAATTGTGAGGGCGTTTTATAATATATCATTGAATATTTTTCATATAAACTCATCTCAGAGGCATCATTGTAATGTTTTTAAATCAGTAAAATGACTGCAACTCTCGAAATAATTCCACTTTCCTGTTTAAGGAACACGTTTCATATTTCACCCTTAAAGCACATCATAATTTGGTTGAATCATACACACGTGTGGATGCAAAACAGGTGATTTTAAGATGTTCACTTTTTTATCACAAACCTGCGCTGAACATAACAATCCCGAGTTCACTCATTGCAACTGCCAAGGAAAAAAATGTCCTTTATTGATGTTATTATGCCAAAGGTTATCTGAAATTGGCGTTGCATTGGCATTGCATTGGCTCACAGCTTGTACACATCCTGTGAAGGTGCAGCTGTAAGAGACTGTCATATTAAAGCAAGCTCGTTTCGTGACGGTGAGGACGGAGTCACTGTGACGTTTGCTGGCTGCTTGGTGTGCTCTGAAATTGACAAGAACATGGGCACGACAAACCTAATAACCATGCCAAGAGCAAAGATCACTACAGCTGCCATGAAGAACAGACCACGGTAAAGCAGCAGTCTCTTCAAGGAACGATTTGGAGGTCTCTCTTCTCGATGTTCGTTTTCCACTTTCCTCTTCTCAATGTGCACCATTTCCACCACCCCATATGAATGGATCTCCACAGCGAGTGTGTCATCAATTGTTGATACTCTATTTTTCACCATTTCCTTGTAAATTTGGTTATCCCTCTGGTCCTCAGGTAATGCTGTCACTTTTGGTTGTTCCTCCACACCTGCAGGGACAAAATGATTTCATATTGGGTTTTCGACATCTTGGTTTCTCACATTCACACAAATAAAATGTGGTGAAAAGCGAGGTTTCAGACGTGTATTTTATGAAAATCATTTTCAAATTTCAAGTTAATTGTATGAAAATTGAGGATTTTAGAAATTTACCCAATGATTAACTTTTGGCCTATGTTGACCTCAAAAAGAATTGGTGGTTGAATTCAGTGAGCCTAGCTGAAAAACTTGTTCAAATTTAAAGTCAATCGAATGAAAAGTAACAATTTTAGAAATTCCAGTCCACGTTAACCTCAAAAATAGTTGGGAGATGAATTCAATGACCCGAAATGCAAATCCTCTTCAAATTTCTAGTCGATCAGATGAAAATTGACAATTTTAGAAAATTGGCTTATGTTGACCTCAAAAGAGTGCCCACTATATCACATGGTCACATAACATGTGGTATAGTTTCAATTTCCTCCGCTGAATGGTTTTTGATGTATGCTCTCAACAAAATGCACACACATACTGTTACGAATCTGGCAGCCATGAGCACTCAACATTCAGGTCCCCATAGCTCAGTTATTTCGATAAGTAAATGTGGATAGATAGCTCCCTTTCCCCTATGTCTAATGGAAAGTAAGTGTGCATGTGCTGCGGTCATTTTATAGATAGGATTTTTACACTTATAACAACAACACGCCTTCACCTCGCTTCCTCAACCCGACGCCATAGTGCCCGCGGTAGGCAGAGATCAAGGAGGGACCTTACGGCGGCACTCGACCAATCAGGGAGATGCGAGTAAATCTGCCGTCGGTCGGCCAATGGGCGCAGAGCGAGCTCCAAGAGAAGCAGAGCCTCTTCGGGGGGCGGGGGATCGAGATGCCCCGACACGCCCTCCCCGACCAATCATGGAGAGACAACCGATTTTCCTGGCGAATGAGGTGTGCATAGAGGTGAGACACGTTACCCCTGCCCCCGACGCCAGGGAGGGAAGAAATAGATGGGATGGCGTGGTCATCTGTTTTTTTTTCTGGTCTCGTCTCATCGCTGGTTTCTGGTCTCGTCTCGTCGCTGGTTTCTGGTCTTGTCTCGTCGCTTGTTTCTGATCTCATCTCATCGCTTGTTTCTGCTCTCGTCTCGTCGCTGGTTTCTGGTCTCATCTCGTCACTGGTTTTTGTTCTCGTCTCGTCGCTGGTTTCTGGTCTCGTCTCATATTTGTCGTCTCGTCTCATCGCTGGTTTCTGGTCTCATCTCTTTGCTGGCTTCTGGTCTCGTCTCGTCGCTGGTTTCTGGTCTCATCTCGTCGCTGGTTTCTCGTCTCGTTGCTGGTTTCTCATCTCCTCTCGTCGCTGGTTTCTGGTCTCATCTCATTGCTGGTTTCTGGTCTCGTCTCGTCGCTGGTTTCTGGTCTCGTCTCATTGCTAGCTCTGGTCTTGTGACATGCTGGAGGAGCGTGCTGGAGCCCGACGCTGCCCTCCGTACCCGGTGCTTGCAGAGGCATCGAGTTGTGGGTTCAAGTCCCGCCGAGCCGGATGGTCAAGGGCCACACGAGGCGGGAAGGTCCAAGATGGCTCTGGTTTCCAGCTCATCTTCCCTTGAGCTGGGAACCTTCAATAAAGACCATTGGGGTCCATCTTCTTTTGGGTATTTGTGTGTGTGCGTATGTGTGTCCTTGGGCCCTGTCTTCAAGTAGAATTGTTTAAGTGCCTTGTACATTGACTGCATTTATTAGAGTTGGATAACTCTGCTCTTTGTGTGTCCCTTCCCCCCATTATAAATAAATGCCCTGTTAAATGTTTCAGCTCGTTTCTGTGTTTCTTTCATTGGTTTAGCACGGTGCGTGTTGGGAAATTGGGAAGCGGCAAACTGTGCATTTGGACCGATGGATCTCGGTAACCATCCGCTCGGGTTACGCACTGTTCGAGCATACTAATGGCTCGTTCCGCTCGAGCTCCGCCGAGGGTGAATTTCCCCAGTGGTTTGGACGATGTGGGTATTTAGGTAAATTGAAATTGGCAATCGACCCTATCCCACGCAGTCGACCTATTGGCGAGCTTCGGTCCGATAAGGAACCCGTCGGCTCCGGAGTTATCCGGGGTGACGACCTATAAATTCCAGGTGTTCGGTGGAGCCGACTCCACTGCTCCATCTAGCGATCGTGCTCACCACCGAAACTCGGCCCCACAACAATACAACGTACGACATGCTAACCTATGCTTCCGATCACTTAACCCTGCTTTTCACTTCACAAGCGCAGGGTAACAAAACGATTAATGTTTTATGTATATATTTTTTTAATTTTGGGTTGTGTACACTGGCCCAGAAACAAAGTAATTTCTTCACATTGGAATATCACCATCATGGTGGCTTCAGCAGTTATGGATGAAGGTTGGGCTACAGTTTTAGATTGTTTTGAGAGGGGAAGAAGCAGATTAGTAAGAAGAAGTACAAATTCCCGTTTTAGCGATCTCTTAATGCGATGCTTTAGAGATGTATTCTCGTGTCTTTTTAAGTCTTAGTCATCCAGAAAATGCTCTAAATAAAAGATATGGCTTTTAAATGCTTATGACTTCGCCATATAGCAGTATATAAGCCTATCATTGTGTACCAAATGGTGGTCTCCTTGGGTTAACCTGAGATGGTCCCTTTGGGTGGGTGCCTGGAATGTCCGATCCCGAAGAGAGGATGATCACCTGTCTCTGTTATCATCTGAGCTCAAGTGTTTGGACATGAGTATTGCAGCACTCTCAAAGGTTTGGAGACGGGATTGTGGGGAGATCATCGTGGGTGGTTAGACTTATTATTGGTCTGGTCGCTCTGATGGTTACCATGCCCAAAGAGTTGCTGTAGCTGTGTCCAATAAGCTGACTCCAATGATAATTGAGGTAGCACCGGTCAAGGAGCATATGAGACTAAGGATTCGTCACTCCTTGGGTGTCATTTCCCTTGTTGCTGTAAATGCTCTGACTGAGGTGAGTAATCTCAACATGAAGGACACATTCTATGCCATGCTCGACTCTGTGGTTGCTCAGTTCCACGAGCGAGATAATCTTCTAATCTTGGGAGACTTCAATGCATCAACTGGAATTGAAAGGGATGGTTATGAGACATGTGTTGGTTCCAATTGGTCTGTAACTTTGAAACAGAAGAGCGATAAGTTCCTTGACTTTGCAAGAAGTCATGGACTGAAGGTGGCTGGTTGATGGTTTCAGTACCTGCAGGCTCATCGCTGGACTTTGTCTTCCAACGCAGGTGGTGCGGCAAAGGAGATTGAGCATGTGCTCGTTGATGATCGCTGGAGGATGATCCAGAACTGCAGAGTCTACCAGAGTGCTCAGTTCCTCAATACTGACCACAGGCTTGTTGAAGCAACTATGAAGTTGCAGCTTAAATCCAGGAGAATGGTACCATCCCAGCCGAGGCTGGATGTTGTGAAGCTCAAGAATGAGAGGGTAGCTGAGGAGTTTGCGAACAGGCTGAGTGGGGATTTGGGGAGCCTGGGTGCTTTGGGGAATCCAGAAGAGTTGTGGAGCATCTTCAAGCCCACCATCCCTGTTGTTGCCAGAGGATGTCTGGGAACGCACAGAAAGGTACACAATAATTTTTTCTCTTTTGCGACACTAGATACCCTTAACCAGAGTCACAGGGCCAGGCTGAATGGCAGGACTGAGCTCTTCAGGGAGCTGAGGCATAAAACTATGCGTGCATCAAAGGTGGACAAGGAGGCATATGTGAGAGGAATCTGTGAGGGGGTCGAGCGTCACCTGTGGTCAAGTGATTCTCGTCCTGCTTACAGGGGAATTCTTGCATTGTGTTCCTTCAAGCCCATCCCTCGGTATACTGCTGTTAGAGCGGAGGGTGGTCGGCTCTTGACAGTGGAGTCCAAAATGAAGGCCCGCTGGGCCAGTTACTTTGAGCGGCTGTACCAGTTTGATCCACTAGCTGTTGACTTGAATGTCAGGGGTGTGCCTATTCCGATTGCTGACCTTCCAATCAACTGTGATCCACCTTAGTGTGTGGGTGAAAATGTGGTAAAGTAAATGTTGTAAATGTGTGAAATGTGGTAAAGCTCCTGGGATATGTGGCATCCATGCTGAACTTTTCAAAGCTGGTGGAAATCGTCCCAATAAGATGGGCCTTGTTGTCCTGTTCTGGAAAGTGAAGGGTGATACCAGTGCCCAGAGAAGTCAGGCTTCACACCAAAGAGGTCAACGATTGACTGTATCCTTGCACTTCGGGTCCTCAACGAACGCAGATGAGAGTTTCGGCAGGGGCTGCTTGCAGCCAATGTTGATCTCTGTAAAGCATTTGATTCAGTGAATCGGGATGCCCTCTGGAGGATTCTTGGTCTTCGTGGGGTGCCACCAGAACTGATCAATCTGAAGTCTGAACTCTACTCTAGTACTGAGAGTGCTGTGAGATGTGGTGATATGATCTCTGACTTATTTCCAGTTGTTACTGGAGTTTGTCCGGGGGTGTGTACTGGCCCCCACACTTTTCAGCACTTGTATGGACTGGATTCTGGGGAAGATGTCGGAGAGATCAAGCTGTGGTGCATCGTTTGGGAATGTCAAGATCTCTGACCTTGATTTCGCAGATTATGCAGTCATCTTTGCGTAGACTTTATATATCCTTTTGGGGGCCCTCGTTGTACTGAATGGGGAGTTAGAGCTGCTCGGATTATGGGTTTCCTGGGTCAAAACTAAGATCCAGGCTTTCAATGATGTCTTCGATGCTGCTGTCCTCTCTGTACCTGTTTGTGGCAAGGCTATTGAGGTCACGGAGAGATTCACTTACCTTGGCAGTGATATTCATGTCTCTGCTGGCTGTGAGCCAGAGGTCAACAGACATCCGAGTTGGGCCTGGGAAGTCATAGATTCACTGGATAATGTGGCATGGTGCTGCCGGTACCTGTGCGGGAGGACAAAAGTCCGAGTCTTCAGGTCCTTGGTGCTTCCAATCTTCCTCTATGGATGTGAGACTTGGACTCTGGCCAGGGATCTGAGATAGTGACTTAAATCCTTTGGTACCAGGTCTTTTCGGAGAATCCTTGGCTATCGCTGATTGGACTTTGTGACCATGGAGCAGTTGCTGAGAGAGAATCAAATGAGATTTATTACCTGCATGGTCAGTGAGTGTCAGCGGCGGCTGAATGGACAAGTGGCTAATGCCATGACTAATAACACTGAACAACAAATTTCAAAATTTTTTTTTTACTGGAGATGTGTAAAGTGATTAAGACTAATTTGGGTACGCTGATTTCAAAAATGATAACCGTTTTGCTGTATCACGTCAGGATTTTCAGGAACAGAAATATTCCCATTGCCTAGAAGTCAGGATTTCAATGAAATTTACATATGTCTTTAACATGTCTATTTCGTACAATTGTTGTTAACTTGTGTTATATTTCTTTCTTTCAGATAAAGATGAGTAGGCGTTCCTGTACCAATCATCCTGACAACTTCTGTTATGTCTGTGGTCGGTATACCAAAAAAGATCAACAGCGAAGTATATCTACAGCAGTGAAAATGAAGGCCGCCTACTTTCACTACTTCGGGTGTAAGGTGGGGGACCAAGAACAGAGCTGGGCACCACACATCTGCTGCACAAGCTGTCACACAACCTTGACTCAGTGGTTGGTGGGCAAGCGCGCGAGCATGCCATTTGCGGTGCCCATGATATGGCGTGAGCCGCAGAATCATCATGATGATTGTTATTTCTGCTGCACAAGCATCGCCGGCTTCAACAAGAAGAATAAAGGTCACATCAAGTACGCTGACTGCGTCTCTGCTCGTAAACCTGTGCCTCATGATGACGAGAACCCCGTTCCAACACCTCCAGCTGATCAGAACATAGCTGTAAGCAGTGGTGAAGAGGATGGTGATGATGAACCTTTTGAACCCGACACTCAAGAATCACACCTTCTGAACCAGGGAGACTTAAATGATCTTGTAAGAGATCTCTCGCTGTCAAAGGCGAAGGCAGAGCTGCTTGGACCAAGGCTGCAGCAGTGGAATCTACTTGAACCTAACACCAAGATATCCTTGTTCAGAGCACGTCACAGAGACATGGCTGAGTTCTTTGAGATGGAAGACACGATGGCATTCTGCAGTGACATCAACGGTCTGTTGAAAGAACTTTTGTGTGATCACGATCCTGCAGACTGGCGCCTCTTCATCGACTCGGGTAAGAACAGCTTGAAGGCTGTTTTGCTCCACAATGGCAACGAGAAACCATCAGTCCCACTGGCTCACGCGTTCGGCATGACAGAGACCTATGAGACTATGCGGCGGCTGCTTGATTCCATCAAGTACACTGACTTCAACTGGCACATCTGCGGAGACTTGAAAGTGGTGGCGCTGTTGTTAGGGCTGCAGTCAGGCTACACAAAATACATGTGCTTCCTTTGTCTCTGGGATAGCAGAGACGATAAGAATCACTGGACGAAGAAAGATTGGGAAGAGCGAAAAGAGCATGTACCTGGTCGACACAACGTGAAGCATGTCGCCCTTGTCGACCCAGCCAAGGTTTTCCTTCCACCACTCCACATAAAGCTCGGCTTGATGAAAACTTTTGTACGGGCAATGGATCTGAATGGGCGTGGGTTTTTATACCTCAAGGAAAAGTTTGGCAACACCTTGTCGGAGGCCAAGATCAAGGCTGGTGTCTTTGTTGGACCGCAAATCCGACAGATTATGAAGGACGAAACTTTTCCGACAACTCTAAACCCCAAAGTGCTGGCAGCGTGGAGGAGCTTCAAAGCTGTGACGGACAACTTCTTGGGGAACGAGCGCGCGGACAACTATGAAGAAATAGTGCAGCAGCTGCTGGAGTCCTTCAGGAAACTTGGCTCCAGGATGTCCCTGAAAATCCATTTCCTACACCAGCACCTGAACTTCTTCCCTGACAACTTGGGAGCAGTCTCGGACGAGCACGGCGAGCGATTCCACCAAGAGATTTCACTCATGGAGACGCGTTACCAAGGGTGGCACAACCCGAACATGATGGGCGATTTCTGCTGGTTCCTGCATCGTGAAACTGACACAGAGCAGCACAAACGCAAAGCAAAATGCCTAAAGCATTTTTAATTACATTCTAGTGGAGTTTTTCTGTAATTTCTATAATTTTGAAGCATTCATGATGAAATAAATGAATAAATGAATTTTTGTAAATTTCATTGAAATCCTGACTTCTAGGCAATGGGAATATTTCTGTTACTGAAAATCCTGACGTGATACAGCAAAACGGTTATGATTTTTGAAATCAGCGTACCCAAATTAGTCTAAATCACTTTACACATCTCCAGTAAAAAAAATTTGTTGTTCAGTGTAATCCATTCTGTTTGCAGAAGGGGCTACTAGACCACTTGCACTGTGGCACATGTACAGGAAAAAAATATAAGTTGTCTCGAGTGGGAAGGGTGGGGTCCTTTGTGCCCATGCCCTAACCCTGGGTACTACCACACGTTTGTAAAATTTCTTAGAGACCGGCCCAGCCCTGTCTTTTCTATGATTTTAAGACATAAATACATCTGTATAATTGCCTTATTTGATACACTGTCGGATATCGGTGTGTCTGATTTGCATCCAGGAACACAACAATTGGCGTTAACTGTTTTGAAATTGACATCTTGTTTAAATGCTACGCCTGGTGTTGGCGCAGTGGTTAGGGCAGCGGCTTGGGATCCAAAAGGTCCTGAGTTCAAGCCCCGTTGGACCACTGAATTAATACACTAGGGGGTTGACTCGGCCTGTCATCCTTCCGAGGTCGGTGAAATGAGTACCAGTGTACTGGGCCGGTGTATACCCCGGTTAAAATAGGTGTACCATATCCCTGTCATAAGAGGCGACCAGGGTTGTGTCAGGAAGGGCATCCGGCGTAAAACATGTGCCAAATCACTATGCGGATCATACGGATGATCCACTGTGGCGACCCCTAACGGGAGCAGCCGAAAGAAGAAGAAGATTCTTGTTTAAATGCAAAAAATTATGTTAAAAAGACAAATTTGAATGATAGAAGTCACACTGTCAACAACAGGTTAAAAGTGCCCCAGTTAGTTGAAGCCAGTCGCTGAAATCGCCCACACAACATGTGTGTGAAAGGACTCATTAGCATTTTACATCGTTTTGAAAATCCCATATTATGTCCATCAAGCATGCCCAGTACTTCTCCCGGAACAACAGGGCACAGAAACACGTATTTATTGAAGTTAGCGACACAATAACCACACAGACATGAAAGATCACTTAGTTTACGGCAAAAGCATTCCTGTATTTTTTGTGGAATGATTGTGAAGAGGTTAATATATCCCCCCCCCCCTCTCTCTGAAGAAAAAAACACAGGTGGAAATGCAATGGGGGGGGGGGACAAAGATGGGACAGAATAAATCACATTATCCCATTAGAATGATATAATACTCAAGACTCATCATAAACTGTTTGCACAAACTTCTTATGGTACAATCTGTCTGCACTTTCAGAATGTCTCGTCATGATCCCTTAATTTAACACAACATTCCAATAAATTAAATAAATTTCCTCCAATCACAAACTTTTCCAAGACGAAATGTATCACTCGACACATGTTCGGAATAAAATACAAGACTAAATCTTTTTAAACAACAATAATGAGATAACGACACAAGTTCTGAATTAGACAAAGTTAAAGAAAATAAATGTACTCTCATGGGTGATTCGTTTTTTATTTTATTTTCTTGAAACTAATCTTACCAGAAATAAGTCTATAACAACCTTACTTATACGTGTTCAAGAAATTATTTTTGTTTGTTCTCAAATTATGGATGGGTTTGAGGGTTGTGGAGTAGTGGCTGAAACCCGAATCCTATCCAAGTTCCTCTTGATTACTCTATCTTTGCTCTTTGCCTATTCAGGTTCCTTCTGATGACTCCAAAGCAGTATTTGGTGTTCCGTTTGATTATATGGGCTGGCAGGATTGTCGAGAGGGACTCTCCTCTGAGCTGTCCAACCTGGGTTTGGATTTCGGATCAGATTTAGATTGTGACCCTGACGTTTTGCACACAGTGCAAGGTATCAGTGCATGGGCAGTTCTGGTTAAATCATCTGCTGTCTTTAGTTGGTGGACATATACAGATCCCATGGCGTTCCTGGAGAAGAGTACGTGAATAATTTCCAGGACCCTGAACAAAATTCCACATTCATGTCATCGATCAAACATCAGGCCTGGTCAGCCAATTCATGAAATACTTGCAACAATCATGTACCTTGGCTGACCACACAAGGAGGTGGAAATAATTGGGGGCATTAAAGAAAATAGTGGTGGACTTAACAACTTGTGTGTGTGTCTCTCTCCCTCTGTGTCTGTATGTGTGTCTCTCTCTCCCTCTGTGTGTCTCTCCCTCTCCCTCTGTGTGTGTCTCTCTCTCACAGTCTCTCTCTCACAGTCTCTCTCTCACAGTCTCTCTCTCTCTCTCTCTCTCTCTCTCTCTCTCTCTCTCTCTCTCTCTCTCTCTCTCTCTCTCTCTCTGTGTATGTGTCTCTCTCTCTTCTCTGTGTGTCTGCGTCTCACTGTCTCTCCCTCACCCTCTGTGTGTCTCTCTCTCACTGTCTCTCCCTCTCCTCTGTGTGTCTCTCTCTCCCTCTCGCTCTCCTTCTCCCTCTGTGTGTCTCTCTCTCCCCCTCTCCCTCTGTGTGTCTCTGTCTCCCTCTCCTTCTCCCTCTGTGTGTCTCTCTCTCCCTCTCCCTCTTCCTCTGTGTGTCTCTCTCCCTCTCTCCCTCTCCCTCTGTGTCTCACTCTCCCCCTCTCCCTCTCCCTCTGTGTCTCTCTCCGACTTTCGCTCTCCCTCTGTTTTTCTCTCTCCCCGTCTCCATCTCCCTCTGTGTCCCTCTCTGCCCTCTTGGTATGTTTGTCTCACTCCACCTCTGCCTCTCCCTCTGTGTCCCTCTCTCCCCCTCCTCTGTGTCTCTCTCCCCTCTCCCTCTGTGTCCCTCTCTCCCCTCCCTCTGTGTCCCTCTCCCTTAGTGTCCCTATCTCTCCTCTCCCTCTCCCTCTGTGTCCCTCTCCCTGCCTCTCCCTCTCTATCCCTCTCCCTCTGTGTAATTCTCCTCCTCTCTCTGTGACCCTCTAGACCTCTCTGTGGGTCCCTCTCCCCTCTCCCTCTCCCTCTGTGTCCTGCTGACCTCGTCCTTCCGCTCTGTGTCTCCTCACCCTCCCCTCTCTCTGTGTCCCGCTCCTCCGCCCCTCTCCCACTGTGTCACCCTCCCCCTCTCTCTCTCTTTCTCTCCCCTCTCCCTCTGTGTGTGTCTCTCTCTCTCTCCCCTCTCCCTCTGTGTATCTCTCTCCCCCTCTCCCTCTCCCTGTGTGTGTCTCTCCCCCTCTCCCTCTGTGTCCCTCTCTCCTTCTCTCCCTCTGTGTCCCTCTCTCCTCCTCTTCCTCTGTGTCCCTCTCGCCCCCTCTCCCTCTTCCTCTGTGTCCCTCTTTCCTCCTCTGTGTCCCTCTCTCCCCTCTCCATCTGTGTCCCTCTGTCCCCTCTCCCTCTGTCCCTCTCTCCCTCTCCCTCTGTGTTCCTCTCTCACTTCTTCTTCTGTGTCCCTCTCTCCCTCTGCCCTCTCCCTCTGTGTCCCTCTCCCCTCTCCCTCTGTGTGTCTCTCTCCCCCTCTGTGTCCCTCTCTCCCCCTCCCTCTCAGTGTCCCTCTCTCCTCCTCTCCCTCTCCCTCTGTGTCCCTCTCTCCCCCACTCCCTCTGTGTCCCCTCCCCCTCTCCCTCTCTCCCCATCTCCCTCTTTGTGTCTCTCTCCCCCTCTCCCTCTTCTCTGTGCCCCTCTCCCTCTCCCTCTCTCCCTCTGTGTCTCTCCCTCTCCCTCTCCCTCTGTGTCCCTGTGTCTCTCCCTCTCCCTCTCCCTCTGTGTGTCTCTGTCTCTCTCGTTCCTGCACCAGAGAAAGAATACCCTGGTGGATGTAATTCCCCTGGTATTCCAGCTGTTGTAAATTTACTTCCTGATAAAAAGTTTTGTATATCTCCTCCTCATTTGTGTTTGGTGATGAATTTACTCTTTATTTGAGCCACACACCGAACATGTACCTTTTTGTATAACCCTGTTATTTTTACTTTTAACATAGGAGATATTTTTACTCTCGGTTTTCTTTTTACATTTGAGACAATAACTCATTTATTTATGTGAAAAAATCTGACAGAGTGCGAAAACCTTTTTAGTTTCCAACATGCACATTTGAATCTTAATTTTTACAAGATAAAGAATCCTTAGAAATGTCTTCACTCTCTCCTCCATTTATTTAAGAAAAAAAACATGTAAAACTTTAATCAAAGTCAATTACACCAACATCATCAATAATCTAATCTATTCCTTCTTTCTCTTCTTTATCTCCACTTTCTCATTTAAATCTTCTCGCTGAAACATATGTTAATCGTCTTGACGCATATATTTCTAATAGACTTGCCATTTCTTTGTTTTCCTCCTCGGGCATTGAGATTGATTTATTTTCTGTAATACCTTTGATCTTTTTATAATCTCAATGGTTTCCATATTTTTATATTTATTTATTCTCTCTCTTTCCTCCCTCTCCCTCTCCTCCTCTCTCTTTTTATACTCCCTCTCCTCCTTCTCTCTCTTCTCCCTCTCCTCCTTCTCTCTTCTTTCTCCCTCTCCTTCTTCTCTCTTGCCTCACTCAGTTTCTTAAACTCCTTCCTTATCCCTTACTATCCTTGAACCACTTTCACCCATAGAATATCGTACATATAATAAATAATAATAGATGGGACCATACTCTGTGCAGAGCGTTTGTGCTACCTTAGCAGTCTCCTTGGCTATTCGGCACAATCCTGGACGGATCACCCTCCGACACAGTATACCAGCAAGCTGGCACTCATTTTGCAGACCTCAGAAGGATAACAGGCAGAGTAAACCCCACCTGGTATTGATTCAACAGCTGAGCAGAAAAAGGATTCAGCGGTGGCGGGATTCGCACCCTACACTTGACAGCCAAATGTTGAAGATTCGGCGTCACTTAACAGTACCACCGTCTCCGGGGTTATAACGCCAGCTGGCTCGGCACAGGTCTCGGGTTACGCGCCTCAGATAACGATACCAAAATACACCTGTGCCTGGCCAGCTGGGGAAATAGACCCGGGTTGCAGACTGGTTTTGTCAGAGACCGAGCGAAGTCTGCCAGTCCATAGCCATTTTTGGTTTGAAATACGAATCGAGCGGATTGTTCCTCAGCATGGTACAAATAAACTCAAGTGGCAACTTTCATATGAATCAGCCAAATTTATTGGGGACACATCGGGGAACACAACTCAAGAAAAACATTCACTACAATGTTATAATTAATCTATAACCCGCTCTTAACTAGGGAGCTACGGATTACGGGTTTCGAAGGGAACCCGAGCGAGATAAACCTTAGACAACATGCAGACAACATACAGACAACATGCAGACAAGACACAGAGTACTTGGTGATGCCTCATGGGTGAGGGGAAAGTGTCAAAGGCACGAATGCGGCTCGTGACAAGCCGATGTCAACGGATTTGAGCACCCAGCTCGAGCATGCAGCGTGGCAAAATGGCGGCGTCATCCTTTTGTCGCACCGCCCATGCACGCAGCCTCAGCACGTTCAGCCCCCATAAGGTCGATGGCACAAGAGCGAAAGATCCATGGTCTGCTCCACCTGGCATTTCACAGGGTCCAGCATACAAATCCAGGCCTGGTCCATTCACCAGAGTCGGCCAAAACGGGGTGTTGGGCTCCGCAAGCGGATCAACGGGGTGGCCAAACGTGTCGAGCCGTGCCGGGAGCAAAGACAGTCAGAGCCTCCGTCACTGGACTCCAGATGAACCTGTTGAGGACCTCCTCATAAAAGTTGATCGCCGACTCCCCTCACGCAGTTCCTCCTGCCTCTTTCATGAAGCAAATCGCAGACAGACACAGCCGTCCCTTACACAGCAGATCGCGACTCACTAGCCGTTTCTCTCTTGCCTTCCCTGCACTCGCTCTCTCGACCCTCCCCCGGGGACCCGTGATTGGTCCATCACTCGAGATCGCAGCTGCCCTCCAGCAATCAGCTGCCGACAGCTCTCGCCGACCGACACTCTCAGAACGCTGGACGGGGCTAGTTCGGAGAGGGGAAGGAAAAATAAGCAAGGCGCCTCCCGGTCCACCACCACTGTAGGAACACTGGACAGCCTGCTTCACCTCCTGACATACATGTAACATCCAATTACCGAACAACCTGACTAATCATGCATTTAAGGGGGAATCTGGGCTAATCCTATATTTAATAACACACTAAGGGCCATTTCCGCAACACTACCCCCACCTTTCTTCTGAGGCTCTCCCGAGCCTCCATTTGGGGCAGCCCACAGTGATGGCCCTGTCTAACGTACATCACAAATCTCCCATTTACTCTAACCCACAATATGGGAAGCACTTAACTCAAAAACATAAGTGTCACAGTAAGATTGGCATGTCCCTATCCTAGTGTGTCGGATCACGAATCTAACAAACAAATTCACACTCTATGCACACCACATAATATTCTAATTATGGATTTGAACGGGAGGGCATTCAAATTTACTTTTAACACCAATGTTTGCATGGGAGCAGAACATTCAAAGGTTCCAAATTCCTTACCGTGTTCGCTCCTTCATGCCCCCTCCCGGCAGTATTGTCTATTCACCCCTGAGGGTTTCCTCACTTCATGGCCTTATTGGCCTCTCACCAGGTGAGGTCAGTCGGCCCAGTGGCCTAATCTCACAGAGTTCTTCGGCCTACTGAGCCCACAAAACGGCATGAATCTTCGGCCGCAATGGCCCACAAAATGACTTCTCAGCTGCAATGGCCTACTCACGAGCAGCAGCAGGCAACAAGCCTTGCATTGGACAGCAGCTGGCACAGCAATGTTGGCACGGTGATATCGATGGTAGCAAATGCAGTTGCAGGCGTTCTTGAGGACGCAAGTGGGTGTGATGACCACAGATCAGGTGAGATGGAGTGTGCCCTTAACCTTCCTTGCCTGACTTCCTTTGGCAGGACTTGTTTTGGTATGGTCTTCTTAATACGTTCTTTCACTTTTCTTTTTTTTTTAGCAGACAGGATGGTGTGTTTCTTACTCAAATGTTATCTTCGTGGGTGTGTGCTCATGACATACTGGTGGCCTCTCTTGCACTTTGAGAGGGTGACCTAGCCTGGCCCTTGTTAGCAAATTTTCCCATCAACATTACTCGTACCAGGTGTCATGCATGAAAGGTGCGGAGGAGAGTTCATCGAACCTAACCATGTACTTTTAGCTCTAAACAATGAAACAAACCCTGCTGTGGCTCGAATGATCCTAATGACCAATTTTTCCCGACCTGGCACACTGTTCCATTCAATTAAACCTGGGCAAGGCCCATATTTGTCTTTTTCCATTTGGTGGTGCCAGGCATAACTTGCAGGCTGGGGAGTGTGACTACTACGAGGCCTCTTTGCCTGCTTCCAATCGGGGGTGGAGGACACCCAGCGACCTCGGGGATCACCTGAGCGTGCTTCTGGCGCTCCTAAATAAGGGGTGGCTCTCTAGCCCCCATACTGTGCTCTCCTAGCACCCATACTGTGCTCTCCTAGCACTCATTCTGTGCTCTCCTAGCACTAAAACCTACTGTGCTCTCCTGGCATGAAAACCTACTGTGCTCTCCTGGCACCTCTGACAGCCTTCACCTGCCAGGAGCCTCCAAAGTCCTGGTGCCCCTATTTCCCGACTCAACAACTTCCAATACCATGTCACACTCCCAGCCAGTACCACCATACCTTGGCCTGCACCTACCCCTTGCAGTCCACCTGCACAATGGAACAGCAGCCAGAATCCATATCAAATCCTCTAAGTCCGCCTAACCTACACTAACTTGGTTAGGAGACTCCTACCGACAGGGTACTTTGTTCGCACTCACTCTGCTCATTTGCACAATCACGCCATTCACCCAAACACTTTAGTCATTCATTCCACAGTGCCATACACCCAGTCCACAATACCTTTCACTTTTATGTGAAAATAAAAACACACCAGTCCCTCGCATCCCACTTGGTCATCAAATTTAACTGGTACACTTTTTTTTAATCAAACCCCAATCAATTTGTCACTACGTCCGTCGTCCGCTGGACTCCTCAATACTGCCTGAATAGTTTATTTCCAACAATTTAAACAAAACATCAAAATCTCTTCATCAGCCCCATGGAACCTCTTGGTTCAGCCCCATGGAACCTCTTGAAATGCATGGTTCCAACCAGGCATTTCAGTCTTTCCCTCAAACAAGCCACTCTTTGTCACCCACTTGTTTCAGGTGTGTTTAACACTCTGCCTGTACTGTCTCCACTACTCTTTTTTCCAATAATCACCCAAATCCACTCATGCCACTCTTAACCCTTCTGTCAGTCTCAATTTGCAATCACTCTCGATATAATTATTTTCAATCAAGATTTTTACATCCCAATATGGCCTGCTTCTTTGGCTCATTGGAAGGGGAGTGAGGGAACGAATCCCTCATTACCCATCACATGACCCCGCCGCCTTTACGCCACGGCTCAAAGGGGTCTCGTCTCAATTGGGGTCGTGGTCCACCCCCTCCTCTTCTCCAGGGTTCACGGAAATCAGGTAAACACCAATCGGGGGAGCAGCCTCCACCTCTTCTCTCAAACTCCCTGAAGACAGATAAACCCCACTCAGCTAGCCAAACACTGCGTGTCCTCAGAGAGGTTTGAAGACCAAGTGACACATGCCAGTGCCACTTGCTACTCATCTGCACGCTACCCCGAAGTTCCTGTGATGCCGAGAGAGAAACCAAAATCCAATTTCTAAAGCCTGCTCCTGGTTGCAGCTCCTCCAACTCTGCAAGAACCCATGTGGAGCTGTCCATTATGGTTTCCGTCCCCTGGCTCAAGTTCTGTCCTGGTGGCATTTATATTTCCCCTTGTACCTCTAACCTATTTCCTACGTCACCACTCATTCCACACTCAGGACTCCCACACAAAACAGGCTGCACACATTCCAAGGTTATGTGTTCACATTCCACACATTCAACCTTGCCTGCATACTGACCAACTGCCTTGCATTCCAGGGTTACATTCTCGACCGCCACATGAGAACCCACACACGTTCCGGCCTTGGCAGCACACACCGGTGCTGTAATCTGGACTGTGGGCTCACAGCATTCATTCACAGGCATTCCACACAAACACACATTCAGGGGTCACGCATACGTGCACCCCATCGCACAGTCTCCTCCTTAACATAACCTCCAATTCCTAACTTAAGCTCATCGTCCGCACCATGTATGCATGTGCCCTCATAACTGCTTCATTACAGAGTCACCTCGGTCCAGTCGCTTCTTTCCAGCAGGTTGCTCATCATCGATTCTCCACACCCCTATGGGGCTGTCAGCTCCACATGCTGGACCTGCTCAATATATGTTTCATTCGTCAACAACCCCGTATGCTCCCTCAATGTCTCCATCACCAGGGTTTGCTCTAATTTTGGTGTCATCCAACGAGTGATGTCAATCAAGTCCCGCACCAATAACATTCCTCCCTGTGGTGATGTCACACATCCCATATTATTGTGCTGTTCTACCTCCTGGCTCCATTTTCGTTTCCATTTGAGTCGTTCTTCCTCTCTGAGCCTTTTTGGTTGTTAGTTATCTTTCCGGAGTTTTTCCATCTCTGCATACTCCAACCTTGCTCTCTACTTTAGTTGGTCAATTTCAAATTCATGTTCTTTTTGTTTCCTATCCCACTGTCTCTCATGTTCCTCATTCTCCAATCTCGTCGTCTCTCTCAATTGGGTGATCTCCCTTTCCTGCTTCATTCCTTGTTCTTTCACCATCTCCGCGTACTCCAACCTTGCTTTCTCCTTTAGTTGGTCAATTTCAAATTCATGTTCTTTTTGTTTCCTATCCCACTGTCTCTCTTGTGTTTCCTTCTCCAATCTCCTCTATTTTTTTTTGTTCAGTTCGCTCTTCTCATGTTCCACCAACCTACGAAACCACTCTACTTTAATTATTTCTCCATGTAGTACCTCGCCTGTGTTGGCTCAGTCCTTTTCCAGCCCCGGAATTCGTTCCTGTGCATCGGCCAATTGTTGTGACTCACCATGCACATAATTTCCCTGAACCTCGTCTGCATGCAGCAGCGCCTTGTCCAATTTAATTTGTAACCCATATAATTCCCATCACACTCCACCTGTTCCAAGGCATCTGACAATTGTGCATGAAGCTCGTCAATGTATGCGAAGTCATCCTGCTTTGTTTGCCATGGCGCATTCCGTGTCCATATGGTTTGAATCGGTGGGTGGGAGCGCTTTCTTCGTGCTGTGCGGTTTGTTGCGCTATTCATAGTAACCCTCTCCCGCTTCGTGTCGCACTGAGGTGGAGCCGCACTGCCATTTTGCGACTCCATCTTTCTTTATAATTTCGAAGTTTTACACCCAATCCGCTCAACATAAAATGAAACCTAATTTGGAATTTGCGAGCGTTTTTTTTTTTTTTCCTCGCACTTCTCATAACCAATGTTCGAGTTGCGAATGACACCAGATGTTGTTGAATCGGTGTCCTGCAAATTTATGGGGGTGGATGGGTTCACACCCCACTCCTGACTACCAGTGTAATGGAGTCGGCGGTGGTGGGGCTTCACACCCTACTCTTGACAGCCAAATGTTGAAGATTCGGCATCATTTAATAGCAACGCCATCTTCGGGGTTATAACGCCGGCAGGCTTGGCACAGGTCTCGGGTTACGTGCCTCAGATCACGATACCAAAATACACCAGTGCCTTGCCAGTTGAGGAAATAGACCCCGGTTACAGACTGGGTTTGTCAGAGACCGGGCGAAGTCTGCCAGTCCGTACCCATTTTGGTTTTAAATACGAATCGAGTGGATGGTTCATCAGCAAGGCACGAATAAACTCAAGTGGCAACTTTCACATGAATCAACCAGATTTATTGGGGACACATCGGGGAACACAACACAAGCAAAGCATTCATGACAATGTTATAATTAATCTATAACCCACTCTTAACTAGGGAGCTTCGGATTACGGGTTTCGAAGGGAACCCTAGCGAGATAAACCTTAGACAACATGCAGACAACCTGCAGACAAGACATGCAGACAAGACACAGAGTACTTGGTGATGCCTCATGGGCGAGGGGAAAGTGTCAAAGGCACGAATGCGGCTCGTAACAAGCCGATGTCAACAGATTCGAGCACCCAGCTCGAGCATGCAGTGTGGCAAAATGGTGGCATCGTCCTTTTGTCGCACCGCCCACGCACGCAGCCTCAGCGCGTTCAGCCCCCTTTAAGGTCGATGGCACAAGAGCTAAAGATCCATGGTGTGCTCCAGCTGGCTTTTCACAAGGTCCAGCATACAAATCCAGGCCTGGCCCATTCACCACAGTTGGCCAAATCGGGGTGTTGGGCTCCGTAGGCGGATCGATGGGATGGACAAATGTGTCGAGCCATGCTGGGAGCAAAGACAGTCAGAGGCTCCGTCACTGGATTCCGGATGAACCTGTTGAGGACCTCCTCATTAAAGTCGATCGCCGACTCCCTTCATGCAGTTCCTCCTGCCTCTTTCACGAAGCAGATCGCAGACAGACACAGCCGTCCCTTACACAGAAGATCGCGACTCTCACTAGCCGTTTCTCTCTAGCCTTCCTGGCGCTCGCACTCTCGACACTCCCCCGGGGACCCGTGATTGGTCCATCGCTCGAGATCGCAGCTGCCCTCCACCAATCGGCTGCTGACACCTCTCGCCGAATGACACTCTCAGAACGCTGGGTGGGGCTAGTTCGGAGAGGGGAAGGAAAAATAAGCAAGGCGCCTCCTGGTTCACCACCACTGTACACACACTGGACAGCCTGCTACACCTCCCGACACACATGCAACGTCCAATTACCGAACAACTTGACAAAACATGTATTTAAGGGGGAATCTGGGCTAATCCTATATTTAATAACACACTAAGGGCCATTTCCGCAACAATACCACCCCATCTTCCTGTTGTTAAATCAGTTTGTATTCCTCGACTTTGTATAATTATCCAATTTCCTTCCTTCTTTGTCATATAAACTGTTGCTTCACCATCATGTAATTTCCTATTCCCGAAATCCTGTATTTGTTGTTTGCTAATTGAGCTTCCACATATCTCCTGATTCTTACCAAGAGGATAATATTCTTCTTTACGAGACTGATAAAAATCGTGTAGGTCTTCTCGGTTTCATGAAAAAGACCAATTATAACCTAAATCACACATATTATACCTCCATTTCTCTATTCTCATTTCAAATATACTTCCTTCTTTATAAAATTCAATACTGTGCTGATAATTGAATTTAATAAGAAAAGGTGTATGGTTTGTTGAACCAGGTGTTGTGGTTGTAAATTATACTCCTTTAACAAAACGCGCCGTTTTATTTAAGGATACAATTATATTGTGATAAATCACTTAATCTCAACCAGTCATTCATGTCAATCGGGCTTGGATAATTTATTAATTCATAAACATTTTTCATATTAATATTTTTTGCAATACTATGTTTCTGCCATTCAGCCTGTGCCTTTGTGTAATAATTTGATAAATCAATATCCAGTTCTTGGAATACACCAAAGAAAGAACCATCTTTACAAACATGGTATTTATATTAGATTAAAAATAATGTCATTAAAAATTATATTTTTGTTGACTTGAAATAACACATTTATACACAAGCCGGTAGGCGACGAGGGATTCGCTAGGATCGAAGCGCTGGATACGATGCTTTTCATTCTGACCGATCCACCGACGAAGATTCATTGCCAAGATGTATTGGTTCACATACAATTGTTCCTCTGCCTGGCAAGATTTTTCCTGTTGCGCATTTTGCCAACTGGCACTCCTCATAAAAAATGACGGTAAATAGACACCCTATTTTTGAAGAACTACCATTTGTAAAATCATTGGTTTGCTGGTTTGTGCTGTGGAGCCTCGCGTTGCAGACACACACACACATCCCCACACACACACACACACACACACACACACACACACACACACACACACACACACACACACACACACACACACACACACACACACACACACACACACACACACACACACACGGCAAACCCGATAAACTTCTCTCAATGCTCTTGTTCGACAACACCTCCTGAGCCACACAATATTTTTCAAAAGCCACACCCACTTTCCTACGCCAATCCCACTTTAAATAATAAATAATTGGAGGTGGTGTGTAGGTCGTGGAGTCGTTTTCAGAAAATAAATAAATAATTGAAGGTGGTGTGTGGATCGTGGAATCGTTTACGGAAAAATAAATAAATAATTGGAGGCGGAGTGTGGGCCATGCAATCGTTTTCGGTAAATAAATAAATAATTGGAGGTGGTGTGTGGATCGTGGAATCGTTTACAGAAAATAAATAAATCATTGGAGGTGGAATGTGGGTCATGGAATCGTTTTCGATAAATAAATAAATAATTGGAGGTGGTGTGTGGGTGGGGAATCGTTTTAGGTGAATAAATAAAAAATTGGAGGTGGTGTGTGGGTCGAGGAATCGTTTTCAGTAAATAAATAAATAATTGAAGGTGGTGTGTGGGTCGTGGAATTGTTTTCGGAAAAGAAATAAAAAATCGTAGGTGGTGTGTGGGTCGTGGAATCGTTTTCGGTAAATAAATAAATAAATGGAGGTGGTGTGTGGGTGGGGAATCGTTTTCGGAAAATAAATAAAAAATTGGAGGTGGTGTGTGGGTCGTGGAATCGTTTTCGGTAAATAAATAAACATTATATTATTAGAAATCCACAAAGACAGAAATGCCGGTGATTCCATTTATTTTGGATCCTTTTCACTTTGGTCAATAACGTTTGGATCGAGGAGAGATCGAAGGTGGAACGACGGAGTAGTTCCTTACAAAGACTGCATACACACCTTAAATGACGGTAAATAGACACCCGATTTTTGAAGGACTACCGTTTCAAAAATAAAACCTCAATTAAAAATCGGCTCGAGTAAAATTTTCTAAATATCTCGAAGTGTTTAATTCCGAAGTCTCCTTTCTCTACATTCAAAACTGAAGGACAAGTACTGAAAATACTGTACGCGGTTTTTCGGCCGCTGCACAGCAACGGTGGTTGCTCGGCAACGAAATTCAAACGCGCACCTTCCCAGACAATATGGCACCTGTTGGCAAAGTTTCATCGAAATCGGTTCGCTGGTTCGTGCTGTGGAGCCTCGCGTTGCAGACACACACACACACACACACACACACACACACACACACACACACACACACACACACACACACACACACACACACACACACACACACACACACACACACACGGAAAACCCGACAATAAGGGATATCTAGCATATATAGCGAATCCAACAGACGGAAAATCCGACAATAAGGGATATCTAGTGTGAGGAATGATGATATGCTCGGTGGTCACATTTGAGCCATAGTTGAATATCTAATCAATAGTCAATAGTTGTATATTCATCAGCTGTCAGGATTCGAACCTTGCCTTAAAAATGTTGCTTTAAATGTTTCATGTTGCCCTAACTGTTTCTTTGGACAGCCTTTATCACTCTTCCTGTTTTACTGCAGCTGCACAACAGCTGTCCTTGGAAGGAACTGTTTCTTCATTGTATGCTGACATCCCACACATTCCTGTTCTTAGTCATCACAAGAGTTTCACCTTTGCTATCAACATGTGTCAGTGTATGAGGTTTAGAAAGTCATTAGTTTGCAAGATAAACTGTTGGGTTGCATATCTGAGAATTGACCGATTCAACTTCCCCTAGAGCCCCGAGGGAGGGGGGAAAGAAGCCAACTGCCGCATTTATTTCTTTATTTCTTTATCTCTTAGCACACACTTTTAGTCCACACCCAGTTCTGCTTTTGTGTGATTACATATATGATGGTTTTGAAGCATAATCTCAATGTGGTCCGGAGGCACCTAACTGAAGGGCCGTTGCACCACATTCCGCATGCGTGTGGTCTTCAGAAATAAAACGTGTAATTTGAGGATCCTCATTTGACTCTGTCATCATACTCGGCCGGGTGGAGAGTCATAACATTTGGTGATGATGGGATTCGACTGATGTTGGCGGTGTGGACGGCGGGACTCCACTTGGTGTACAGAGATCGCAAGGGTTCAGCTAAAAGGTAAGTGGCGATCGCACGTAGGGCACCTAAAATAGGGAGCCCCAGTTAGATGAGTGCTGTACACTCGGTGGGCAGCGCCCCGCCGGACGCAGCTCCAGGGTCTGCTCGAATCAAGAACTGTAACGGTAAAACATATGAAGTGATTTGAATGCGGTTTGTCTGAAGGGCACAAAGGGAGGGCTGTTAGGCGGTGTTGTTGGGACCTGGAAGGGTAGAGGATAAAGGTTATCCGTGTGAGATAAGGAGGGAAACGTTGGAATCCTGTACCATATCGAGGGAAGGTTAGAGGCCTTCATTGGGATTTGAGGCTTAAGGCAGTTGATTGAAAGAGATTTTGGTCCCGAAGTAAAAAGAGAAGCAATTTAAAGCTATCAGGCGGTTGATAAGATAAGAACATAAGATGGGGAATAAATCTTCAAAGAACGAAAAGATACCAAAAGGAACAACACTGAGAGTTATCAGTGAAAAATATGGAATCGATAAAGTTAAAGGAATACAGGACTGGGTGAAGTGGACCGCGGGGAGAAAAGATCCCTTTCCGCTGACTGGATCTTTAGATCCAAAGATACTGAACACAGTGAGTAATGCGCTGACAGAGGGCAAAGCAGGAGGCCTGAAACAAAGTGGACAACACTGGAAAGCGTTGGCTGCGTGGCTAACGGAGTCGCAAGTCGAGACAGAGCATAGGTGACTAGGACTAGGACTCAAAGGGCGGAGGAGCTCCTTGTGAGCCAACGGCCATCCATATCTAGTGCCCAACTGTGTCTGCGGACGTCCTCCTGCAGTTGGGTTACTTCTTATTAGGAGGTTGGCGGCAGGATTTGCACTCCAGCCACCGTAAAACGCTTCATTCCGCAAAACGCAAAAACGCAAAAAAATCTGAAAACCCACTCCGTGGGAGTACCTCCTGTGCAGCTTCCCTTCGCAGGGCAGCTCACCGGATGATGGGATTGGGGCAAAGCCTTCGGGACCCCCAATCTTTGATAGGAGGGAAACCACGGGGTAACATCCCTGGGTCAGATTGCGGGAGAGTGTGTCGGAGTGGTGCTGAGGTGTCGTCCACCAGACGGCGGTCTCCTTGGGTTAACCTGAGGCGGTCCCTTCGGGTGGGTGCCTGGAATGTCCCTATCCCAAAGAGAGGATGATCACCTGTCTCTGTTATCATCTGAGCTCAAGCGTTTGGACATCGGGATTGCAGCTCTCTGAGGTTCGGAGACCGGATTGCGGCGAGATAATGGTGGGTGGTTACACCTACTATTGGTCTGGTCGCTCTGATGGTTACCATACCCAAGGAGTTGCTGTAGCTGTGTCCAATAAGCTGACCCCAATGATAATTGAGGTAACACCGGTCAACGAGCGTATTATGAGATTAAGGATTCGTCACTCCTTAGGTGTCATTTCCCTGGTCTCTATTTATGCTCCGACTGAGGCGAGTGATCTTACCGTGAAGGATGCATTCTACGCCACGCTCGAGTCTGTGGTTGATCAGTGCCCCAGACGAGATACACTTCTAGTCTTGGGGGATTTCAATGCATCGACTGGAACTGATAGGGATGGTTATGAGGTGTGTGTTGGTCCCCATGGGTCAGGAACTATGAACCAGAATAGCACTAAGTTCCTTGACTTTGCAAGAAGTCATGGACTTAGGGTGGCTGGTTCATGGTTTCAGCGCCCGCAAGCTCATCGCTGGACTTGGTATTCCAACGCTGGCGGTGTGGCAAAGGAGATTGACCATGTCCTCATTGACGGTCGTTGGAGGATGATCCAGAACTGCAGGGTCTACCGGAGTGCTCAGTTCCTCAATACTGACCACAGGCTTGTTGTAGCAACTCTAAAGCTGCACCTTAAATCCTGGAGAATGGTACCATCCCAGCCTAGGCTAGGATGAGAGAGTAGCTGAGGAGTTTGCGAACAGGCTGAGTGGACACTTGGGGGGTCTGGGTGCTTTGGGGGTTCCTGAAGAGTTGTGGAGCACCTTCAAGACCACCGTCCTTGATGTTGCCGGTGGATGCCTTGGAGTTCACCGCAGGGCAAAGAAGAATTTTGTCTCTCAAGGGACACTGGATACCATTGACCAGAGTCGCAGGGCCAGGCTGAATGGCAGAGCTGAGCTGTTCAGGGAGCTGAGGCGTAAAACTGTACGTGCACTGAGGGTGGACAAGGAGGCCTATGTGCGAGGAATCTGTGAGGGGGTAGAGCATCACCTGTGGACAGGTGATTCTCGTCCCGTTTACAGGGGAATTCGCGCATTACGTTCATCCAAGCCCATCCCTCGGAGCACTGCAGTTCGAGCAGAGAGTGGTAGGCTCTTGACAGAGGAGTCTGAAGTGAAGGCCCGCTGGGCCGGTTACTTTGAGCGGTTGTACCAGGCTGATCCCCCAGCTGTCGAGTTGGACGTCAAGGGTGTTACAATCCCTGTTGCTGACCCTCGAATCAACAGTGGTCCACCATCGCTTGTGGAAACACGGGCTGCGGTGAACCAGTTGAAACGGGGCAAAGCTCCAGGGATCTGTGGCATCCATGCCGAACTTCTCAAGGCTGGTGGAAATGCTGCACTCGCGTCGTTGCATGCAGTTTTGTGCTCTGCCTGGAACACAGGCATCATCCCAACTGACTGGAAGAGGGGCCTTGTTGTCCCTCTCTGGAAAGGGAAGGGTGATCGCCAAGACTGCAACAACTACCGAGGGGTGACGCTGCTCTCAGTGCCGGGCAAGGTCTTTGCTCGGATAATTCTTGATAGGGTTCGCCACCATCTGCTTGAGCACCAGCGTCCAGAGCAGTCAGGCTTTACACCAAAGAGGTCAACGATTGACCGTATCCTTGCACTTCGTGTCCTCACCGAACGCAGACGAGAGTTTCGGCAGGGGCTGCTTGCAGCCTATGTTGATCTCTGTAAAGCGTTCGATTCAGTGAATCGGGATGTCCTCTGGAGGATTCTTGGTCTTCGTGGGGTGCCACCAAAACTGATCGATCTGATGTCTGAACTCTACTCTGGTACTGAGAGTGCTGTGAAGTGTGGTGGTACCATCTCTGACTTATTTCCAGTTGTTACTGGAGTTCGTCAGGGGTGTGTACTTGCCCCCACACTTTTCAGCACTTGTATGGACTGGATTTTGGGAGGATGTCGGAGAGATCAAGTTGCGGTGCATCGTTTGGCAATGTCAAGATCTCGGACCTTGATTTTGCAGATGATGCAGTCATCTTTGCGGAGACTTTAGACATCCTCTTGGGGGCCCTCGAGGTGCTGAATGAGGAGTCGGAGCCGTTGGGATTACGGATTTCTTGGGTCAAAACAAAGATCCAGGCTTTCGGTGACATCTTGGATGCTGCTGTCCTGTCTGTGTCTGTTTGTGGTGAGGATGTTGAGGTCGTGGATAGATTCACTTACCTTGGCAGTGATATTCATGTCTCCGCAGGTTGTGAGCCGGAGGTCAATAGACGTCTGGGTCGGGCCTGGGGAGTCATGGATTCACTGGATCATGGGGTGTGGCGCTGCCGGTACCTGTGCGGGAGGACGAAAGTCCGAGTCTTCAGGTCCTTGGTACTTCCAGTCTTGCTCTATGGGTGCGAGACTTGGACTTTGACCAAGGATCTGAGACGGAGACTTAATTCCTTTGGTACCAGGTCTCTTCGGAGAATCCTTGGCTATCGCTGGTCGGATTTTGTGTCCAACGAGCGGTTGCTGAGAGAGACTCGGATGAGATTTGTTACCTGCATAGTCCGTGAGCGTCAGCTGCGGCTGTATGGACATGTGGCTCGTTTTCCTGACGCTGATCCTGCTCACCAGATTCTCTCAGCGAGGGAGTCTCATGAGTGGAGGAGGCCAGTGGGCCGACCACGTGCCTCATGGTTGCAGCAGGTTGACCATCATCTCAAGGAGATGGGGATGGGCCTGGCATCTGCCTGGGGGATGGCCAGACGGAGGCCCCTGGAGTACCGGCGGAAAGTGGACGCAGCGACGCGCTGTTCTGGCACATGCTCCCATACCTGACCTGACCTGACTAGAAGGGACTGTGAACCAACGAAAAATGCAAGACGAGGAACGACAAGGGAAACTAAAGCAGGCGCTAGACCAGCTAACGGAGGTCAAGACACAGGGAGAGGACAAAGAGAAGGAACTAGAACAAGCGCTAGCGCAGCTGACGGAGGTCAAGATACAGAGTGAGGAGAGACTGGAGAAGTTGAGACAAGCGTTAGCACAGATAGCGGAAATCAACGACGACGTAGACTGAAAGACGACAACACGACTTTGGACGACAAAAGGAATTTACCCCGTCTTAGGGGTGGAAGGAGCAAGAGGAGGGGCAGACATTCACCAGTTCCCTATGATGCAAGCGGCAGGGGGAGATTGGGTTTGGAGATCATGGACCCCACAAGACATTAGGGGAGTAAAAGCTAGCATGGAAGAATGCATAAAGACAAACCCTAGAAGGGCAATTCAGATATTACACGATCAGATAAAAATGCAGGGGGCAACCAGGACGGACATAGGGTTTATATGCACCGCTGTGCTGCCCAGTTCGGTCTGGAGCTCACGTTCGGCAGACTGGGGCGTCAAACAACAAGGAGAGGAGGATCGCACTTTAAACCGACATTACCCAGAGGGGACATTACCCATGACCGAGAAGCACAGGCAGTGTACAGGGGTAGAGTACAAACCCTGATGGAAGAACTTGCGACGGAGATGGCCCCAAGGATAATGGATTTGCAGGCAACACAGGATATTACACAAAATCCCAAGGAATCACCTGCCGAGTACAAAGCACGACTGTATGAACAGATCGAGCTGCACTCAGGATTTAATAACCTAGCACAGGCACCCCTCCACTTCCTGAACACTATGTTTGTAGATGGACTGTGCGACGAAGTAAGGCGAGAGTTGAAGGCGGACATGCCAGGGTGGGAAACGGCTGGCGTCGATGCCGTGTTTGAAAGGGTGAGGCAAGCCTGGCAGACTCCAAGAGAAGAGGAGCGGAGAGGAAAGAAAGATCTAAGCTATGGTTGTAAGAAACCTCGAATTGAAGAGCCGTATATACGAAGAGAGGGAAGGAAGGCCTCGCTGGGACAATCCAGATTAGGAACCCCGGTATGAAGCCGAACAGGGCCAGCGGAGACCTTGGAACCGAGAGAATAAGCCGCAAAGGCAGGGAGAATGTTTTAACTGCGGTAAATTCAGACATTGGAGCCGGGAGTGCAAGGCACTGCCTAAACAACGAGGCTGGGGCTCACGGCCACCACAACTGCAGGAGAGACCAACGGCGCCCCTTAGAGAATATTAGAGGCGAGGGGAAACAGTGAAAAGAAACTATTGACATGAGGACACCGTGGTGGCTCCGCAAAGAGAAACGCGGAACGTAAGGGAATTGAGCACGACCTTGAACGTAGAGGAGAGACAAGTAACATTCCTAGTAGACAAAAGGGCCACCCGATCAACATTAAAACAAGGAGAGATAAAGAACCTGTCACTCTCAGGCGAGTTGGTGAGTGTGGTGGGGGTTTCGGGACGGAGAGAAGATATCCCGATTTCGGACAAATTACGAATTGAAGTAGGTCCCCTGCGGGGAGAACATGCATTTTTGGTAGCTAAACACACCCCGATGAATTTGTTGGGAAGAGATTTGTTGTGCAGAATGGGATGTACGAAAACGTGCAGGCAAGACGGAGTCTACATAGATGCTCCGCTAGCATTGCAAGAAGAGGTAATGACCCTCATGATGACCGAACTCGGACCGGTAGTTTATTGGTTGTGGATTGTGTCACAAGAGGGGAGAGATAAACTGATTAGGGATTGGGAAAGTGCGAAAAGTTTGCGGGACGTAGAGGAATGGTTGCGTAGCAATGACATTGAGTTGAAAGGACTGCCTTTGCACTGTACGGTCTATTATGACGAAACGGGGCAAGATTTTGATTACTCGGATAGGGTACATGAAGATTACACCGCCACATGCACTTTCATGACAACCACTCTGTGGATCGGAAAGGAGGGAGCGGCAATGGAGGCGGAACTAACCGCCGAGGAACGTGAGCTAATGAAGCACAGAGAAGGACTTACCCCGCACGTCTCAATGGCGGTCAGTAAAGGACATAGTGCTGGAGAATTGGGAAGAATGATGACCAGATTGAGATGCGCCCCGGAACCACTAGAAACGGATAGTGAAACCCGGAGCACTTTACAGGCCAGCCGACGGGGGGATGGATGGAAGGTATGCTTGCCTGATCAGATTTTGACATGCATGCTAGAAAGATATGAGATGAATAGCGAAAGCCCCCCCCCCCCCCGCCAGGCCAACAGAGAAACGAGAACTGAGGAAAGATTACAGGAAGTACCTGTCGAACTATGGACACGACACCCGAATGATGTGGGCAGAGTGCTGGCCACAACGCCCGTATCCATCCAGGTGAAGGAGGAGATACCCCTGCCTCGAGTGGCTCAATACCCATTGCGCAAAGAGGAAAAAGAAGGGATCTCTCCGGTGCTAGCATCGTTGTGCGACCAAGGGGTGATAATACCTACTAAGAGCGAATGCAACACACCAATCCTGCCGGCAAAGAAGCCCAGGGGAAACAAATGGAGGTTCGTACAAGATCTGCGGGCGGTGAGTAAGTGCGTGAAAGCGTCCTTTCCCGTGGTGCCACACCGTGTTACGGTACTGTCAGGGGTGCCGTCCACTGCAACGCACTTCGCCGTGGTAGATTTGTGCTCGGCGTTCTTTAGCATATTGCAAGCAAAGGAGTCGCAGCACTTGTTTTCCTTTAGCTACGACGAACAACAATACACCTGGACTGTACTCCCATAAGGGTTCTGCGATAGCCCAATGCTTTTCTCGCAGGCTTTGAAGGAGGACTTGGAGGACATAGAGCTCCTGGAAGGATCAGTAATGATATAATATGTGAACGATCAATTGGTGTGCTCGGACAGTCAGACGAAATGTGAAATGGACACTTTAGCGCTGTTAACAGCTCTCGCCCGAAAGGGCCGCAAAGTCAGCAAAGACAAATTGCAGTTCTCACAGCCAAGAGTGACGTATTTGGGCCATATACTGGAACAGGGACAGAGAAGCCTAGGAGCTGAACTGGTGGAGACAATCCTACAGCACCCAAAACCCACTACATTGCGACAATTGCGGCGGTTCCTCGGGATGACGGGGTACTGCCGGCAGTGGATATCTGATTATGCGGTTCGGGCGCGATCACTGTACGACATGGCAAGGGAGGCAGAGGGGGATAAGATCTCCTGGATGAATGATGCGGTCAAAGACTTTGAAACATTGAAGCAGGCCTTGTCCTCGGCACCAGCATTGGGGCGACCGAACTATGATCTTCACTTCAACTTATTCGTCCACGAAAGAGGAGGGTTCGCCCAAACGGTGCTGACACAAGAACACGGAGGGAAAAATAGGCCGATTGCGCACTACCGTAGTCATTTGGATCCGGTCGCCACCACCTATTCCGGGTGCTTACGGGCAGTGACAGCAACACAATATGCATTAACCGCAACAGCGACGCTGGTTTTGGGTTCTCCGCTGACCGTGAAAGTGCCACATGATGTTTAGGCGCTGATACGGCAAAACAAGACATAACATATATCCGTGGCATGGGCAGTCCAACATGATCTGGTACTTTTGCAGGCGACGAATATAACGATCGAAAGATGTTTGCCACTGAACCCAACCTCCCTAATGCCAACGGGCGATGAGGGAGAGGCACATGTGTGTGAACAAGTGCTGGTGGAGGAGACAAAGGTGAGGCGCGACCTACAGGAAGCCCCGATCGAGAATGAGGAATTAGAACTGTTCGTAGATGGAGCGGTGAGGAAGAACCAATGGGGAGAAACGATCGCTAGCTTTGCCGTATGCACCGCAAGCGCCACCTTGAGGAAAGAATTGCTACCGAAGGGATTTTCAGCCCAACAAGCTGAGCTGGAAGCGCTAATATGCGGATGTGAGATGGGTGCGGGAAAAAACATTGAACATATACACCGATTGCAGATATGCCTGGGGCATCTTTCATGACTCCGCCGCCATATGGGCCTTACGGGGCATTAAGACATCCTCCGGGTAGGTTATTCGACACGGGGACCTGATCAAACGACTGATACAAGTTGCGCAAGAACCACAGCAGATTGCAGTGATTAAATGCAAAGCTCACACAGGAGAGAATGATGAAGTGTCAATAGGCAATGAAAGAGCAGATTTAGCGGCAAAAGCAGTGCTCGATGAGGAGGAGGCGAACCTGCAACCAATAACCTAAATTTACGTGGAACAAATGGCAGACAATCCTCAAACGCAGGAACAGCTGAAAAACCTACAGGTCTCCGCAACTATGGAAGAACAGGAATCGTGGAGGGTACAAAGCAAAACACACATGGAGTATGGGTGGATGAGCAAAGTAGGCCGTTTGTACCCCGGAAGTTGTTACCATGGCTAGTCTTCAATGCACATGCGCAGGGCCATGTGGGGATAAAAGGAGTGATGGAAATTATTCGTCAAACCTGGAATGCTCCAGGTGTGACGACAGCAGCGACAGAGGTGGTTAGCAATTGTGCGACCTGTGGTAGACATAATAGGAAGTATGTCGCCAAGAAACGGGGAGCACACCCACCCCCATCTGGACCGTTTCAACACCTACAGATGGATTTTGTACAAATGCCATCATACAAACACCACCAATATGTGCTGGTTATCGTGGATATGTTCTCTAAGTGGGAAGAGGCCTTCACCACTACCAATCAGGAAGCCGATACGGTGGCCCAACTGCTTTTACAGGAAGTAATTCCACGATTTGGGATTCCAACACGACTATCTTCGGACCAAGGAGGGTCTTTCACGGCAAAAGTGATGGCGAAGGTAGCTGAAGGCTTGGGGATTAAACAGAAACTACACTGCCCGTACCACCCTCAGTCAGCAAGGGCAGTAGAAAGGGAGAACCAAACTCTAAAGCAGACGCTTCACAAACTCTGCGAGGGCCAGTCAATGCCCTGGCCAGACGTACTGCCTATAGCGCTCATGAAAATGCGAGCAACAAATAATGCCACGAGAGGGCTCTCGCCCCACGAAATAATAATAGGACGCCCTATGCAGTTACCGGCCTCGGCTCCGCCAGATATGGGAGATTGAGATTTGTCATGTATGAACGACGGAATGATGAATTATTGCAGGACACTCACTGCTACCATTAGGTCCTTTCACTCACAGGTACAAGAAGCATTGCCGATACCTGCTGGAGACTCGTTACATGATTTCCAACCCGCTGAACGGGTTTGGGTGAAAGAATTCCTGCAGAAAAACGCCCTGCAACCCAAGTGGACCGGACCTTACACTGTACTCTTGACCACGCCCTCCGCCGTCAAAGTGAGAGGTAAGAGTGCATGGATACACCACTCACACTCTAAGCGAGCGCCCAAGGAGGGAGACGAAACAAGGGAGCCAGAGGAGGTAACCCCAGCAGAGGTTCCGGCGGTGTCCGATTCAGTATTTTACTGAGATAGTGAAGACAACGACGAGGTGGAAGACGTGATACCGCTTCAGGGACCCCCTCCACCGCCACAAAACCAGGACGGAGCCGACCCGGCAAGACAGGGTGAGATAGTGCCTGGAGGCACACTGCAGGCAGAGCCGGGCACCCTGCCAGACCTGGGACCGGAAGACATAGACAACAGAGATCCTGGAATACCAGAGTTAGAGCCCGACACCCCGCCAGACGCGGAACCGGAACCTGAGCTGGACACCCTGCCAAATGTGGAACAGGCAGATATAGATGACAGAAACCTTGTAATACCGGGGACAGCGACAGAACCTTTGACGGCACAACATGCAACTCCTGGTACTGACACTACTCCTTTGCAGGGGGGGGGGGACCGGTTACTAGGCAACAAACTAATAGCCTCAAGCAATTGGAACCATACACACCTCCCACACCTACACCTCCCACACCTACACCTCCCACACCTACACCTCCCACACCTCCACCGCGGAAGGGAAAACGAAAATGAGTTAACAGCATCACCGCAGCGACACAGGAGAGAAGTGACTGGAGGAAAAACGACAGCAAGTACATATGCAAAATTTGGGACAACCCATAACAAGGAGTTAGATACGGTAAGAGTCTTTTCAGCTAACTCCAGCACACCTTTTTCGTCCAGCACACCTTCACGACCCGTGCGGAGAAAAACAGCATGGATCCAGCCCCAACAACTCATAGAAATACCCTGCATATTGGCAAATGGGTCTAACAACCTGGTGGAACGAAACAAGGGCCTTAAGGGCATCATATCATACTACCTGATGACACCAGAAGGGGCCCAAACGGAGCTCGAAAAAACCGAGGTGGCTTGGCAAGGAAAGAAGCGGAAACCCAAACAAAAAGGGTTTGGCACAAAACAAGGATATGAATGGGGCCAGCACGCGAGCCTGATTACTAGGATACTAACAGTATCAGACAACAATATATTGGAATACGATTGCCCCGTTTTAAGGAACAACATCACAAGACACAGGGCTACTATGTACTTCAAGGTATGCAGGAAGGGGCCACCAACAAGACCCCCGAATACCTTTGTAGCCCTAACCGCAGAGATAGCACACATTGAGAACCGGAGTGAGTGCTGGGTGTGTCTAAAACCCCCATCCGGCCTCATGACCAGATTTCCTCTTTTCGTACTACCATTAACCTTCTTCAATCATAAAACCAGACTAGTGGAAGGACTCGACGCTACAACCGCAGCCCATGGTTACACACAATGGGTCTATGCAGAGAAAAATCCGAGTGCTGATATAATGGTGGTGCCATCTCCCCTATGGGTGGAAAACACCAAGGGAGCAGTCTGTTTTACAGGACAGGGAGCAAACAGCATGGGGAAGTTAGAGTGTGAGATTCAACTTCCCTCCCGAGATTGGCTGACCAGGAAGTCATCACTCTTAACCCAGATATCCAGGTAGAGGAGCAAGTAACATTCACGATAAAAGCAGCCTTACATCACGACAATGGGATGATCCCGCCAAAAGGCATCCACTTAGTCTGCCGGGACAAAGCTTACCCCTACTTACCAAAAGGGTGGGAAGGGAGTTGTTATTTAGCTTCAGTATTTCCAGATAGCAGGATTAAGAACACTTTTCACTACACCTCCTCACAACCACGGTACCGACGCAGCGCACCAGGAACGATGAATCCAGAGGGATGGGCCGGTGTATCAACGCATTTAGGAGTTATCAAAGGCAGATGGTGGGAGAAAGCCATTGGCCTTTTCATACCACATGCCGGTACTACAATTAATAGCATTAGGATAGATCAACTTTCGCAAGTCTTGGAATATTTAGGTAATGTAACCATGGTTTATTGTACGGAGTTAACAGATATGCTAGTATCTATGCGCGCCATGGTAATGCAGAATAGAGTAGCTTTAGACATGCTTCTAGCGGAATAAGGAGGGGTATGCGGGATGATTGAAGGAGAATGTTGCGTCTGGATTCCGGATCCTAAGGACATAACTAATCGTGCGGTGGCCCGAATTAAAAAGGTGGTAGAAGCTCTCACTAGTGATCAATTGGAACGTGAGGAATGGTATGCATGGTGGAAGTCGATATTCAAGGGCTGGGGAGGTTGGTTGTTGCGCCTCATAGGGTCAGCACTGCTAATCATCGTAGTGGCAATTTTTGGAGTATTTCTAATTAAACTTCTTCTTACCATTTGTCTGAAGAAATGCTGTGCAGCGTTACCCCTCACCCAGGCCATGATAATAATTAACAGTGAACTCTCTGATGAGGACGACTTGGCCAGTAACGGGGAAGGAGATGACCAAGGCCTTTAGGGGGGACCCAGGTAGACTTCATACACGTGGACGAAGGCCAGGGTCTACAACCATTCCTCTTTGTTAAAACAGATAACTAACCCAGGAGACAGTGCGTGTTGTTTTGCCTTCTAGTGCAAGATGTGAGTCCCGCGATGAACGTGCTTACACCCGTGCCTTGAGTGATTACTTTTGCTACTTGCTAACGTAGAATTGCCTAAACGATAGTATTACAGTTGATGCTTACGTAAACATTATTGCATTTTAATATGGTGTGGACTTAACATGAAATTTGTATTCTACAGCTTAATGGGAGACGTGTGGCAGTGGGCAAGACAAAAGGCAACAGAGGCTAACCTGAACCACTGGCAGTTGGGGACTTCTCATTTGGGGAATGTTGATGGCTATCCATGGCATTCGCAAATCCCGTTTGGCAGGCACGAGGGCCTCGGGGTAGCAGCTGCAGGAACCAAATAGGGGTCCACTCGGTTGGTAGGTATGAAGTATGGCTGGGTATGGTCAAATATGACCAAGGAGGGACTGTGAGGAATGATGATATGCTCGGTGGTCACATTTGAGCCATAGTTGAATATCTAATCAATAGTCAATAGTTGTATATTCATCAGCTGTCAGGATTCGAACCTTGCCTTAAAAATGTTGCTTTAAATGTTTCATGTTGCCCTAACTGTTTCTTTGGACAGCCTTTATCACTCTTCCTGTTTTCTGCAGCTGCACAACAGCTGTCCTTGGAAGGAACTGTTTCTTCATTGTATGCTGACATCCCACACATTCCTGTTCTTAGTCATCACAAGAGTTTCGCCTTTGCTATCAACATGTGTCAGTGTAGGAGGTTTAGAAAGTCATTAGTTTGCAAGATAAACTGTTGGGTTGCATATCTGAGAATTGACCGATTCAACTTCCCCGAGGGCCCCAAGGGAGGGGGGAAAAAAGTCCACTGCTGCATTTATTTCTTTATTTCTTTTATCCCTTAGCACACACTTTTATTCTACACCCAGTTCTGCTTTTGTGTGATTATATATATGATGATTTTGAAGCATAATCTCAATGTGGTCCGGAGGCACTGGACTGAAGGGCCGTTGCGCCACATTCTGCATGTGTGTGGTCTTCAGAAATAAAACGTGTAATCTGAGGATCCTCATTTGACTGTCATCATACTCGGCCAGGTGGATAGTTATAACATCTAGCATATATAGCGAATCCAATAATTGGAGGTGGTATGTGGGTGGGGAATCGTTTTCGGTAAATAAATAAATAATTGGAGGTGGTGTGTGGGTCGTGGAATCGTTTTCAGTAATAAAATAATTAATTGATGGTGGTGTGTGGATCGTGGTATTGTTTTCGGTAAATAAATAAATAAACATATTATTAGAAATCCACAAAGACAGAAATGCCAGTGATTCCATTTATTTTGGATCCTTTTCACTTTGGTCAATAACGTTTGGATTGAGGAGAGATCGAAGGTGGAACGACGGTGGAGTTCCTTTCAAACGCTGTATGCATACCTTAAATGACGGTAAATAGACACCCGATTTTTGAAGGACTACCATTTGAAAAATAAAACCTCAATCAAAAATCGGCTCAAGTAAAATTTTCTAAATATCTCGAAGTGTTTAATTCCGAAGTCTCATTTCTCTACATTCAAAACTGAAGGACAAGTATTGAAAATACTGTACGCGGTTTTTTGGCCACTGCACAGCAACGGTTGGTTGCAAGGCAATAAAATTCAAACGTGCACATTCACAGTCTATATTCCACCTTTTGGCAAAATTTCATCGAAATCGGTTTGCTGGTTCGTGCTGTGGAGCCTTGCGTTGCAGACACACATACACACATACACACATACACACACACACACACACACACACACACACACACACACACACACACACACACACACACACACACACACACACACACACACACACACACACACACACACACACACACACACACAGCTGGAAAACCCGACAATAAGGGATATCTCATAAATAGCGAATCCAATAATTGACCACAATACTTGGAATTTAATTCTCCGACTTGAAATGTTTGAAAAACACCATTCTGTAAATTTTATTACTTCAAAAGGTGGTGGAAGACCATAACTATCAAAATAATTTTGTCTTGACTATTAAAAATACAAACCCAATGAAAACCGTTCCCATTATTATCTTCTAAATTCATAATTATATTATTTGTATGTTGAGACACGTTTGTTAATTCATCTCTCATACAAATAACCACATAATGAATTTTTAATTTCTTACAATATTTGACAAGTTCTATATTTGATGTTGTATTACTTCCAAATTCTTTAAACCACTCATCAATGCTCATTTTTTTTATTCGAAAGATTTAATCCATTACCCCATTTAGTTAATTTTACACCTGCTTGTGCAATAGAAGAAAGCATATCCCCAAATAACAATCTCGCTTTATCAGGCAGGCTTTCAACTTTTTCAGCAAAATCAACAATTACACCACTTCCACTAATTTGTTTCTCCAACACTTTGTTAAGTCTTTCAAACTCTTTTTGAGCTCGAAGTTGAGCCTTCCTTTCGTTGGCAGTTTTCACCGCAGCTGAAGTATCACTCTTCCATGCTCCAGCCGCACTTAAACCAGCAAATAAAGGAATAAGAAATTGGAGAAATCCTCCACTCGTCTCCCTTATTGAATATCTCTTCAACATTGGTTTTGACATTTTAATTTTAAGTGAGCCAGTATCGTTCAAGATTTTCACCTGTTCTCTTGTGAGCAACACATCAATTCTTACTGCTCCTTTTCTCTGAATTGTATTAACCTTATTCATACAAGGTTTTTGATTTAAAATACAAGATGATAATTTATGAAGATTGATTTGATTAACATATACCCCAGTTGGCACTTCACTACTCATTTATTTATCAAAAAATTACGTGAAACTAATCATAACACCATTATCAGTATTAATCTGTAATTCTGTTTCTTCCAAAAGCAAACAATATGTATCAATTTATTCACTCTCTCCTCTTTCAATGTATAGGGAAGTATCCACTCGATTAGACATTATAGATTCCTTTTGAGCACTCAGGTTCATCACATAGATAGCATACAGGCTTTTAAATGCTGTCATATCCAAAATGGGTTCGTTATTTCCATTGCTTTCACACACCTTTTGGTAAGACTTGTATCCTTCAGCATAATCATTTTTTTCCCAATTAATTTCCAATCGATCTCGTGGATAAAATGTTCCATCCAGAGAAACGCGATCTTGTTTCACCTCAGCATTATCACTCAATGCATTATTCTTATCAGTAGCAGTATCACCATCTACTTTTTAAAAAAGTAAGCCACAGATATTGTGGCTTTCCTTCCAGAACACCCAAATTCCACATGTAAGTGGTTTGGTTCAGTTTCATTTGTTGGCATCTTCTTTTAAGGTGTAAAACATTGAGTGGTTTCTTTGAGTTAAGTCTTCTCTTCAACATCTTTTCTGTTTTAAGATTAGGACTATATTCACTAATATACCAACTAATATCTTCAATTAGAAATTTATTCTGAGCAGCAAAAGCATGAGTCACACCAAAAAGCAACCTATTTTCATTATCATTCCTTTGCAGTTGAAATCTAATTTTAAGACCACACAGAACTTTATCATGATCACAAAATCCAAATATACCTTTAAGGGGAACTGCCACAGTAAAACTATTACCTGCTTTTGTATCATCATTAAACATTCCTTTTCTTTGCCTATATCCAGGGTCTGTGTTTTTTCCCGTTGCCATATCAGGAACAAAACCTTCGACAGCTCCCTTTCCCATTCCATCACCAAATGAATATAGTGTAAATTTCATGATTTCAGATGTAGCAGAAACATAATAAACCGCTTCAACTTCTTGTGTTCCAACATACAAACGAACACTATCAAACAGTTTCCAGAAGAAATCATTTACGAGTGTAACGTTTGTGTGATTCGCAGCCTTAGTGAATGTAAATTTACACAACAAGAAACTTTTGGCTCGATTCAAAAAAGTTTGTTGATTATTTATTTCAAAACTTTTTGTTCTATTTGTATTACAATCTGTTCCAGTTATGGCATTTCCCTTGAAATAGTCTTCTTTTTTAATAGAGTTTGAGATGACAATGGTATCATCCAAATCATAGATACTATCAATTGCTTCCATACTTGTATTTGTTCAGGAAAAAAGATGTTAAAACTTTTGAAACCCTGACCCAAGTATTTGAATATTTTTTGTCGTTCTTGGGGAGACAACTGAGTTTTGCCTTTCTTAATTTCTTTTATTGCTTGTAATTTATGAGATTCCTTTTGGGCATATTTTATACTCTTTATAGCGCCCACAACATTTCCCTCAGCGGAAGCAGTTGAACCAATTTGGTCTTTATGTTTAAGAATAGTTGAACCCATACCCATTAGAGTACCAATTATCCCATCTCCTTTTTTTATATAAATTGATGTCCTACACCCCTTTGTCTATGAGGTTTATGGTATCCTCAACCAAGATACATACCTTCACCCTTGTAGTATGGGGGAAGGAACTTCCCATCCCCTGTAATTATTTTATATTTTCCAAACTTGTATTTCCTTACAATAACCATCGTATTTATTTATTGGAAAACTTCACGTAAGTGAAATCTGATCGATATAATGTCTCCACTCAAAGAAATCATGTGATTATCTTGGTTGGTGATCCTAAACTTTAATCTGTATATGGTTTTTCCTGACAGGTAGAGAGACCAGATTTTTGGGTTCCATATTGAATTTATAACCAATTGGGGTTGAGTATGCGTTGAATGAATATATTGTATTTATTCTTATTCCATCATTATAAGTGCCATCTATCAAATCACAGTGAATTAATACTTAATTTATACCTGAGTATATTTGAATAACATGATCACTGTTAAACGTTCTATTAGTTTTAATCTTTTTTGAGAACCCAATAACTCTCAAAATGAAATATCAATTGTGAAATCAACCTTGTAGTTATTTTTAAGTTTAATCATCGATTTTGAAGTATGTTTATGAATATCTATAACAATATTTTTTGGTTCATCACCCTGTTCGTTCATAAGGCGAGCCATTTCGGAAGATATTTGAGTAATCTCATATCCTCCTGGTGAAACTGTTGTCATTTTGTATCCACTTCCTGGATTATAACTAAACCTGTCATTTTTCTCGTTGATATTAAATAAGGTATTATAAGTTTCCATGGACAATAAAGACGACTCATATTCTTTTGTTGCGTCAAGTTGTAGTGGGTATGGGAATGAAGATGTGTGGTCGCTTGTTGTGAAATTAAAACGAAGGATTGTGCTTCTCATCTTATTTAATATGGGATAAAATATCTTTGTCTTGACATTTATTACTTATTTTCATGTTCATCAACTAGTCTAAAATGGTTGATGCTTCATTAAAACAATTGTTGTTTCCAGCCTTCCAACTACCTAATAGCAATAACAGTCGATTAACTAATTGTGATGGGTCATTTTGAAGAAAACTAACATCTGAACCAAGCCTACTTAAAGCCTGAATAATGTGTTTCTCCTTTTCATTCTTCCGACTTTTCCAGATATATTGACCCTATAATTAAGAGTCCAGCAGGTCAATATATACTCTATCGTCCATATTTTTCCTGTCCAATGGTTTATCAAAATACTTCAATTCATCCCTCACAGTTGAAGCTTGTCTTCCATCTTTTGTGAGAAGAAACATTAATCTGGGTGTTAGTTTAACAGGGGGTTGAGCAGACCTCAAGAACCTTACTTCATGATTAAATATCAATCCCTTTTCTTGAACAAGATGAAATATTGCTGGTTGTTCTGTTGGAATGAGTACTGCCTTGGTTTTTGAATCCACTGAATATTCATTGTTTTGAAGAGCATTCACAATATAATCAGGGGGTTGATTAATCTCTTCCAGTTGTTGAAATAATCCTTAATCATCATATTCTAAATCTCCTCCATGCTCTAATTCTTCCTCCGTCATTTGACTGAAATCTGTTAACATTTGAAGTTTTATATGAGTATATCCTACTGTGAGAACTGTGGAAGCATCTATAATTTTTTCTTGGGAAGTTTTTAAAAGTGGTTTAAAAAATTTATCTTGTTTTCATACAAATGCTTGTTCACCCGTTGGTTTCTCTCTGCATTTCTTCTTTATGTCTTCCTGTTGTTTTACAACTTTTGAAACCAACTCTTGATATGATATTCCTTAAATATTCTTGCTCTTTCTTTCGCATCCATTTATTTATTGGAAAATATCATTTAATGAATTGTAAAGATCAACAAAGAAATTTTCCTTTTCTTCATCATTAAAGTAGATGTGTTCAAATAAACCCTTTTCTTTAAATATTTCATCAAATTCTTTATTAAGATTAATACGAGTTGTAATTTCTTCTTCAGTAATACTTGTATCTCTGCTTTTCATACATTTGCGTTGAGTTTCTTAATCAACATAAAAACCGAATGATAAAATCTCAACTCCATTACCACTCAGATGTTTAATAATTTGGCTCATTCCTTCTGGATGAGTTTCTAATTTCCCAAGACCACCAGATTTTCGTGTATGTAACTCACTCTTACAATGTGAATATTTTGTTGTACCAAGAGAAACCTCAAATATTTGACCTTCATTCCTCAATCGCATATGTTCCTCTTCTGAAATATAGAAATAATCCTCACCCTCCACTTCTACAGGTCGCATTGCTCTGGTTGTTCTCGATACAATACAAATGGTGGTTTTTTAGAAAATTTACTATATTTTCATTTGTACAATTCAAGACCCTTGATTTATGAAAGTTTTTTTTTTTCCAAAAGCAGATTTACCCACAAGATTTATAATAATAGTTGTCATTTATATATGTAATTGTTGATAAAATAAAAAAATATACCCTCCATAGCTCATCTTGTTTCACAACAATATATTTATATTTTTCACTTATATGCTTCATATAATCCCCAAATTCCTTTTCACCACATAATGTCGAACAATTGTCTCTCCAAAAATTGCTTATATCCATTGAATTTAACTTGAATAAAATAAAAGTATTAGCATTGTTTCTTATTGAGCAATGAGGGAGTTGAAAGTATGATTGACTCAGATGAATACAATTACAAGAACAATGTCTCCCTCTTGTGTAGTAGCTATCCATTACCGTTTCGTTTCTCGAAATAACACAATCATCATCAAAGATAACGAGGTTCTTTTTTGATTTATCCAAATCTTGGGGAGAGGGTATATCATCCATATTATCACGAAGAATACAAGTTATCGGCTTTGATTTCTTTTTATATCTCTGTGTATCACAAAACAGTTGTATTAAATCTTCAATATTATAATCATTTAGATTGTTTTGAAGTTTAAATAAACTGATTATATCTTCTTTTTGAAGAACAGATTTAAAACCTTGTGAGAGTAGTTGATACTCCGGTTGAAAACTTGACTTTGTGAAAATTATTAAGTTATCATAATCTAAATAGTTGGTAGTAAGGAGCATCTTTAAAAGTAAGCAGGTTTTTTCACATCCGCTTGAACCAACGATGACACACTTTAATGAATTTGGAAGATATTAATGGTTGTTAAATTTTATCTTATTTTCCCAAATGGGTCAAAAAATCATTCATTTATATATTTGGAAAACATGTTATTTAATGTTTTATTGCCTTTTTTAGAAACTCGATGTTTTATAGGATGCTCAGGTTTAATTTCAAGATAATCCATGATTTTATTTATACAATATCTTGTGTTGATATTTCCCTGAAAATGACAATCCTTAATAATATAAATCATCAATGCACAAAACATGACCGTCATTTCTTCAGTCTCCTCTCTTGTATGGAAAGGTATGTTATCACCCTCATACTTTACATTCATTTCTTGAATCAATCTTGTAAAGCAATTCATTTTGGTGTAAATCTCAAAGAATTCTATTCCTTTTTATATTTTTTTATTATCATTAATTAGAAGATAATCATGAATATACATTGTTTATAGGCTTTTGACTCTGTGTTTAATCCCCATCTTTCACACGCAGGACAATTCTCACATTTGTCATGTGGAGAATCAGGATATTCAAGAGGCTCAAAATCTAGTAAACTGTTTATATTTATGAAGTAAAACCTTACTTCAAATAAAATTCATCTTCGGTGTCATCTTTGGTCTTTCATTGGTGCTTTCACAATAATCTTTTAAACTACTTTTATAACTATCGCTTGAACACAAACTCTCGGTATCATAACTGTCTTCTGTTCCAACAGAGATACTATCATCCCTCTCATAATCTTCAATTTTTTTCAGTTGAATAATGACATATTTACTTACTAGAAAAAAACATTACCATCTGTATCTATATACTTTTTTTTTCTTTAACAGATTCAACAACAACTACATATTTTATATTAAAGGTAATTTTTAAAATGGTCCTTTACTTCTGAAAGAAATGTCATTTCACCTGATATATTAACATCCTTTATTTCATCAGGATTTAAATATTTGGGGTTGTTGAAAAAAAGTACAAATTTCTCCTTGCATATTACAGATGGTCTTATCTTTTCTTTCTAAAGCTTCATCCATAAGGTTTTTCTTTTTTGATACTTTTTCGTGTTTCATTGCTTTTTCTCATTTTGAATATATTGCTGGAAGTAGAGGAGAAAGTTTGTTGAAGCTACTTTAATTGATGTTCTTCCAAATATTCTAAAAGCCCTTCCACTGAAGGAAATTGAAGAAATCATATTATTCACCATAAATGTTTTTATCCAAGAGTTGTTAGGTTTATCTCTATTCAAATTTAAATCCTTGACATATTTCTCAGTATCTTAAACAATTGAAGAGATTGATTGAAACTTGTCCCTTGTGTCTTGATACATTGTATTTATGAAGTGAAAAAAGTTGCAGCATAAAATGGTTTTAAGCACAGATTCACCGATAAATTAAACGGAATTTGCATCAAGAAAATTTTATTTTAAGCAAAGTATTGTTTTATAAATATGGTGAACACAACATACTGCGATGTTTGTAATCAAAAAGAAAGATATTATGAAAAACACCTTCAAACCAACAAACACACATTCAATCTTTTCAGACAAATATCTCCACTTAACCAAGAAACAAAACATTGTGACAGGTGTGATAATGAGATTCTTTTAAAAAATTATAATAAACACCTTCAATCACACAAACACTAGAAGAATGAAGAAACGGAAGGTGCCACTAAATTCTCCATTGAAAACACTGATGGGAAATTTTAGGGACATATAAAAATAAGATTGTTTCATTTTCAAGACCCTGGACCATATTCAATCATTGAAGCTGTTGATATGGTTAATCAGAGTATTGAAACTATAATTAAAAACACATTCAGTGAAATGAAAACTTTTAAGTTTTATATGGGAGTACAATTGAATATGATAAGAGAAGGTGATGAAACTTCTCCCTATATGAGGACAAACCCTCACTTTATCTCATCATTTCCAGATTTCGTAAGATATGATGTTTACGATGAACTCCAGAGACAATAACAAGATGTTAACACTGTTGTAGGTAGTGGATTTGCTGTAACAAAAATAATCTTTCTAGATATACACATCTTAAAATCAGATCCTCTTCAAGCTTCTTATATTGATTTATGAAAAGAGATAAAACTTAAGCAGTTGTTAATATTCAAAATAAAGATAACAAATGTTTCCTATGGTCTGTTCTTGCTCACTTACATCCTCCACAATGGAAAGCTGAAAGGGTTGAACATTATAAGAAATACGAGAATACATTAAATGTCAAAGATTTAAAGTTTCCAATGTCATTGAGAAATATTCTGAAATTTGATAAAATGATTAATCTATCTGTTAATGTATATGAAAACCACAAGGGGAAAACCAGAGATGTAAGGATAAGTCAATTTTGAAGAAACTGAAAAACAAAGTTTCAAGACTTTGGTGGACTGTTTAATAACTGGCATATAGATTTCTTTTCCAGTAAAAGGAAGAGTGATCATTGGCCGATCAAATTAAGCATATAGCATTTGCCAAGCTTCTGTGTTATTTAATTTAAGAGCAAAGAACGAATCAATGTTGCAAACTGACATCACTGCTTATTCCCTTGTTTAATAATTGCCATGCAATTTTAACCCAGAATGTGTAGCAAATTCATGGTTCTTGGTTATTAGCATACATTACATGACTTTGGTGATCACAGATTATTTTTTTCAACATTAAACGGTCATTGTTTTTTTTGTTTGATTGGTGTTCAACACCATACTCAAGGGTATTTTGCTTATATGATGACGGATTCTCCATTTCTTACTCCGTACTACTTAATATGATGGAAAACCGGGAGGAAACCAAGGATGAATGACCCCCGCGATAACCGAAGTCACCTCATGTAACTCCCTCATATACCTAAGCAGGTTGATTGGGCGGTGGGTACATTGAATGAGGATGGGTACTCAGACACACTAACCATTAAGCCACGGCGTGGGTCCCATAAAAGTCACAATAAAGGTTTGACCAGGCTTGAACCACGATATGCACCAACTACAGAGCCCATGATATAACCAAATAGGCCATTGTAATGCTCAGAGTTTATGCTGTGAAAGTTTTACAACCTTTCATTTTTTAGTTTCTCAACTCTGAATATTATGGTGGAACAGTTAACTTGAATGAAAGGGAGATAACCAGGAGTAAAGTACTGACAACTCTGGGTTTCTACTTGTTCAGCTTTGACAACACTTGTTTTTTCATTGCATGGCTAAACTTTATACCATATAAATTATGTGAAAACCCTGGTTATTTGTTAAAGTAATATTGTGAGAGGAAACCTAATGGTGCCAATTATTGGCAGGTGCAATTACCCTGAAATTTATAAAAAGTTACATCTCTGGTTTTCCCCTTGTGGTCTTCATATGTATTAACGTATACAAAGAAAGTTCAGATATTGAAAATTTCAAACAAATATAAAAATTATTAAACACACATTGACCTTCTCTACTTTGCTTCAAAGGAAAAATCACATTATGCAGGTCAGGTCAGGTATGGGAGCATGTGCCAGAACAGCACGTCGCTGCGTCCACTTTCCGCCGGTACTCCAGGGGCCTCCGTCTGGCCATCCCCCAGGCAGATGCCAGGCCCATCCCCATCTCCTTGAGATGATGGTCAACCTTTTGCAACCATGAGGCACGTGGTCGACCCACTGGCCTCCTCCACTCATGAGACTCCCTCGCAGAGAGAATCTGGTGAGCAGGATCAGAGTCAGGAAAACGAGCCACATGTCCATACAGCCGCAACTGACGCTCACGGACTATGCAGGTAACAAATCTCATCCGAGTCTCTCTCAGCAACCGCTCGTTGGACACAAAATCCGACCAGCAATAGCCAAGGATTCTCCGAAGAGACCTGGTACCAAAGGAATTAAGTCTCCATCTCAGATCCTTGGTCAGAGTCCAAGTCTCGCACCCATAGAGCAAGACTGGAAGTACCAAGGACCTGAAGACTCGGACTTTCGTCCTCCCGCACAGGTACCGGCAGCGCCACACCCCATGATCCAGTGAATCCATGACTCCCCAGGCCCGACCCAGACGTCTATTGACCTCTGACTCGCAGCCAGCAGAGACATGAATATCACTGCCAAGGTAAGTGAATCTCTCCACGACCTCAACATCCTCACCACAAACAGACACAGACAGGACAGCAGCATCCAAGATGTCACCGAAAGCCTGGATCTTAGTTTTGACCCAAGAAACCCGTAATCCCAACGGCTCCGACTCCTCATTCAGCACCTCGAGGGCCCCCAAGAGGATGTCTAAAGTCTCCGCAAAGATGACTGCATCATCTGCAAAGTCAAGGTCCGAGATCTTGACATTCCCAAATGACGCACCGCAACTTGATCTCTCCGACATCCTCCCTAGAATCCAGTCCATACAAGTGCTGAAAAGTGTGGGGGCAAGTACACATCCCTGACGAACTCCAGTAACAACTGGAAATAAGTCAGAGATGGTACGACTACACTTCACAGCACTCTCAGTACCAGAGTAGAGTTCAGACATCAGATCGATCAGTTTTGGTGGCACCCCACGAAGACCAAGAATCCTCCAGAGGACATCCCCATTCACTGAATCGAACGCTTTACAGAGATCAACATAGGCTGCAAGCAGCCCCTGCTGAAACTCTCGTCTGCGTTCGGTGAGGACACGAAGTGCAAGGATACGGTCAATCATTGACCTCTTTGGTGTAAAGCCTGACTGCTCTGGACGCTGGTGCTCAAGCAGATGGTGGCGAACCCTATCGAGAATTATCCGAGCAAAGACCTTGCCCGGCACTGAGAGCAGCGTCACCCCTCGGTAGTTGTTGCAGTCTTGGCGATCACCCTTCCCTTTCCAGAGAGGGACAACAAGGCCCCTCTTCCAGTCAGTTGGGATGATGCCTGTGTTCCAGGCAGAGCACAAAACTGCATGCAACGACATGAGTGCAGCATTTCCACCAGCCTTGAGAAGTTCGGCATGGATGCCACAGATCCCTGGAGCTTTGCCCCATTTCAACTGGTTCACCGCAGCCCATGTTTCCACAAGCGTAGGTGGACCACAGTTGATTCGAGGGTCAGCAACAGGGATTGTAACACCCTTGACGTCCAACTCGACAGTTGGGGGATCAGCCTGGTACAACCGCTCAAAGTAACCGGCCCAGCGGGCCTTCACTTCAGACTCCTCTGTCAAGAGCCTACCACTCTCTGCTCGAACTGTAGTGCTCCGAGGGATGGGCTTGGATGAACGTAATGCGCGAATTCCCCTGTAAGCGGAACGAGAATCACCTGTCCACAGGTGATGCTCTACCCCCTCACAGATTCCTCGCACATAGGCCTCCTTGTCCACCCTCAGTGCACGTACAGTTTTACGCCTCAGCTCCCTGAACAGCTCAGCTCTGCCATTCAGCCTTGCCCTGCGACTCTGGTCAATGGTATCCAGTGTCCCTTGAGAGACAAAATTCTTCTTTGCCCTGCAGTGAGCTCCAAGGCATCCACCAGCAACATCAAGGGCGGTGGTCTTGAAGGCGCTCCACAACTCTTCAGGACCCCCCAAAGCACCCAGACCCCCCAAGTGTCCACTCAGCCTGTTCGCAAACTCCTCAGCTACTCTCTCATCCCTGAGCTTGGCAACATCCATCCTCGGCTGGGATGGTACCATTCTCCAGGATTTAAGGTGCAGCTTTAGAGTTGCTACAACAAGCCTGTGGTCAGTATTGAGGAACTGAGCACTCCGGTAGACCCTGCAGTTCTGGATCATCCTCCAACGACCATCAATGAGGACATGGTCAATCTCCTTTGCCACACCGCCAGCGTTGGAATACCAAGTCCAGCGATGAGCTTGTGGGTGCTGAAACCATGAACCAGCCACCCTAAGTCCATGACTTCTTGCAAAGTCAAGGAACTTAGTGCTATTCTGGTTCATAGTTACTGACCCATGGGGACCAACACACACCTCATAACCGTCCCTATCAGTTCCAGTCGATGCATTGAAATCCCCCAAGACTAGAAGTGTATCTCGTCTGGGGCACTGATCAACCACAGACTCGAGTGTGGCGTAGAATGCATCCTTCACGGTGAGATCACTCGCCTCAGTCGGAGCATAAACAGAGACCAGGGAAATGACACCTAAGGAGTGACGAATCCTTAATCTCATAATACGCTCGTTGACCGGTGTTACCTCAATTATCATTGGGGTCAGCTTATTGGACACAGCTACAGCAACTCCTTGGGTATGGTAACCATCAGAGCGACCAGACCAATAGTAGGTGTAAACACCCACCATTATCTCGCCGCAATCCGGTCTCCAAACCTCAGAGAGAGCTGCAATCCCGATGTCCAAACGCTTGAGCTCAGATGATAACAGAGACAGGTGATCATCCTCTCTTAGGGATAGGACATTCCAGGCACCCACCCGAAGGGACCGCCTCAGGTTAACCCAAGGAGACCGCCGTCTGGTGGACGACACCTCAGCATCACTCCGACACACTCTCCCGCAATCTGACCCAGGGATGTTACCCCGTGGTTTCCCTCCTATCAAAGATTGGGGGTCCCGAAGGCTTTGCCCCAATCCCGTCATCCGGTGAGCTGCCCTGCGAAGGGAAGCTGCACAGGAGGTACTCCCACGGAGTGGGTTTTCAGATTTTTTTGCGTTTTTGCGTTTTGCGGAATGAAGGGTTTTACGGTGGCCGGAGTGCAAATCCTGCCACCAACCTCCTAATAAGAAGTGACCCAACTGCAGGAGGACGTCCGCAGACACAGTTGGGCTCTAGATATGGATGGCCGTTGGCTCACAAGGAGCTCCACCGCCCTTTGACAGGTTTTGTTTTTAATCCTGCTGGGTGTCCATATCCAAACACCCTCCTCACCAGAAAACCTGGTGGGGGAGACGGTTTAGTCGCCGACAACCCGACCATGGAGCAGGTTAGTACAGGTTTACATGTTACCTGTAGCAGGTCACAGATCGAACCTGACCTGACAACCATTATGCTTTCATCAAAAATTTATCAAGATTAACCAAATCACAACTATACAAGAGAAAATGTAAAACATATCCTTCCTTGTAAGAGATGTCTCAACTCCTTTCATGCAAAATAGCGATTCAATCGACATTCAAAATATTGTTGGAATCATAAGTCTACCGTAATCAATTTACCAAAAGCAGGTTCAAACATATCATTCAAAGATTTTAACAAATCTATAAAACATCCGTTTGTGATATATGCTGATTTTGAAAGTATCCTTGAAAAGATAGATACTGTTTCTCCAAATCCAAATAAATCACACACAAGTAAATATCAAAAACATAATCCTTGTGGTTTCTGTTATTATATCAAATCATCTGTTGGTGATGAATACAAGAAGTTCGAACTTTATAGAGGAGAAGATGCATCAGAGGAGTTTGTAAGACGATTGGAAAAAGACTGTATAAGACGAAGAGAAATAATCGTTAAAACCTATGAAATAATGTCATTAACAAAGGGAGAGAAAAATATTTCGAAGGAACAGTATCTGTCATATTTGTGAGGAGAAAATTGAGGGAGAGGTCAAGGTGAGGGATCACTCTCATCTGACTGGTAAATATAGAGGTCTAGCTCATTCTAGTTGTAATCTTAATTTCAAGCCCCCAAACTTTATTCCTGTCTTTCTTCACAACAATGCTCACTATGACACACATCTATTTATAAATGAACTTTCAAAGACATCTGGAGATATTTCTGCCATTCCTAACACAGAACAAAAATACATCTCATTCACAAAAACAATTCATATATCCCCCATAACCCATATCAGATTTCTTGACACATACAAGCTTATGACAAGTCCATTATCTAACTTAACATCAAATATTAAAAACTTTCCGAATGTTAAATCACATTTCTCAAATCAAGAAGAGATTGAACTCTTATCACAAAAGGGTATATATCCATATGACTATGTGGATTCATTTGAGAGGTTTAAAGAAACACAACTTCCCTCAAGGGAAAGTTTCTATAGTAAGTTAAATAAAACTCATATTTCCGATAGAGATTATCCACAAGCTAATAAGGTTTGGGAGAAGTTTAATATAAAGAATCTTGGAGAATATCATGATTTGTGTCTTAAAACTGATGTATTGTTTATTGGCTGATGTGTTTGAAACTTTGAGAACAGTTTGTCATAATAAAAATTCTGATAGATTAGACCCCGCTCACAATTACACAGCCCCGGGTTTGGCTTGGAGTGCTATGTTAAAAATGACAAAACAGAATTTGGAATTAATCAGTGATACAGATATTCTTTTAATGAGAGAGAAGGCTAAAAGAGGAGGAATATCTCAAGTATGTTCAATGAGATATGTTAAAGCAAATAACAAATATCTTCCTGGTTATAATAAGAATGACAACTCTTACCTGATGTGTTATGATGCTTACAATTTGTATTGTTGGGCTATGTCTCAATCTTTATCTTATGGAAAACTGAAATTGGTTAAAGAAAAATATTAAGAAAATTTTTTACAAGACATTGTTGTCTCCTCTCAAAAAGAATTGGATGAAGCTGAAGTTGGATATTGTTTTGAGGTCGATATAAAATGTCCAGAAGAACTTCAGCACAAACATAACGACCTACCTTATGCCCCTGATAAAGCAAGTCCAAGAAAAGAATGGTTAAGTGATTACCAACAGTCATTTAATATAAAAGGTAAATCTCAAGAAAAACTACTTATTTCATTAAATGATAAAGAAAGTTACGTTTTGCATCAAAGGAACTTGAGACAATATTTATCTGCTGTGTTGAGAGTGAGGAAAATTCATAGGATTTTGAAATTTAAACAAAGTCATTGGTTAAAGAAGTTTATTGATTTTAATACAAAAAGGAGAACAGAAACAAAAAGAGATTTTGAGAGGGACTTTTATAAATTAATGAATGATGTATTTGGAAAGACTATGGAAAATGTTAGGAATCGACAAAACATAAGAGTTGCTACGTCTTGGAAACAGGCTTCAAAGTTAATTAATAGACAAAGTTTTGAGCGAGCGGAGGTGTTTTCAGAGAACTTTTGTGCTATTCATTTGAAAAAAGAGAGTATTGAAATGGATAAACCTATTTATATAGGAACAACAATTCTTGACTTGTCAAAGATGTTAATGTATGACTATGACTATAATTTAAAATCAGAGTATAAGGATAATGTGTCATTGTTATATATGGATACAGATAGTTTTATATTAGAAATTAAGACAAGTGATTTTCATGAGGATATGATTGATAATATATATATATATATATATATATATATATATATATATATATATATATATATATATATATATATATATATATATATATATATATATATATATATATATATATATATATATATATATATATATATATATATATATATATTGTTACGGTTGAGGAAATTCGCAAACCACCATTCAGGTCCCGTAGGTGAGATATCTCTGTAAGTACATGTGTAGTTAGCCCCAAACCCGTTGTTTGGAGGGAATAAATGTGATTCATTCGGGCTGCGACCCTTTAAGATAGCCGTTTTTCTGTTCTATCTTTATTTTGAACCAACCACGTCTCAACCGCCATCACACAACAACCACCAACCGCAACGCCGCTTCACAACAACAACAACGCCAACAGCCACGACCTTTACCTTCACAGCTCGCTCCCATAAACATGGCATCACCGCCATTCCAAGCGTCACCGTGGCCATGGACCACCACTTTCAACCCTCCACCACCTTCGCCTCTCCTTCTGCGGCCATTCCCGCACCACTTGTGAACGCCGAGCGTCAGGCTGTCCTGGCCTCGTGCAGGACGCGCGCCGAGCCGCGGGTGCAAAAAGCGGCCTTTCCGAGGAGAAGTCAGACCAGGAATGATACACGCCCACTTCTGATCCATCCAATCAGAAAGCGCGGGGCGATTTGGCCCCGCCCCAGGCGTGTCGGGGTAGAATCGATATATGCAAATTCGAGGATCAGGGGAGATTCACGCCCCTTTTTCTCCATCCAATGGGCGAGCGTGGCTCCACCCCCGAGCTCGTTCTGATCTAGAAATTTGCATATGGGTTCTCCTGCCGTACTATAAAGCGCCGAGCGCGGGGCGAATTCAGTCAGTTTTTGGGCTCGGGCGAGTTGGAGAAGTGTGGCAGCGGCAGAGTGTGGCAGCAGCAGTCAAGACGGGTCTGGAGGAGAGTCAGTCTGTCAGAGGTCGGAGTCTGTCGGGGTTCGGAGTCTGTCGGGGAGCTGCAGAGAGGGGAAGCCGGGAGCGCGGTCGAGGTCGCAGTGGAGTTGCTCGTCGCGGGACCCAAGCAAGCCAGCTATCCTCTTTCCCCAGAGCATCAACAATTCCCCTTTCCCCCCCCCCCCCGCGCTGAGATAGTGCGGAAAGGGGGCCCAGTTCCCACCCCATTCCAAGCAGTGCCAACGAAACCCGCGGAGGAGTGCAGAGTCGGGGCACCGTCACCACATTTGCGGCTCATCACAAGACGGTTAGGCTCCACCCGGTCTCGCGCCAACAGGCCCCGTCTGTCCCCTTGTCGTTGAGGGTGGCCCTTTTCTTTTGCTTTTGAGTATATGTGTTGTCGGCGCCGTCTGTAAAGTAAAACTGTGTAAGTGTTGCCGTGTGCTCGCGTAGTCAGTAGTAGATCTGCATTGTTGTGTTTCTTTTGTTGCAATTGCTTTTGGTGCATAATTATTGTAATTGTATATGTGTGCTTTCCGTGTGCCGCGGAATAAATGTGCCTCATGTTGAACTGTTTTTCCCGTTTCGCTTCGTCTTTTCTTTAATTGAATCCCCATCTTGTTTCATGTAAAGGGTTGGTAGTGGGCTTAATACGCCCGATAATTTATCGGAACCGTCGAGGCCGACGTTAACACCGCTCGGTTATCCCGATAGTATGGAACGGGTCGCTTAAGTGGCCCCTGTCCGGAGTCGACCTGCGGCGAGGTGCGATCGCCCGGTCTACCCTCCGTGTGGGTACTTAGGTTGGTCGAATTTGGCGAACAACCCTATCCCACGCGGGGGACCAATTGGCACGATCGTGGTGAGGCCGAAAGGCCAACCCGTGACTAGTTCCCGGCATTAGTCCGAGAGGGTCACGACAGAATTGTCCGTCCGGTGGGCGACGTGCCGCGATTCGAGTTACGTGGCCGCTCGCACGCCGGCGGGCGCGAATTCGCAACAATATATATATATATATATATATATATATATATATATATATATATATATATATATATATATATATATATATATATATATATATATATATATATATATATATATATATATATATACATATACATGTAATTATAAGTCAGGTGATGTGTTGTTTTCATCAAATAATAAAAAGGTTATTGGTAAGTTTAAAGATGAATTGGGTGGGAAGGTCACGAGTGAATTTTAGGATTGAGATCAAAGTCTTATGCTTTCACGTATATTGATAATAATAACATTGCAAGGTGTGATGAGAAGCTAAAGGGAATAAAGAAAAATATAGTCATGGAAACAGTAAACTTTAAATTTTATTACAACTGTTTCACCTTAAAGAAGGAAGAGTACAGAAAAATGAATACAATATGAAGTTATAAACATTAATTATATAAGGTGGAGATAAATAAGAAAGCATTAGGAGCTTTTGATGATAAAATATATATTTTAGAGAATGGAATCGATAGTCTCCCTTATGGTTGTAGGTTTCAGTGTTAAGATATTGAAATGGGAATTTTAACAGGCTTCCGCTGTCTTTTTACTGATTTATAAATGATAGAACCAAGCAATAACCAAACCAAAGAGTGGAGATGTAATCAGTCTTGGTATTTAAATGGGAAACATAAAGAATGTGAGAAATATCAAATGTCTTATTGAAGAAATAACCGGGGTAAAAGTCGATAAAACAAATAAGCGGATAAATTTAATTACAAAACAGTTGAAGGATTTAAAGAGAAAAATAAATATCCTTGAATGGACGGAAAACTTTAATGGTTATCAATTGAACAATGGAAAAACAATTTACTACCATCTCAAAATGATATATGGCTCAGGAGGTGGTCAAATAAGGGAATTAAGAGAAGTTTATCATTTCATTTCTGCTCAACAAAGACACATAAACCAAGAACCAAGTTCCAAATTATTGTTTGTGAATATACTCGATGGAAATGAATGTTAGAAGAAAATAAAGTTATTCCCTAAAGTAGAACATGGACAAATATTTGTTGGTTCGCTCTTTGAGTATAATGAAAATATGAAAGGGAAGAAGTGCTTTAATCAGTAAGTCTCAGTCTTTCAGAGTCTCAATTGTACATTTGCTTGTATGGGACGGAAGAGGATAGGTGGGAAGGAAATGAGTCACCCATTTTGAGCTTTTGCCAAAGTTTTTCCCTTTTTTCCCATTCATTTGAAAGGGCTTCCCAGTCACCCATGTCTCTGTGTCTGTGTCTGTGTCTTGTTCAATCATTCCCTTTCTGATTGTGGCCAAATGTTGTGCTACCCAAGTGTTAATTCAACCTGGTTCTTCAATGAGCTTTCGTCTTGGAGAAAAAAATAATAATTTCCAAGGCACTCCAGGTATCAGGGATCTCAAAGGCATCCCCTTTGCTCTCTGCAATCAGTGGGGCAAGTCAGGATAGATTTCCTCCTCCCCATGGTTTTCAACTCATTGGGTTTATCCGTTGTTATTAAACGAGGAAGTAGAAAATATAATTTTTAAGTCATTGGTACGACTCGAGCAGGGTCAGAATCGAAGCTCCGTCCTCACAGATGCACATTTGATTCTCTCATCATTATACCAGAGTCTGGCTATTATTTTTCCTTTTTCGCCATCTTATTGCATTGTTTGTCCATCAAACATTTTAATGGTGTGGAAAATTCATCACGCTGTGGAAACCAAGGCCTTTAGGATCATAGGTATCGACCATGATGAAGCTGAGTCTGTGGGTCTCTCACTCTCTCTCTTACCAGAGGCAGGTCAGTGGTCTGTCTTCTGCCATATCCTCTCCGGCCTTGCTCCCCCCCTCTCTGTCTGCTATCTGTCCCACCCATATTTCCACAGGGCGCTAAATGTCCACCAGAGACCCCCTTCTGGTAAAACTACCAAAATCAAGAATCATTGCTCACCTTCACTCTTTCATTCCTCTTTTTCCCCACCTTTGGAACAAACTCTCATACTCCAGGTCTTCAAAACAGCTGTTCACCACTTTCTCTTATCTTCCTCCATCCAAAACCATGATTTTTCTACCCCTGTTTATCCACCCCAAACCTACCTCCTTAAAATTCCCTGATTTCCTTCCTGAAAGTCCCTGTAGTGTCCATCTTGTTTACCCAGTGTACCCCACCCCATTCCTGTCCCTTCCACAGATCTCCTAATGTCTCTGCTCCCCACTGTTTTGTGCTTCCCTCTCCCACCCCTCTTGTCTCCTGATCCCCTTGTTATACATTTTGTGTGTTAGATATTATATAAGCCTCGACATTGTATACAAAAACAAACAAAAAAAGGTAAAAAATATTGAAATTTAAAATATTTTTTGTCAAGGATTAAATATTGTCAAAATGAAAATTTTGCTCTTACTTCCTTCAAATTATCACATGTTGATCAAGTATTATTTCACTGCCTTTATAGATCTGAGTGATTTATTAATGATTCATTAAGTTACCTTCAATGCCAAATGTTTTTTCTTCTTTTTGTTGTAACTAATCAAAAGGAAAGTTTTGCTTCATGATCAGATGCAGTAAGTAATATGTTCTTCGTCATTGACCATTATTTCCTTTTAGAGATTGAAGTGCAAGTAAACATGTGAGCTGTGAATAAAACATGGGTGTGAGGGACAAAATGGCCTCGGTTACTTAAACGTCCTTTAATGCATTATTTGAGCAGTACCTGACAGAGTGCAATTTGAATCGGCAAAGGTTTCCTCGTCTTCCTCGTCTTGGTTTTGAGTGCATTTTGTGCCTGCATTTACTTGTGCCTGAAACCAAACAACAATTTTCAACAGCAGTGCAATATGGGAAGACAGATAGAGATCAGGATCACCTATAAAGTAATCTATTTTTATTAGTCTCATTATTTGTTTGGAGTTGAGAGGTTTCGCGACAAAACGGATCCTTTCTCTCAAGAGATTCGTTTCAAAGCGAGATCTTAGTGGACTCTTCATAATCTGGCATAAACATTCTTACATGACAACAAAAACAAATGGGATGAATGACAGTGGAAGAAGCAACTTAATCCACAAGAGTAAAATAAATATAGATTGAAAGCAGCTCCATCCATGAACTTCCACCAGCCCTCAAAAGCCACAAAGAGCTTGATGAAACATGTTAATGCTGCTTGCCAATGGTAATTACTAAAAGCTCACCACCATGGATGATGGTGAAAAGGTGAAGGCCACCCCCAGAGAGGAGCACAGAATAATCCCTAACTGTTTCTTTTTGCAGGGCACAATGGTGCCTCAAGAAACAAATGACTTATCTGAAAACTCAGTGGATTCAGTAGATTTGTCATTTCATTAAATATTTGTTACACCAGGACTCCCTCCTACCCAATAATAATAATAATAATAATAATAGCGTTGTTTTATACTGATTTTTTCCCCATTTTTGTCAAGGGTTTTGTCGAATTATGGCATTCCTCCATACGGATCAACCCATTGTGTCAGTTTCGTGCAAACGCAAACATACCACATCATTGAAGGCAATCCTGGTCTTTTAGGACGTCCTCTGGGCTTTCTTCCTTCTACCACGACTTTCATTGCTTTCTTTACAGCTTCATCCATTGCACAAGACCGTACCAACCAAGTATTCTCCTCCTAAGTTTTATATATATATATATATATATATATATATATATATATATATATATATATATATATATATATATATATATATATATATTTATATATATATATATATATATATATATATATATATTTATATTTATATATATATATATATATATTTATATATATATATATATATATATATATATATATATATATATTTATATATATATATATATATATATATTTATATATATATATATATATATATATATATATATATATATATATATATATATATATATATATATATATATATATATCCTGGTGTTGGTGCAGTGGTTAGGGCAGTGGCTTGGGATCCAAAAGGTCCTGAGTTCAAGCCCAATTGGGCCACTGAATTAATACACCAGGGGGTTGACTCAGCCTGTCATCCTTCCGAGGTCGGCGAAATGAGTACCAGTATACTGGGCCGGTGTATACCCCGGTTAAAATAGGTGTACCATATCCCTGTGTCGTAAGAGGCGACCAGGGTTGCGTCAGGAAGGGCATCCGGCATAAAACATGTGCCAAATCACTATGCGGATCATACGGATGATCCGCTGTGGTGACCCCTAACGGGAGCAGCCAAAAGAAGAAGATATATATATATATATATATATATATATATATATATATATATATATATATATATATTTTAATATCTTCCTGATTTTTAAACTCGGCATTCTTTCTTTCAGAGAAAATACAATCATCCATAATATAATTCTCATCTCTGTTCTTTCCATTTTCGTTGCATCTTTGATCCGCATTTCCCATGTTCAACTTCCCTAAATCAATATTGCTCTGATACAGGCCTGATACAACTATCTTTTACAGATAATGGAACATTTCTGTGCTTCAGGATACCACCTAGTTGCCTGCCCTCCACACTACCTAGCTATTCTTGATTGAACAGCTAATTCTGCTCCTCCTGATGGCTCAATCATGTTTTCAAGGTAACAAAAACTTTTGACCTTTTCTAAATTGAATTCTGAGCTCAGAAGCAATTATTTTTGTTCAACTTTTTCTTTAAATTATAGATCTTCACATCTTTTAAATGCTAAAATCCCAGCTTTTGTCATCAAATATCCAGTGATACCACGACATTCCCCCTTGGCCATTTTGCCCTGCATTTCCTTTTTGGCCAACATACACAGTATTATTTAATTTATCTAATTGATTTTGTTAATACATTTTTTTTGCTTTCTCTGTTCATTATTTCAAATTAAAACGCCTTTGTTAACATGGAATTTTCCACCAAAAGCACAGTTTGTGATCATGTATTCCTCATTACGAGACTTTACTGTGCTAGATTGTTTTTATGGAGTTTGGCGTTTGATATGTGGAATGATCTCAACCAAAAGTTTTCATTGCTTAATGTTCTAGCAATCCAGCTTACATGTGGTAACCTTTAGTGAAAGCAGTAACTACTGTTGGACATGGATATGTATGGTCAGAATCAACATCAAGAGAATTATAATACTCATCTTAATTTATTGATAGTATTTGGCAACACTTCTCCATGAGGGTCAGTGAGTGTTGTTTGTCAAGTAGGAGCCAATAATGACTGCTCCAGAAAGGAAATCTGTTGAGGTCATCCCTTACACTAACCCTGAATTTGAACACTTCACAATCCATCTTCAATCATCAATAAATCCATTCTCCTGCCAATTACACAATATATATGTAAAATGGATCACCAGGAAGGATGTTTGCGTTTCTGCACAGCATCTTTGTGGACTAATATTTCATGTAGAATCGTGGCTCTAACATTTACAGTTTTCATGGTGAAGTAATTTTGGCAAAGGTTAAGTCCAGAGAATAAATATTCCTTTCAACATGTTTGAGCAAGACAAACTTTCAACACAATATATATATATATATATATATATATATATATATATATATATATATATATATATATATATATATATATATATATATATATATATATATATATATTGGAAGAGATGGAACAGAAAATGGATCAGGATACAAAATAACAAGAGCAACAGCAGAAGGAGAAAGGGGGAAAGCCAAAAGCAGGGCTGAGGAACCAAATAGATGGAGCCGGACAAATAAGGAATGCTGGTAATGATGAGGGGAATGGGAGACTTCAAGGGGTGGTTACAAAATGGATACAGAATGAAACTTTTGGGAGGGTGAAGGGTGGTTTCATGGGTGGAGAAAAAATCATGGTTTTGGGTCAGGGATGATTTGAGATGGTGATGAACAGCTGTCCTGAATACCTGGAGGAAAGAATGGGATTTCAGAGAATGTGAAAGTTGGTTCCACATGCGGAAATAGAGAGAAACAAACGAGTGGAGGTGACCAGTGATTCTGGATTGAGGTGATTTCACCAGAAGGGGGATGCTGGTAGACTGTGTGCATCCTGCAAAAACCTGGGGAGGGGGAGGAGGAGGGACAAACATGAAAACTGGAAACACAAAGGGGGTGGAAGAAGAGAGAGACAACCAAGCTGTCAACAATGGTCAAGTGATGGGCCCATAGACAAAGCTTCTTCATGAGAGATTCAAATGATGTTGAAGGTCTTGGTTTCTGTGGCATCAAGCTCAGCAAGGTGTGAGACAGGGGAGCCAGCCCAGAGGGGAGAGCAGTATTCCATAATTCTATGGACGAAAGCTTTTTCGGTGGATAGGAGTTCAGGTGTGCCAAGGAAGGACTTTGTACGACCAAGGATGCCCAGTCGGTGACTGGCTTTGGAGACAACTTTGAAATGTGGCTCTCCGAAGAGAGAGACACAAGAGAGTTTGAGTGACTGAACTTATTCAAAAGGGTTGTTGAGAAAGTAGTTGGGTGGGTTAGCCATATGGTCCTTTCAGAAAGTAAGTGTGAGATTTGTCTGGATTAAAATGTTGAAAGGTTTAATCTGGAATTGGATACATATCTACATATTTTGGGGAAAGAGGGCTACATTGACTTTGGCAGGACTGGGGAGAGGGCTAGTTTTTGTGTTGATGTGCAGTTGTCTACACTTGTAGTAAGCATGATGTCTGTGAGAGGGTTTTGTCAAAAAGAAAAGTAAATGTGCTATCAGTAGTTATTAATTCCTTATCCTTCAACTCCCAAACCTGTCATGAAAAAACAAATAACACCCAGCTGAAGTCCGCCTGCCTCCCTGTTGTCTTCTCCCCCCCCCCTCCTCCTCCTTACAAGTGAAATTAAGTCTATAAACTGATTGTTTGAAATCTAAATGGTGTTTATAAAGTGCAGACATGATGGGCTTAATTGTGTACTGCTTCATCAAAGTCTTGATTGTATCTCTTTGTATGTATGTATTGTCATTTGTCGTTGCGCCTTGTTAGACAAGTCATTATCTGCTTCTATGATGGTATTCGAAGAAATATATTTTCTCTTAAGTTTGTGACAATTCGTCCATTGTTCTCAAAGGTGTTGCTATGACTATTTTCACTGCAAGCCTGGTGTTGGCTTAACGGTTACGGTAGCTGGCTTAAGATCTTAGGGTCTTGAGTTTGAGCCCCTGTCATCTGTTAAATAGCACTGGGTGGGTTAACTCAGCCCGTTATCCTTCTGAGGTCATCAAAATGAGCATGAGCTTAATGGAAACAGGGGGCACTGCATCAACGGCACAACCGCATTCCCAGTAATGATGCAACCATCAACCAAAGACTGCATGTGAAATAATCATTTGCACTGCAAAATACAATTTTAAGGACTATACCTTCCTGCTCCCAATTTGGACATTTTCTGGTGCAATGTGATTTGCCTTTTGCGAGGGAATAAAAAGGTCATTGGAAAGGGAGGAACTCCAAAAATATACCTGCTCAGCTTTGCTCTCCCAGTTAACCATTGCGACTGAAATGAGCATGAAAACGCTTTGCATGAAGATGGAGATAAAAAGTCCGACCCACATCCCTGCGCCAAAAGAGAGAAATAGGTTAATACGTGCTGTCACACTCGTTAGACAAGGATAAGAACAAATAAAGTTATATGTCTAAAGGTCGAGCTCACACAGGCATCACAGAGCTATGTCAATTCTATTTTCACTTTCTCTGTTCTTCTGTTTGTCTTGCTTGACCTTGAGTATTATTTCCACCTTATTTTCGATGTCCATGTTGGAAAGAGCATTTTGTTATTCACAAGTTGGTTATCATTATCTCCCAAATTGGTTATGTCCCACCACTCACCCCTCACATGATGTATATCTACATTCTGTATCTTCTTCTCCAGATCCACCAGTCAGAATGCTACAAAACTTGGGTTACAACATTGGGCGAGAGTTCTGATGTTCAATTACGGAGACCATGCCGATCACATGACCGGAAGTATGCCAAAATGGCTGTCCTGTAAATTCCTTCAAAAATCTTCTTCTTCAGACCCGGCAGTCAGAATGCTACCAAATTTGGGTTCAAACATTAGGCCAGTGCTTCGATAAGCTACAGGTCCAGTGGTCCTATTTGTAACTGTCATATCTTTAATTGTTAACAATAATATTTTTTATTGGTGAGCAAAGGCATAAATTACAGAAGATAGTTAATCGGAATCGTTCAATTGCGAGTTGATTGTATTGGGAATATATTTACTCTTCAACTATAGTGAATTGGTTGGGTAATGGTAACACTGTCTGTCATTGAATACATTGTAATATTGCCCTGAAGTGTGTTACCTAAATTGTCAATGAGTGCATCCTGACAGAGTTGTCATTGTATCTTTTAAGGTTTTTCTTCCATTTCTACTTGCAATGCTCAAATAAACTGTTGAAGCAAGAACGGTTGTTCCTCTCTCGCTCTCGACATTTATATACCGTATACAATAAATAAAAGAAACAGATAGAGAGATAAATTTGGGCACAAATTCGGTTTCATAAAACATGACAAGCATTTTGAAAAAAATTTACCCATAAACAATGACGTTGATTAAACAAAAAAAATCGTTCATCCCGAACACTCTTGGTCCCAACCATTCCACATAAAAGAGTTTCCACTGTCTCGTGATTCTGATGAAATAGTGGTCAAATACTCCTATTCCAGAGTTAATTTAAGCAAAACTATTAAAAGACAGATTTGTGCTCGTAAGTAGGACATGCAAAAGCAATGTTTTAACAAACTTCACAAACAAAGAGAATGGACCACAAGTTTAAATCATTAACTGGGTAATCAGTTCAGACATTTGTTCAGCTCCATTCAAACATCTCACCAAAAACGTGCAGGTGTGTAAGAAACATAAGGCAGATTCCTATGGGAATCCCAATAACATAATAGCCAATCAGACAACACAAGGCTCCAATTTTCTGAAGAGCACATCCTCGCAAGATGCCACCAGAAATGACCTAGAAAAAAGGGAAATTGACAAATGAGAATAAAAAGTGCCAACAAGGAGGGATCAATGTGCTATGCCCCTACTCTACTCAGGACAACAAATACAACTACCCCTACAGCTCTTCCCAAAACCTTCACGCCCTCCCCACCCAAATGTACTCCCCATGGGACCCACAGTATCTTTGAAAAGTTTGGTGACGACCATTTAAAGTGGTTAAATAGACGAGAAGCAATTGCTTCTGACGGGAACCGCCAGTGAGGAGGGGGGGGGGAATTACATTATCTTTTAAATTATTAGTACCACAGCAGAGGACTGACCCTATGGCGATGTTTCTCCAAATGTGCCACACGTTCTTCTGATATGTCCCTTGAAGTGGACGGTGTATAGGCAACAGACCGCTGCCTAAATCGGTCCCAAAAATATATGTAACCCCGGTTACTTATATTAAGCGAAAACATGCATACTGCTTATGTGCATGTATAATACATTATGGATATATAGCCTGGATAATTCCAATTGCACCCCTCCTTCGCCAAAAGGAAGAAAATGTCAAGATGGAGGGAGGATTTTTTTTCAAACCTTGATAGATAGACTCAAACAAAACTTGCACATGCACAACTTCAGGATGCCCTCATTAATCCCTGAAAGTTTCAGCTTCCGATGTCAAATCTTCTCGGAGGAGTAGATGATACATAATACTGTTGTGGTGCCGGGCGTCGGCTGTGAGCACGACCGCTAGTTGGAGCAGAAGAGTCGACTCCACCGAACACCCGGAAATCAGATCGTTACCCTCGGATAACTCCGAAGGTACGGGTCCCTTACAGGACCGTGAATCGTCAATAATTCAGCCATGTGGGACAGGGTTATTTGCCAATCTTCAAAATACCGAGAGACCCACGTGGTGAGCTACAGAGGAATCCACACCCTCGACGGAGCTCGAACGGGACGAGCTGTAACCGTGCTCGACCCATGCGTAACCCGAGCAGATGGTTACCGAGGTCCCGTGGGTCCAAATGCACAACTACAGCAGCAACGGCCTTTTTAATCACCCAAAATGCACCGTGCTAAACCAATGAAGGAAAGGACAAGGACGAGCTGAAACATTCAACAATGGGGATAATTATTAACAGTAATCGGGGGAACAAGGGAAGCACGTAAGGGCAGAGTTATCATGACTAAGCAATGCAAGTATGTACAAGGCAAAAATCACTTAACAATTCCTACTTACAGTATAGAGGGTGTCCCAAAAATATATACAACTTTTAAAATGCTTCATTTGATCCTAAAAAAAGCAGTAATTTTGTCACTAATGCTTCATTTCTTGTTGCGGAGACCCTGAAGTTTATTTTGATACCAAGCAAGCACTAGAAAAATGCCAAGACTGACCGTACAACAACGGACAAAAATTGTTGAACTTTGGCACCAGACGAAAAGTGTCATTCAGGTGCAACATCTTTTCTCGAGACATTTCGGTATCCACTTGCGCCAAGCAGCAAACTTTCGGACAATAAAGTGCACAATCACAAAGTTTACCAATGTCGGAATCATCTGTGACCTTCACAAGGGTCACAGTGGTCGGAAGAGGACAGGTCATAGTGAAGAAAATGTGGAAATGGTGAGACAGGCGGTCGTTCAGAGTCCAAAAAAATCGATTCGACGACTTTCTGCCGAGACAAACATTCATAAGAGCACCGTTCAGAGGATCCTTCGCCAAGACATTCATGCCTTTCCATACAAAATTCAAACGGAAACGGTGCTTACTAATCAACAGAAACGCAAACGAGTAGACTTTGCAAATTGGTTCTCAGGAAAGTTGGAGGAAGATGCAGACTTCCTCAAAAAACTTCACATGACGGACGAATGCAATGCTCACTTGTCCGGGGAGGTAAACAAGCAAAACTTTCGGTACTGGGGAACTGAAAATCCTGGTAATGCATCAACTGAACTGGTGCCTCGATCTGTTCTCAAAGTCACCATGTGGGAGGTGGTTGGTTGGCATGGGATAATTGTTCCATACTTCTTTGAAGATGACCAGAGATGCACTTGCACGGAAAACCAGAGGAACTGTCGCGAAATGATTCAGGAATTATATCTGCCTGAGCTACGTACTCAGGCCCGTAGGAGAAACAACCTGATCCAGATGAGAACCCAGTGGTTCCAGCAGGATGGGGCACCACCCCATACAGCCAGGGAAACAAGGCGTTTTCTCAACCAACATTTTAAGTGCCGCTTTTTCTCCCTCTACGAAGATGTTGAGTGGCCACCTTATTCCCCTGACCTTACTCCTCCAGACTTCTTGTGGGGGTATCTCAAGGACAGGATCGATGGAAACCCTCGGCCTCAGACTCTTGATCAGCTGAAGGAAAACATCCACTGAGAAATCCAGAACATTCCCCAGGAAGCGTTTCCAAAGTGATGGAGAACATGACAACACGTTTGCAGGCAGTGATCGGACAACGTGGAGCCTCCGTTGAACATGTCGTGTCAAGGAAAACAACGATTCTATACCAAAATTTAAATTTTGGTGGAAATGTTGACATTGGTACAATAAACTTCAACCTTTCAGCTTTCAATCAAGCAATATATATATATATATTTTTTAAATATATGTTACGACCATCCTCTTTGCAGATGAAAAGTTGTATATTTTTTTGGGACACCCTGTAGATGGGTCCACACACAGATGCACACCCAAGAGAAACGGACCCAAATAGTCTTTATCCGGCTCTCCAGCCGCGGAGGATAGTTCGGCTGGGAGTCAGGACGGCTGGCTACCTGGCCACCAGTGCGCGGCTTGACGTCCACCCCTTCCCGGAGCTCCGGTCGCTAGACGCAGACCAGGGCAGCCAGACGCAGACCAGCGCCAGCGACGAGATGAGGCCAGACCAGCGTCGAGCAGACCAGACCAGCGTCGAGAGATGCAATCTGAGAACCAGACCAGCGCCAGCGAGATGGGACCAGACCAGCGTCAACGAGATGGGACCAGACCAGCGTTGAGATGCGATCAGCGAACCAGACCATGCGCTCGAGCATACAGGGCACAATTATTTGTTCTCCTTTCTTTCGTCGTCCTTCTCGGATGCGGTCCGCTCATGCGTGGCCTTCTCTCATTGGGTGGACCACGTGTCGCGGCTCCGCCTTCTTCCAAAGGACCGCCCCGGCTCTGATCCTCTCGTCGCCCATTGGCCGCAAAATGACGCATTCTCTCATTTGGAGCCAGGCCAGAACGAAACGCTTCGTGAGCACGCGAACAGCGCAGACAATTCCTCGAGCAGAGTTGTTGTTGGTGTTGTCATAAGTGTAAAAATCCTATCGAAAAAATAACTTTGCAGCGCATGTACACTTAATTCCCATTTGACATAGGGGATGGATTCTAACTAGAAACACATACTTATCGAAATAACTAAGCTACGGGGACAGCTGTCTGTCTGTGTGCACAGGGCTTCCAAATTTGTAACAATACATTCATACATACGAACATCAACTCGAAGCACCCGCTTCCTAAGGGTGCAGCCATGGTGGTTGTGTTATTATCCTTGTTCAAAGATGCAATAAAAATTCCTCTCACTGCGAAATGTATTACCTCACTGCACTGTTAAACGTGGGGACTGGAAACTGTATTGTAAACCATTAAATATCATGGGGGGTTACGTTCCTGGAAAATGCTATGATAGCTAAATCTGTGATAGTTAAATGAATTTTGTATGGTAGTATGTGGGTTGGGTTCTCAGTCTTCCAGAAAATGTAGAGGAAGTTCGGTGACAGCCAAAACTAAGCACATCACAATTGAAACTAGAAGGGCACTCGGTCGAGCACATACCTCCACCATGCAATGCCTGATCCATGAGAACATATCGGGCCCAATACATTTTCGAAATTTCATGCTGTACAGTACTATATCGTTTTTGGCCCTATCTCTCAATGGTGAAGAATCACTTCAAAAATTATAGTAGTTGCATCCGGATCTGGATCTTCACCAAAATATAATCAGTTCGTCCTTGTCACACACCCAACATGTCCACAGAATTTCATCCAGATCCATCGACAATTTTTTGAGATATCCTGCACGCAAACAAACAGACACATGGGGTGAAAACATAACCTCCTTCACTTTCAGTGGCGGAGGTAATAAACATGTAAAATAGGGCACCACACATCCAGTTTTTCCTGGACATGGCTTCCTTTTTAGTCCTCTAATCTATGTCCAGCCCGGTTTTTAAAATATCTATAAACGTGTCCTCTGCTTTACTAACAACTCCTCCTCTGGTATCCCAAACTGAATGGTGTTCAAACATCTGTGGGCTCATTTCCAACCAAACAAATATCTCTCTCTCATTCAGTACACTCTTCAATATCTCAAACATGCTCTTTATTTCCTCTCATCACACCTCCCCCTCTTCCCACCTCCTCAAATCTTGTTCCTCCTCCCGCCCGCTCCCCTCTTAACCATACCACTACCCAGTCTCATCCTTCCCCCTCCCCACCCACTCCCTTCTCCCTCCTCCCCTATAGCCATGCCTGTTGTTATCCTCTCCCCTCCTGCCCAAAGCTTCCCTTTCATCCCTCCCTCTCAAATCAGCCACCTCCTCCCTCTTCAAAGCAAACTTCACTCTCTACCCCCTCCTCCACCCCCACTCAAGCTTCTCATTCACCTTTCTCAAAAGCTCCCCACACACCTTTCTCCCTCACTCTTCTCCCTCAATTCTCTCCCCTCACTCTTCTCCCTCAATTCTCTCTTCTCCCTCAATTCTCTCCCCTCACTCTTCTCCCTCAATTCTCTCCTCTCAATTCTTTCCCCTCACCCTTCTCCCTCAATTCCTCCCCTCACCCTTCTCCCTCAAATCCCCCACTTGCTCCTCCCCTTCAAATCTCCCTGCTCACTCCCCCTTATCAAAGATCAGTTTACCCAAGGTCGTTTGGATGCTGTAACAAAACCCCTCTGTTTCTCGAACAAAACGTCAAGTTTCTGCCTCTGATCAGTCAGCTCAGCATCCCCGAGATTGACTTCTGGCAGGACACTGACACTGGTTTGACTGGTACTCATATCATCAGTATTCTATCAAATAAGGCTTACTTCAACATCTTGACCATGAACTTTGATGTCAACATGCAAACTTTGCACCTCACCACCAGCCTGCAGCTCTCTGACGCAGGTACGAGGATGCAATCGTAAAGGCGAGTCCCCAATGTTTCACATTCTAATCAAGTGAAGAAAGTAGAAGAGCATTGTTGAGAGCATCGAGGGATTCTTCTGTCCGAGGGATTGGGAATGCATACCTCCTGGTCACTTTATTTAGCTAATGGTAATCACAGCAAAACCTTATGTTCCCGGGTCGGCTCAACTACAGCCTCATACCAACTACCCCACTGACCGACTCTACACAACCCATTAACGATAACTTCACTTTTAAGTGGGATACATACTGGGGCTTCAGATTATAAATTTTATGTACCCTAGCTATTTTGTCACTGCAGCAAGTGTGCTTGTTGACATTACTGGTTTGTTTGACTATCTGTCTACCTCTTTCAGCTATAAGCCGAGCGATACCTGGTCTTGTACCCGACTTTGTCAACCCCTGAAAAGAGGCATATTTACAGTGCTTCACTATTCATACCTAATAATGCAGTGATATTTTTTGAAAATAATTATCTTAAACTACAAACACCAATTGACTCTTGAATGTCAAACACAGAAACATCAACCTCCAGGCAACGAACATAGGGAATATCTAACCATTAGCAGCTTTAAGATGCAAAAATCTTACCTCCCTTGGCACAAGTCCTTGAGGCTTAAAGTACAAATTCAAAAAAAAAAGTCTCACTGATGGTCGTAACTTGGGACATTGTGTCCAGCAAACACTCTGTCAGCACATCGCTGTTCTCCACCATCATGAGGGGATACTTCCCAATTGCTCTGTCCAGAAAGTCATCTGCTGTCTCGGTATGCAAGGAACCTGGTACATCCCCTACTGTTTGGCTCTCCACAGTAATGTTTATCAAAAAATACTGTGGTTTCGTCCCAAGTGGACAGTCCCTCTGGATGTTCCCAGGATTTTAACATCTCCAACACCATATCCTCCCTTGCCGTCCCTTGTGATTACCCTTGAAGGATTAAATTAGTAATCATGCTGAGTTTGGAAACTGCTGGGTTAGAACGCACACAGTATAATGACAACCGGCATGGTTCCAGCAAATTGTAGAAGATTCTATAATTATTGGGGCTTCCGCCCAGCGTAATCAGCACTCACATTCACGTCGGTGTCATCCATGTGACCAATTAGTGCTTGTTGATAATAATCATGTATATATTGTCGTGACACTGGCAGCCAAGGTTAATCCCCCCAACCCAATTTGTGGTGATGGGCGGTTAACACCATTTGCCCGGGCAGTCAAACTTCTCCCTTGGAGGCCAACAGCCACAGAGAATCTCGCAGATTAATGCGTGCATGCGGAAAACAATTGAGTGCTGCACCAGGATGGCACAAGGGCAGGGTGCAATGGCGGTGCAACAGGGGCAGAGAAATGGATGCACAGGGGGTTTTATACTCGAACCCCACGCCAAATACACGGATACAGTCACTTAAAATGAACACATTTAATAAAATAGACAAATATTTACAAAAAAGGGCAATAATCAATGTAATAATTATAACTACGAGAGGTAAATTAAACTCTGCCGAGGCGCCTCAACACACGGACTTGAATACAGATAATGGGAAACAAAATAAAAGAAAACCCCTCCTTTACTCTGGTACTTAGCTTGGCCAGAGATGGTCTTTGTGGAACTTGAAATGAAGGCGCTTCTATTTGCATGTGTAGACGTGCACAAAATGGCGCCAAATTGATTTCTCGCAGCAGGGACAAACGTACGTCAGGCAATTTGTGAGCGGTATTCAACACCAAGGCTCAGAGATCCCTTGCAGCTGCTTCGTGCATTGGTCATCCTCACTGGTGAGCTACTTGACATACATGAGGCCCGGGGTCCGTTCCTCACGACCCAACAATGAGCCAAAGGCCAGCGTCTTGCTTCACCATGCGGGCAAAATCGCCTCAGCACTAATGCAAGTATCGAGCCGTCTTCTTCATGCGTCAAAGGAAAACCAGCCGAAAAGCCCTGTTCTTACAGGCCATCTCCAAACTACGTTCTTTCTCAACCATGTGCATCCCTCACTCCACACTCAACCGTTCCTCCTCCAACTCAATTATCACTGACCCGTTTCCCGTTTCCTCCTCGCTCACATGCTTGGCCTGCTCGCATGAAACCTGGGAAGGCGGGGCCTCCACTCGCTCGGCGTGTTTGGCTAGTTTCTGACGTCACACCCATCAATCATAAGCCTCGGGGGGGCGTGACTTTGCCCGTCGTCACCCTTGGGGGCAGGGCTTCTGCCTGCTCAGCACATTTGGCTCGCTTGTAAATGCAAAAATGTAGGAATAGGTTATAAGGGGCAGCCAAATACTGGGGGAACTTATTCTTAATCCCTGTCTAATTAACACCGCACCACCCCTGTGTGGTGACACATAACACTTAAGCTCACAGTTTCCCTAGTTAATTACATCGAGATGTCTCCTTCATGTCCACGTACCAAACAACTCTATGCAATTCGAAATTTCCTATTAAATTCCTCCATCCACCCCCACGACCATAACAATGATAATATCCCTTTTATGACTGAATTTACCGATAATCCATCAAACAACTGGAATCCGGAACAGAGTGGTAAGATGAAAGCCACCATTTTCACCACCTTCCTGGAGGGTGACAAAAAATTTTTTATCGCAGTCCAAGATTATCAACTTTTCGTGCAAAAGCAGTGCGATAATTTGTATACTTACTGGTTATTGCTAAACAAATATCCCAGTACATCCTTCAGTGAGACCAATATGAGGGCATTGAAAACTGCCAAGAAAACTGAAATGAAAAAAAGATCAAGTTACATCTTTAGTCAACAAGTTTTCTTGGACAATCCGACAAGTATTGATGAATTGGGGTATACGAGTACTAGGCATGTCTCTATTCATTGCGGATCCTAAGTGTGTTATTGACTATTGTAGAAGTGAAATTACATTAGACATGCACAATTAGACATTTAGACACTCTCGCAGTTTTTTAATGTGCTTCATGTGCCTGCTTTTATTAAAACTCACATGTGCTGTTATTTCTGATGAACTTTTACATGTACTTGCTTCAATTAACAGTATGATATCTGCGTTTATGATAAATTTACTCTTATGTAACGTGGAAATGTAAAATGAGTTCCAGAAGGCAATTATATAACTCCTCAGTATTCTGGCAGCCACCATTAAAACTTGTATTGAATATATTTGGTAGCCATGAAAGCATCTGTTTTCAATGAGAAGTAGGTTGGACAGAGAGCTTGTAAGAAAAGAAGGGAGTATGATTTCTCAGCAAAGCCTTATCTTATGTTTGTATGTAACCCTTGCTTCCATTCAGTAGTTATCAATGTTGGACCATTGCGCCAGATATTTTTACCTCTTCCTGATTGGCTAAACCATGACTGACCATTCCTCCCCTTTGTACCATTCAATTTGTGATCTTGTTTTTTTTTACCTCTGCTTTCCAAACAAAATACATTCCTTCTAAACCCTTTCACTCCCTCCTTTCCTCTCCAAACTTTCATATTAAATACAATGCATTCCTTCTTACCCTTTCCCTCCCTCCTTTCCTCTCCCAACCTGTATAAGAAGCCTGCTTTGAGGACAAACAATTCAGAAGGGTTATGCCACTGTTCAGGAGCACCTCACTTTACCATGTGCATGTATTGAAAGATTTGAGCTCTGGTGCATCGATCCTGAGTCGGATATTGGTTCAGAAAACATTACCGTCTTGCATAAAAAGGTGCAAAAACAGATCCCTGCAACTGCAGACCAATCAACATTCTACCAATCATCAGCAAGGTTATGAAATCCAACATCGCTTCAGACATTAAATCCTTACTCTTCTCCAATGGCTTGATTTCCAATCATCAATTTGGATTCAGACCATATCACTCTACACTGGATCTGCTGCTTCTGCTCTCCCAACAATGGATGGAGATCGTCAATGCCAGACATGAAATCAGGGCCATCTCCCTTGACCTTTCGCGTGCCTTCGATACAGTCTGACACCCTGCCCTGCTCACCAAACTCTCTTCTTCTGTTATCCAAGGACATCTCCACTCATGGATCACAGACTTCCTTTCCCGTCACAGAAAACGTGTGGCCCTTAATGGAGTTCTCTCATCCCATCTTCCTGTCCAGTCTGGAGTTCCTCAACACAGTGTTCTGGGCCCTGTTCTTTTTTCTGGTTTTCATCAATGATCTCTCTGACTCTGCAAAATCCTCCTTATCTCTTTGTGATGACTCCACACTCTGCCGTACCATCTGTCATCCCTCAGATTAACAAGCAGCAGCCTCTTCACTCTGCAGATCTGGTCCAACATGTGGAACATGTCTTTCAACCTTGACAAATCTCACTCTCACTATGTCTCTTCAAAAGGACCTTCCCAAACACCCCTCCATCTACTTTCTCAACAATCCTCTTGAAGAAGTCCTTTCATTCAAGCTTCTGGGTATCACTAACTGCCATGATCTTTCCTGGGGGAAAGTCACATTTCCAAGCTGGCCTGGGTATTCTCCGTCGTGCAAAGTCCTTTCTTGGCACACCTGAGCTCCTGACCACATACAAACCTTTTGTGCACAGCCTGGTGGAGTATTGCTCTCCCCTCTGGGCTTGTGCTGCCGCCTCTCACCTTTCTCGTCTTCATGCTGTGGAAACCAAGGCATTTAGGATCTTGGTATCTCCTGTGATGAGGCTGAATTTTTGGGTCTCTCACTCTCTCACCACAGACAGGTTGGTGGTCTTTCTGTCTTCTACCATCTCCTCTCCAGCATCTCCCCCCCCCATTCTGTCTGAGATATGTCCGCCCATATATCCGCAGGGCATTCAAGATCTGCCTGCAACCCCCTTCTGGTAAAACTACCAAAATCTAGAATCACTGCTCAGATTCACTATTTCATTCCTCTTTTTTCCTGCTTTTGGAACAAACTCCCACAATCTCTTCAATCCCACTCTTCCCTCCAGGTTTTCAAAACAGCTGTTCACCACAATCTCTTATCTTCCCCCATCCAAAACCATGATATTTTCTACCCCTGCTAATCCATCCCAAACCCACCTCCTGCAAATTCCCTGTTTTCCTTCCTGAAAATCCCTGTCGTGCAAGGACCTGAAAGTCCCTGTGGTGTCAATCTTGTTTACCCCATGTACCCCACTCCCATCCCTCTCCCATCCCTCTCCCTTCTACAGATCTCCTCATCTCTCTGTTACCCACTGTTTTTTTTTCCTTCCCTCTCCCACCCATCTTGTCTCCTGCTCCCCTTGTGTTTCTGTTAGCTCTCATACGAGCTTCAACAGTGTATTCAAAAAAAAAAAAACTCCAGTGTGTATTTTTTTGCATAGAGTCAAAGCTCAAGGAAGAGCTAGTACACTAAACAGATCATCACCAGAGGACAAAAGCAACAGTAGAGAGAGGATGTGAAACACCAACAGCTGAGTCGAAGGACAAGATATCCTGGGTTTGAGTTTCACCAGAAGGAGATTGATCGTGGACTGTGTGCGCCCATGCATGGAAAGAATGGAATGAGCAGAGGGTGCAAGAGCAGAAAGGAGGTGGGAGAAGACAGAGAGACCACGCACCTGTCTGCAATGGGAAAGTGATAGGCACATAGACTCCGCTTCAACATGGGAGATTCAAATGATCTTGAAGGCCTTGGATTCTATGGATTCAAGCTGAGCAAGTTGTGAGGCAGGGAAGTCAGCCCAGAGTGGAGAGCAGTACTCAATGAAGCTGCAGATGATGGCTGTGTCAGTGGATAGGAGTTCAGGTTTGCCAAGGAAGGACTTTTATGATGGAGGATGCTTAATCAGCGACTGGCTTTGGAGGCCAACTTTGAAATGTGGTTTCCCCAAGAAATATCATGGCTAATAGTGAATAGTGAAACCCAGAAGTTTGAGTGACTGAACTTTCTCAAGACGATTGTTTAGAACGTAGATCGGGGGTGGGGAGAGCTTAGCCAGATGGTCCTTTTGGCAATAGAGATTGAGAACGAGATTTTTCTGGATTGAAAGACATATCCCAAGTGTTAAACCAGGTTGTAATATTGTTCAAGGTCTGAAGAGAGAGAAGAGGCTGCAACCTGACTGTCAGAGGATGAGGGACATCACGACAGAGGGTGGACTCATCAGCAAATAGAAAAAGGGGATTTTCCAGGGAGTCAGAGATCATTTATGAAATCAGAAATAGGACTGGGCCCAGAACACTGCCTAGGGGCACTCCAACTTTGACAGGGAGAGGAGAATAAAGGATTCCATTGAGTGCCACACGTTGGCTCCGAGAGTAGAATAAGTCAGGAAGCCATGTGTGGAGATGGCTTTGGATACTATGGGCAGAGAGTTTGGAGAGCAAGGCAGGATGCCGGACTAAATAAACAGCATGAGACATGTCTGGAAAAACGTGTTTTAAAGAAGAATATTGCAATTTATAAAACACAATATTGTTCATAAATATTGTTGCAGTTGAGGGATTGTAACCACCCCAATGAAATGCCAGGTGGGAAAAGGATGAGATCACCATGTCACCCGTAACTTCCCCTCTCCACCCCACGGCGCCCCTTTCCAGCCCACGGCGCCCCTCTCCACCCCATGGTGCCCCTCTCCACCCCACGCACCCCTCTCCAGCCCATGGCCCCACTCCCCACCACATGGTGGGATTTCCCCACCACATGGCGGGATCTCTCCACCACATGGCGGGATCTCTCTACCACATCACTGTACTTTCCACAGTCCACAGTGAGCGATCACCAGTAGGCTCTGCAGACAGAGCAATGTGTGATCTCTGCACTCAGAACTACAGAGCTCTCCAAACAGCACATTCTCCTCTCTCTGGCACTTTCTTGTCTCATGTTAGGCAAGTATTCCGCATCTGCATTGATTGACTGAAGAGACTTCAGTAATTTTCCATTCACGTGCCTAGCTTGTGGCTGGGACATGATGGGAGTTTCTTATCTGATTACCCCACAATCTTTCTCAGTATTCTATTTATGTGATATGTAGAACCCAAAAACAAATTTACAGATTTACATGGGGAATGTTAAAGAATATATGAAATGGGGTGAGACACGAATACTGAAGGAAGGGAAACAAGAGCTTCGAAACACAAGTTGATACTATCGCACTGATTACATGAATTACATCATTCTTATGCGAACATGCAATATGAAATAACTATTATTAACTATTCCCCTCTCACTTTTAAGCCATTCCCATAAAAATAGGACTGCGTGGCCTGAAGCTTGCTTGGTTCAGGAGCAACAGTCACTCAACCCCTCCCCCCCCCAACCCCCCACAGATCCTGATTTTATTTTAAATACCGTCAACAAACTTTGGTACCTCATGGGTGTTAAAAGTTGTGGTCAAGTTTCATCAAAATTGTGTGTGTAGTTTCGAAGAAGAGAGCAAATAGCTATTTTGGAGGATCAACCCCCTCCCCCCCCCGCTCCCCTGAAGACTCCCTTCATGAGCACAGATTTTGATGCAGTCAATATACCTTTGTTAGGCATCAGACATGAAGCTTGTGTCAAAGTTACATCAAAATTGTATGTTTGGTTCAAGCGATAATGACTGAAGTGTTTACCGACTGACTTCTCACTCACTCACTCACTCACTCACCGGACTAAAGTTCAGGTGAGCTAAAAAAAATAGAATGGATAAACAATGATTGTAATTTTTTGCAATGGATGGGGACAAAGGGATAATTCACAAATCAGTATATAATATACAAGTACAATTAAATTTCACAAGTAATGATAAGCTTATTGACTGAACCTGATCAGAATAAGAAAAGCAGTTAAAGGCATGCACTGGTGCTTTAAAAAAAGAAATTGAAGTTTTTTGAAAAAAAAAAAAAGTACACAAAGGGTCAGGGGTTGGGGTGAACTTCTTTCTTTCCCTGCTCAAAAGTACACAAAGGGTCAGGGGTTGGGGTGAACTTCTTTCTTTCCCTGCTCAAAGTTTGCTTGAAATGGATTTGCTCAGATTACTTGTCATATTTTGTGGTGACTTTTCTTCAGTTATTCATTTCAAAACTGGCTTCTTCAGTAAGTCATGGGATTCCATTTCAGGAGCAATATTTACTATGTGGATGTGAAGTGAAAATCGGGATTCAGCATTTGGTTCACCTGTATCTGTCCGTCTGTCTGTCCATCCAACAACATCAGTTTATGATCGAGGTACAACTTAATTGCAATTGAACATTGTATTCTGAACACGAATCAGAAAACAAATCTGCAGTTTAGCAATACGTTAGCTCTGAATTTATCCCGATCACACATGTGCAGAAAGGAATGAGATTATTTCTTTAATATGTCTGCATGTCTGGCAGTGAAACAAAATCATTCCAAACAGAAAACACCTTTTTTAAGGATGTCATAAAAGACGCAAACAACAGGCATGAAGAACCAATGTGATGTGTTCAGTAAGGTGACGCAATAGCCACTGTGTCAATGATGGTAAACTTCTCGAAATATTTTTTTTACATGACCTTTACAATCTTTATTTCATTTCAATTTAATGTATACTTGATCACTGGAGAACACAAATTTCCTTCTTATTGCTTCCAAAAACCTCCAGTTATGCAGTACTTAGACATGTTATATAAGATGGTGTATAAGACTGCAGCAAGAGCACTAAACTTCTGGAAAAATATTTTATACGACGTTGAAAATCGTGATATTATTTCATTTGAATTAAAAACTTGAGCACTGCGTGGGGTAAGCTGTTCTATTAACTTTCTAGTTCCATGATTATTAAACTATATAGTTCACAGATCTCGAGAATATTGCTTCTTCTCTTTGGACTTAAGACCCAATTATGTATCAGCTCATTGATCTTGGAAAGGAGTTAAAATTTTCCACGTTTATTCTGTTCAGAAATCTAAAACTATGGCAATTGCACAAAGTTAAATTCCACTTGGTTGTGTTGAATGCTTTGCAGTTACATTTTCTACTTATCTACAATCAACTTGCCCATTCCACCTCCCTGTCTGATAATGTTGGTAGGTCTTGGTGCAAGGATATAAATTGTATCGATGTATTGGTTTGACTCACTTGCACAAATCATTGACACTTTGGCAGAGAGTTTGGCCTGTTCTATTTGTCCCGCTCCAAGAGCACTGCCCACTTGCACTGTTGCTGCCATTGCAACTCCCATCGGAATCTGTATGAATCACAACAAGCACTCATTTACAGTTCGACGTTGCTGTTTTTTTTATTTCTTTGGAGTTCAGCTGTAAATTTATTATGTTGAATATGAAACATTCCTGATGTAAAAAAAAATAAAAACCCCACTAACTTTGTGGAGAAAGCAAAAATCAAAGGTAATTTCAATTTCTGACAAAGAAAAAACATTCTCCTGATATTGGTTCAAGATTATGAAGTACATTTTACACTAGATAATAACCATCCATTAAAATGATCATATAATTCTCAAACATTTAAAAAATGCATTATGATTGCTTTGATAATAGTAGAACCACTTCCAACAATAATATAAACACATGTAAAAATAAGAAGTTTGTTTTCAGCTCCAATACCAAAGAGTTGGAGCTGTTTTCTTACTTGCACATTTTTGAAGGCCACGACAATCAAAAGCATGACTTTGCCTTTGGTATTTGACCGTCATCTATTATGACAAATCACAAAGGTTCATGAATCGATCAATGTCGAACCAGCATGTAGGTGTTGTCAAAACTTGTGTTTATTTACAAAAACAAAGCACAAGCACGAAACACAGCACGAGACATTGCAAAGCACAACTGGTAACTGGCTATTCTTTCTTTTCTCCCTTCTTTTCCACTTATGTATAGACTGAGTGAACATTGGTAAAAGCCCCTCCCTCTACAAACTGCTTGTAATTATAAAACAATTATATGTTCAGAAATAATCAGAAATCTCCTGAACTCCAAACATCTTTCCACACTGGTTGAAGTATAAGTCCACCATTATAACTTGTTACCATTTTATACAACTCATCTTTTAGAATTAACATCTCACCTCAACAAACATTACACAGTCATATATAAAAAGGAATCTGCCTGGTGTGTTGGCGCAGTGGTTAGGGCAGCGGCTTGGGATCCAAAAGGTCCTGAGTTCAAGCCCCGTTGGGCCACTGAATTAATACACCAGGGGGTTGACTCAGCCTGTCATCCTTCCGAGGTCAGCGAAATGAGTACCAGTGTACTGGGCCGGTGTATACCCCGGTTAAAATAGGTGTACATATCCCTGTGTCGTAAGAGCCGACCAGGGTTGTGTTAGGAAGGGCATCCGGCGTAAAACATGTGCCAAATCACAATGCGGATCATACGGATGGTCCGCTGTGGCGACCCCGAACGGGAGCAGCCGAAAGAAGAAGAAGAAGAAGATATAACAAGGAATCTGTTCCATATCGAATCATAGGCAAACAAATGTTAACATCTCACAGAACCAATACACTGCCGAATTTGTGACATTTACTTCTTAAGGTGTGCTTCTTTTAACCTCTTCCATCCATTTCCTCCTTTTGCAAGCTCAGAAAAATTGGTTTTTTAAACTTTTGCTCTTGGTAAAACCATATCACATGAACATTACCAGTGCTATACTAGAAATATAAAATGGATGGAGACCAAGGGTTAAAATATATACATCTTCAGCAAAATGTGGAAGACCAACAGACTTGAAGGCAGACATTTTGCAAAGACTCATGTTAAGTTACTGCAAATCAAACTAGAACGGCACTTGGTAGAGCACATACAGTGCCTCCGCAAACAGTTTAAATTTTGTATCCCGCTGATAGGCCGGATCTGGATCAAAATAGAATCAACATGTTCTTGTCACCAAACCAATATATATATATATATATATATATATATATATATATATATATATATATATATATATATATATATATATATATATATATATATATATATATATATATATATATATATATATATATATATTTCAGCACGCCCCTTTCTTTGTTCCACCATCAGATTTTTGTTACTGCATGAAATGAAACAAGCTTTGGCACATATACTAATGATATTGTTGCGAATTCGCACCCGCTGGCGTGCGGACGGCCGCGTAACTCGAATCGCGGCACGTCGCCCACAGGACGTACAATTCAGTCGTGAACCTCCGGGAACTATCACACAGAGCCAGTCACGGGTGGGCCTTTCGACCTCACCACAATCGTGCCAATCGGCCACCCGCATAGGATAGAGTTGTTCGCCAAACTCGACCTACCTAAGTACCCACGCAGATGGTAAACCGGGCGATCGTACCTCGCCGCAGGTCGACTCCAGACACGAGCCGCTTGGGCGACCCGTTCCATGCTATCGGGATAACCGAGCGGTGTTATCGCCGAACTGGGCGGTTCAGATTAATTACCGGAATGTTGCACCCACTACGAACCCTTTACGTGAAGCAAGATGGAGAGTCAATTAAAAGGAAGGAGGCAAAGCGAAACAGGCACAGTTCAACATGCAAGCACTTTATTACGCGACACACGGAAAGCACGTATATACAGCCATACACAAAAAGCAAATGCACATATAACAGACAAAACAAAAGTAACAATGCAGAGCTATGACCGAATATGCGTACACACGGCAACACTTAAACAGTTCTACTTTAGCCAGACTGGCTGCACCCACGGACATTCACACCAAAACCCCAAAGAAAAGAAAGAAAGAAGTCACGACTTTCCTTTTGTGTCTGGTGAGTCCCTCTCCCGCGACCGTCAGCGTGGTTGCGCCTGGCCCCGACCTCTCTCGCGGCCGGCGAACCCTCTCCGGCACTCCCCGTCCAGACGCACAGGTCCACCTCGCAACGGGCACTGCCACATCTCCCGTCCATGCCTTTGTGACAGGGTCGCTCGCCAAGGCACGGGTGCAGGACCTCCTCCCGAAGACCAACCAGACCACCAGCCAAGATGACCAAGAAGAGGCGGAAGTGGAAGCGCTCAAGACGAAGAGGCAAAAGAGGAAGCTCTGCTCGGGGAAGAGGAAGAGGAAGAGACCAGCTCCAGGACGAAGAGGAATAAGAAGCCCTCGCGTGCCTGCCCGTGTCCGTCTTTTATCGTGCGGGGCTCTGCCCTTCGCCCCGCCCCATTCCCGGCTCCACCTCCCTTTGAGAGGGTTCCTGGAAAGGGCGTTCCCTCACGCTTTCCCTCCACCCCGCTCCGTTCCGGGGCCGGGGGAGTCAGTTTTTGGCTCGGGCCAGAGAATTATTCCCCCAAAAAGAGGCCCCCACCTTTTCTCACCTTTGACCCCTGGCTCGGATTGCACCTCCCCCACACCGGGCGTGGAGAACTCAACTGGGAGAAACAGGCGGGAAAACCTGCGCATCCTCGCAGTTCCCTCCTTTGCGCCTTTGTTTGCCATTCGGAAGCGGACATAGTGGCGAAGATGTGGTAGCATAGATGGTGGCGGTGGCGTGGTTGCAGTGTGGTTGGTGCTGTGATGGGGATGGCGTGGTTGGTGAAAAGTGTGTTTGAAATAAAAGATAGACAAAGAAAAACGCCAAACTCAAAGGATCGCAGCACGCATGGATCACATAAATTCCCTCTATACAACGGGTTTGGGCTAACTACACATGTACCTATGAAGATATCTCACCTGAGGGTCCTGAATGGTGGTTTGCGAATTTCCACAGCCGTAACAATATTATTGTCTTCCTTAAGAGGCCACTAAAAATTCGTTTTGATGCATTTTCACAAACTCCAACTGATTCCATTCAAATTTGGTACGATTATGGCTTTTGGTCCAACTTAGGTCATTGGCTATGAATTTTTTCCATAACACTTCCGATATTCGAAAAAAAATCGATAAATCGATATCCCTTATGGGATTTTCCATTCAAATCCACTCAAGTTTAAGGCCTACGGGGGACGCAAATTTCCACTTTGCTCCAGGCGCTGTTTAACTCTGCTACGCCAAGCTGTTAGGGTTAGGGTTTGGGTTAGGGTTAGGGTTAGGGTTAGCTACCCGAACACTAACCCTAACAGCTAACCCTAACCCTAACAGCAAACCCGAAACCTAACCCTCACCCTAACCCTAACAGCTAACCCTAACCCTAACAGCTATTCAGGAAATTTGCGAGAAAGCCCGGGCAACGCCGGGCTTAATTGCTATCCCGAGCAACGCCGGGCTTTACTGCTAGTATTTATATATACTGCCAGTTTGCAACATACGTTACTACTAGTATATATATATATATATATATATATATATATATATATATATATATATATATATATATATATATATATATATATATATATATATATATATATATATATATATATATATATATATATATATATATATATATACATACACTAGTAGTAAAGCCCGGCGTTGCTCGGGCTAGCAATAAAGCCTGGAGTTGCCCGGGCTTTCTTGCAAATTTCTTGAATTGCTGTTAGGGTTAGGGTTAGGGTTAGGGTTAGGGGTAGGGTTAGGGTTAGCTACCCTAACACTAACCCTAACCATAACCCTCACAGCTAACCCTAACCCTAACCCTAACAGCTTGGCGTCGCGAAGGAAAACGGCGCCCGGGGTAAAGTGGAAATTTGCGTCCCCCGTAGACCTTAAACTTGAGTGGATTTGAATGGAAAATCCCATAAGAGATATCGATTTATCGATTTTTTTCGAATATCAGAAGTGTTATTTAAAAAAATTAAAGCCAATGACCTAAGTTGGACCAAAAGCCATAATCGTACTGAATTTGATTGGAATCGGTTGGAGTTTGTGGAAATGCATTGAAACGAATTTTGAGGGGCCTCTTAAGGAAGACAATAATACCATTACTATACATGTCAAAGCTTGTTTCATTTCATGCAGTAACAAAAATCTGATGGTGGAACAAAAAAAGGGGCATGCTGAAATATTAATATATATATATATATATATATATATATATATATATATATATATATATGTATATATATGTATATATATATATATATATATATATATATATATATATATATATATATATATATATATATATATATATATATATATATATATATATATATATATATATATATATATATATATATATATATATCAACATACACATATCTATATCTATGTATATCCACATACACATATCTATATCTATATATATCCACATACACATATCTATATCTATGTATATCCACATACACATATCTATATCTATGTATATCCACATACACATATCAGGAGGGTAGATACACTGATTCTGGCTCACTTTCCCCCATGTTAAGTGAAGGGGATTCTCAGCGATTCATATTTTTTCCCTAAAAAATAAACCTACTTTTTATCGCAACCTGTTGAATTCTCTGCTGTTGAAATATCTAAAACATGAAAGTGAATGGAGATTTTAATTGCCTCCCCTTTTAGCCTCGGAGCACTTTTTTTCAAATAACCAATGCATATTGTTTAGCTCACTCATTGAACCTATAAAGATTTGTTCATTCTCAAATTCCTTCAATAGTTCAATTTTCTTTGCCCAATAATCCCCATCTAAAATATTTAAAAATAAAACATTTGAATCTTCATATTTTTCAAGATAACCCATTTGTGTCATTATGAAATGATAAACTTCTCTTAATGCTCTCGTATGACCACCTCCTGAGTTGCATATCATTTTGAGATTGTCGTAAATTCTTTGTTCATTGTTCAATTGATAACCATCACAGTATTCAGTCCATTCAAGGATATTTTTTTTCTTTACATCCTCTAACTTACTAGTTTTTAAATTGATTCGCTTTTTAGTTTAATTTACCTTTGTTTTAGTTATTTTTTCAACAAGACTTATTTGATATTTTTCACATTCATTATGTTTTCCATTTATATACAAAGACTGAAATTTTCTCCACTCTTTAGTTTGATTAATACTTGGTTCGACCATTTATATATTGTGAAAAAGGCAGCGGTAGCCATTAAAAACCCTAAACCCTATTCTATTTAGTTAAAACGTGTATCCATATGGAACACAATCTATTCTATATAGTCTATGATTAGATATTCACTCTATCATACAATTTCCATCTGGAACACAATCTATTCCATTATCTAAAATAAATCTCATCATCAAAGGCTCCTAATGCCTTTTTATTTACTTGTTCACTATGTATCTTATGTTTATAACTTCTTATTGTATTCATTTTCCGATATTCTTCTTTCTTATTCATCAACAATTATAATAATTTCTAAAAGTTATTAATTTCTTTATTACATATTTCTTTATTAACTTTAACGTTTTATCAACCTGATCACCATACTTATAACCATATGCCTTTGCTCTCAATCCAATAAACTCACTCATTACTTTTCCACCCAACTCATCCTTAAACTTACCAATAACCTTTTCATTCTTTTTTGAAAATAACTCACTCTTCTTACTAAAATTACTTGTATCATATACTCCAATATTTTTCTTCATATCTTGATAAACATCATCAGTTTTTATATCTAGAATAAAACTATCAGTGTCCATATACAACAATGAAACATTTTCACCATACTCTTTCTTTAAGACATTATACAAATAATCATACATCAATATCTTTGATAAATCAACAACGGCTGTTCCAAAATAAATTGGTTTATCCATTACAATACTTTCCTTTTCCATATGAATAGCAGAAAAGTTCTCGAAAAAAAACTCTTCTCTCTCAAAACTTGGTTTATTTATCAATCTGAAAGCTTCTTTCCAAAATGTTGCAAATCTAATGTTTTGCCTGTTTCTAACATTCTCGATTGTCTTTCCAAAGACAGCATTATTCATCAATTTATAGAATTCCCCTTCAAATTTTACTTTTGTATTTGTTCTCATATCTGTATTGAATTTTATATCCTTTTTCATCCAAGGATTTTGTTTAAATTTTAAAACTCTATGAATTTTAGCTACTCTCAATCCTTCTCCCAAAAATTGTTTCAAGCTTCTCTGATGCAAAACATATCCTTCCTTATCATAGAATGTTGTTAATAACTTTTCTGTTGATTTACCTTTAATATTAAAACTTTTATGATAATCACTTCACCACTCTTTATTTGGGGTTTCTTTCTCACATGCAAAAGGAAGGTCTTTATGCTTATTATTAAGATCACTCAGGTACCTCAAATTAACTTCAAAATAATAACCTTCTTCTTCCTCATTCAATTCCTCATGAGAAGAAATAACAATATTCATCAAAACCTTTTCATAATCCTTTTCTTCCACCCACTCAAATTTACCATAAGGCAGGGATTGAGACATTGCCCATCCATACAAATTATTAGCATCAAAATACATCAAACAATTACGATCTTTTTCACTATCATAATTTGGAAGATATTTATTGTTTGCATTAGCATATCTTTTTGAACATACTTGTGATATTCCACCTCTCTTTGACTTCTCAATCATCAGAAGCATATCTTCATCACTGATTAAATCTGTATCTTGTTCTGTCATTTTCAACATTGCACTCCAAGCTAAACCAGGAGCTGTGAAATATTTTCCAAATTTATTGTGCGTGTTTATTTTCCTTATCACTTATCTCTTCTTCATAAAGGTTATTATAGAAACTTTCTTTTGAAGGAAGTTGTATTTCTTTAAATCTCATAAATGAATCCATATAATCATAAGGATAAATTCCCTTACTTGTAAGAATTTTCTCTTTACTTTGAATTTCATTTCTTGTTTGATTTTCCTCTCTCGTTCGAATTCCCTCTTTAATCAGAATTTCATCTTTAATCAGAATTTCCTCTTCAGCTGGAATTTCATTCATTGTTCGAATTTTCTTTAAAATTAGAATTTCATCTTCACTTGGAATTTCTTCATTAATTTCCTCATTAATTAGAATTTCCTCTTTACTTTGAATTCTCTCTTTAATCTGAATTTCCTCTTTAATTCGAATTTCCTCTTTTGGAAAGAATGAATTAAGCTTTGGAAAAGACCCCGTGGAGCTTCCATTTGATGCTAGGTAGGCTCGTGGTATTCCCATAAACTTGTAAGAATCGAGAAACCGAATACGAGTTAAAGGTTTTGTGAATATCATTTTTGTAAATGAAATATACTTTTGATTTGTGTTTGTTATGGCAGAAATATTCCCTGGTGTTTTTGAAAGTTCATTTATAAATAGATGTGTATCATAGTTGGCGCTGTTGTGAAGAAAGACTGGAATAAAAGAAGGAAATTTATAATTAAGATTACAACAGGAATGAGCGGGACCTCTATATTTACCAGTAAGATGACAATGATCCCTAACTTTGACCTCTCCCTCAATTTCCTCCTCACAAATATGGCAGATATTGTTCTTTCTAAATTCTAATTTTTCTTCTTCCGTTAATTTCATAGGTTCATTTGTTTCTTTCATTAATTTAGTTAGTCTTATACAATCCTTTTCTAATCGTCTTACAAACTCTTGTGAAGCTTTTTTTCCACTATAATGTTCAAGTTTATTATACTTTTCTCCAACAGATGATTTGATATAACAACAGAAACCAAAAGGAATATGTTTTTGTTATTTATTTGTTTATGATTCTTTTGGATCAGGAGAAGCAGTATTTATTTTTTTAAGGATACATTCAAAATCAGCATATATCACAAATGGGTGCATGATAGATTTATTATAATCTTCAAAAGAAATCTTTTCACCAGGTTGAGTCATTGTAATTACAGCTGATTTATGATTACTACAATATTTTGAATGTTGTTCTAATCGTTCTTTTGTATGAAATGAATTAAGACATCGCTTTCAAGGATATATTTTGTTTACTGTTCTGAATACCTGAGAAGAGATTAATCTTGATAAATTATTGATGTATGTATAATGTTAATTCTTTCCAACACTAAAATATAAAAGATCAATGTGTGTTTCTTCATTTCTCTCTGTATTCTTTAATACCTGAACTTTATTATCTCTCGTTAATCCTTATACATTAATATAAAGATTTTTTTTCTCAAATTTAGGAATATCTGTTAGTGGCATTGGGAATTTAAAATCTTTAATGTCCAAGGTATTCTCATATTTCATATATAGTTTTACTCTTTCTGAATTACAATTTGGTAGATGTCAGTGAGCAAGAACAGACCAGAGAAAACATTTATTATCATACTTCTTAATATTAACAACTGCCTTCTTTAGTTTTATTTCTTTTAGTAATTCAATATCAGAACAAGCTTTAAGAGGGTTTGATTTTAGAATGTGTATATCTAAAAAGATGATTTTTTTAATATGAAATCCACTTCCCACCACTGTATTATCAACATCCTCCTCTTGTTTTGATAGTTCTTCATCAACCCCACTATTCAGAAAATCTTGAAATGATGTTATAAAATGAAGATCTGTTCTCATACAAGGAGTTTGTTCTTCATCTTGTCTTTTCATATTCATTTTCACTCCCATATAAAACTTTGAAGTTTTCATTTCTTTTTAAGAACGTTTTCAACATCAGGTTTCACTATTTCAATTGATTAAGCTATTGATGATGGACCGGGATCTCCAAATTGAAAAATCCTTATTTTAGTATGATTCTTAAAAGCTCCATCAGTGTTTTCAATATAATAGTCTCCCTTTACTTGAAACTCATTCTTCTTGTGTTTTTGTGATTGAAAGTGATTCCTATAACCACTCTTCAAAACATCCTTTGAGCAGATATCACAATGTTTTGTTTCCAACTCAAGAGGAGATATTTGATGAAATTGATTAAATTTGTGTTTGATGGTTTGAAGGTGTTTTTTTATAATATTTATATTCATGATTACAAACATCGCAGGACATTGTATTCACCATATTTATATAATAAAACGTTGCTGAAACTAAAATTTTCGTGATGAAAATTTCGTTTAATATATAGGTGAATCTGTGCTTAAAACCATTTTATCCTCCAACTTTTTTCACTTAATAAATACAATGTTTTGAGACACAAAAGACAAGTTTCATTCAATCTCTTCATTTGTTAAAGATACTGAGAAATATGTCAAGGATGTAAAATTGAATAAAGATTAATATAACAACTATTGGATAAAAACAATTATGGTAAATAATATGAGTTCTTCAATTTCCTTCATGGGAAGGGCTTTTAGTATACCTGGAAGAACATCAATTAAAGTATCTCTAACAAAAGCTTCTCCTCTCCTTCTGTCAATATATTCAAAACTAGAAAAAGCAATGAAACAAGAAAAAGTATCAAAAACAAAAACCTTATGGATGAAGCTTTAGAAAGAAAAGATAAGACCATCTGTAATATGCAAGGAGAATTTTGTATTTTTTTCAACAACCCTAAAGATGTAAATCCTGATGAAATAAAGGATGTTAATATATCAGGTGAAATGACATTTCATTCAATCGTAGGTAAGGATCATTTTAAAATTACCTTTAATCTTAAAAATGTAGTAGTTGAATTTGTTAATGAAAAACAGTATAAAGATATCGATGGTCATGTTTTTTTCTACAAATTAAATACGAGTTATTATTCAACTGAAGATTTTGAAGATTATGAGAATAATTATTAGACCGAGAGTTTGTGTTCAAACGACAGTTATGATACTGAGAGTTTGTGTTCAAACGATCGTGATGAAAGTAGTTTTATAGATGACTCTGAAAGTTTCGAAGATGATGAATTTCAGTTTAAGTAAAGTTTTACTTTATAAATATTCTAGATTTTGAGCCTCTTGAATTCCCTGATTCTCCATATGACAAATTTGAGAATTGTCCTATGTGTGAAAGACGGGGATTAAACACAGAGTCAAAAGCCTAGAAACAATGCATATTCTGTGATTATCGGCTAATTAATGATCATAAAAAATATAAAAAGGAATATATTTATTTTAGATTTACCCCAAAAATGAATAACTTTACAAGATTGATGAGAGAAATGAATGTAAAGTATGAGGGCAATCAGACACCTTTCCTCACAAGGGAAGAAACTGAACGTATTAGTGAAATGTTCAAAGGATTGTTGTTCTGTTTGATTCACGATTGTCATTTTCAGGGAAATAACACACGATAAGGTATAAATACAATAATGGATTATCTTGAAATTAAATCCGAACTTAGGATAAAATATAGAGTTTCTACAAAAAGCCAATAATAAATTAAATAACCTGTTTTCCAAATATATAAATGAATGATTTTTTACCCATTTGGGAAAATAAGATAAAATTTAACTATCATAAAAATCTTTCAAATTCATAAAGATGTCTCATAGTTGGTTCAAGCAGATGTGGAAAAACCTTCTTACTTTTGAAGATGCTCCTGACTCCCAACTTTTTCGATTATGATAATTTAATAATTTTCACAAAGTCAAGTTTTCAACCTGAGTATCAACTACTCTCACAAGGTTTTAATGCTGGTCTTCAAAAATAAGATATAATCGGTTTATTTAAACTTCAAAACAATCTAAATGACAAAAACAATGAAGATATAATACAACTATTTTGTGATACACAGAGATATAAAAAGAAATCAAAATCGATAAGTTGTATTCTTAGTGATAAAACGGATGATATACCGTCTCCCCAAGATTTGGATAAATCAAAAAAGAACCTCGTTATCTTTGATGATTGTGTTAATGGGAGAAACCAAATGGTAATGGACAGCTACGACACAAGAGGGAGACATTCTTCTTGTAATTGTATTTATCTTAGTCAATCATACTTGCAACTTCCTCATCGTTCCATCAGAAACAATGCTAACACTTTTATTTTATTCAAGTTAAATTCAAAAGAAATAAACAATTTTTGGAGAGACAATTGTTCTACATTATGCAGGAAAAAAGAATTTGGGGATTATATGAAGCACACGACTGAAAAATATTAATATATTGTTGTGAAACAAGATGAGGTATTAAATGATATTTTCCAATAAATACATGGATGCGAAAGAAAGAGCAAGAAGATTTAAGGAACATCAAGAGTTGGTTTAAAAAGTTGTAAAACAACAGGAAGACATAAAGAAGAAACGCAGACAGAAACTAACGGGCGAAGAAGCATTTGAAAGAAATCAAGAGAAATTTTTTAAACCACTTTTAAAAACTTCCCAAGAAAAAATTGAAGATGTTTCCACAGTTCCCATGATAGAATATACTCCTAAAAAACTTCAAATGATAAAATATTTCAGTCAAATGACGTAGCAAGAATTAGAGCATAACAAAGAATTAGAATATGATGATGAATGATTATTTCAACAACTGGAAGAAATTAATCAACCCCCTGAATATATTGTGAATGCTCTTCAAAACAATGAATATTCAGCGGAATCAAAAACCAAAGCTGGACTCATTCCAACAGAAAATCCAGCAATATTTCATCTTGTTCAAGAAAAGGTATTGATATTTAATGATGAATGAAGGTTCTTGAGTTCTGCTCAACCCCTTGTTAAATGCACCCCCAGATTGATGTTTCTTCTCACAAAAGATGGAAGACAAGCTTCAACTGTGAGGGATGAATCAAATTATTTTGATAAACCATTGGATATGAAAAATAATGATGATAGAGTATATATTGATCTGCTGAACTCTTAATTATAGGGTTAGTCTTTCTGGTAAATGTAGCAAGAATGAGAAGGAGAAACACATTATTCCTGCTTTAAGTATCCTTGGTTCAGGTGTTAGTTTTCTTACAAATGACCCATCGCAAGTAGTTAATAGACTGTTATTGTTGTTAGGTCATAAGAAGGTGGAAATAACAATTGTTTGAATTAAGCATCAGCCATTTTAGACCAGTTGATGACCATGAAAATAATTAATAAATACCAATATAAAGACATTTCATCTCATATTAAATAAGATGAGAAGCACAATCCTTAGTTTCAATTTCAGAACAAGCGACCACACATCTTCATCCCCATACCCACTGCAACTTGACACAACAAAAGAATATGAGGCGTCTTTATTGTCCATGGAAACTTATAATACCTTTTTGAACTTGTTCAAATTGTTCGTGTTATGAAAGAACAAGGTGATGAACCAAAAAATAGTCATAGATATTCAAAAACATACTTCAAATCAACGATGAAACGTAAAAATAACTACAAGGTTGATTTCACAATTGATACTTCATTTGGAGAGTTATTGGGTTTCTCCTCAAAAAAGATTGAAACTAATGGGACGTTTTACAGTGATAATGTCATTCAAATATCCTCAGGAATAAATTCGGTATTAATTCACTTTGATTTGATTTTTGGTGCTTCTCATTATGGAATAAGAACAAATACAATATTTTCATTCAGCGCATACTCAACCCCAATTGGTTATAAATTCAATCTGGAACCCAAAAATCTGGTTTATCTCCCTGTGCCAGGAAAAACCACATACAGAGTAAATTTTAAGATAACCAACCAAGACAATCGTACAATTTCTTTTAATGGAGAAGTTATATCCATCAGAATTCACCTACGTGAAGTTTTCCAAGAAATAAATACGATGGTAATTGTGAGGAAACACGAGTTGGGAAAATATAAAATAATTACAGGATGTTCCTTTCCCCATACTCCAAGGGTGAAGGTATGTATCTTGGTAGAGGATAATATAAACCTAAGAGACAAAGGGGTGTTGGACATCAATTTAGAGGAGATGGGATAATTGATATTCTAATGGGTATCGGTTCAACTATTCTTAGATATAAAGACCTAATTGGTTCAACTGCTTCTGCTGTGGGAAATGTAGCAGGTGCTATAAAGAGTATAAAAGATGCCCAAAAGGAATATCATTAATTACAAGCAATAAAAGAAATTAAGAAAGGCAATACTCAGTTGTCTCCCCGAGAACTACTGAAAATAATTCAAATACTTGGGTCAGGATTTTAAAAGTTTTAACATCTTTTTTCCTAAATAAATACAAGTATGGAAGCAATTGATGGTATCTATGATTTGGATGATACTATTGTCATCTCAAACTCCACTAAAAAAGAAGATTACTTCAAAGTAAATGCAATAACTGGAACAGACTGGAATGCAAATGGTACAAAAAGTTTTGAAATAAATAATCAACAAACCTACTTGAATCTATCCGAAAGTTTCTTGTTGTGTAAATTTAAATTCAGTAAGGCTGGGAATAACACAAACACTGCACTCGTCAATGATTTCTTCTGGAAAATGTTTGATAGTGTTCGTTTATAGATTGGGACACAAGAAGTTGAAGCGGTTGATTATGTCTCTGCTGTATCTGAAATGATGAAATTTACACTATTCATTCAGTTATAGAATGGGAAAGGGGTCTGTCGAAGGTTTTATTCCGGATATGTCAGCGGGAACAAACACAGACCCTGGATATATTCAAAGGAAAGGAGTCTATAATGATGATACAAAAGAATTAATAGTTTTACTGTGGCAGTTCCTCTTAAAGGTATTATTAGATTTTGTGATCATGATAAAGTTCTGTATGGTCTTAAAATTAAGGGGGTGCTCCACCTTAATACACCTTGATACACCGGCAACGCCAGTCTTAATACACCAGTGGGTTGACTCAGCCTGTCATCCTTCTGAGGTCGGCGAAATTGAGTGCAAGTGTACTGGGCCAGGTGTATACCGTGGTTAAAATAGGTGTATCATATCCCTGAGTCGTAAGAGGCGAGCAGGGTTGCGTCAGGAAGGGCTTCTTCTTCTTCTTCCTCTTTCGACTTGCTCCCGTTAGGGGTCGCCACAGCGGAACAACCGTCTCCATTTCGATCTATCCTCCACATCTTCCATTGACACTCCAACCACACGCATATCCGCCCTCACCGCATCCATGAACCTCTTCTTTGGCCTTCCTCTTCTCCTCCTACCTGGCGGCTCCATCTTCAACATCCTTCTCCCGATATACTCCGTTTCCCTCCTATGCACATGTCCAAACCATCTCAATCTCGCCTCTCTCACTTTGTCTCCAAACCGTCCGACCTGCGCTGTCCCTCTAATATACTCATTTCTTATCCTATCCATCCTCGTCACTCCCAACGAGAATTGCAGCATCTTTAACTCTGCCACCTCCAGCTCCGCTTCCTGTCTTTTTGTTAGTGCCACCGCCTCCAAACCATACAACATAGCTGGTCTCACTACCGTCTTATATACTTTCCCCTTCACTCTTGCAGCTACCCTTCTGTCACAGATCACTCCTGCAACTCTTCTCCACCCACTCCATCCTGCCTGCACTCTCTTTTTCACTTCTCTCCCACACTCTCCGTTACATTGGACAGTTGATCCCAAGTATTTAAACAAATCCACCTTCCCCACCTCAACTCCTTGCAACCGCACCATACCACCATCCTCCCTCTCATTTACGCACATGTACTCCGTCTTACTCCGACTGACTAACATTCCCCTTCTCTCCAGTGCGTACCTCCACCTCTCAAGGCTCGATTCAGCCTGCTCCCTACTCTCCCTACAGATCATGATGTCATCCGCGAACATCATAGTCCACGGAGACTCCAGTCTGATCTCGTCCGTCAACCTGTCCATCACCATTGCAAACAGGAAAGGGCTCAGAGTCGATCCTTGGTGCAATCCCACTTTAACCTTAAACCGGTCCGTCATTCCTACTGCACACCTCACCGCTGTCACACTGTCCTCATACATATCCTGCACGATCCTCACATACTTCTCCACCACTCCCAACTTCCTCATACAATGCCACAACTCCTCTCTTGGCACCCTATTGTAAGCTTTCTCTAAATCCACAAACACACAATGTAACTCTTTCTGGCCTTCCCTATACTTCTCCATCAACATTCTCAAAGCAAACATCGCATCAGTGGTGCTCTTTCCTGGCATAAACCCATATTGCTGATCACAGATCGTCACCTCTCCTCTCAACCGAGCTTCCACTACTCTTTCCCACAACTTCATGGTGTGGCTTAACAACTTTATCCCTCTGTAATTTCCACAGCTCTGCACATCACCCTTATTCTTGAAAATCAGAACCAGTATACTTAATCTCCACTCCTCCGGCATCCTCTCACTTTCCAAGACTTTATTAAACAATCTGGTTAACAACCCCACTGCCATCTCTCCTAAGCACTTCCATGCCTCCACTGGTATACCATCTGGGCCAACCGCCTTTCCACTTTTCATCTTCTTCATAGCAGTCCTCACTTCATCCTTACTGATCCACCCCACTTCCAGATTCACTATCTCCACCTCTTCCAACCTTCTCTCTCTCTCTCATTTTCTTCATTCATCAGCTCCTCAAAGTACTCCATCCACCTTCTCAACACACTCTCTTCGCTCGTCAGCACATTCCCATTTGCGTCCTTTATCACCCTAACCTGCAGCACATCCTTCCCAGCTAGGTCCCTCTGTCTTGCCAATCGGTATAAATCCTTTTCCCCTTCTTTTGTATCCAACGTCTCATACAGCTCGTCATATGCCTTTTCCTTGGCCTTTGCCACCTCTCTTTTTGCTTTTCGACGCCACTCCTTGTACTCCTGCCTACTTTCTTCATCTCTCTGCCTATCCCACTTCTTTTTCACCAACCACTTCTTCCTTATACTTTCCTGTACTTCCTCATTCCACCACCAAGTCTCCTTATCTTCCTTCCTCTGTCCAGATGTCACACGAAGTACCTTCCTAGCTATCTCCCTCACAACTTCTGCTGTCGTTGCACAATCATCCCACCCATCTTTACCACCATCCATCGCCTGTCTCACCTCCTCCCTAAATTTCACGCAACAGTCTTCCTCCTTCAGCTTCCACCATCTGATCCTTGGTTCAGCCCTCACTCTCTTCCTCAACCTCACCTCTAAAGTCATCCTACAGACCACCAATCGATGCTGTCGAGCTACACTCTCCCCTGCCACAACCTTACAGTCACTAATCTCTTTCAGGTTGCATCTCCTACTTAAGATGTAATCCACCTGTGTGCACTTTCCTCCACTCTTGTATGTCACCCTGTGTTCCTCCTTCTTCTTGAAATACGTATTTACCACTGCCATTTCCATTCTTTTTGCAAACTCTACCACCATTTGCCCTTCCACATTTCTCTTGTTGTTGTTTTGTTTTGCGTCAGGAAGGGCATCCGGCGTAAAACATGTGCCAAATCACTATGTGGATCATACGGATGATCCTCTGTGGCGACCCCTAACGGGAGCAGGTGAAAGAAGAAGAAAGTCTTAAAATTAGATTTCAACTTCAAAGGAATGATCATGAAAATAAATTACTTTTTGATATTACTAGTGCTTTTGGTGCTCAGAATCAATTTGTAATGGATGAAATTTTTTTTTTTTTTTGTATACCTTGGTCGAGGCTCGTATGAGAGCTAACACACAACTCACAGCAAGGAGGCATGAGACAAGAGGGGCGGGAGTGGAAGGGACAAAACAGTGGGGAACAGACACATTAGGTGAACTGTGGAAGGGAGAGGGATGGGGATGGGACAGGGAACATGGCGAAGAGAAGATGGACATTTCATGGACTTTCAGGAAGGAAAGCAGGAGAAATGAAGGAAGTGGGCTTGGGTGGATTATCGGGGGTAGAAAAGATCGAGGATTTGGATGGGGGAAGATAAGAGGTGGTGGTGAACAGCTGTTTGAAAGCCTGGAGGGAAGAATGGGAAAGAATAGAGTGAGGAAGTTTATTCCAAAGGCGGGAAAAAAGAGGAATGAAAGAGTGAAGATGAGCAGTGATTCGTGATTTTGGTAGTTTTACCAGAAGGGGGTTGTTGGCGGACCTTGAGCGCCCTGTGGAAATGTGGTGGGGACAAATCGCAGAGAGAGCAGGGGGGGCAAGGCTGGAGAGGAGTCGGTAGAAGACAGAAAGACCACCGACCAACCTGCGGTGATTGAGTGAGAGGCCCGAAGACTCAGCTTCATTGCGGGAGATGCCGATGATCTTAAATGCCCTGGTTTCGACAGCGTGAAGCCGAGAAAGGTGGGAGGCAGGAGCACCAGCCCAGAGGGGAGAGCAGTACTCCATCAGGCAACGGACAAAAGCTTTGTAAGTGGTCAGGAGCTCAAGAGGGCCGAGGAAGGACTTAGCACGACGGAGGATTCCCAGTCGGCGACAGGCTTTTGAGGCGAGGTTGGAAATGTGACTTTCCCAGGAAAGGTCATGGCAGATAGTGAGACCTAGAAGCTTGAAAGAAAAGACTTCTTCCAGAGGATTGTTGAGAAAGTGGATGGGGGGGTTTTTTAAACGGTCCTTTCGAAGATACATAGTGAGAGTGTGAGATTTGTCTGGATTGAAAGACATGTTCCACGTGTTGGACCAGTTTGTGATTTTATCCAGATCTGCACTGAGTGAAGAAGCTGCTGCTTGCCGGTCTGAGGGATGACAGATGGTACGGCAGAGGGTGGAGTCGTCGGCAAAGAGAAATAGAGGATTTTCCAGAGAGTCCGAGAGATCATTGATGAAAACCAGAAAAAGAACAGGGCCCAGAACGCTACCTTGAGGAACTCCAGCCTGCACAGGAAGAGGGGATGAAAGAACTCCATTTAGGGCCACACGTTGACTGCGACAGGAGAGGAAGTCTGCGAGCCATGAGTGGAGATGGCCTTGAATACCATGGGAAGAGAGTTTGGTGAGTAGGGCAGGGTGCCAGACTGTGTCAAAAGCACGTGATATGTCCAGGGATACGGCTCGGATTTCCTGTCTGGCATTGAGGACCTCCATCCATTGATGGGAGAGCAGAAGCAGCATATCCAGGGTAGAGTGACCTGGTCTGAAACCAAATTGATGATTGGCAATCAAGCCATTGGAGAAGAGGAAGGATTTCATATCTGAGGCGATGATGGATTCCATCACCTTGCTGATGATTGGGAGAAGGCTGATTGGTCTGTAGTTATAGGGATCTGTTTTTGCACCTTTTTTATGCAGGGCAGTGATGTTAGCAGATTTCCAAGCAGATGGCAGATGACCTTGGGCAAATGAGAGTGTGAATAGAACAGAGAGAGGGTGAGCAAGAGCAGAAGAGCAGGCTTTGAGGACACGTGGGCTGATGCCGTCTGGACCGGTTGCAGAATCTGACTCGAGGTTTGAAAGCAAGCTCTCCACCTTGTCAGGAGAAAAGGATACAGAGTCCAGGGACAGTTGGGTGCGACTGGGTAAAGTGGGTAGAGATAGTGATGGGTTTAGGACACAAGATTTAGCTGCAAACACCGAGTTTAGACATTCAGCTTTATCACGTGTGGAATCAGCAGTGCGGCCATTTGAGGTAAGGGAGGGGATGGAGGGGGAACATACACCAGAAACAGATTTGATTAAACGCCACCAGGATTTTGAGGAGGGAGAGAGGTTTGAGAGTTCAGACTTGAGATGAGAAAGATGTTGTTTTCTGGCTCTCCTGAGGGTAGATACACACTTGTTCCGAACTTTGTGGAAAGAACTGAGATTGCCCTCAGTTGGGTTTGCTTTCCATGAGGCAAAGGCAAGTTGTTTCAGGACAACTGCCTCGCCACAAGCTTCAGTAAACCAAGGGCGGGAGGAAGGGTAAGACAACTGAACACGAGAGGGGATAAATCTGTGCATGAGGGAGAGCTGGTATATGAGTTGGTATATTAGGGAATGTACTTCTTATCTTAAAACAGAAGAGATGTTGAATGGAAAACTTAACTCAAAGAAACCACTCATTGTATCATATCTTAAAAGAAGATGTCAACACGTTAAACTAAACCAAACCTCTTACACTTGGAATTTGGGTGTTCTGGAAGTAAAGCCACGGTATCTGTGGATCATTTTTTAAACACCAGATGGCGACACTGATACTGATAAGAATAATGCATTGAGTGATAATGCAAAGGTGAAACAACTTCGTGTTTCTCTACATGGAACATTTTATCCATGAGATCGATTGGAAATTAATTGGGAAAAAAATGATTATGCTGAAGCATACAAGTCTTACCAAAAGGTGTGTGAAAGTAATGGAAATAAAGAACCTATTTTGGATAGGACAGTATTTAAAAGTTTGTACACAATCTATGTGTTTGAGCTGAGTGCTCAAAAGGGAACTATAAAGTCTAATCGAGTGGATACTTCCCTATACATTGAAAGAGAAGAGAGTGAAGAATTGATACATATTGTTTGCGTTTGGAAGAAACAGCATTACAGATTAATACAGATAATGGTGTTATGATTAGTCTCACGTAATTTTTTGTAAAATAAATGAGTGGCAAAGTACCAACTGGGATATATGTTAATCAAATCAATCTTCTTAAACTATCATCTTGTGTTCAAAATCAAAAGCCTTGTACGATTAACGTTAATACAATTCAGAGAAAAGGAGCAGTAAGAATTGATGTTTTGCTCACAAGAGAACAGGTTAAAATCTTGAACGATACTGGCTCACTTAAATTAAAATGACAAAACCAATGTTGAAAAAGTATTCAATAAGAGAGACAAGTGGAGGATTACTCCCATTTCTAATTCCTTTATTTGCTGGTTTAAGTGCGGCTGGAGCATGGAAGGGTGATACTTCAGCTGCGGTGAAAACTGCCAACGAAAGATTGGCTCAACTTCGAGCTCAAAAAGAGTTTGAAAGACTTAACAAAGTGTTGGAGAAACAAATTAGTGGAAGTGATGTAATTGCAGATTTTGCTGAAAAACTTGAAAGTCTACCTGATAATGCAAGATTGTTAGTTGGAGATATGCTTTCTTCTATCTCACAAGCAGGTGTAAAATTAACTAAAAAGGGTAATGGATTATATCTTTCTAATAAATAAATGAGCATTGATGAGTGGTTTAAAGAATTTGGAAAGAATACAACATCAAATTTACAACTTGTCAAATATTGTAAGAAATTAAAAGTTCATAATGTGGTTATTTGTATGAGAAATGAATTAACAAATGTGCCAAAACATACAAAGAATATTATTATGAACTTAGAAGATAATAATGGGAAAGGTTCTCATTCTGTTTGTATTTTTAATATTCAAGATAAATATTATTTTGATAGTTTTGTCCACCACCACCTGTTGAAGTCATAAAATTCTTACAGAATGGTGTTTATCAAACATTTCAAGGGCAATAATTAAATTCCAAGTGTTGTGGTCAATTTTGTCTCTATGTGTTATTTCAACTCAACAAAAACAAATTTTTTAATGATATTTTTTAAACTAATATAAATGACTTATGTTGGTAAAGATGGTTCTATCTTTGGTGTATCCCAAGAACTGGATATTGATTTTTCAAATTATTACACAAAGGCACAGGCTGAACGACAGATATAAAGTATAACAAAAAAATATTAATATGAAAAATGCTTATAAATTAATAAATTATCCAAGCCCGACTGACGCAAATGACTTGGCGAGATTAAGTGATTTATCACAATATATATATATAAATATATAAATATATATATATATATATATATATATATATATATATATATATATATATATATATATATATATATATATATATATATATATATATATATATATATATATCCTTGAATAAAACGACCGTGTTTTCCAAAGACACAGAAGTGTTGATTTTATCTCCAGGTCATACAGAATTCACAGTTCCAATTGAAATAAATTTTTATGAAGAAGGGCGTATTGTTTGTATGAGAATAGAACAATGGGGATATGATATGAATGATTTAGGGTATAATTGGTCACTTAAAATTGACCGAGAAGACCTGGAACAATTTAATCAGTTTCGTAAGGAAGAATATTATCCACTTGGTATGGAGAATAAGTTTTGTGGAAGCACGATTAGCAAACAACAAATAAAATAATTTAATAAGGGTAAAATCAGTCATGGTTTTGCCATAGTTTATATCATGAAAAGACAAAGAACAGGATTATATATAATAAGTAAGGAAACACAAACTGTTTTAACTATGGGAAGATGGGGAGGTATTTCCTGTCATTATATTAATTTGTCATATATTTCTAATACATAAATGACAGCAAGAAGGCTTCAAGAAAATTATCATTTCTGTGTCCAAGCATAACCTTCAAGAAAAGGGTATTCGGTATTTTCATAAATATGTTCTACAACATAAGAATGATGTATTTTCAATAAAAGATTGGATTTATGCTGATGTTGATAAACTGACAACTTTAGATTTAATTAAAATGTGAAATAATGAAAAAAATATAAAGTTAAGAAAACGTAAGGCTCTTTTAGAAATTTAGAAGAAATTTTATTGGTTTCCTGTTGTAAAAAAAATTGTTTTGGATACAAGAATAACAAGAAATCCTGATGAATATCTGTATGATATTATATGGGGTGTAAGTGATTCTAGGATAGTAAGGGACGAGGAAGGAGTTGAGAAACTGAGACAGAAGAAAAGAGGGAAGAGGAAAAGGAGAAGAGAGGGAAGGAGGAGAGAGAGAAGAGAGAGAAGGAGGATAGGGAGAAGAGAGAGAAGGAGGAGAGGGAGAAGAGAGAGAAGAGAGAGAAGGAGGAAAGAGAGGAGAGGGAGGAAAGAGAAAAGAGAGAGAGGGTGGAAAGAGAGGAGAGGGAGGAACGAGAGAGAATAAATAAATATGAAAATACGGAAACCAGTGAGATTAAAAAAGATTGGGGGTATTACAGAAAATAAATAAATCTCAATGTACCGAGTAGGAAAACAAAGAATTGACAAGTCTATTAGCAAAATTTTCGACAAGACTATTGACATCATTTTCAGGGAGAAAATATTGACTTTAATGAAAGTTTTTCATTTTTTTCTTAAATAAATGGAGGAGAGAGTAAAGACATTTCAAAGGATTCTTTATGTTTTAAAAATTAACATTCAAATGTGCATGTTGGAAACTAAAAAGGTTTTTGCACTCTGCAGGAATTTTTCTCATAAATAAATGAGTCTCAAATGTGAAAAGAAAACTAATACTAAAAATATCTCATATTTTAAAAGTAAAAATAACAGGGTTATACAAAAATGTATATGTTCGGTGTGTGGTTCAAAAAAAAATCAATTTATCTCCAAACACAAACTCGGAGGAGATATACAAAAGTTTTTATCAGGAAGTAAATTTACATCTACTGGAATACCAGGGGAATTACATCTACCAGCGTATTCTTTCTGTGGTCCAGGCACAAACTTGGATAAAAGATTACATGAGGCAGACAATCCTAAACCATGGAGTAAACCCATCAATAGGGTTGATGAAGTGTGCATGAGACACGATATTGATTATGGGAATACCACAACTTTGGAAGAAAAGCATGAAGCCGATAGAGAAATGTTGTATAATTTTTCTCTGATAAAAAATCCAACCTTGAGAGAAAAAGTTGAGAGGTTCATCGTGAAGAAGATGATCAGTGCTAAATTGAAACTTGGACTTAGAAATTCAAAAAACTTATAGGTTCTAATGATGTAATAAAGACTGAAGAACAATGAGCCGATGAATGACATAAACCTATATTTACAAAGTTTCATCAAAGGAAGGTTTATTCCAAGAAAGTTGATTATATCTGGTCTGCTGATTTGATTGAACTCAATAATGATAAGGGGTACAAGTATGCTTTAACCGTTATTGATTTGAGGAGTCGATATGCATGGGTTGTCCCTTTAAAAAACAAAACAGGTAATACTCTGATGTTGGCCTTTCAACAGATATTTAATAAAAGTGAGAGAAAACCTAAAAAACTGTGGACTGATGAGGGTAGAGAGTTTTATCACAAGACATTTATGAATTTTCTAAAAAAAATAACAGCATTACATGATACAGTGCCTTTAATGAAGGAAAAGCCGTTGTTATTGAGCGCTTTAATCGTACTTTAAAAGAGAGACTATATAAAAAATTCACACAACTCGGCTCTCAACAATGGTCATCTTTTATTCAGGATATTGTAGATAAGTACAATTACACGATTCACACGTCAACGGATATGAAACCATTAGAAACATTGACAAAATTAGAATGTGAAAAAGAGATTAATGTCAGAAAACCTAAGTTCAAAGTTGGTGGTATCGTAAGAATATATAGGTGGAAATCTCATTTTGAAAAAGGTTATACAAAGCGATGGACAAATGAGCTTTTTAAAATTGTTGATGTAATAGATACAGTTCCTTGGACTTGAAATTACAATAGACAAAACCAAGCAGACAATACTCATGGGAGCAATAGGTTGGCGCTTCACTCCCCTCTACTGTACACCTTTATGGACAATCGAGGACCAAGTCCGAGGTGTATAACAGGTGGCATCTGCCAAGGGTTAAATTTAAAAATATATTTAATGTGTGTCATGGGGGACGTTCATAGATCTGTGAACCCCAAACACAGAATCCTCAACTGAATAGTGAAGGCTTAACTTTTGTTTGTTGGTGTGTGTGTGTGTGTGTGTGTGTGTGTGTGTGTGTGTGTGTGTGTGTGTGTGTGTGTGTGTGTGTGTGTGTGTGTGTGTGTGTGTGTGTGTGTGTGTGTGTGTGTGAGATAATATAACAGGGAGCATAAACAACCCTAACCCAAACCCACCCTTATCCTCACATTCAAAATCTCAACCCCAACCCTCACCCACCCTAATCCTCACATTCAAAATCTCAACCCCAACGCAACCCTCGCCCAACACAATATCTTTTTTAAAATACGTATTTCAACAATATATATTTTTTATGTTTTTTTCTCTTCTTACAATTCTGTCTTTTCAGGCTTTCAGGTTTGATGAAGTTGAAAGGGGGAGTAAGAACCTTCCTGCATCTTCTTCCCAGAACTCACAATATATATTTGTTTATGTTTTTTTTCTCTCTTCTTGCAATTGTGTCTTTTAAGGCTTTCAGGATTGATGAAGTATAAAGGGGGGGTAAGAACTTTCCTGCACTTTCTTCCTAGAACTTTCTTGATATTGCTCTCATCAAGCACCATCCAACAAGGAATCACATCGATAGGTTGAGATCCCCAAGAGTCTTCTTGGTAGAAACCACATTTCAAGTCTCCAAAATAAACCCAACTTTCCAAGTCTCCAAGGTATAACCACATTCCTGTTGAGTTTCCAAGATATGTATCACATTGTGAGTTATCAAGCCAGAACCCACATTTCAAGTCTCCAAAATAAAACCAACTTACAAAGTCTCCAAGGGATAACTCATTTCCTGATTTTTTCAAAATTTGTCTCCAAGGTAGGCTCCATATTTAGAACCATCTTGGCAGAACCCTTTTCCTGAGTCTCCAAGGTAGTTATTTAAACAATCAAGGCAGAACTCATTTCCTGATTTTTTCAATATTTGTGAGTCTCCAAGGTAAAACTTGTATTCTGACTCATCAAGGTATAACTTGTTCAGTGGGTATTGTCTTGATAACTTTCAATGAGTACTATTGCTGTAAAACTCTTTTTCAGGATTTTGCTGGTCTCCAAGGTATAACTCTTTGGTTGGGTCATCAAGGTCGAGCTCATTCTGTGGGTCTTGGTCGCTCACAAGGTCTTCAACCAAACCGACAATTTCACCCCAAGTTGTGGCAAAAGCAGTATTTTCATTTTGTATTTCAGATACAATTTCCTGTGAGAGAAAATAATAATGTATTAATTAAGTGATTTAATTATTAAATGATTATATGCTTAAATCAAACTCTGTAAATAGGAAAATAAAATCTTACCTCAATAGATAAGAGGTTTGAATCCAGTTCATCAACTTGAAGGTTTAGTTCCATACAAGTAGTAGAACTCCAAGGAACTCCAAAGTCATCCCACTCAAGATCAGCACAGCAGTCCATTCTCAGTAAAAGTAAAAATATATTTAAATTCAGTCTGGATTTCAAGCTTTTATATAGAAAGACTGGTGGGTGTGGTTTCCTTTTTCAAAATGGAGAATTCTTTGGAACTTCCCTGGGCAAGCCCAGGCAAGCCTTGTGAGTCAGAGATTAACTGGAAATGATGCAAGAGCAGGTGGTCCTCATAAAAGTGGGTGGTGCTTAGTAAAAGTGGGCGTGGTTTATGAAAAGTGTCTCATGGAGAGTGGGCCTGGCTTATGGAAAAGTAGGCGTGGTTTATTCAAAAAAAAATCTGAGGCTCAGCAGGTGGTCAAACAAGAGCAGTAAGAGAAGTTCATCATTTCATTATGACACAAAAGGGGTATCTTGAAAAATATAAAGATTCAAATGTTTTATTTTTAAATATTTTAGATGAGGATTATTGTGCAAAGAAAATTAAACTATTGAAGGAATTTGAGAATGAACAAATCTTTATAGGTTCAATGAGTGAGCAAAACAATATGCATTGGTTATTTGAAAAAGAGTGCTCCTCGGCTAAAAGGAGAGGCTATTAAAATCTCCATTCACTTACATGTTTTAGATATTTCAACAGCAGAGAATTCAACAGGTTGGGATGAAAAGGAGGTTTATTTTTTAGGGAAAAAAATATGAATCACTGAGAATCCCCATTCACTTAACATGGGGGAAAGTGAGCCAGAATAGGTATATCTACCCAACTCATATCTATATCTATGTATATCCACATACAGCTATCTATATCTATGTATATCCACATACACATATCTATATCTATGTATATCCACATACACATATCTATATCTATGTATATCCACATACACATATCTATATCTATGTATATCCACATACACATATCTATATCTATTTATATCCACATACACATATCTATATCTATGTATATCCACATACACATATCTATATCTATGTATATCCACATACACATATCTATATCTATGTACATACACATATCTATATCCATGTATATCCACATATCTATTTATATACACATACATATATATATATATATATATATATATATATATATATATATATATATATATATATATATATATATATATATATACACATACACATACACACATATCTATGAATATACACATACACATGAATTCGTCTTTGTCACACATCCAACCTGTCCACCAAGTTTTGTCCGAATCCGTCAATAACATTTTGAGATATCGTGCTATATATCGTTTTTGGTTCTATCTTTCATGGTGAAGAATTATTGGATGTGGATCCGGATCTTCACCAAAAATCGAATCATTTTGTCCTTGTCACACAAACTCTCCACCAAATTTTGTCCGAATCCATCCACAGCTTTTTGAGATATCCTTTTCACAGACAAACAAACAGACAGATAAGGGTGAAAATACAACTGTCATCCTCCTTCAGTGGCGGAGGTAATAATAAAGATCATAATAATAAAACTCACTGTATACGAAATTGTTGTAAGCTGGTATATTGTTGACTGTGCAGCTTGTTCCACCTTTCCCAGAATGCCTTGTCACAAACACAAGCTTTCAGGCACAGGTGCATTTTCAGGCATTTTCTTGTGAATAAATAATTTACTGCAAAAAGTTTATTCATTTGTTTTACCAGCAAGAATTGTGGAAATCTCGTAGACCCACCACTCCAAACAAATCATCATTGTGCTTGGGATGGCCAATCTCATGAAAGGCCACCAATCTTCTAGGCACTTCATCGTCCATCCTACAACACCGTTATCAGCAATTTGTGAGAAAAAAACATTAATTTCACGTTTTAAAAACTTCTTGCACAATTGTACACCATTTTTTAACTCCTTGGATTCAACCATTCTACTTTGTAAGGAATTATAAATTTTATTTATCACTCAATGCAGCAAAATGTCAACAATTATTTCATAAATGATCATGGAAAAACACTTTTTACGAACGCACTATTCTGATTATGCAAGAGTTTTCATCAGGAAGAAAGTAATCTCAGCTTATAATGTGTGAAATATAGCACCTCCTGCAGTCTTTTTGTCTGATGATAGGAGACTATGCAGTGCCACTTCTTTCATTTCAGGTGTTGCCACTTTCTTTATCTATGCCTTTCCTCTTGAACCATTTGTTACACATCAATACTCTCCGTGTAGCAAGGAATCACAGCAACTCTTTCCCAGCATTAACGACATCTCGACACCCATGTGAACTGTGAACATTCTCCAACTGGTCACTCTCATTACGTCTTCACTGGTAGAAAGGGTGCAAGACCAGACAAGAGGTGGTAGAAGACAGAGACCACTGACCTGTCTGGGATGGGAAAGTGATAGTCCTGTAGACTCAGCCTCAGCAAGGGAGATTCCAATGATCTTGAAGGCCTTGGTTTCCATGGTGTCAAACTGAGAAAGGTGTGAGGCAGGGAATCCAGCCCAGAGGGGGAACTGTGTTCCATCAAGCTGCGGATGAAGGTCATGGAGGTGGATAGGAGTTCATTTGTGCCAAGGAAGGACCTTGTACGATGGAGGATGCACAGTCAGCAGTTGGCTTTGGAGGCCAACTTTGAAATGTTTTTTTGCCCAAGAAAGATCATGCCTGATAGTGAGACCCAGGAGTTTGAGTGACTGAATTTCCTCAAGAGGATTGCTAAGAAAGTAGATGAGACAGTTTACCAGATGATCATTTCAGAGAGAGATAGTGAGAGTGTGGGATTTATAAGGATTTAAAGATATATTCCAAGTATTTGACCAGTTTGACTCTCCCAAAGAAATGGTAAATTTTGTGAAGAGAGAAATGCTTCATGCTCACCAATGCATTGTTTCCAATCCACGTTCCAATTATTCTTTAGACCTCTCAGTATGTGAGACTGTTCAACAATTGGTATTATTCTTAATGGGAGAAAAAATGGATGGACAGTCAACAAACTGCATGAATAACATTTCAAAGGGAAGGCCTCTGTGCTGGTATCAAAAAGTCAGCAGATTGCTGAATGAAGTGCAATTGAAAAGGATGTAGATTATAGGTAAATAATGTGTCTGACATAGATGGGCAACAACTTTTGTAATGACCCTGAAAAAACAAAAGTACATTGTCAAATCATGTTGAAATGGGAAAATGATTTAGGTTAACATTGCATATATACGTATATATCTTAAAACTTCTTGTTATTGATCACTCGCAAATACAAGCCATTGCTTCACTGACGGGTCAATAAAGAGGGGTGGGGGGGGGAGAAAGAAGGAGGGAGAGAGAGAGGAAGCAGGTGTAGGGTAAGAGGGGGAAGGGGAGGCAGAAAGGATGCAGAGAGGGCAGTTAGGGTGGAGGTGGAACGAGCGACACCTCCCAAACGTTGCTATACTGCAGGAGGGAAGGGTGCATGAGAGAAAGAGGAGAGACACACACACACACACGTGTGATGGTGGATACTTCGAGACCTGGGAGTGATTTCTACTAATTTCTGAAACCAGCATGTACAAAAAAAAAACTTCAGCTTGGTCCGTGAATCGTGAAACCTCGACTCAGATTCTGCAACCGGTCCAGACGGCATCAGCCCACGTGTCCTAAAAACCTACTCCTCTGCACTTGCTCACCATCTCTCTCTGTTCTATTCACCCTCTCATTTGCTCAAGGTCATCTGCCATCTGCTTGGAAATCAGCAAGCATTACTGCCCTGCATAATAAAGGTGCAAAAACAGATCCCTGCAACGACAGACCAATGAGCCTTCTCCCAATCATCAGCAAGATTATGGAATCCATCATCGCTTCAGACATTAAATCCTTCCTCTTCTCCAATGGCCTAATTTCCGATCATCAATTTGGTTTCAGATCAGGTCACTCTACCCTGGATATGCTGCTTCTGCTCTCCCAACAATGGATAGAGGTCCTCAACGCCAGACATGAAATCAGAGCCATATCCCGAGACATTTTGCGTGCTTTTGACACGGTCGGGCACCCTGCCCTGCTCACCAAACTCTCTTCCTATGGTATCCAAGGCCATCTCCACTCATGGCGCAGGGCACTCAAGGTCCGCCAACAACCCCATTCTGATAAAAGTACCAAAATCACGAATCACTGCTCACCTTAACTCTTTCATTCCTCTTTTTCCCACCTTTTGAATAAAATCCTTCACTCTGTTCAATCCCATTCTTCCCTCCAGGCCTTCAAAACAGCTGTCCACCATCACCTCTTATCATCCCCGATCCAAATCCTCGATCTTTTCTCCCCATGTTAATCCACCCCAAGCCCACCTCCTTAAAATTCCCTGCTTTCCTTCATGAAAGTCCCTGTAATGTCCATCTTGTATACCCCATGTTCCCCGCCCCATCCCTCTCCATTCCACAGATCTCCTAATGTCTCTGTTTCCCACTGTTTTGTCCTTTCCACTCCCACCCCTCTTGTCTCATGCCCCCCTTGCTGTGCGTTGTGTGTAAGCTCTCATACGAGCCTCCAGAAGGTATACAAAAAAATAAAAATCGTAACCCCTTACCAAAATGAAGGTGGATGTTTTTAGCCCACTCAGAGGACTCCATTCCACATTCTGAAACCACATATGTTGACACACACACACACACACACACACACACCAACACACACACACACACCAACACAAACACACCAACACACACACACACACTTTGAGACCTGGCAAGTCTCTGTTTCACCTCTTGAAACCCACCCACATGTGGAGATAGCAGGCAACAGCAGCAACTTGTATGTATATACATACACACACTTCCGTTATGGTAATGGAACACACATGTACACACACACACACACACACACACACACACACACACACACACACACACACACACACACACACACACACACACACACACACACACACACACACACACACACACAATACATAAAAACGACAAACAGAAATATTTACCTTTAAACAGAGTTCTTTGAAAGAGGAATTCAAGTGGGAAATTACTAAACTTCATTTGAAAAATATATCAAGGCACAGAACACAAAACGTCGATCTCTGCTCTCTGCCTTCATCACCAGATCATGGCAAACACGTGGTCGGATGGACCTTATTGTGTATATATATATATATATATATATATATATATATATATATATATATATATATATATATATATATATATATATATATATATATATATAGATGTCGAAGTAAGGGATGGATTACATTAGGAGATCACACAGAAAGTTAAACAAAGTGATATCCTGTAAAAATATAATTGCAAATTTTTAGCGGATGAGACGCCAACCGCAGGGCACCGCAGGGCCCAACACAGACTGAAATGTACGTCTGTCGAATCGATATTCCTTTGAAAGCACGGATACTTTTACCGAAACAAACAACCAAGCAGCTTGGATAGCACTTGCTAAGTGGCTTAAGAACTCAAGCAAGCACTCCAACAAAACGGTTGTTAAGAAACGGCTCGTTTGGCACATGATTAGCAACACCATTTAATATACCCCTCCCAGAGATGCCCGAATGTTAAGCCACGAATGCTGACATCTCCAGATGTTTATAAGCATTGCAATGTACCCAGAAATTCATGGCTATGATGAACAGGCATTCAATCATATGAGTGAGGAAAGTGAAAACAACAACTTTATCGTGAAGAAATCGCTGCACCCTGTTCCAAGTCGAGGCAAGGTTGAGCAGGCCAAAAAATATGGCGGCTTCAGACCCCAGCAATGTAACCCAGGAAATGCCTAAAGAACCCAAAGAGGATGGTGCCTGATAAAGTGTATAATTAAATAAGGCCATTAATTATCTTCAAAAGGGGTGTTTTCATTAACTCAAACACCCAATTTTCACTCTTAAACATCCTTGGAGTTTTTTTTATTGTGCATGCAGTTTCAGGCTGCTAGGTTTTATAGTTTTGGAGTTTTGGAGGACACACACACACGCACACACACACACACACACACACACACACACACACACACACACACACACACACACACACACACACACACACACACACACACACACACACACACACACACACACATTACCTTTTATTAGTTTAGATGATCACAATTAGTGTGTTTTATACAAGATCCTCCATGCAAATGAAATAAGGGAGTACATTCAACTTTGTGCTCAAACATTATCCACTTCCATTTTGTGGTGTTGTTTGTAAAATTTGTGGGTATGCAGCTATTACCTCCCCATGTAGATGGTACACAACCTCTCCACCAGATGTAAATCATCAGAGTAATCATTTGAAAGTAGAAGTTGAGTGCATGTGCAATAGCAGCTCCTCTGTGGCACAAAGTAAAATACAGCAATAAGGAATGAGTTGTAAAGCTAGAGGCAAAACGAAACAATGGGGTTGAATTGGGAATTCAGGATTGTTTTTAAGGATAATCAGAAGGCATTTGTTAGGTACAAAACAACAGCACTGGAGACAGGCTCTGGTTGTGATGGGAATAAGCAGAGGATTGCGAACAAAATTGCAAGCCAAAATAAAATATGACAAGGATATGGGCAAGGTCATAAAGAATAACAGTATTTTTTTGAATTTTACAAGGGGTAAAAAGCAGATTCATATAAGTGTAGGACCTTTGAGGGCTAACAGTGGAAATTGGTATGTTGAGAGCAAGGTAACAGGCTTAATAAATCGTTCTTTTGCAACAATATTTACAAAAGAAATGGCAAGGGAATTACTACCCCGAGTAGCTGAGAGAAACTATCAATGAGGTGAGAGAGGGCTTTTCGAGAGGTTCCATAGACAAATGTAGAAACAGTTATTAACCTAAGAGGAAATAAATCCCCAAGTCCAGATAATATGCATCCAACAGCACTTTCCACAATTGGTCGAAGGTGTTGGTTTGCCATTTCACTTTCTCAGTGTCAATATACCTCCATGCAGCATCAATGATGCTCTTATCAGGACTTTGTGAGTGCTCCTTCAGCCCAGTTATGTTTCAGCTGGTGATTGCTTGCAGTGCGGCTACACTGGGTTTGTTTACGGTCACAGTGGAATGCCAACCAAAAATGTTAATGCACAGTGGCTATTTTCGGCCAACCTTACTCACCATTTGCCTACGGTGTGGAGAATTGTTTTGTTAAAATCGGGCAACGAAAAAATTGTTAAAAAATAAATTCCCCATTCAGTCAAGTACTCTTCGGGAGAATTTGATCAATGCAAACAACCTCAGCGGTATAGTTCGCTGGAGCTATCTATTTTATTTTTTCTTGAAATGATTTATTTTAAAATCTCAAACATTTAGTATAGACAAAGAACGATTTATTTTTAAGCATAAAATAAACATCGCCATTTTCATCTAATTCTTCCGTGTTCATTATTAAATAAAATTGTGTTTCGAAGATTACGCACAATATGATCTTCAACTTTCTTTTCTCCGTTTTTTTTTTTTTCAATTTGACTCGCATTATCAAGTTTCGTTCAAATCGGCCAACGAAAAATATGATTAAAAAATCAATTCCCGATTCAGTCAAGCACTCTTCGGGAGTATTTGATCAATGCAAACAACCTCAGCGGTATAATTCGCTGGAGCTATCTTTTTTTTTTCTTGAAATGATTTTTTTCATCAACCGCTGTCACAACGGGAACCCAACGGATTCACAGGTTGTCTCGTTAATAAATTAAATTATATTGAGAAGATGATGCACAATAATTTCTTTGACTTTCTTTTCTCCAATTTTTTTTCACATTGACGTGCAGTATCAAGTTTCATTCAAATCGGGCAACCAAAAAAATTATTTAAAAATCCCCGATTCAGTCATGTACTCTTCGGGAATATTTGATTAATCCTTTGGGATCAAACAACCTCAGCAGTATAGTTCGCTGGAGCAATATGTTTTTATTTTTTTTGAAATGATTTTTTTTTTATCAACCGCTGTCACAACGGGAATCCAACTGGTTCACGGGTCAGCTTGTACTTTGTAAAAGCAGCTTTGGCAGCGATTACAGCTTTGAGTCTTCTTGGGTATGTCTGTATCAGATTTTCACATCTGGATTTGGGGATTTTCTCCCATTCTGCCTTGCAGGTGTGGTCAAGCTCTGTCAAGTTGGATGGAGAGCGTTGTTGAACAGCAATCTTAGTCTTTTCACAGATTCCCAATGGGATTCAAATCTATACTTTGGCTGGGCCACTAAAGGACTTTTACGTTCTTGTTCTGAAGTCATTCCAGTGATGCTTTGGCTGTATGCTTGGGGTCATTGTCCTGTTGAAATGTAAACTTCGCCACAGTTGAAGGTTTTTTGCACTCTGAAGCAAGTTCTCCTCAAGGATTTGCTTGTATTTGACTCCATTGCTTGTTCCCTCCATCCTTGCACGTTTCCCAGTCCCTGCTGCGAAAATGCATACCCATAGCATGATACTGCCACCCCCATGCTTCAAGTAAGGGATGGTGTTAGATGGGTGATGAGCTGTGCTCAGTTTCTGTCAGACGTAGCGCTTTACATTCAGGCCAAAGAGTTCAATTTTCCTCTCAGCAGACCAGGGAATATTTTCCCTCATGCTCTCAGTCATTACTGTGCCTTTTTACAAACTCGAGGCATGCTGTCATGTGTCTTTTTCTCAGGAGTGGGTTCCGTCTGGCCACTCTCCAATAAAGCCGAGATTGGTTGGGGGGGGGTAGGTGCACTCCCCCAATGACCCACCACCCCCCTCATCCCTCTCCCCTCCCCGTGTGTGTGTGTGTGTGAGGGGGGGGGAGGGTGGGTGGGATGAGTGGGATCGTGGGTCAAAGGTGGGGGCGCACAGGGGGGTGGGCTTGTGTGGGTGGAGCTTATGTGGGTGGAGCTTATGTGGGTGGGGCTTATGTGGGGTGGGTGGGGCTTGTGTGGGTGGAGCTTATGTGGGTGGAGCTTATGTGGGTGGGGCTTATGTGGGGTGGGTGGGGCTTGTGTGGGTGGGGCTTGCTTGGGTGGGGTTTGTGTCGGTGGGGCTTGTGTCAGTGGGGCTTATGTGGGTGGGTGGGACTTGTGTGGGTGGGGTTTGTGTGGATGTGGCTTTTTTGGATGGAGTTTGTGTGAGTGGGGTTTATGTGGGTGGGGCTTGTGTGGATGGGACTTATGTGGGTGGGTGGGGCTTGTGTGTATGGGGTTTGTGTGGATGTGGCTTGTGTGGGTGGAGCAATTTTTTAAAAATTAAATAAACATGTGTGTGGGAACTAATAAACGAATCACTAATTATGTGGATATGATGGATGTGGATGTGGCTTATGTGGGTGATGTCTGTGTGGGTGGGATTTGCGCGGGTGGGGTTTGCGTGGATGTGGCTTATGTGGTTGGGGTTGTGTGGGTGGGGTTGTGTGGGTGGGGTTGTGTGGGTGGGGCTTGTGTGGACGGAGTCAAAAAGGGGTGGAGTAAAAAATAAACCTAAAATCTCTTCCCCCTTTAAATGACGAAATTTGTAAGTCCAAGGGATTTCTAAATTTATCTTTGTCTTTTGTAATTGCTGAAAATAAAATTAACCTAAAATCTCTTCCCCCTTTAAATCACAAAATTTGTAAGTCCAAGGAACTGTACCGACGACATCAACAATTTTAAAAAGTTCATTTGTCCATCGTTTGGTATAACCTTTTTCAAAATGATATTTCCACCTGTATATTCTTACTATATCACCAACTTTGAACTTAGGCTTTCTGACATTAATCTCTCTTTCATGTTTTAATTTTGTAAATGTTTCTGATGGTTTAATTTTCGTTTAGGTATGAATCATATTATTGTACTTATCTTCAATGTCCTGAATTAAAGATAACCATTGTTGAGAACCGAGTTGAGTCAATTTTTTATATAGTCTCTCTTTTAAAATGTGATTGAATCGCTCAATAACAACTGCTTTTCCTTCATTGAAGGTGCTGTATAATGTAATGTTGCATTTTAAAGAAAATTCATAAATGTTTTGTTGTAGAACTCTGTACCCTCATCAGCCCACAATTTTTTAGGTTTTCTCTTGCTTTTATTGAATATCTGTTGGAAAGCTATAATAAGAGTATTATCCGTTTTGTTTTTCAAAGGGACAACTCACGCATATCTACTCCTCAAATCAATAACGGTTAAAGCATACTTGTACCTCTTATCATAATTGAGTTAAATTAAATCAGTGGACCAGATATAATCAACTTCCTTGGAATAAACCTTCCTTCAATGAAACTTTGTGATTATTGGTTTATGTAATTCATCAGCTAATTGCTCTTCAATCTTGATGACATCATTAGAGCCTATAAGTTTTTTGAATTTCCAAGCCCAAGTTTCAATTTAGCACTGATCATCTTCTTCACGAATAACCCATCAACTTTTTCTCTCAAGGTTGGATTTTGTATCAGAGACAAATTATACAACATTTCTCTGTCGGCTTCATGTTTTTCTTCCAACGTTGTGCTATTTCCATAATCAATATCATGCCTCATGCACACTTCATCAACCCTATTGATAGGTTTGCTCTACTGTTTAGGATTGTCAGCCTCATCCAATCTTTTATTCAAGTTTGTTCCTGGACCACAGAAAGAATACCCTGGTAGATGTAATTCCCCTGATATTCCAGTTGTTGTACATTTACTTCCTGATAAAAAAAAACTTTTTGCATATCTCCCCCTCTTTTGTGTTTGGTGATGAATTCACTCTTTTTTTAAGCCACACATGGAACATGCACCTTTTTGTATTACCCTATTATTTTTACTTTTAACATACGAGATATTTTACTCTTGGTTTTCTTTTTACATTTTAGACAATAACTTATTTATTTATGTGAAAAATTCCGACAGTGTGAAAACCTTTTTAGTTTCCAACATGCACATTTGCATCTTAATTTTAAAAACAAAAATAATCCTTTGAAATGTCTTCACTCTCTCCTCCATTTATTTAAGAAAAAAAAATGTAAAACTTTAATCAAAGCCAATTACACCAACATCATCAATAATATAATCTTTTCCTTCTTTCTCTCCTTTATCTCCACTTTCTCATTTAAATCTTCTCCCTGAGAGCAATGTTAATAGCCTTGATGCATATATTTCTAATAGACTTGCCAATTCTTTGTTTTCCTCCAGGGTGCGTTGAGATTGATTTATTTTCTGTCATACCTTTGATCTTTTTGTAATCTCACTGGTTTTAATATTTTTATATTTATTTATTCTCTCTTTCCTCCCTCTACCTCTCATCCTTCTCTCTCTTCCCCCTCTCCTTCTCTCTCTTCTCCCTCTCCTACTTCTCTCTCTTCTCCCTCTCCTCCTACTCTCTCTTCTCCCTCTCCTCCTTCCCTCTCTTCTCAGTTTCTCCAACTCCTTCCTCATCCCTTACTCTCCTTGAACCACTTTCACCCCATAGAATATCATACATATATTCATTCATCTGGATTACTTGATATTCCTGCATCCAAAATAATTTTTACAACAGGAAACCAATAAAATTTCTTCTGATTTTCGAAAAGAGCCTTGTGTTTTCTTAACTTTAAAATTCTTTCATTATTTAACATTTAAATTAAATCCAAAGTTGTCGGTTTATCAACATCAGTATAAAGCCAATCTTTTATTGAAAATACCTCATGCTTATGTTGTAGAACATATTTATTAAAATAACGAATACCCTTTTCTTGAAGGTATGCTTAGACACAGAAATGATAATTTTCTTGAAGCCTTCTTGCTGTCATTTATGTATCAGAAATATATGACAGATTAATATAATGACAGGAAATACCTCCCCATCTTCCCATAGTTAAAACAGTTTGTATTTCCTTACTTATTATATATAATCCTGTTCTTTGTCTTTTCATGATATAAACTATGGCAAAACCATGACTGATTTTACCCTTATTAAATTATTTTATTTGTTGTTTGCTAATCGTGCGTCCACAAAACTCATTCTCGGCACCAAGTGGATAATATTCTTCCTTACGAGACTGAGTTAATTGTTCCACGTCTTCTAGGTTAATTTTAAATGACCAATTATACCCTAAATCAATCCTATTATATCCCCATTGTTCTATTTTCAAACAAACGACACACCCTTCTTTATAAAATTTTATTTTAATTGGAACTGTGAATTCTGTACGACCCGGAGATAAAAACACTTCTGTTTCTTTGGAATACACAGCCATTTTATTAAAGGATTTATATTGTGATAAATCACTTAATCTCACCATCATTCGCATCAGTCGGGCTTGGACAATTTATTAATTTATAAGCATTTTTCATACTAATATTTTTTGCTGTACTATATTTCTGTCATGACACCTGTGCCTTTGTGTAATAAATTGATAAATCAATATCCATTTATTGGGATACACCAAAGATAGAACCTTCTTTTCCAACGTGTCATTTATATTAGATTAAAAATAATGCATTTAAAAATTTTATTTTTGTTCAGTTGAAATAACACATATAGACATAATTGACCACAACACTTGGAATTTAATTCTTGGTCTTGAAACGTTTGCGAAACACCATTCTGTAAAATTTTATTACTTCAACAGGTGGTGGAAGACCATAACTATCAAAATAATATTTGTCTTGACGATTAAAAATACAAACCCAATGAGAACCGTTCCCATTATAATATTCAAATTCATAATAATATTCTTTGTATGTTTGGACAAGTTTCTTAATTCATCTCTCATACAAATAACCACATTAGGAATTTTTAATTTCTTACAATATTTGATAAGTTCTAAATTTGATATATTCTTTCCAAATTCTTTAAACCACTCATCAATGCTCATTTATTTATTGGAAAGATATAATCTATTACCCCTTGTAGTTAATTTTACACCTGCTTGTGCGATAGAAGAAAGCATAACTCCAACTAACAATCTTGCTTTATCAGGCAGACTTTCAAGTTTTTCTGCAAAATCTACAATTACACCACTTCCACGAATTTGTTTGTCCAACTCTTTGTTATGTCTTTCCAACTCTTTTTGAGCCCGGAGTTGAGCCTTCCTTTCGTTGGCAGTTTACACTGCTGTTGAAATACCACACGTCAATGCTCCGGCCGCACTTAAACTTGCAAATAAAGGAATTAGAAATTGAGTAAATCCTCCACTCATCTTTCTTATTGAATATTTCTTCAACATTGGTTTTGACATATTAATTTTAAGTGAGCCAGTATCGTTCAAGATTTTCAACTGTTCTCTTGTGAGCAAAACATCAATTCTTACTGCTCCTTTCCTCTGAATTGTATTAACGTTAATCATACAAGGCTTTTGATTTTGAATACAAGATGATAGTTTATGAAGATTGATTTGAATATTGACATTTTTATTTTAAGTGAGCCAGTATCGTTCAAGATTTTCACCGGTTCTCTTGTGAGAAAAACATCAATTCTTACCGCTCCTTTCCTCTGAATTGTATTAACGCTAATCATACAAGGCTTTTGATTTTGAATACAAGATGATAGATTATGATGATAGATTTGATTATTGACATTTTTATTTTAAGTGAGCCAGTATCGTTCAAGATTTTCACCTGTTCCTTTGTGAGCAAAACATCATTTCTTACTGCCCCTTTTCTCTGAATTGTATTAACGTTAATCAAAGAAGGCTTTTGATTTTGAATACAAGATGATAGTTCATGAAGATTGATTTGATTAACATATACCCCAGTTGCCACTTTACGACTCATTTATTTATAAAAAAAAATTATGTGAGACTAATCATAACACCATTATCTGTATTAATCTGTCATTCTGTTTCTTCCAAAAGCAAACAATATGTATCAACTTCTTCACTCTCTCCTCTTTCAATGTATAGGGAAGTATCCACTCGATTAGACTTGATAGTTTCCTTTTGAGCACTCAGGTAAATCGCATAGATTGCATGCAGACTTTTACATGCTGTCATATCCAAAATGGGTTCTTTATTTCCATTGCTTTCACACACCTTTTGGTAAGACTTGCATGCTTCAGCATAATCATTTTTTTCCCAATTAATTTACAATCTATCTCATGGATAAAATGTTCCATGTCGAGAAACGCAAAGTTGTTTCTCCTTAGCATTATCACTCAATGCATTCTTCTTATCAGTAGCAGTATCACCATCTGGTTTTAAAAAAAAAACGAGCCACAGATACCGTGGCTTTCCTTCCAGAACACCCAAATTCCACGTGAAAGTGGTTTGGTTCAGTTTTACGTGTTGGCATCTTCTTTTAAGGTATGATACATTGAGTGGTTTCTTTGAATTAAGTCTTCTAGTCAACATCTCTTCTGTTTCAAGATTAGGAGTATACTCACTAATATACCAACTAATTTTATGAATTAGAAATTTATTCTGATCAGCAAAAGCATGAGCCACACCAAAAAGCAGTCTATTTTCATTGTCATTCCTTTGCATTTGAAATCTAATTTTAAGACCTTACAGAACTTTATCCTGTTCACAAAATCTAAATATCCCTTTAAGAGGAACTTCCACAGTAAAACTATTTCCTGTTTTTGTATCATCATTATACATTCCATTCCTTTGACCACATCCAGGGTTTGTGTTTGTTCCCGTTGCCATATCAGGAATAAAATCTTTGACAGCCCCCTTTCCCATTCTATCACAAAATGAATTTAGTGTAAATTTCATCATTTCAGATGTAGCAGAGACATAATCAACCGCTTCAACTTATTGTGTTCCAATATACAAACGAACACTATCAATCATTTTCCAGAAGAAATCATTTACGAGTGTAGCGTTTGTGTTATTTGCAGCCTTAGTGAATGTAAATTTACACAACAATAAACTTTTGGCTATATTCAAACAAGTTTGTTGATTATTTATTTCAAAACTTTTTGTTTCATTTGCATTCCAGTCTGTTCCAGTGGTTGCATTTACCTTGAATTAGTCTTCTTTTTTAGTAGAGTTTGAGATGACAATGGTATCATCCAAATCATAGATACTAACAATTGCTTCCATACTTATATTTATTCAGGAAAAAAGATGTTAAAACTTTTGAAACCCTGACCCAAGTATTTGAATTATTTTCTGTCGTTCTTGGGGAAACAACTGAGTTTTGCGTTTCTTAATTTTTTTTATTGCTTGCAATTTATGAGATTCCTTTTGGGAATCTTTTATACTCTTTATAGCACCCGCTACATTTCCCACAGCAGAAGCAGTTGAAACAATTAGGTCGTAAGAATAGTTGAACTTTTCCCCATTAGAGTGTCAATTATACCATCTCCTTTTTTCTAAATTGATGTCCTGCACCCCTTTGTATCTTAGGTTTGTCGTATCCTCGACTAAGATACATACCTTCGCCCTTGTAGTATGGGGAAAGGAACATCCCATCCCCTGTAATTATTTTATATTCACCAACTCGTGTTTCCTCAAAATAACCATCGTATTTATTTATTGGAAAACTTCATGTAGGTGAATTCTGATGGATATAATTTCGCCATGACAATAAATAATGAGATTATCTTGGTCGGTTATCCGAAACTTTACTCTGTATATGTTTTTTCCTGACACAGGAAGATAAACCAGATTTTGGGTTCCATCTTGAATTTATAACCAATTGGGGTTGAGTATGCATTGAATGAAAATATTGTATTTGTTATTACTCCATCATTATAAGCGCCACCAAAAATATCACAGTGAATTAATAGCGAAATTATGCCTGAGGATATTGAAATGACATTATCACTGTAAAACGTCCCATTAGTTTCAATCTTTTTTGAAGAGAAACTCAATAACTCTCTAAATGAATTATCAATTGTGAAATCAACCTTGTAGTTATTTTTAAGTTTAATCGTTGATTTTCAAGTATGTTTTTGAATAACTATAACAATATTTTTATGGTTCATCGCCCTGTTCTTTCATAAGGCGAGTAATTTTGGAAGATATTTGAGAAATATCATATGCTCTGGGTGAAACTGTTATCGTTTTGTATCCAATTCCATGATTACAACTAAACTTGTCATTTTTCTCGGTCATATTAAACAAGGTATAACAAGTTTCAATTGACAATAAAGATGCCTCATATTCTTTTCTTGCATCAAGTTGTAGTGGGTATGGGAATGAAGATGTGTGGTCGCTTGTTGTGAAATTAAAACAAAGGGTTGTGCTTCTCATCTTCTTTAATATGGGATAAAATGTCTTTGTATTGACATTTATTAATTATTTTAATGTTCATTAACTGGTCTAAAATGGCTGATGTTTCATTAAAACAATTGTTATTTCAAGCCTTCTTACCACCTAACAACAATAACAGTCTATTAAGTAATTGTGTTAGGTCATTTGGAAGAAAACTAACACCTGAACCACGGATACTTAAATCCTGAATAATGTTTTTCTCCTTCTCATTCTTCTGACTTTTACGAGATAGACTAACCCCATAATTAAGAGAGTCCAGCAGATATATATACTCTATCATCAATATCAATCAATGATATATTCAATGATCAATGAGTATATTCTATCATCTATTCAATTCTATCCAATTCAATAATATAATTCAATAACAAGACAACAATAATAAAATTCAATTCTATCATCAATGATAGAGTATATCAATATATACTCTATCATCCTTATTTTTCATGTCCATTGGTTTATCAAAATACTTTGATTCATCCCTCACAGTTGAACCATGTTTTCCATTTTTTGTGAGAAGAAACAATAATCTCGGATTTAGTTCAAGAGGGGGTTGAGCAGAACTTAAGAACCTTAATTCATCATTAAATATCAATCCCTTTTCTTGAACAAGATGAAATATTGCAGGTTTTTATGTTGGAATGAGTCCTGCTTTGGTTTTTGAATCCACCGAATATTCATTGTTTTGAAGAGCCTTCACAATATAATCATGGGGTTGATTAATCTCTTCCAGTACTTGAAATAATCCATCATCATATTCTAATTCGCCTCCATGCTCTAATTCTTTCTCCATCATTTGACTGAAATATTTTAACTTTTGAAGATTTTTCAGAGTATATTCTATTGTAGGAACTGTGGAAGCATCAATAATTTTTTCTTGGGAAGTTTTTAAAAGTGGTTTAAAAAATTTATCTTGTTTTCTTTCAAATGCTTCTTCACCCATTAGTTTCTGTCTGCATTTCTTCTTTATGTCTTCCTGTTGTTTTACAACTTTTGAAACCAATTCGTGATGTCTCTTAAATCTTATTGCTCTTTCTTTCGCATCCATTTATTTTTTGGAAAATATCATTCACTGAATTTTAAAGGTCAACAGTGAAATTTTCTTTCTCTTCATCATTAAAGTAGATGTGTTCAAATAAATCCTTTTCTTTAAATATTTCATCAAATTCTTTATTAACATTAATACGAGTTGTAATTTCTTCTTCATTAATACTTGTATCTCTGCTCTTCATACATTTGCGTTGAGTTTATTCATCAACATCAAAACCGAATGATAAAATCTTAACTCCATTACCACTCAGATGTTTAATAATTTGTCTCATTCCTTCTGGATTAATTTATAATATCCCAAGACCACCAGATTTTAGTTTCTTTAACTCACTCTTACAATGTGAATATTTTGTTGTACCAAGAGAAACCTCCTCAAATATTTGACCTTCATTCCTCAACCGCATATGTTCCTCGACAGAAATATAGTAATAATGTTCACCTTCTACTTCTCCAGGTGTTATTGCTCTCATTTTGATGATACAATATGAGCTACATGATGCTTTTTAAGCAAATTTACAATATTCTCATTTGCATTATTCAAGAACCTTCGTATATGATAATTTCTTCCAGAAGCAGATTTACCCACAAGATTTATAATAATAGTTGCCATTTATATATGCTATTGTTTATAAAATAAAAAAGTATATCCCTTAATATCCCATCTTATTTCCCAACAATATATTTATACGATTCAGTCGTGTGCTTGATATAATCCCCAAATTCCTTTTTACGACATAATGTAGAACAATTGTCTCTCCATAAATTGTTTATATCTATTAAATTTAACTTGAGTAAAATAAAAGTATTAGCATTGTTTCTTATTGACTGATGAGGGAGTTGAAAGTATGATTGACTAAGATAAATACAATTACAAGAAGAATGTCTTCCTCTTGTGTAGTAGGTATCCATTACTGTTTGGTCTCTCTTCCATTAACACAATCATCAAAGATAACGAGGTTCTTTTTATATTTGTCCAAATCTTGGGCAGAAGGTATATCATCCATATTATCACTAAGAATACAACTTATCGGCTTTGATTTCTTTTTATATCTCTGTGTATCACAAAATAGTTGTATTATATCTTCAATGTTGTCATCATTTAGTTTGTTTTGAAGTTTAAATAAATCGATTATATCTTCTTTTTGAAGACCAGCATTCAAACCTTGTAAGAGTAGTTGTGACTCAGGTTGAAAACTTGACTTTGTGAAAATTATTAAATTATCATAATCTAAAAAGTTGGGAGTCAAGATCATCTTTAAAAGTAAGCAGGTTTTTCGACATTCGCTTGAACCAACTATGAGACATCTTAATGAATTTGGAAGATATTTATGGTTGTTAAATTTTATCTTATTTTCCCAAATGGGTAAAAAATTATTCATATATATATTTAGAAAACAGGTTATTTTATTTATTCTTGTCTTTTTTAGAAACTATGTTTAACCCGAAGTTCAGGTTTCATTTCAACATAATCCATTATTTTATTTGTATGATATCTTGTGTTGATATTTCCCTGAAAATGACAATCGTTAATAAAATACATCATCAATCCACGAAACATGTTCGTCATTTGTTCAGTCTCTTCACTTGTAAGAAAAGGTGTATTATCACCCTCATACTTTGCATTGATTTCTCGAATCAATCTTGTAAAGTAATTCATTTTTGCTTTAATCTCAAATAATTATATTCCTTTTTATATTTTTTATTATCATTAATTAGAAGATAATCACAGAATATACATTGTTTATAGGCTTTTGACTCTGTGTTTAATCCCCGTCTTTCACACGCAGGACAATTCTCAAATTTGTCATGTGGAGAATCAGGAAATTCAAGATGCTCAAAGTCGAGTAAACTATTCGCATTTATAAAGCAAAACTTTACTTCAAATAAAATTCATCTTCGGTCATTTCATTGGTGCTTTCACAGTCATCTATAAAACTACTTTCAGAACGATCATTTGAACACAAACTCTCGGTATCATAACTGTCTTCTCTTCCATCAGAGTTACGATCATCACTCTCATAATCTTCAAAATATTCAATTGAAAAATGACTCGTATTTAATTCATAGAAAAAGCATTACCATCGATATCTATATACTTTTTTCAGTAACAGATTCAACTACTACATTTTTTTTGTTAAAGGTAATTTTAAGTTGGTCCTTGACGACTATTGAACAAAATGTCATTTCACCTGATATATTAACATCATTTATTTCATCAGAATTTATATCTTTAGGGTTGTTGGAAAAAAAACAAATTTCTTCTTGCATATTACAGATAGTCTTATCTTTTCTTTCTAAAGCTTCATCCATGAGGTTTTTCTTTTTTGATACATTTTCTTGTTTCATTGCGTCTTCTAGTTTTTAATATATTGGCAGGAGAGGAGAAACTTTTGTTGGAGCTGCTTTAATTGATGTTCTTCCAGATATACTAAAAGCCCTTCCACTGAAGGAAATTGAAGAACTCATATTATTCACCACAGTTGTTTTTGTCCAATAGTTGTTATATTTGTCTTTATTCAATTTTACATCCTCGACATATTTCTCAGTATCTTTTACAAATGAAAAGATTGATTGAAACTTGTCTTTTGTGTCTTGATACATTGTATTTATTAAGTGAAAAAGTTGGAGGATAAAATGGTTTTAAAAACAGATTCACCTATAATGAAACGTAAATTTCATCAAGAAAATTTTATTTTAAGTAAAGTTTTGTTATATAAATATGAAGAATACAACGTACTGCGATGTTTGTAATCATAAATATAGATATGAAAAACACCTTCAAACCAACAAACAAACATTCAATCTTTTCAGACAAATATCTCCACTTGACCAAGAAACAAAAACATTGTGATAGATGTGATAATGACATTCTTAAGTTTTTTTTATAATAAACGATTTTATCATAATAAACCGACAATCACGCAAACACAAGAACAATGAAGAAAGGGAATGTGCCACTAAATTCTCCATTTGAAACACCGATGGGGCATTTAAAGGACATATAAAATAAGATTGTTTTGCTTTCAAGACCCTGGTCCATCTTCAAACATTGAAGCTGTTGATATGGTAAAACAAAGTATTGAAACCACAAAAAAAACACATGAAGTGAAATGAAAACTTTTAAGTTTTATATGGGAGTAAATTGAATATGGTAAGAGAAGGTGATTAAACTACTCCTTATATGAGGACAAACACTCACTTTATCTCATCATTTCAAGATTTTGTGAGATGTGATGTTTACGATCAACTCCAGAGACAAGAAGAAGATTTTGATAACACTGTTGTGGGTAGTGGATTTGCTATTTCAAAAATAATATTTTTAGATATACACATCTTAAAATCAGATCCTCTTCAAGCTTCTTCTTATATTGATTTACCAAAAGAGATATAACTTAAGAAAGCGGTTGTTAATATTCAAAACAAAGATAATAAATGTTTTATATGGTCTGTTCTTGCTCACTTACATCCTTCACAATGGAAACCTGAAAGGGTTAAACATGAGAGGAAATACGAGAATACATTAAATGTTAAAGATTTAAAGTTTCCAATGTCATTGAGAGATATTCTTAAATTTGAGAAAATGAATAATCTGTCTGTTAATGTATATGGATTAACGGATACAAACAAAGTTCAGATATTAAAAATTTCAAACAACTATAAAAAATGATGAAACACACATTGACCTTCTCTGCTTTGCTTCAAAGGAAAAATCACATTACGCTTTCATCAAAAATTTATCAAGATTGACCAAATCACAACGATACAAGAGAAAATGTAAAACGTATCCTTGTAAGAGATGTCTCAAGTCCTTTCACACAAAATAACGATTCAATGAACATTCAAAATATTGTAGTAATCATAAATCAACCATAATCAATTTACCATTAAGCGGACAACAAAACGAATTTCCATTTCCAAATATATATATATATACATATAAATATATAATATATATATATATATATATATATATATATATATATATATATATATATATATATATATATATATATATATATATAATTATGCGGACAACAAAACGAATTTCCATACCGGATCGGTAGAGGCCCGGGTTACCAACGACCGCCACCGGTACCGGTGGTCAGCAGGGTACCAGTGGAAATTGTGCTACTGCTGGGCGAAGAAGGAGAAGGAGACGGGGAAGGCGAGTCCGGAGGCAGTGGGAGAGGGGAAAGGGTAGAAGTGTGGAGGTGAGAATTGGAACTCTGATTGTTGGGACGATGACTGGCAAAGGGCGAGAGTTGGCTGATATGATGGAGAGAAGAAAGGTGGACATACTGTGTGTACAAGAGAACAAGTGGATGGGGAGTAAGGCGAGGAGCATTGGAGGTGGTTTCAAACTGTTCTACCATGGTGTGGATGGGAGGAGAAATGGTGTCGGGATAATCCTGAAGGAAGATCATGTCAAGAGGGTATTGGAGGTGAGGAGGGTGTCTGACCGAGTGATGAGTGTGAAGTTGGAAATTGAAGGGGTGATGATGAATGTCATCAGTGCATATGCCCCACATATGGGGTGTGAGATGGAATATAAAGATTTCTGGAGTGAGTTAGATGAAGTGGTGGAGAGTGTATCCAAGGATGAAAGAGTGGTGATTGGAGCAGATTTCAATGGACATGTTGGGGAAGGGAATAAAGAGGATGAGGAGGTGATGGGGAGGTATGGTCTCAACAAGAGAAATGTGGAAGGGCAAATGGTGGTAGAGTTTGCAAAAAGAATGGAAATGGCAGTGGTAAACACGTATTTCAAGAAGAAGGAGGAACACAGGGTGACATACAAGAGTGGAGGAAAGTGCACACAGGTGGCTTACATCTTAAGTAGGAGATGCAACCTGAAAGAGATTAGTGACTGTAAGGTTGTGGCAGGGGAGAGTGTAGCTCGACAGCATCGATTGGTGGTCTGTAGGATGACTTTAGAGGTGAGGTTGAGGAAGAGAGTGAGGGCTGAACCAAGGACCAGATGGTGGAAGCTGAAGGAGGAAGACTGTTGCGTGAAATTTAGGGAGGAGGTGAGACAGGCGTTGGATGGTGGTAAAGATGGGTGGGATGATTGGGCAACGACAGCAGAAGTTGTGAGGGAGATAGCTAGGAAGGTACTTGGTGTGACATCTGGACAGAGGAAGAAAGATAAGGAGACTTGGTGGTGGAATGAGAAAGTACAGGAAAGTATAAGGAAGAAGGGGTTGGCGAAAAAGAAGTGGGATAGTCAGAGAGATGAAGAAAGTCGGCAGGAGTACAAGGAGTGGCGTCGAAAAGCAAAAAGAGAGGTGGCTAAGGCCAAGGAAAAGGCATATGACGAGCTGTATGAGAAGTTGGATACAAAAGAAGGGGAAAAGGATTTATACCGATTGGCAAGACAGAGGGACCGAGCTGGGAAGGATGTGCTGCAGGTTAGGGTGATAAAGGACGCAAATGGGAATGTGCTGACGAGCGAGGAGAGTGTGTTGAGAAGGTGGATGGAGTACTTTGAGGAGCTGATGAATGAAGAAAATGAGAGAGAGAGAGAAGGTTGGAAGAGGTGGAGATAGTGAATCTGGAAGTGGGGTGGAACAGTAAGGATGAAGTGAGGACTGCTATGAAGAAGATGAAAAGTGGAAAGGCGGTTGGCCCAGATGGTATACCAGTGGAGGCATGGAAGTGCTTAGGAGAGATGGCAGTGGGGTTGTAAACCAGATTGTTTAATAAAGTCTTGGAAAGTGAGAGGATGCCGGAGGAGTGGAGATTAAGTGTACTGGTTCCGATTTTCAAGAATAAGGGTGATGTGCAGAGCTGTGGAAATTACAGAGGGATAAAGTTGTTAAGCCACACCATGAAGTTGTGGGAAAGAGTAGTGGAAGCTCGGTTGAGAGGAGAGGTGATGATCTGTGAGCAGCAATATGGGTTTATGCCAGGAAAGAGCACCACTGATGCGATGTTTGCTTTGAGAATGTTGATGGAGAAGTATAGGGAAGGCCAGAAAGAGTTACATTGTGTGTTTGTGGATTTAGAGAAAGCTTACAATAGGGTGCCAAGAGAGGAGTTGTGGTATTGTATGAGGAAGTCGGGAGTGTTGGAGAAGTATGTGAGGATCATGCAGGATATGTATGAGGACAGTGTGACAGCGGTGAGGTGTGCGGTAGGAATGACGGACCGGTTTAAGGTTAAAGTGGGATTGCACCAAGGATCGACTCTGAGCCCTTTCCTGTTTGCAATGGTGATGGACAGGTTGACGGACGAGATCAGACTGGAGTCTCCATGGACCATGATGTTCGCGGATGACATCATGATCTGTAGGGAGAGTAGGGAGCAGGCTGAATCGAGCCTTGAGAGGTGGAGGTACGCACTGGAGAGAAGGGGAATGTTAGTCAGAAGGAGTAAGACGGAGTACATGTGCGTAAATGAGAGGGAGGGTGGTGGTATGGTGCAGTTGCAAGGAGTTGAGGTGGGGAAGGTGGATTGGTTTAAATACTTGGGATCACCTGTCCAAAGTAACGGAGAGTGTGGGAGAGAAGTGAAAGAGAGAGTGCAGGCAGGATGGAGTGGGTGGAGAAGAGTTGCAGGAGTGATTTGTGACAGAAGGGTAGCTGCAAGAGTGAAGGGGAAAGTATACAAGACGGTAGTGAGACCAGCTATGTTGTATGGTTTGGAGGCGGTGGCGCTAACAAAAAGACAGGAAGCAGAGCTGGAGGTGGCAGAGTTAAAGATGCTGCGATTCTCGTTGGGAGTGACGAGGATGGATAGGATAAGAAATGAGTATATTAGAGGGACAGCGCAGGTCGGACGGTTTGGAGACAAAGTGAGAGAGGCGAGATTGAGATGGTTTGGACATGTGCATAGGAGGGAAACGGAGTATATCGGGAGAAGGATGTTGAAGATGGAGCCACCAGGCAGGAGGAGAAGAGGAAGGCCAAAGAAGAGGTTCATGGATGCGGTGAGGGTGGACATGCGGGTGGTTGGAGTGTCAATGGAAGATGTGGAGGATAGAGCGAAATGGAGACAGTTGGTCCGCTGTGGCGACCCCTAACGGGAGCAAGCCGAAAGAGGAAGAAGAAGAAGAGAAGAATCAATTTACCAAAAGCAGGTTCAAACATATCATTCAAAGATATTAACAAATCTATAAAACATCTGTTTGTGATATATGCTGATTTTGAAAGTATCCCTGCAAAGATAGATACTGTTTCTCCAAATCCAAATAAATCATACACAAATAAATATCAAAAACATACTCCTTGTGGTTTCTGTTATTATATAAATCATCTGTTGGTGATGAATACAACAAGTTAGAACCTTATAGAGGGGAAGATGCCTCAGAGGAGTTTGTAAGACGATTGGAAAAAGACTGTATAAGGCTAAGAGAAATAATGGATAAAACATATAAACTAATGTCATTAACAAAGGGAGAGGAAAATGAATTTAGAAAGAACAGTATCTGTAATATTTGGGAGGAGAAAATTGAGGGAGAGGTCAAAGTTAGGGATCATTGTCATCTTACTGGAAAATATAGAGGTCCAGCTCATTCCTGTTGTAATCTTAATTACAAGCCCCCAAACTTTATTCCTGTCTTTATTCACAACAACGCTCACTATGACACACATCTATTCATAAATGAACTTTCAAAGACATCTGGAGATATTTTTGCCATTCCTAACACAGATCTAAAATACATCTCATTCACAAAAACAATTCATACATCCCCCATAACCCATATCAGATTTCTTGACACATACAAGTTTTTGGCAAATCCATTATCTAACTTAGCATCAAATATTAAAAACTTCCTGAATCTTAAATCACATTTCTCAAAACAAAAAGAGATTGATCTCTTATCACAAAAGGGAATATATCCTTATGACTACATGGATTCATTTGAGACATTTAAAGAAACACAACTTCCTTCAAGGGAAAGTTTCTACAGCAAGTTGAATAAAACTCATATTTCTGATAGAGATTACACACAAGCTAAAACGGTTTGGGAGAAGTTTAATATAAAGAATTTTGGAGAATATCATGATTTGTATCTTAAAACTGATGTATTGTTATTGGCTGATGTGTTTGAAACTTTTTGAACAGTCTGACGTAAAAAAAAATATTTTGGATTAGACCCTGCTCACTATTACACAGCCCCGGGTTTGGATTGGTGTGCTATGTTGAAAATGACAAAACAGAATTTGGAATTAATCAGTGATATAGATATGCTTTTAATGATATAGAAGGCTAAAAGAGGAGGAATATCTCAAGTAAGTTCCAAGAAATATGCTAAAACAAATAACAAAGATCTTCCTGATTATAATAAGAATGAGGACAACTCTTACTTCATGTATTATAATGCTAACAATTTGTATGGGTGGGCTATGTCTCAATCGAGACCTTATGGAAAACTTAAATGGGTTAAAGAAAAACATTATTAAAAAGTTTTACAAGACATTGTTGTCTCCTCTCAAAAATAATTTGATGAAGCTGAAGTTGGATATTATTTTGAGGTTGATTTAAAATATCCAGAAGAACTTCATAACAAACATAGAGACCTTCCAATTGCCCCTGATAAAGCAAGTCCAAGAAAAGAATGGTTAAGTGATTACCAGCAGTCATTTAATATAAAAGGTAAATCTCCAGAAAAACTACTTATTTCATTAAATGATAAAGAAAGTTACGTTTTGCATCAAAGGAACTTGAGACAACATTTATCTGCTTTGTTGAGAGTGAGGAAAATTCATAGGATTTTGAAATTTAAACAAAGTCATTGGTTAAAGAAGTAAGTTGATTTTAATACAAAAAGGAGAACAGAAGCAAAAACAGATTTTGGGAAGGACTTTTATAAATTAATGAATAATGCTGTATTTGGAAAGTCTATGGAAAATGTTAAGAATCGACAAAACATAAGACTTGGTACATCTTGGAAACATGCTTCAAAGTTAAATAATAGACCAAATTTTGAACGAGCAGAGGTGTTTTCAGAGAACTTTTGTGCTCTTCATTTGAAAAAAGAGGGTATTGAAATGGATAAACATATTTATAAAGGAACATCAATTCTTGACTTGTCAAAGTCGTTCATGTATGACTATTACTATAATAATTTAAAATCAAAGTATAAGGATAATGTGTCTTTGTTATATATGGATACAGATAGTTTTATATTAGAAATTAAGACAAGTGATGTATAAGAGGATATGATTTATAATATTGATATATAGTGTTGTGGTTGAGGAAATTCGCAAACCACCATTCAGGTCCTGTAGGTGAGATATCTCTGTAAGTACATGTGTAGTTAGCCCCAAACCCGTTGTTTAGAGGGAATAAATGTGATTCATTCAGGCTGCGACCCTTTCAGATAGCCGTTTTTCTGTTCCATCTTTATTTTGAACCAACCACGTCTCAACCGCCATCACGCAACAACAACCAACCGCAACGCCGCTTCACAACAACAACAACAACAACAACAACAACAACGCCAACAGCCACGACCTTTACCGTCATGGCTCGCTCCCGTAAACATCGCATCACCGCCATTCCAAGCGTCGCCATGGCCATCACCGCCACTTTAGGCCCTCCACCACCTTCGCCTCTCCTTCTGCGGCCATTCCCGCGCCGCTTGTGGGCGCCGAGCGTCGGGCTGTCCTGGCCTCATACAGGGCGCGCGTTGAGCCGCGGGTACAAAGAGCGGCCTATCCGAGGGGAAGTCGGATCAGGAATGATACATGCCCACTTCCGATCCGTCCAATCATTAAGCGCGGGGCGATTTGGCCCCGCCCCAGACGTGTCGGAGTAGAATCGATATATGCAAATTTGAGGATCAGGGGAGCTTCACGCCCACTTTTCCTCTGTCCAATGGGCGAGCGTGGCACCGCCCCCGACCTCATCCTAATCCGGAAATTTGCATATGGGTTCTCCTGCCACACTATAAAGCGCCGAGCGCGGGGCGAATTCAGTCAGTTTAGTTTTGGGTCGGAAGCAGTTGGAGGCGGTCGCAGTTTTGGGCTCGGGCAAGTTGGAGAGGTGTGGTGGCGGCGGATTGTGGCAGCAGCAGTCAAGACGGGTCTGGAGGGAGTCGGAGTCTGTCGGGGTTCGGAGTCTGTCGGGGAGCTGCAGAGAGGGGAAGCCAGGAGCGCGGCCGAGGTCGCAGTGGAGTCGCTCGTCGCGGGACCCAAGCAAGCCAGCTGTCCTCTTTCCCCAGAGCATCAACAATTCCCCCCTTTTTCCCCCCCCGCGCTGAGATAGTGCGGAAAGGGGGCCCCGTTCCCACCCCATTCCAAGCAGTGCCAACAAAACCCGCGGAGGAGCACGGAGTCGGGGCACCGCCGCGGCATTTGCGGCTCATCACAAGACGGGTAGGCTCCACGCGGTCTCGCGCCCACAGACCACGTCTGCCCCCTTGTCGTTGAGGGTGGCCCTTTTTCTTTTGCTTTGGAGTATATGTGTTGTCGGCGCCGTCTGTAAAGTAAAACTGTGTGAGTGTTGCCGTGTGCTCGCGTAGTCGGTAGTAGATCTGCATTGTTGTGTTTTTGTTGCAATTGCTTTTGGTGCATAATTGTTGTAATTGTATATGTGTGCTGCGGAATAAATGTGCCTTATGTTTAACTGTTTTTCCCGTTTCGCTTCGTCTTTTCTTTAATTTAATCTCCATCTTACTTCACGTAAAGGGTTGGTAGTGGGCTAAAAATACGCCCGATAATTAATCGGAACCGTCGAGGTTGATGATAACACCGCTCAGTTATCCCGATAGTACGGAACGGGTCGCTTCAGTGGCCCGTGTCTGGGGTGAACCTGCGGCGAGGTGCGATCGCCCGGTCTACCCTCCGTGTGGGTACTTAGGTAGGTCGAATTTGGCGAACAACCCTATTCCACATAGGGGGCCGATTGGCACGATTGTGGTGAGGCCGAAAGGCCCACCCGCGACTAGTTCCCGGCGTTAGTCCGAGAGGGTCACGACGGAATTGTCCGTCCGGTGGGCGACGTGCCGCGATTCGAGTTACGTGGCCACTCGCACGCCGGCGGGCGCGAATTCGCAACAATATATATATATATATATATATATATATATATATATATATATATATATATATATATATATATATATATATATATATATATATATATAATACAAGTAATTATAAGTCAGGTGATGTGTTGTTTTCATCAAATAATAAAAAGGTTATTGCTAAGTTTAAAAATGAATTGGGTGGGAAGGTCATGAGTGAATTTATAGGATTGAGACCAAAGTCTTATGCTTTCATGTATATTGATAATAATAGCCACGTTTCGTTCCTGTAGCTACCTGATACATCATGCAGCGCAACAGTTGATGGTAGGATTGATGCGATAGCGAACAGGGTTTCCAACCTGCAACTTTCTCGCTTTTGCAATTACGAAGCGGACCGAGCCTGGCCTGGGTTTGTAGCAAATCTGAAGATGACTAACTCTTCAGTGAGTTGAAATCACTTATTCAAGGAGTTGCTCTCCTAAAAGCCAAACATATTTGCAGAATACCTTAAGTTTGATTGAAAAATGGGTCTTTAATATGGTAAAAAGACTGTTTCTGACACAAAGTCCTTTTGTGAAATCCGACGATCAATGTACAATGGAGAGACAGAAATACAGTATCTCAAATATACTTCGATAGTTCCACCACTACTTGTTCATTAAAGTGAGCCTGGACCACCAGTTTTTCCAAAAACCGAGCAGGAGTGTGGGCAAAAAAAATCCATGTTGTTCCCATCTGATCCAGTCCGGGTTTTCAAATCCGTCTTTTTGGATCTGGATTACACCACTCATAGTAATGGCTGATCCAATGTGTTCCTCTATCCCTATTATTATCCCCCACCAACCAACGAAGTTGGTGGGGGATATAGAAATGGGTTCTGTCCGTCTGTCCATCCGTCCGTCCGTCCATCCGTCCGTCCGTCACATTTCGTTTCCGGAGCTTAACTACAAATCCCCTTAAGATATATTTACGAAATTTGGTGCACATATCAAGCAAGTGGTGAACTGGTGCCTTTTGATATTTTCTAATTGATAGGTCGCATGGTTTGGCAGCCATGTTGGATTAAATAAAATATTAAATAATGTTTTCTCTGGAATCACATAACCTAACGAGGCAAAAATTTGCAACTATCATCTTCCATCATGTCTGCATACATAGTAAAAATTATGACGTCACAAGTCACAAGGTTTGGTGGCCATCTTGGATAGAATAACACACCTCATCCGATTAACACAAAACTTCACACACATATTTCACTGGAGGATTGGAGGCAGAATGTAAATTTATGATGTCATACGTCACATGGTTCGTCAGCCATCTTGGATTGAAAATTAATAAATTTTTAAATCTTCTTGTCCAGAACGGCTGGACAGATTGAGGCAAAATTTCACATACACTTTCCCCAAGACATCCTTTCAGAAGTTTGTTAAGTTCTAATTGATAGGTCACATGGTTTGGCGGACATATTTAATTTACCCTAAAACCTCCAAACATCTTCTCCAGAATGGCTGGTAAGATCAAGGGGAAAGTTCACATACATAATGCACACGCTTAGGGAATATATGTTTGTTAATCCTCATTTACTATGGTGGGGGATATTGAAGACTTTGTCTTCAACGGATGCTAGTTTTGCTTATTATGATGGTGGCAATACTAGTCATGGCAATACGAGTGGTAACAGTCCAATATCTCTCAGGAAGAGTGAAAGAGTTTGAGCCAAGAAGAAGCAAGCTGGGAAATTAAGTGCTGGCATGAAATGGCATCCTCATAATTTAGGAAACCTTTTTTTTTTTAAGTGTATTCTTTGTGCATTTTGAGCCATGGAATTGTCCTTCAGCATAACCATTATTCACTTTAACCATAATCGTGTGCTGAAACAACCCTATGGCCAAATTAATTCAACATGGCTGCACCGCACTGTGAAGTCGCCATGTGTGCAGAACCCCTCTGCTCGGCATCTTGGAATTTTTTTTATGGAATCAGACCACCATCCTTGGCACAGGGTTATTAAGGGGTGAACCGTGAGGAAAGCAAGGCTTGGTGTTTCTGTGAGAACTCAATCAATCAATAAGTCGACTTGCATCCTACATGGAAGTATTACGCAATCACTTGCAACGCCAACAAAAGTCACAAAACAAGTTGAAAGCAGGGATCACTGTGATTGGTGAGGACTTGTATCAATCCACAATGCAGAACCGTCCCCAATGAAACTTCGCGTGGTGTTACCATGACGCCACTCGAAACTCCTCTGAAGAGGAGAACTACCTTGTTGGTGAAATGCCACACACACATACATACGCAATAGCACCTCTTCACTAAAATTGTAACAGTGGATTATTGTGCTCCACTAACATCTGCTGTAAGGGTTCTGACCAATAGTGGATGCCTTCCAAACGTCCACCCTATTTAGACATCCATTAGACAGTATGAGGATTTTTTTGCAGCTGGAAAATAAGACATTCCAGTTGAAATATCTACTAGCTTTCAAGTCTAGTCTGTGAAAGACACTTGCAGTATTTATGTAGTGCAAGCATGATGGGCCAAATGGCCTACTCTTTCATAAAAGTTCCTTATAAAGAGATATGCTTTCAGGATTTCATTGGTATTGAAATGAATCTCAAACTGTGTGCATTTCATCTTGTGTTATGATTGCCCAATTACATAATGGTCCGTGTGATGAAACTTACGTGATTCCGGTGTCCAAAATGTATAGTAGTATGTAATTCAGCAGAGCATGGATGACGTTGGACATCACAGCAGTGAGAACTTGAGGTATGATGATTTTCTTGGTTGTGTTTTCAGACAGAAATGGAACAAATAGAAAAATTTGACAAAATTCATCTTTGATTCACTTTACTTGTTTTATGTTGTAATGGCTGCACAATTACATGGAACTTCACTACAGGAGGAGGCCATGAAGCCCATCAAGCAAGCCTGTGCAGTTGTGCCAACAGCCCCTGTCCCCATCCTCACTACTTACAAATACCTATGAAACTCAATTTTAAAACTATCCACTAACTCTACTGTCACATATACCATTGCTGGGTGATCCTTCCAAGCATTCACCACTCTCTAAGTGAATGATCCTTGCATTACTGTCGTCATAACTCTTCTCTTTTTTTATTCTTAAACTGTGGCCCTCCTGAAAAATTATTCTGCACTTTTTTCTCTGTAATTGTCTTTTTCATGTTGTATCAAACTTGATATAACTGTTTGTGACTAATGTAAATTAAATAGAAATCAAAGTTTAAAAAATATCACGATGACATCTTCAATTAGCAGATTTACCCAGCATTGTGCAGGAAGAGAAAGTGAATTAATAACACTTTGTAGCCAAAGGAAATTTGGAAATTGTAATTCCTTCTGCCACCACCAGAGGTGGCACTACATAGTACACATTTACATATATAATTTACAACCCCCCCCCCAATCCACCACACCCCTGTGTGAGGCTACAGCCACATAACCTATGTTACCCCCCCCCCCACACACACACACACACACACACACACACACACACACACACACACACACACACACACACACACACACACACACACACACACACACACACACACACACACAGTTGTATTTTTATCCTGAGAGAGAGATAGATAGAGATTTTTGCCTTTTTGACATAGATAATAAGTGTGTGTGTGTGTGTGTGTGTGTGTTTGTGTGTGTGTGTGTGTGTGTGTGTGTGTGTGTGTGTGTGTGTGTGTGTGTGTGTGTGTGTGTGTGTGTGTGTGTGTGTGTGTGTGTGTGTGTGTGAGATTCCTCCATAACTCCAAAACCATGGAACTTAGCAGCCACAAACTTTTCATGCTACTAAAGGAACGCTGACAGAGTGCATGAATGAAAATTGGGTGTTTGTGTGAACTTAAACCTCCCTTTTGAAAATAATAATCAGCTTACCTTCAAGAAAAGCTTATCCTTGGTTAGCCTAACTTTGTCTTGCAGGGGTTTTAGCTGCCACTTTGATGCGGCCCATTAAAACATCATCGACTCTCACGGACTAATTAAAGTATATAATCAAAATATTATTTCGAATTTGAAAATCGGATCCAGTGGACGAAATCATTGTTGAAATCTAGAGTGAAATCTGAAGATTAAAAAGAACTAGAGATTATTATAAGTACTGGAAGGTGTATTTATTTAAGCAAAGCATTAAAGGTAATTCTAACCAAGCGTATTTATTTAAGCAAAGCATTAAATTTAACTTTTTCATCTGTTCAGACTATTATATCGAGTGAAAAAAGATGAAGGAACATGCAGAAAGTGGAACTTCATTAAGCGAAGCAAAAATAACTAGAAGGGCATTTGGTAGAGCGGATACCTCCACCACAATGTCTGATCCACGAGAACATATCAGGCCCATGACATTTTTAAAATATCATGCCATACAGTACTACGTATATCGTTTTTGGCCCTATCCCTCAATGGTGAAGAATCACTTTAGAAATTAAATAATTCTCGTATGCACATCTGGATTCCAATCTTCACCAAAATCGAATCATTTCGTCCTTGCCACACGTCCAATCTGTCCACCAAGTTTCATCCGAATCCGCCAAAAACTTTTGAGATATCATGCTATATATTAGTTTCGCCCTATCTCTCAATGGTGAAAAATCACTTAAAAAAATTATTGTAGTCAGATCTGGATCTGGGTCTTCACCAAAATCTAATCAGTTCATCATTGTCACACACCCAACTTGTCCACAAAATATCATCCGGATCCGTCTGCAACTTTTTGAGATATCCTGCTCAAAAACAAACAAACAAACAAACAGACAAACAAGCCGGTAGGCGGCGATAGGTCGCCGAGCATGGAAACTGTAAGATATAGTGAAAAATGGATGTCATATAGCGGATGGGGAATCACCTTAAGATTGTGCATATCACATCTCATCCGGTTCCATCTACTGATAACTACTCGGTATCCATTTGAATGAAAAGTACCGAAAATGCGGTTTGAAATCGGATATCCCCAAAGTTTGAGGGGGTGCTGTGGGTGAACAAAGATCTAAATCGAAAATCCGGCTCGATTTTTTTGTGCACAATGTATTCCAGACGATTAGTGTGAATTTTCATGACCATCCGACCATAATCCTAGGAGTAGCATTTGGCGCGAAGGCAACTCCAGCTCTCGCATATTATCGATTTTTGCACTAATTGACCTTTGACCCATGACCTAAGCGAAATCGGTCAATATGTCCTGAGGCAAAGGTGTCATACTCATTTAGTACCATGAACCTGCAAAGTTTCATTCATATCGATGCACTCACCTGGTCGCTAGGGGGCCTTCAATTTGCCAATTTTTGCGCATACCCTAATTGTAGGGGGTGCTGCGGGTAAAGTATTCCATATATCACAAAAACTGGAATATATTTGATAGAGCATCAACTGTGGATCATTCCTGCCAAATTTTATAACCCTATGTGGGATAATGGCTTTCGGAATTGATTTCGCGTGAACGGTATTGATTTTGAAGGTTTTTCGGTTGTTGCTAGGGAACCAAGCGTCCCTAGCAACCATCACAATTTCCAAAGCACTAGGTCATAAGATGTACCTACCACCCGAGTTTGGTCAAAATCCGCCCACGTTTACAACCAATTATGCTGATGACAAACGAACAAACATCCAAACAAACAGACAGAATTACTGACAATAAGGGTCACCTATTTCGGCGACGCAACAGAAATGGGTGAAAACATAACCTCCTTCACCTTCAGTGGCAGTGGTAACCAGAAGGGCACACAGTGGAGCGCGTACCTCTGCCAGGCTGAACAGTTTATATTTTGTGTCCCACTGATGGGCTGGATCTGAAGCAAAATCGAATCCACTTGTTCTTGTCACCTAACCAACGCATCCACCTCGTTTTGTCATAACTCATCCACAACTTTTTCAGATATCATGAATTATATAGTTTTTGGCCCTATCTCTCATTTTTAGAAATCAGGCCTATGTTGACTTTTTGAGCTTAAAATAATTGGTGGTTGAATTAATTGTCCTGATATGAAAATCCTGTTCAAATTACAAGTCAATCGGATGAAAATTGTCAATTTTCGAAATTTTTGCCAATGTTGACATTTTGGCCTTTCCATCCATTGGGCCCATACTCTGTACAGAGTATTGGTGCTGCTGAAGCAGTCTCCTGGGCTGTTGGGCACAATCCTAGATGGGTTGCCACTCTGCTCCAGGATACTCAATTGGCTCAATCATCCCAGCACGCTGGTATTCATAATTGCATCTCTCTGTGACCTCAACATCCTCACCATAAACAGGTACAGACAAGATATCAACATCGAAGATGTCATTGAGAGCCTGGATCTTAGTTTTGACCAAGGAAACCCGTAATCCCAGCAGCTCCCACTCCTCATTCAGCACATCGAGGGCCCCCAAAATGATATCTGGAGTCTCCACAAAGATGATTGCATCGTCTGTGAAATCAAGGTCAGAGATCTTGACATTCCCAGATGACGCACCACAACTTGATCTCTCCGACATCCTCCCTAAAATCCAGTCCATACAAGTGCTGAAAAGTGTGGGGGCCAGTACACACCCCTGACGAACTCCAGAAACAACTGGAAATAAGTCAGAGATGGTACCACCACGCTTCACAGCACTCTCAGTACCAGAGTAGAGATCAGACAAAAGATCGATCAGTTTTGGTGGCACCCCACGAAGACCAAGAATCCTCCAGAGGACATCCCAATTCATTGAATCGAACACTTTACAGAGATCAACATAGGCTGCAAGCAGCCCCTGCTGAAACTCTCGTCTGCGTTCGGTGAGGACCCGAATAGCAAGGATACAGTCAATTGTTGACTTATTTGTTGTAAAGCCTGACTGCTCTGGACGCTCGTGCTCAAGAAGATGGTGGTGAACCCTATCAAGAGTTATCGAAGCATTGACCTCCCCAGCATTGAGAGCACTGTCACCCCTCGGTAGTTGTTGCAGTCCTGGCGATCACCCTACCCTTTCCAGAGAGCGTCAACAAGGCCCAACTTCCAGTCAGTTGGGATGATACCTGTGTTCCAGGCAGAACACAGAACTGCATGCAATGACACGAGTACAGCATTTCCACCAGCCTTGAGAAGTTCAACATGGATGCCACAGATCCCAGAAGCTGTTCCCCATTTCAACCGTTTTACTGCAGCCTGTGTTTCTACAAACGAAGGTTGATCACAGTTGTTTGGAGGATCACAGTTGATTGGAGGCTTGTACAAAAAGGCCCCAAAGACCCAAAAATACACCGAGACCCAGAAGTCAATGAGGATCCAAAAGACCTAGAGGAACAAAAAGCCCCAGGAAGAACAAAAAGACCCTGTCGACCCAAAGAGCCTTTAGACCCCTGAGACCTTAACACCATTTCGACTCCCTTACACCTTTCAGACAGACTAGACAGCTTATACCCTTGACCATTAAGACCACTTGGACCTTTTTATATCACAAATAAATTTCAAATAAATATAATATCACCAATATTACTCATAAATTTGTAACAAAGAAATGTTTGTATTATGATTGGTGTTATTCATGACAACACAGCAAATCTGTGATATCAATCTCTGCAAGGATGTGTGGAGAGGCAAGCGCAGTGAGCCGATCCATGCTACTGTTAATATAAATATATTGATATGCATCTCCAAGTATTTTTTTCACTTGAAGTCTACATTTAAAGAACTATATTTAAAGGTAAGCCTTTGTTGTGCCCTCTCTCCCTCTCTCCCTCTCTCCCTCTCTCCCTCTTTCCCTCTTTCCCTCTCTCCCTCTCTCTCCCTCTCCCTTCCTCTCTCTCTCCCTCTCCCTTCCTCAGTCTCTCCCTCTCCCTTCCCCTCTCTGTCCCGCTCCCTTCCTCTCTCTCTCCCTCTCCCTTCCTCTCTCTCTCTCTTTCTCTCCCTCTCCCTTCCTCTCTCTCTCCCTCTCTCTCTCCCTTCCTCTGTGTCAGAATGGCACCATGCCCCGCGATTGACAGATTGGGGTTATTGAGTGGCTGTGAATCAATACATTTCAAATACCTTCTCTAATCGATTAGGCACTACCGGATTTAGGGATGGCCAGGTGGGACAATGGCCCCGGGGCCCCCCACAATTTCGATGACATTTTGAAAATCCCTTGAAAATGTGCTTCTTAAGTTTTATTGTCGGTGAATGAAGATTGTAAACTCTTTGTAAGGATATCTTTTCAAAATTGTCCGTCATTGTGAGGGTCCTTTTCAAGCTTTGGCTTTTTCAAGCCGTTTCTTCCACGGTCCACAGAACGGATCCAACGTGGTCAAAAATTCCCTGGGGCAAGCCTCGGGCATTGGGGGCCCGCATTTGGATCTTTTTTTGGATCGATCATCGATGTTTCGGATGATTGAGCGTGGCCAACTAACAACGGCACTGCCCACCAGAGCCCAGCAAGCACAGACGGAATACAGAGGTCCAGCCAGAGGAGAGGTGAAAAGGTGAAAGTCGACGTGGTAAAACTAGGCCAGGCCAGCACAGCACACGGCCGGCAGGGGTAGTATTGTACACACTGAAACTGCGGCTGGCAGGGAACACTGTCAGTACCCTGCTTACTGGTGCGCACAGCACAGTAACACGGTGTGACTTTCTATGTTCCAGGTTTGTGAAACATACTTGTTGGAAAGTCTTTGCTGTTTCACCATATGTATGAACATTTGGTACTCTTGTGCCCATGAATGTTTCATGCAATTTATGAATACCATATTGGTGTAGTGCAAGCCTGTAATTCTTACTTTATTGGCGTTTTCCCACTGGATATGGTGAGCTTCCGGTTTCTTCACGGTTGGTGTAAGTGAACCGTCGCCATATTGTCTTTGCTCGCTGAGCGAGACTTTCATTATTCGTGCCATTATATGAATAAACATTGTACAGAAAGGGAACTTCGGTGTCTCATCTCATCCAAACCGTTTGAACACGGTATTTTCCTGGATCCGCTGTTTATCGTTATCCTCCATATTAGCAGACTTACCGAAGGTTACCAGAACCTACTTTTCAAGACTTGTTGTTCATGCTTCTGGTACGTCCCACGTGCATCTGACAATATCTCGGTTACTCGGTACTTACCAGCTGCAGAAACCACAATGAGCGGCTTTGGTGACGACAGGCACAAATCCAGGGCTCTACGGAAATATGACGGTGGTGCTCAAAAGCAGAAACGTTCCAAGGAAAAAGATGAAAGACACAAGGCCGTCCTCGACAAGACCAAGAAAATCTCAGAGTTTTTCACTCCTGCACAAACAGGCGATTCGTCCATGACAGAGGCTGGAACACCAACAGAGACAAAACAAGCAGATTTGGCAACGCAACGCCCGCGTCAAGATTTGCCCAACATCTCGGAAGGTTCCACCGATGAAGAACATGCATCAGATTAAGAAGCGCGAGATATACTGACTGATCGTGGACCTGGCTTTGCCAATGAAATTGGATGTTGGCCTGCTGAGCGACCGTCATCAGAGATGATCGACTTCTGGTCGTCACGAGATTTGGAGCCCTGCAGAAACCGACTGGTCCCTTTGATTCATCCATACAGTTTGTTGAAGGTAGGAAACGCTGCTGCTCCAAGAATCTTTTTTACCGTAGACTACAAAAGTCTAGAGTCCGTGAAAAGGTCCTGGCTTTGCTTCTCCACATCAACCGAAAAACTGTACTGCATCGCTTGCAAGCTCTTTGGAGGCGCTACTGCCCTGGTCGGGGAAGAATTTAATGCTTGGAAGCATGCCAGTCGTTCTATCGAGGTGCATGAGTGTTCGCATGTACATTGTGTGAATATCATCCGCTTGTCAGACAGAGCAACATCCGCAGGTCGTGTGGACACTGAACTCATCAAACAAGTGAGTGACATTGCGTCCTATTGGAGGGAGGTGCTAAAACGAAGTGTGAGCGTGATATCGTTTCTCGCTGAGCGTGGTCTGGCGTTCCGTGGATCGGATGAAATTGTTGAGTAACGGACGAATGGTAACTACCTTGGTTTAATGGAATTACTTGCAGAATACGATCCATTTCTGGCGCAGCACATTCAGAAATATGCCAACCAAGGTAGTGGCTACACCAACTCCTTATCATCTATGACATGTGAAGAGTTAGTCTCCATCATCGGAAAACCTGTTCTGGATAACATCGTCACTCGTGTGAAAGAGGCAAAATACTTCTCTGTGTCAGTCGATTCTACTCCTGACATAAGCCACATCAACCAGCTCACAGTTATTCTACGATACATTGAGAACGAGGCTCCAGTGGAGCATTTCATGACGTTTCTGAGCAACACAGGACACACTGGACTCCAGCAAGCGACGGCATTACTGGATTTTTTGAAAGCCACTGGATTGGACATCACTACCTGCCGAGGACAATCTCACGATAACACATCTAATATGAGTGGCCGATACAACGGGATGCAGGGAATGATCCAACAGGAGAACCCTCTCGCGTGACGTGCCATGGGATGCTGTGCCATGGGATCTCTTGTGCCATGCGTGACGCACTCACTGAACTTAGTCGGTCAGTCGGCCATGGGATGCTGTAGACCTGCAGCAGCATTCTTTGAATTTGTGGAACAAGTGTATGTATTTTTTTACAGCTTCCATGTCGTGCTATGCCAGATTATTTGATGCCCTGAAAGCCAAAGGTCTGCAAGTACCAAAGCGCCTCAGCGACACTCGCTGGTCGGCTCATTCTGATGCAACCCGAGCTCTTCTAGACGGTTACAGCGAAATCATGGATGTCCTCGATGAAATCGCAAATGATGAACAACTGAATAGTGAAACGAGAAACACCGCCGAGACACTTCACCAAACGATGTGCATGCTCGAGATAGGGTTCTGTGCTGGTTTCTGGTCTACTGTCCTTGGTAGATTTGATCGTACGAGTAAAACCCTTCAGTCACAAGCTACCGATCTCAACACAGCCGTGCAGCTTCTCAAGTCACTGGTGAGCTTCGTGCAGTCATTACACGATCAGTTTGATACATTCGTTGTTGAGGGAGTGGAGCGCTCAGGTACGGAGGAATTCGCTCGCGGATCGCGTAGACGAAAGCGTAATTTCCGCCTCGCTCCCTTGGACTATGGACACACTCCAGAAGTAGAACTAGACGCCAAGGAGTCCTTTCGCATCAGTGGATACGTTGCAGTGATCGACGTACTGCTGTCGCAGTTGGAAAAGCGTACAAACGCTTACAGCGAGATGAGCGAATGATTTGTATTCCTGCGTGCTCTTGTTCAACTCGAAGTGGAGCAGATTTGAGAGTCATGCTCAAAGCTCGTCGAGCTGTATCGGGAAGATCTATCACCTGACCTCACAGAAGAAATGATTCAGTTTCAAGCCATGATGAAGGAGTCAGAGCCAGACTCGGGCCGTACTGAACTCGAGATGTACAGTTTTCTCATCGAGAGAAAACTCACCGATACTTTCCCAAACGTGTCAGTGCTGCTTCGGATTTACCTCTCACTGATGGCGTCGAACTGCTCTGGGGAGCGCTCGTTTTCGAAACTCAAGCTTATCAAGAACCATCTTCGCTCCACGATGGGGCAGCAGAGACTGGTCAATCTGACCATCATTTCAACCGAATCCGATGTGCTCAATTCCATGCAGGTTGACAGTATCATAGCTGAGTTCGCTGCCGCGAAGTCGCGCAGGAGGCTTGTCCATTGATTAAGGCACTGTGTGTATGTTCATTGATTTGTATGACACTGCCGTATATTTGCGGTCGCTGGAAGTCGGCTATTAATCACCATTTCGGATTTCTCTTGTCCAGAGGGTTTTTAGAAGTTAGAAGATTTTTAGTCGAAGTTCGTAGTATGATTAATGACAGCGCGTTGTATGTTATTTTCTTATATTGGTCCATCTCTATCTCTTACTCTTGCAGCAACAGCATTTTTGTGATTTGATTTTAGAATGAGCTCAGAGATAAGTCATCAGCTCATAGATCAGTCACCAGCCATATCAATAACAATCCATCCATCTTGTCATATTGTCAGATTTAATTGTAATTTGTGAACGTGTATGCCAAATCATTCCTGATCAGGATCTTCCAAATCTGGAGATACAAGTTCAGTTGTTGATGAAAAAGCAGTTATAATTTAAGTTTTTGATTAATCTCCAAATTTGGGGGCCCCCCACAATCATTGTGCCCACGGCCCCCCACATGGTAAATCCGGCCCTGCGATTAGGGCATTGAATGGCACTTGCGTCCATCATTTTAAAGCAAATAATAGGCTACCGTGTGCTCATTTGATAAGCGATTAACGGATATAAAATGAGGCATTTCATGCTTGTCTGGTTGTGGGAAAAGCAAGTTTTATACAAAATACAATACAGGTAGTCCCCAGGTTAAAAAGTGATTCCGTACCGAACAAATCTTTATACAGTAAGTAAATCGATTGGCCGTTGACTCAGTGTTATAAATGGTGGTAATAGTGAAGGAGTGGGCCTACTCACTCGGTTATTTAATAAGCCAGCAGGAGACCAACTATTGCTTTGAAATGTGAATAAACATTAAACTGATGCTCTGATGCAGTCGGTACTTCAATATGTCAAGATGTACAACTCGAGGAACACTTTACCTTGGTACAGCCAGGAAGGAGATACAGACAGTATGTTTTAACTTTTAACCTCAGCAACATACGAGTGATCACATATTATTTTCTCTTGTACTATCGGCTGTTTCAAAAACAATTGATTACCATCTTTTATAAGAATCAGGTGTGCTTCAGATAGGTTATGTTATTTCTCTTTGTGAGTTTCAATGCAAAATAAATTTGATAACATTCGTTTTCCAAACCATTTGTTACATTAACACATTTCCAGATTCCAGAGACAATTTTTTTCTACCCATCACATGACAATTGCCAGCTGTGTATAAAGAATAATGTTTATGCGCATCGATTTGAAACATCAATCATTCAACGTTGTTTTATTTGTTTATTGAAATTCTCCCTAAACAAGGGTGAAAGCTACTGAAGGTTTTTGGGTTGTTTTCAGTGCAGTGCAGTACAGGACAGTACTGCAGTTGGTAATTGGCACTCACACCGACTCCAATCGGCCAATGCCTATGACCGTTTTCGGCCTGTGCCAATTACTGGTACCAATGTTGGCCCAGCACTAAATTCTATATCATAGAAGTATGTGTATATATTTATATATATATAGTGTTACGGCTGTGGAAATTCGCATTACACCATAAAATGCCCTTAGGTGAGATATCTCCAGAGGTACATGTGTAGTTAGCCCAAACCCGTTGTATAGAGGGAATTTATGTGCTCCATCCGGGCTGCGACGCTTTGAGTTAGCCATTTTTCTCTTCTATCTTTTATTTCAAACAAACAGCATCTCAACAACCCCGCCATCCCCACCACAGCGCCAACCAAACTACAACGACGCCACCTCCACCACCTACGCCACCACATCATCGCTTCTACAACCATTCGCAAATACCACCACCTTCGCCTTTACCTTCACAACTTCATCCCACATCATCGCTTCTAAGGCCATTCCCAAACACCACCAGTCTACACCAAACGTCGTGTCCCTGGAGCCGTTCGGCCATGGAGGCCGAACGCCCTCGGATCAGGAATGCTTCACGCCCACTTCTCCTCCATCCAATGGGCAAGCGTGAGGCGGCTTTGCCCCGCCTCCAGGCGCGTGCAGGTGAATTCCGTCTTGGTCCGTCTATGCAAATTTTAGGATCAGGGGAGGTTCACGCCCATTTTTACCTGACCAATGGCTGACCTGGGGGGTGGTGCGGCCCCGCCTCCAATTGCGTTCTGATCCGAGAATTTGCATAACGGCGCCTCCTGAGAGCTAGAAAGATGCGAGCGGAAGGCGACTCAGAGAGTTGGTTGTGAGAGAGGAGAGTTGGTTGTGAGAGAAGGGAGTTGGTTGTGAGAGAAGCGAGAAGCGTGGAGCGTGGAGCGTTGAGCGTTGGGAAGCGGAGTTGAGAGTTGAGCTAGAATAAGGGGAGTGCGCATGGTGGAGCTGCAGGTGGCGGGTCGGAGCAAGGGAGCTCAGGCCCGAGGCAAGGAGGACGGCAGTCGGCGACGAGGTTGCGGTGTGGGGGATCGCTCGTCTCGTCGTGGGACCCAAGCCAGCCAGGCACTCCCCTCCCCCAAGGCATCAACAATTTCCCCTTCCCCCACGCTGAGATAGGGCAAAGGGGGCCCCGTTCCTCCCCCACCCCAAACGAGGTGCCAACGAGCAAGCCAGGGGCACGGGGTCGGGGCACAGTGGCGCGGACATTTTGCGGCTTGCCCGCCAACGCGTCACGAGGACGCGGATAAGACCTCCCCGGTCTAGCTGACCTGGCCGCTCCTCTAGGTCCCGCGAACATTTGGCCTACGGGCCTGTCTGCCTCCTTGTCTGTGAGGGTGGCTTCCTTCTTTTGCTTTTGTGTAAATGTGTGTTGGCGCCGTCTGTGAAGTAAAACTGTGTAAGTGTTGCCCTTTGTACACGTTAGGTCGGTGTCAACTGTTTTCTTCTTGCCTTTGCTTTTTGTGTATTCTGTATGGCTGTATATACGTGCTTTCCATCTGTCACGTAATAAAATGCTTGCTTGTTGAACGGTGCCCGTTTCGCTTCGTCTTTTCTCCATTTGAATCTCCATCTTGCATCACGTAAGGGGTTCAGAGTGGGTGCAACATCCCGGTAATTAATCCGAACCGTCAAGGCTGACGATAACACCGCTCGGTTATGACTGTAGCACGGAACGGACTGCTTAAGCGGTTCGTGTCCGGAGTTGGCCTGTGGCGTAGTACGATCGCCCGGTCGACCATTCGCGCAGGTACTTAGGTAGATCGAATTTGGTGAGCGACCCTATCCTGTGCGGGTTGGCAATTAGCATGATCGTGGTGGGGTTAAATCGTGACTAGCTCCCGGCGTTGTTCCGAGAGGGTCACGACTGAATTGTCCGTCCGGTGGGCGATGTGCCGCGCTTCGACTTACGTGGCCGTTCGCACGCCGGCGGGCGCGAATTCGCAACAATATGTATGTATGTATATATACCTCTATGAAGCCTGATGTTGGCTTAGTGGTTAGGGTGGTGGATTGGGATCCCAGGGTCCTGAGTTCAAGCCCCGTTGGCTGCTGAATTAACACCAGGGGGTTGACTCAGCCTGTCATCCTTCCGAGGTCGGTGAAATGAGTACCAGTGTACTGGTCCCGGTGTATGCCCCGGTAAGAATAGGTGTACCATATCCCTGTGTGTCGTAAGAGGCGACCAGGGTTGGCGTCAGGAAGGGCATCCGGCCATAAAACATTGCCTCAAGAAAAAGCCCAACCCCTGCACAGCAGGGAAAAATGGCTGTAAAAACGGTCATACCTCTATGATGTAGTATATATACCTCTATGAGCTTGTGTGTGTGTGTGTGTGTGTGTGTGTGTGTGTGTGTGTGTGTGTGTGTGTGTGTGTGTGTGTGTGTGTGTGTGTATGGTCATAAAGCACAACATATTCTCTTTGCCAACTCTCTCCTCACTTTTCACTTTTCTCCCACTTTTTCTACCTCCCCTCCCCCACACTTTTTTCTCTCAGTCTGTCCCCCCTCGAACCTCCTTCCTAATATAGTGCAGCACTCCCCTCCCTCGCTCCCCCCTCCCAACAAAGTGCAGCGCTCTCCTCAAGCACCTCTCTCTCTCTCTCTCTCTCTCTCTCTCTCTCTCTCTCTCTCTCTCTCTCTGTCTGTCTGTCTGTCTGTCTGTCTGTCTGTCTGTCTGTCTGTCTGTCTGTGTCTGTCTGTCTCTCTTGTGTCTCTCTCTCTCTCTCTCTCTCTCTCTCTCTCTCTCTCTCTCTCTCTCTCTCTCTCTCTCTGTCTGTCTGTCTGTCTCTCTCTCTCTCTCTCTCTCTCTCTCTCTCTCTCTCTCTCTCTCTCTCTCTCTCTCTCTCTCTCTCTCTCTCTCTCTCTCTCTCTCTCTCTCTCTCTCTCTGTCTGTCTGTCTGTCTGTCTGTCTGTCTGTCTGTCTGTCTGTGTCTGTCTGTCTCTCTTGTCTCTCTCTCTCTCTCTCTCTCTCTCTCTCTCTCTCTCTCTCTCTCTCTCTCTCTCTCTCTCTCTCTCTCTCTCTCTCTCTCTCTCTCTCTCTCTCTCTCTCTCTCTCTCTCTCTCTCCCAGTGCCCTCCCTCTCTCTTTCTCTCACTTCCACCAGCCCTCCTCACACTGCCTCCCCCCTGCAGTGTCTATAGACGTGTAGTTAGGAGTTACTCACCCCCCCCTCTTTCTCCTCTCCCTCACCCCTTTTTCTGTCTTCCCCCACCTATCTTTATATGCCTGTCAGTGAAGCGAAGGGTGGTAGTACATGCTCGTCTATACTAATAAAAGGCAATGGGTATGTGTATTTCAGTGTGTCTCCTCCATAACTCCAAAACTATAAAACCAAGCAGCCTGAAACTTTGCATGCATACTAAGAAAACTCCAACGTAGTGAAAGCGTGAAAATTGGGTGTTTGGTTTAATTAAAACACCCCTTTTGAAGATAAGTAACGGCCTTATTTAATTATATCCTTCATCAGGCAATCCTCGGCCACCTCGATCTCTCGGTCTTAAGGCGTTTCCTGGGTAACCTCGCTTGGATCTGAACCTGCCATGTTTTTTGGCCTGCTCAACCATGTCTTGACTTGGAACACGCCACAGCAATTTATTCACGATAAAGTTGTTGTTTTCACTTTCCTCACTGATATTGTCGAATGCCTGTTCATCATAGCTACAAATCGCTGGGTACATTGCAATGCTTATAAACATCCGGAGACGTCAGTATACGTGGCTTGACATTTTGGGTGCCTCCAGCATGTGTATGTTTAATGGGTGAAACAGAGACCTGCCAGGGCTCAAAGTGTGTGTGTGTGTGTGTGTGTGTGTGTGTGTGTGTGTGTGTGTGTGTGTGTGTGTGTGTGTGTGTGTGTGTGTGTGTGTGTGTGTGTCTCTCTCTTTTTCTCCTCTCTCTCTCTTCCTCCATATGCCCCCCCCACCATTTATTGTCCCCTTCAGCAAAGCAACTAGTTGTATTTGCTCGTTAAAAACTACATAAGACAAGATATTACTTTTAAAAAGCTGTTGTTGGAAGTCATTGACAAACTTGTGAAGTTCATTTTCCAAAATGATTATCTTGTGTCTCTGAACAATGAACAGTATTTTATTTGCTTAACCTCGAACAGATTTAGTTTCTGATCAATCTGTTCACTTGGCAACAAACTTGCATGATCCTCCATCCTTTCTCATTTAATTACTTCCCAGGAAATTTCTCGAAATGTTATAATTTTCTCATACTGGAAGAGCATAACACATTGGAATTCTGAATTTGATAATTCTGTTTCACTCATCAGTTAAAATAATACTTAAGTTAAAAAAAAGTACTGCAAACATCTTACCTGGTTCATGAGGTACTTTGTTTCTAATTGAAAGAGGAAGAATGCCTGAAAGATAAGGGAGAAAATAACAAAGCAGCAAAAACAAATGTGACATCTCTTCCTTTCCATTCAATCCATCTCTTCCCCCTCAGTAGGGTGGATATACTGGTTCTGGCTCACTTTTCCCCATGTTAATGAATGGGGGATTTTCAGCGATTCCTATTTTTTTTCCTTAAAAATAAACCCCCTTTTTATCCCAAGGTATATTTATTTGTCTCCCCTTTTAACCTGGAGGTTGAACCTCATTGAATTGAACACCTGGGGGTTGAACAGCTCACTCATTGAACCTATAAAGATTTGTTCATTCTCAAATTCCTTCAATAGTTTAATTTTCTTTGCACAATAATCTTCTTCTTCTTCTTCTTCTTCTTTCGGCTGCTCCCGTTAGGGGTCGCCACAGCGGATCATCCGTATGATCCGCATAGTGATTTGGCACATGTTTTACGCCGGATGCCCTTCCTGACGCAACCCTGGTCGCCTCTTACGACACAGGGATATAGTACACCTATTTTAACTGGGGTATACACCGGCCCAGTATACTGGTACTCATTTCGCCGACCTCGGAAGGATGACAGGCTGAGTCAACCCCCTGGTGTATTAATGCAGTGGCCCAACGGGGCTTGAACTCAGGACCTTTTGGATCCCAAGCCGCTGCCCTAACCACTGCGCCAACACCAGGCTCAAATCCCCATTTCTTTGCACAATAATCCCCATCTAAAATATTGACAAACAAAACATTTGAATCTTTATATTTTTTAAGATACCCCTTTTGTGCCATTACGAAATGATAAACTTCTCTTAATGATCTCATCTGGCCACCGCCCGAGTTGCAAATCATTTTTGTGTATAAACCACGCAAAAAAAAAGTTTTGTTTCAAATGTTTTCAGTTCATGCCGTGAAAATGAGGAAGTGTTTTTTTTGACACGGTCGTGCTGTGAAAAGAAAAACAGGAACTATTCTGTGAGACAAGGTCTCGTGTTTATATTTTATCTCAGAACACGAACTGAAAACATGTTTAATCAAAACCATTTCAGGGTATTTTAAGTATGTTTTGAAAATGATTCATACAATTTGAGAATATAATCGCCCAGTTATTTTCCAAGCTGCCTTGCCCAAAGCGTCATTTCCTGTGGCCGCACCCAATGCTTAAACAATCTCCTCATCGTTGCTTTATAAGTGATTCGCCAGACAAAGTTTCTGCCAGACGGGATTTTCATTTTTACAACTGAGACATGAGCGATCTTTCTTCCGCGAACAAAACAGCTCAACACAAAGTTGGTAAGCCTGTGTATTGGTTCCTCTTTGAACGATGAAGCAATTGATTATAAATTAAATCGTGATAATTCTGATATATATTTTTTTTTTCTTGGCAGGTCCTTGGAAGAAGAGCAGTTTACATATCACGACGAGGTGCATGAAATTTAAGCTCTTATTGAAGAGGTCAATCATCTTAGAAGAGAATTGAAAAACATTTTTAAAGACTGACACGACGTCTTATCACGGCCCAGAGACATGGACTCACTCTCTTCCGATGAACAAAACAGCTCAACACAAAGTTGGTCAGCCTGTGTATTGGTTCCTCTTTGAACGATGAAGCAATTGATTATAAATTAAATCGTGATAATGCGAAAATATATATTTTTTCCTGACAGGTCCTTGGAAGAAGTGGAGTTTACATATCACGATGAGGTGCATCAAATGAATGCTCTTATTGAAGAGGTCAATGATTTTAGAAGAGAATTGAAAAACATTTATAATGACTGGTACGAAGTCTTATCATGGCCTCTGATCTCGAATGAATTAAACCAATGGTGAGACACGTGTGTGTGTGTGTGTGTGTGTGTGTATATATATATATATATATATATATATATATATATATATATATATATATATGTGTGTGTGTGTGTGTGTGTGTGTGTGTGTGTGTGTGTGTGTGTGTGTGTGTGTGTGTGTGTGTGTGTGTGTGTGTGTGTGTCGCTTTCCCTGTCTGTTTATATCTCTCTCTGTCTGTCTTTCTACCTACCTCTCTCTGTCTGTCTCTCCTTCTATACCCTTGACTTATTATTTTATTTTATTTTCAGCACTATCACACAACATCAGCTGTTGAAGCAATCTTGTACAACACATGATTTTCTGGAGGTACATGTTTCTGAATTATTATTTAGTTATTTTTTTATTAATATCACTCTCTCTTTAGAATGTCGTCTTATGTTGGTTGCATCATTAGTTTGGACGCGGTTTTGCCAGTAAACTGGAATTCATTTTATTGGCCTTGAAAGGATGACAGGCTCCTGGTGTGTTAATTCAGTGGTCAACGAGGCTGGTGTGTTAATTCAGTGGTCAATGAGGCTTGAACTTAGAACCAACACCAGGCTTACTCATATTACCATGTAATTATCTTTATAAAACCTAATTATTATCCACTTTTTGTTTCAAAACAGAATATGGTGTCTGAGTTTCGAAATCACAAGACATCTGTAGAAGATTGCTGGGAAAGATTATACATTCTCGCAAATGAATATTTAATATTTTCAATTTTAATAAATTATATTTGCTTTGTTTACAATGACTTGATTTTAAATTTCAAAAAAAGGATTAAGACATGAAGGGGGGGTAGGTGCGCTCCCCCAATGACCCATCACCCCCTCATCCCATCCCTCCCCTCCCCATGTGTGTGTGTGGGGAAGGGTGGGGGTGGGATGAGGGAGGTGGTGGGTCAAAGGTGGGGGTGCACAGGGGGGATGAGGGGGTGGGACTTGTGTGGGCGGGGCTTGTGTGGGCGGGGCTTGTGTGGGTGGGGCTTGTGTGGGTGGGGCTTGTGTGGGTGGGGCTTCGGTGGGTGGGGCTTGTGTGGGTGGGGCTTGTGTGGGTGGGGCTTCGGTGGGAGGGGCGTGTGTGGGCGGGGCTTGTGTGGGAGGGGTTTATGTGGGAGGGGCGTGTGTGGGCGGGGCTTGTGGGAGGGCGTTTATGTGGGCAGGGTTTATGTGGATGAGGTTTGTGTGGATAAATGGATGGGTGGAGAGATGGGTGGATGGGTGGAGCTTGTGTGGATGGGTGGATAATTTTTTAATTAAATAAACATGTTGTGTGTGGGGAACTAATTAACTAATCACTAATTATGTGAATATGATGAATATGGGTGGAGCTTGTGAGGGGTTTGTGTGTGTGGAGTTTTTGTGTGGAGCTTGTGGGGGGTTTGTGTGGGGTTTGTGTGTGGTTTATGTGGGTGGGTTTTGTGTGGGCGGAGTCAAAAAGGGGTGGAGTCAAAAAATTTCAATTTATCTTTGTCTTTTGTAATTCCTGTGAATAAAATGAACCTAAAATCTCTTCCCCTTCCAAATCATATATCTTATAAGTCCAAGGAACCGTATCTATTACATCAACAATTTTAAAAAGCTCGTTCGTCCATCTTTTAATATAACCCTTTTCAAAATGAGATTTCCACCTATATATTCTTACGATATCACCAACTTTGAATTTAGATTTTCTGACATTAATCTCTTTTTCATATTTTAATTTTGTAAATGTTTCTGATGGTTTCATATTTGTTGACGTGTGAATCGTGTCATTATACTTATCCACAATATCCTGAATAAAAGATGACCATTGTTGTGAACCGAGTTGTGTGAATTTTTTATATAGTCTCTCTTTTAAGGTACGATTAAAACGTTCAACAACAACTGCCTTCCCTTCATTAAAGGTACTGTATAATGTAATACTGTTATTTTTTAGAAAATTCATAAATGGCTTGTTATAAAACTCTCTACCCTCATCAGTCCACAATTTTTTAGGTTTTCTCTTACTTTTATTAAATATCTGTTGAAACGCTAACATAAGAGTATAACCTGTTTTGTTTTTTAAAGGTGTAACCCATACGTATCTACTCCTCAAATCAATAACGGTTAAAGCATACTGAGTTTCGAAATCACAAGACATCTGTAGAAGATTGCTGGGAAAGATTATACATTATCCACTTTTTGTTTCAAAACAGAATATGGTGTCTGAGTTTCGAAATCACAAATTATCATTATTGAGTTCCCCCTTATCATTGAGTACCCCTTATCATTATTGAGTTCAATCAAATCAGCAGACCAGATATAATCAACTTCCTTGGAATAAACTTTCCTTCTCTGAAACTTTGTGAATATTGGTTTATGTAATTCATCAGCTAATTGCTCTTCAGTCTTAATGACATCATTAGAGCCTATAAGTTTTTTGAATTTCCAAGTCCAAGTTTCAATTTAGCACTGATCATCTTCTTCACAATGAACCGATCAACTTTTTCTCTCAAGGTTGGATTTTGTATCAGAGACAAATTATACAACATTTCTCTATCGGCTTCATACTTTTCTTCCAACGTTGTGGTATTCCCATAATCAATATCATGTCTCATGCACACTTCATCAACTCTATTGATAGGCTTACTCCAGGATTTAGGATTGTCTGCCTCATCTAATCGTTTATCCAAGTTTGTGCCTGGACCACAGAAAGAATACCCTCGAAGATGTAATTCCCCTGGTATTGCAGTAGTTGTAAATTTACTTCCGAATAAAAACTTTTTTATATCTCCTCCTCGTTTGTGTTTGGAGATTAATTTTTTTTTTTTGAACCACACACCAAACATATACCTTTTTGTATAACCCTGTTATTTTTACTTTTAATATATGAAATATTTTTAGTATTAGTTTTCTTTTTACATTTGAGACAATAACTCATTTATTTATGTGAAAAATTCCTGCAGAGTGCAAAAACCTTTTTAGTTTCCAACATGCACATTTGAATCTTAATTTTTAAAACATAAAGAATCCTTAGAAATGCCTTCACTCTCTCCTCCATTTATTTAAGAAAAAAAAATAAAAATGAAAAACTTGAATTGAAATCAATACCTTGCCGATGAAAATAGTCTTATCGAAAGTATTGCAATTAGAGATGTCAATTCTTTGTTTTCCTCCTCGGTGGGTTGAGTTATTTTCTGTAATACCCCCAATCTTTTTTTCATCTCACTGGTTTCCATATTTTCATATTTATTTCGTCTCGCTCTTTTCTCTCTCTTCTCCCTTTCATCCCTCTCTCTCTTCTCTCTTTCCTCCCTCTCTCTCTTCTCTCTTTCCTCCTTCTCTCTCTTCTCCTTTTCCTCCTCTTCCCTCTCTTCTTCAACTCCTTCCTCATCCCTTATTATCCTTGAATCGCTTACACCCCATAGAAAATCATACATATATTCATCAGGATTTCTTATTATTCCTGCATCCAAAATAATTTTTACAACAGGAAACCAATAAAATTTCTTCTGATTTTCGAAAAGAGCCTTGTGTTTTCTTAACTTTATAATTTTTTCATTATTTAACATTCTCATTAAATCTAAAGTTGTCGGTTTCTAAACATCAGCATAATGCCAATCTTTTATTGAAAATACCTCATTCTCATGTTGTAGAACATATTTATTAAAATACCAAATACCCTTTTCTTGAAGGTATGCTTGGACACAAAAAATGATAATTTTCTTGAAGCCTTCTTGCTGTCATTTATGTATTAGAAATATATGTTAGAATAATATTATGGCACGAAACACCTCTCCATCTTCCCATAGTTAAATCATTTTGTATTTCCTTACTTATTATATATAATCCTGTTTTTTCTGTTTTCATGAGATAAACAAGGGCAAAACCATTATTATATTTACCCTTATTAAATTATTTTATTTGTTGTTTACTAATCGTGACCCCACAAAACTCATTCTCGATACCAAGTGGATAATATTCTTCCTTACGAGACTGATTTAATTGTTCCAGGTCTTCGAGTTTAATTTTAAATGACCAATTATACCCTAAATCATTCATATCATACCCCCATTGTTCTATTCTCATACAAACGATACGCCCTTCTTCATAAAAAAATTATTTTAATTCGAACTGTGAATTCTGTATGACCTGGAGATAATATCAACACTTCTGTATCTTTGGAATACACGGCCGTTTTATTTAAGGATATATATATATATATATATATATATATATATATATATATATATATATATATATATATATATATATATATATATATATATATATATATATTGTGATAAATCGCTTAATCTCACCAAGTCATTCGCGTCAGTCGGGCTTGGATAATTTTTTAATTTATAAGCATTTTTCATGTTAATATTTTTGGTTATATGATATTTATGTCGTTCAGCCTGTGCCTTTGTGTAATAATTTGATAAATCAATATCCAGTTATTGAGATACACTAAAGATAGAACCATCTTTACAAACATGTCATTTATATTAGATTAAAAATAATATCATAATTTTTTTTTATTTTTGTTGAGTTGAAATAACACATATAGACATAATTGACCACAACACTTGGAATTTAATTCTTGGACTTGAAATGTTTGATAAACACCATTCTGTAAGAATTTTATGACTTCAACAGGTGGTGGAAGACCAAAACTATCAAAATAATATTTGTCTTGACTATTAAAAACACAAACCCAATGAGAACCGTTCCCATTATTATCTTCTAAGTTCATAATAATATTCTTTGTATGTTTCGGCACATTTGTTAATTCATCTCTCATACAAATAACCACATTATGAATTTTTAATTTCTTACAATATTTGACAAGTTGTAAATTTGATGTTGTATTCTTTCCAAATTCTTTCAACCACTCATCAATGCTCATTTATTTATTAGAAAGATATAATCCATTACCTCTTTTCGTTAATTTTACACCTGCTTGTGCTATAGAAGAAAGCATATCTCCAACTAACAATCTCGCTTTATCAGGCAGACCTTCAAGTTTTTCAGCAAAATTTACAATTACACCACTTCCACTAATTTGTTTCTCCAACTCTTTGTTATGTCTTTCCAATTCTTTTTGAGCCTGAAGTTGAGCCTTCCTTTCGTTGGCAGTTTTCACCGCTGTTGAAATACCACCCGTCAATGCTCCAACCGCACTTAAACCAGCAAATAAAGGAATTAGAAATGGGAGAAATCCTCCAGTCGTCTCTCTTATTAAATATTTTTTTCAACATTGGTTTTGTCATTTTAATTTTAAGTGAACCAGTGTCATTCAAGATTTTAACCTGTTCTCTTGTGAGCAAAACATCAATTCTTACTGCTCCTTTTCTCTGAATTGTATTAACATTAATCATACAAGGCTTTTGATTTTGAACACAAGATGATAGTTTATGAAGATTGATTTGATTAACATATAACCAAGTTGGTATTTTGCCACTCATTTATTTAACAAAAAATTATGTGAGACTAATCATCACACCATTATCTGTATTAATCTGCAATTCTGTTTCTTCCAAAAGCAAACAATATGTATCAACTTCTTCACTCTCTCCTCTTTCAATGTATAGGGAAGTATCCACTCGATTAGACTTTATAGTTTCCTTTTGAGCGCTCAGGTCAAACGCATAGATTGTATACAAACTGTTAAATGCTGTCATATCCAAAATAGGTTCTTTATTTCCATTACTTTCACACACCTTTTGGTAAGACTTGTATGCTTCAGCAAAATCATTTTTTTCCCAATTAATTTCCAATCTATCTCGTGGATAAAATGTTCCATCTAGAGAAACGCGAAGTTGTTTCACCTTAGCATTATCACTCAATGCATTATTCTTATCAGTCGCAGTATCACCATCTGGCTTTTTAAAAATGATCCACAGATATCGTGGCTTTCCTTCCAGAACACCCAAATTCCACGTGTAAGTAGTTTGGTTGAGTTTAACGTGTTGACATCTTCTTTTGAGATATGATGCACTGAGTGGTTTCTTTGAATTAAGTCTTCGATTCAACATCTCTTCTGTTTTAAGATTAGGAGTATATTCACTGATATACCAACTCATCTCCTCAATTACAAATTTATTCTGATCACCAAAAGCACTACCAACACTAAAAAGCAATCGATTTTCATTATCATTCCTTTGTAGTTGAAATCTAATTTTAAGACCATACAGAACTTTATCATGATCACAAAATCCAAATATACCTTTAAGAGGAACTGCCACAGTAAAACTATTTTCTGCTTTTGTATCATCATTATACATTCCTTTCCTTTGGGTATATTCAGGGTCTGTGTTTGTTCACGTTGACATATCAGGAATAAAACCTTCGACAGACCCCTTTCCCATTCTATCACTGAATGTATAGAGTGTAAATTTCATCATTTCAGATACAGCAGAGACATAATCAACCGCTTCAACTTCTTGTGTTCCAACATACAAACGCACACTATCAAACATTTTCCAGAAGAAATCATTTACGAGTGCAGCGTTTGTGTTATTCCCAGCTTTAGTGAATTTAAATTTACACAACAAGAAACTTTTGGATAGATTCAAATAGGTTTGTTGATTATTTATTTCAAAACTTTTTGTACCATTCATATTCCAGTCTGTTCCAGTTATTGCATTTACCTTGAAGTAATCTTCTTTTTTAGGGAGTTTGAGGTAATAATAGTATCATCCAAATCATAGATACTATCAATTGCTTCCATACTTGTATTTATTTAGGAAATAAGATGTTAAAACTTTTGAAACCCTGATCCAAGTATTTGAATTATTTTCTGTCGTTCTTGGGGGGACAACTGAGTTTTACCTTTCTTAATTTCTTTTATTGCTCGTAATTTATGAGATTCCTTCTGGGCATCTTTTATGCTCTTTACAGCACCTGCTACATTTCCCACCGCAGAAGCAGTTGAACCAATTAGATCTTTATGTTTTAGAATAGTTGAACCAATACCCATGAGAGTATCAATTATCCCATCTCCTCTAAATTGATGTCCAACACCCCTTTGTCTCTTAGGTTTATAGTATCCTCTACCAAGATACATACCTTCACCCTTGTAGTATGAGGAAAGGAACATCCCATCCCCTGTAATTATTTTATATTTTCCCAACTCGTGTTTCCTCACAATAACCATCGTATTTATTTATTGGAAAACTTCACGTAGGTGAATTCTGATGGATATAACTTCTCCATTAAAAGAAATCATACGATTATCTTGGTCGGTTATCCTACAATTTACTCTGTGTATGGTTTTTCCTGACACAGGGAGAGAAACCAAATTTTTGGGTTCCATATTGAATTTATAACCAATTGGGGTTGAGTATGCGCTGAATGAAAATATTGCATTTGTTTTTTTTTCCATCATTATAAGCACCATCAATCAAATCACAGTGAATTAACACCGAATTTATTCCTGAGGATATTTGAATGACATTATCACTGTAAAACGTCCCATTAGTTTCAATCTTTTTTGAGGAGAAACCCAATAACTCTCTAAATGAATTATCAATTGTGAAATCAACCTTGTAGTTATTTGTAACTTTAATCGTTGATTTTGAAGTATGTTTTTGAATGTCTATAACAATATTTTTTGGTTCATCACCCTGTTCTTTCATAAGACGAGCAATTTTGGAAGATATTTGAGAAATCTCATATGCTCCGGGTGAGACTGTTATCGTATTGTATCCACTTCCGGGATTATAACTAAACTTGTCATTTTTCTCGGTTATATTAAATAAGGTATTATAAGTTTCCATGGACAATAAAGATGCCTCATATTCTTTTGTTGGGTCAAGTTGTAGTGGGTATGGGAATGAAGAGTGTGGTCACTTGTTGTGAAATTAAAACTCAGGATTGTGCTTCTCATCTTATTTAATATGAGATAAAATGTCTTTATATTGAGATTTATTAATTATTTTCATGTTCATCAACTGGTCTAAAATGGCTGATGCTTCATTAAAACAATTGTTATTTCCAGCCTTCTTACTACCTAACAACAATAACAGTCTATTAACTAATTGCGATGGGTCATTTGGAAGAAAACTAACACCTGAACCAAGGATACTTAAAGCCTGAATAATGTGTTTCTCCTTCTCATTCTTCCTACTTTTACCAGAAAGAATAACCCCATAATTTAGATTGTTCAGCAGATCAATAAATACTCTATTATCATTATTTTCCATATCCAATGGTTTATCAATATACTTTGATTCATCCCTCACAGTTGAACGTTGTCTTCCATCTTTTGTGAGAAGAAACAGTAATCTCGGAGTTAGTTTAACAGGGGGTTGAGCAGAACCTAAGAACCTTAATTCATCATTAAATATCAATACCTTTTCTTGAAGAACATGAAATATTGCTGGTTGTTCTGTTGGAATGAGTCCTGCTTTGGTTTGTGAATCCGCTGAATATTCATTGTTTTGAAGAGCATTCACAATATAATCAGGGGGTTGATTAATCTCTTCCAGTTGTTGAAATAAACCTTCATCATCATATCCCTTTAATTCTTCCTAAATGCTCTAATTCTTCCTCCATCATTTGATCAAAATCTTTTAACATTTGAAGTTTTTTAGGAGTATATTCTACTGTGGGAACTGTGGAAACATCTTTCATTTTTTCTTGGGAAGTTTTTAAAAGTGGTTTAAAAAATTTCTCTTGTTTTCTTTCAAATGCTTCTTCGCCCGTTAGTTTCTGTCTGCGTTTCTTCTTTATGTCTTCCTGCTGTTTTACAACTTTTGAAACCAACTCTTGATGTTCCTTAAATCTTCTTGCTCTTTCTTTTGCATCCATTTATTTATTGTAAAATATCATTTAATGAATTGTAAAGATCAACAGGGAAATTTTCCTTTTCTTCATCATTCAAGTAGATGTGTTCAAATAAATCCTTTCTTTAAATATTTCATCAAATTCTTTATTAACATTAATTCGAGTTGTAATTTCTTCTTCACTAATACTTGCATCTCTGCTTTTCATACATTTGCGTTGAGTTTCTTCATCAACATCAAAACCGAATGATAAAATCTTCACTCCGCTCAGATGTTTAATAATTTGTCTCGTTCCTTCTGGATTAGTTTCTAATATCCCAAGACCACCAGATTTTAGTTTCTTAACTCACTCTTACAATGTGAATATTTTGTTGCACCAAGAGAAACCTCCTTAAATATTTGACCTTCATTCCTCAATCGCATATGTTCCTCCACTGAAATATAGTGATAATCTTCACCTTTTACTTCTCCAGGTCTTATTGCTCTAGTTGTTGTTGATACAATGCGTATCACGGGGTGTTTTTTAAGTAAATTTACAATATTCTCATTTGTACTACACAAGAACCTTGATTTATGAAAGTTTTTTCCAGAAGCAGATTTACCCACAAGATTTACAATAATAGTTGTCATTTATATATGTAATTGTTTATAAAACAAAAAATATATCCCTTAATATCTCATCTTGTTTCACAACAATATATTTATATTTTTCAGTTGTTTGCTTCATGTTATCCTCAAATTTCTTTTTACTACATAATGTAGAACAATTATCTCTCCAAAAATTATTGATATCTATTGAATTTAACTTGAATAAAATAAAAGTATTAGCATTGTTTCTGATGAAACGACGAGGAAGTTGAAAGTACGATTGACTAAGATAAATACAATTACAAGAAGAATGTCTCCCTCTTGTGTAGTAGCTGTCCATTACCGTTTGGTTTCTCTCATTAACACAATCATCAAAGATAACGAGGTTCTTTTTTGATTTATCCAAATCTTGGGGAGACGGTATATCATCCGTATTATCACTAAGAATACAAGTTATAGGATTTGATTTCTTTTTACATCTCTGTGTATCACAAAATAGTTGAATTATATCTTCAATGTGATAATCATTTAGGTTTTTTTGACGTTTAAATAAACCGATTATATCTTCTTTTTGAAGACCAGCATTAAAACCTTGTGAGAGTAGTTGATACTCTGGTTGAAAACTCGACTTTGTGAAAGTTATTAAATTATCATAATCTAAAAAGTTGGGAGTGAGTAGCATCTTTAAAAGTAAGCAGGTTTTTCCACATCCACTTGAACCAACTATGAGACACCTTAATGAATTTGGGAGATTTTTATGGTTGTTAAATTTTATCTTATTTTCCCAAATGGGTAAAAAAATCATTCATTTATATATTTGGAAAATAGGTTATTTAATTTATTATTGGCTTTTTTAGAAACTCTATATTTTATCCTAAGTTCAGGTTTAATTTCAAGATAATCCATTATTTTATTTATACAATATCTTGTGTTGATATTTCCCTGAAAATTACATCCATGAATAATAGATAACAACAATCCTTTGAATATATCTCTTATACGTTCAGTTTCTTCCCTTGTAAGGAAAGGTGTGTTATCACCCTCATACTTTACATTCATTTCTCTAATCAATCTTGTAAAGTAATTCATTTTTGGTGTAAATCTAAAAGAATTATTTTCCTTTTTATATTTTTTATTATCATTAATTAGAAGATAATCACAGAATATACATTGTTTATAGGCTTTTGACTCTGTGTTTAATCCCCGTCTTTCACACGCAGGACAATTCTCAAATTTGTCATATGGAGAATCAGGAAAGTCTAGCATATTTATAAAGTAAAACTTTACTTAAACTGAAATTCATCTATACTTTCAGTTGTATATTGACTCATATTTAATAATATTACCATCGATATCGATATACTTTTTTCATTATCAGATTCAACAACAACATTTTTTATATTAAAGGTAATTTTAAAATGATCGTTAACTACTATTGAACGAAATGTCATTTCACCTGATATATTAACATCCTTTATTTCATCAGGATTTACATCTTTAGGGTTGTTGAAAAAAATACAAATTTCTCCTTGCATATTACAGATGGTCTTATCTTTTCTTTCTAAAGCTTCATCCATAAGGTTTTTGTTTTTTGATACTTTTTCTTGTTTCATTGCTTTTTCTAGTTTTGAATATATTACTAGAAGGAGAGGAGAAACTTTTGTTAGAGATACTTTAATTGATGTTCTACCAGGTATACTGAAAGCCCTTCCACTGAAGGAAATTGAAGAACTCATATTATTTACCATAATAGTTTTTATCCAATAGTTGTTATATTTATCTTTGTTCAATTTTACATCCTTGACATATTTCTCAGTATCTTTAACAAATGAAGAGATTGATTGAAACTTGTCTTTTGTGTCTTGAAACATTGTATTTATTAAGTGAAAAAGTTGGAGGATAAAATGGTTTTAAGCACAGATTCACCTGTAAAATAAACGAAATTTTCATCAAGAAAATTTTATTATATAAATATGGTGAATACAACATACTGCGATGTTTGTAATCACAAATATAAACATGATAGAAAACACCTCCGAACCAACAAACACACATTTAATCTATTTCATAAAATATCTCCTCTTGAGTTGGAAAGAAAACATTGTGATATCTGTTCAAAGGATGTTTTGAAGAGAAGTTATAATAAACATTTTCAATCACAAAAACACAAGAAAAATGAGTTTAAAGTAAAGGGAGACTATTATATTGAAAACACTGATGGGGCATTTAATGGGCATATAAAAATAAGGATTTTTCAATTTGGAGAACCCGGTCCATCATCAATAGCTGAATCAATTGAAATAGTGAAACCTGATGTTGAAAAAGTTATTTAAAAGAAATGAAAACTTTAAAGTTTTATATGGGAGTGAAAATGAATATGAAAAGACAAGATGAAGAAGATACTCCTTATATGAGAACAGATCTTCATTTTATAACATCATTTCAAGATTTTTTGAATAGTGGGGTTTATGAAGAACTATCAAGACAAGAGGAGGATGTTGATAATACAGTGGTAGGAAGTGGATTCAATATTAAAAAAATCATCTTTTTAGATATACACATTCTAAAATCAAACCCTCTTAAAGCTTCTTCTTATATTGAATTACCAAAAGAAATAAAACTAAAGAAGGCAGTTGTTAATATTAAGAACAATGATAATAAATGTTTTCTCTGGTCTGTTCTTGCTCACTTTCATCCACCAAAATGTAATTCAGAAAGAGTAAAACAATACATGAAATATGAGAATACCTTGGACATTAAAGATTTTAAATTCCCAATGCCACTAACAGATATTCCTAAATTTGAGAAAAAGAATAATCTTTCTATTAATGTATGTGGATTAACGGATACAAACAAAGTTCAAGTATAAAAAATTTCAAACAACTATAAAAAGGAAGAAACACACATTGATCTTTTATATTTTAGTGTTGGAAAGAATTCACATTACACATACATCAATAATTTATCAAGATTAATCTCTTCTCAGGTATTCAGAACAGCAAACAAAATATATCCTTGTAAGCAATGTCTTAATTCATTTCATACAAAAGAACGATTAGAACAGCATTCAAAATATTGTAGTAATCATAAATCAGCTGTAATTACAATGCCTAAACCTGGTGAAAAGATTTCTTTTGAAGATTATAATAAATCTATCATGCACCCATTTGTGATATATGCTGATTTTGAATGTATCCTTAAAAAGATAAATACTGCTTCTCCTAATCCAAAAGAATCATATACAAATAAATATCAAAAACATATTCCTTGTGGTTTCTGTTATTATATCAAATCATCTGTTGGAGAAAAGTATAACAAACTTGAACATTATCGTGAAAAAAAAGCTTCACAAGAGTTTGTAAAACGATTAGAAAAGGATTGTATAAGACTCACTAAATTAATGAAAGAAACAAATGAACCGATGAAATTAACCAAAGAAGAAAAATTAGAATTTAGAAAGAACAATATCTGTCATATTTGTGAGGGGGAAATTAAGGAGTCTAAAGTTAGGGATCATTGTCATCTTACTGGTAAATATTGAGGTCCCGCTCATTCCTGTTGTAATCTTAATTATAAATTACCTTCTTTTATTCCAGTCTTTCTTCACAACAGCGCCAACTATGATACACATCTATTTATAAATGAACTTTCAAAAACACCAGGGAATATTTCTGCCATAACAAACACAAGTCAAAAGTATATTTCATTTACAAAAATGATATTCACAAAACCTTTAACTCGTATTAGGTTTCTAGATTCTTACGAGTTTATGGGAACACCACTAGCCTACCTCGCATCAAATCTGAGCTCCACGGACTCTTTTCCAAATCTTAATTCATTCTTTCCAAAACAGGAAATTCTCACTAAAGAGGAAATTCAGATTAAAGAGAGAATTCAAAGTAAAGAGGAAATTCTAATTAATGAGGAAATTAATGAAGAAATTCTAACTGAAGATGAAATTCTAATTATAAAGAAAATTTGAACAATGAATGAAATTCTAACTAAAGAGGAAATTCAGATTGAAGATGAAATTCTGATTAAAGAAGGAATTCTCACGAGAGAGGAAATTCAAACAAGGAATGAAATTCAAAGTAAAGAGAAAATTCTTTCAAGTAAGGGAATTTATCCTTATGATTATATGGATTCATTTATGAGATTTAAAGAAACACAACTTCCTTCAAAAGAAAGTTTCTATAATAACCTTTATGAAGAAGAGATAAGTGATAAGGAATATAAACACGCCCAAGAAATATGGAAAATATTTAAGATAAAGAACTTTGGAGAATATCATGATTTATATCTAAAAACAGATGTTTTATTGTTAGCTGATGTGTTTGAAGCTTTTAGATCACTCTGTCATAATAAAAATTGTTATGGATTAGATCCTGCCCACTATTTCACAGCTCCTGGTTTAGCTTGGAGTGCAATGTTGAAAATGACAAAACAAGATATAGATTTAATCAGTGATGTTGATATGCTTTTGATGATTGAGAAGTCCAAGAGAGGTGGAATATCACAAGTATGTTCAAAAAGATATGCGAAAGCAAATAATAAATATCTTCCAAATTATGATAGTGAAAAAGATAGTAATTATTTGATGTATTTTGATGCTAATAATTTGTATGGATGGGCAATGTCTCAATCTCTGCCTTATGGTAAATTAGAGTGGGTGGAAGAAAAGGATTATGAAAAGGCTTTGATGAATATTGTTATTTCTTCTCAAGAGGAATTGAATGACGAAGAAGAAGGTTATTATTTTGAAGTTGAATTGAAGTACCCGAGTGATCTTCATAATAAGCATAAAGACCTTCCTTTTGCATGTGAGAAAGAAACCCTAAAGAAAGAATGGTTCAGTGATTGTCATAAAAGTTTTAATATTAAAGTCAAATCAACAGAAAAGTTATTAACAACATTCTATGATAAAGAGGGATATGTTTTGCATCAGAGAAGCTTAAAACAGTTTTTGAGAGAAGGATTGAGAGTAGCTAAAATTCATAGAGTTTTAAAATTTAAACAAAGTCCTTGGGTGAAAAAGTATATTCAATTCAATACAGATATGAGAGCAAATACAAAAGTAAAATTTGAAGGGTCTTTTATAAATTAATGAATAATGCTGTATTTGGAAAGACTATGGATAATGTTAGAAACAGGCAAAATATTAGATTCGCAACATCTTGGAAAGAAGCTTCGAGATTGATAAATAAACCAAGTTTTGAGAGAGAAGAGGTTTTTTCAGAGAACTTTTCTGCAATTCATATGAAAAAGGAAAGTATTGTAATGGATAAACCAATTTATATTGGAACAGCAGTTCTTGATTTATCAAAGATATTGATGTATGATTATTTGTATAATGACTTAAAGAAAGAGTATGGTGAAAATGTTTCATTGTTGTATATGGACACTGATAGTTTTATCCTAGGTATAAAAACTGATGATGTTTATGAAGATATGAAGAAAAATATTGGAGTATATGATACAAGTAATTTCAGCAAGAAGAGTGAGTTATTTTCCAAAAAGAATGAAAAGGTTATTGGTAAGTTTAAGGATGAGTTGGGTGAAAAGTAATGAGTGAGTTTATTGGATTGAGAGCAAAGGCATATGCTTATAAGTATGGTGATCAGATTTATAAGAGGTTAAAGGGAATAAAGAAATATGTAATAAAGAAATCAATAACTTTTAGAAATTATTATAATTGTTTGATGAATAAGAAAGAAGAATATAGGAAAATGAATGCAATAAGAAGTTATAAACCTAACATATATAGTGAAGAAGTAAATAAAAAGGCATTAGGAGTCTTTGATGATAAGAGATTTATTTTAGATAATGGAATAGATTGTGTTCCATATGGATATTGTATGATAGAGTGAATAGAATAGATTGTGTTTTAACGATGGTAAGATGGGTTAGGGTTTTTTAAGGGCTACCGCCGCGTTTTTTTGCAATATATAAATGATCAAACCAAGTATTAATCAAACTAAAGAGTGGAGAAAATCTCAGTCTTGGTATATAAATGGAAAACATAATGAATGTGAAAAATATCAAATAAGTCTTATTGAAAAAATAACTAAAACAAAGGTAAATAAAACAAATAAGCGAATCAATTTAAAAAGTAGTAAGTTAGAGGATGTAAAGAAAAAAATGAATATCCTTGAATGGACTGAAAACTTTGATGGTTATCAATTGAACAATGAAAAAACAATTTACTATAATCTCAAAATGATATGTGGCTCAGGAGGTGGTCAAACAAGAGCATTAAGAGAAGTTTATCATTTCGTAATGGCACAAAACGGGTATCTTAAAAAATATAAAGATTCAAATGTTTTGTTTTTCAATATTTTAGATGGGGATTATTGTGCAAAGAAAATTAAACTATTGAAGGAATTTGAGAATGAACAAATCTTTATAGGTTCAATGAGTGAGCTGTTCAACCCCCAGGTGTTCAATTCAATGAGGTTCAACCTCCAGGTTAAAAAGGGAGACAAATAAATATACCTTGGGATAAAAAGGGGGTTTATTTTTAGGGAAAAAAATAGGAATCGCTGAAAATCCCCCATTCATTTACATGGGGAAAAGTGAGCCAGAACCAATATATCCACCCTACTCCCCTCCACCCTCTGCCTCTTGTCCCCACCATCCCAAAGGCAGGTTCAGTGCTGCCAAAGGAGTGTCATAGCAAATGTGACACTCGGTGGTTTGACATTGCTTTTCCTGCGGCATTCAGGTCAAAATGTATTGTTCAGGGTTTTGGATAAACACCCTGGGAACTTTGACGTTCAAAAACTAATGACAGCAGAAGTGGCTTCGAAATTTAGGTCCATCGCAGGGATGCATACTTTTTGCATGATGCAACACTCTGCTCTGCCTGCGAAGCACCAATACAACAGTTTATTGTCAGGTCGGGAATAAAACACAGGTAAGACAGCTCAAAGCTACGTGTGTGACCTCTGCACCATCCTCTTGGATAAACATTAACTACATCTGATTGGTTCACGTTTACCACAATATTTGTTCATCTGGGCTATAAAATCTACAGCTATGGAGTTTAAACGGTGTTAAAAGTTTCAATATCACTTCAACAGCAATGAATCGCTCGTCCGAAATATAGTGACATCTTTACTTATTTTAACGGCCTCATTTACTCCCACCTTCTAGGGTTATATTCGTTAATGTCCACTAACATCCAGTGCTGGCACATGGGTTCTCCAGCTCAATGTCCTTCTGATATCCATCATACACATTGATGCATCACCCTGCATCTCAAACACCTGGGTGACTGTTTATAGCTGGGTCAAGATTCAAACCCAGGTTCAACAGCTCAATGACAAGTATGTTACCTCAAAGCTATCCTCCTCACCCAGTCCAAGATTATTATGTTTTTAGGTTTCCTTGATTGGAAGATGTAAAGTGTGGTTTGAGAGAGAGAAAACTCACGGGCATTGCAGAGCAGAAGATGTCAACATAATGCTTTGCCAGTCTGGGAAAATGCAAAATCAAGCATGAGCATACTAATGGGTTATAAAACAAACATAATATTTCCTATGAACACGTTTTGTTATAATTCAAACATGTAAGTGTTTCTGCAATCCGATAATGCTTACAAAATTTATAAAAATACTGTAACTGCGACCATCATTGCCCACAATCTTTATCACCTCCATTTATCAGAATATACCAAACTAGGGGAAAAACCTGTCAAAATGACAGGTGTACAAAATTCAGCACAACACAACTACAATACACACAAAGTTATGGATTACGTCCAATTAATAATTTTCAATAAGTCAATGGGAAACGTTAACTGGTTGAAGCAGGATTCTGAATATGAAGGGGTATAAACGTAAGGTGTGCTTCAGGCATTGATAGCTTCTCTGTAATTTAAATTCCAGAGAAGCTATCAACGCCTGAAGCACACCTTACGTTCATACCCCTTCATAAAGTATCATCATCACACACCATCCATCCAACTCTTATTTCGATTTCTCTGGCCAAACTACTGAAACAATCCAGCTGAAATTTGGTAGCACCACTCCTCTCCTGACTGGTAACAGGAATTGCAAAGCTCATTCCAATCTAAATCCAAATCCATTGAGACCACACTCTTTGCCGCATTGGTGCTGCCAAAGCAGTCTCCTGGGATATTGGGCATAATCCTGGACAGGTCACCACTCTGATACAGGATACTCAAATGTCTCAATCATCCCAGCAATCTGGTACTCATTTTGCCAACCTCAGAAGGATGACAGGCTGAGTCAAACCCACATGGTATCAATTCAATGGCAAAGTCGGATTTGAACTCAAGACCTCTAAGATACGAAACCCACCACCCTAACCATTAAGCCAACACCAGGTTCTGGTCACATGACTTTCAGTCGGTCAAAATGGCCAACCTCGTAAATTTCTTCAAAAATCTTCTTCTCTAGACCCACCAGTCAAAATGCTCATAAATTTGGGTTGCAACATCAGGTCAGGGAAGGGATGTTAAATTACAGAAGTCATTCCGATCACTTGACCGGAAGTTGTGAAAATGGCCAATAGTCAATTTTTGGTAAAAACACCTAAATTCCTTCAAAAATCTTCTTCTCCAGACCCACCAGTCAGAATGTTACCAAATTTGGCCTACAACCTTAGGACATGGTCCTGATGTTAAATTGCAGAGGCCACACTGATCACGTGACAGGATGTGTGTCAAAACGTGATTCCGCAAATTCCTTCCAAAATCTTCTCCAGACCCACCAGTCAGAATGCGACCAAATTTAGGTTACAACATTAGGCCACGGTAAGGATTTTAAATAGCCAGTCATGCCAATCTCGTGACCGCAAGTGTATCAAAATGGCCAACTTAGTCAATTTTTGGGAAAATCATGCAAGTTCCTTCAAAAATCTTCTCGATACCCACCTGTCAGAATGCAACCAAATCTGGAATACAATATTAGGATAGGGTCCTGATGTTAAATTGCAGAGGCCATGCTGATCATCTGACCAGAAATTTGTTAAAATGGCCAACTTAGTCAACTTTTGGGAAAATTGTATTAATTCCTTCACAAATCTCATTTTCCAGACCCACCAATCAGGATGCTACCAAATTTGGGATACATTATTAGGACAGGGTCCTGATGATAAATTGTGGAGGTCATGCTGATTCATTGACTGGAAGTGTGTCAAAATGGCGGACTTACTAAATGTTTGGGAAAATCGCATAAGTTCTTTCAAAAACCTTCCTCTCCAGACCCACCAGTCAGAATGCTACCAAATTTGGGTTACAACATTAGTCCAGGTTTCAGATAAAGTACATGTCCAGTGGTCCTATTTTTTCTTTGATGTGTTTCAGGCATTAATGTGAAATGCACAAACATATGGTGCATAAGCACAGCCTCGATTGCTCCTGAAAAAAAAAAAAAACACAGGCAGAGGACAAGCACAGCCTTATTCTCTTCTGAAATGAAATAAAAATGCAGGTGCTGTATAGGCACAGAACGTTGGCTTTATTGCTCAGTGCCTCAAAAAATACAACTCAGTTTATGAAATGAAGCCAAAACATAGTTATTGCTTAAATGCACATAAAATACATCATATTTATAGATTCCAATTCCATTGGGCCATGAAGGAATGATCGTACAGGCCAGAAGGCATGAAGACTGGTGCCTACTCAAACTGTTTGCCTCAGAATGCTTGTGACACTGATGGGCTGCAACTTATTGAAATTTAGATGATGCTTTTAACAGTCGCTTTATGTATTTTTTACACCACAGAGAAAATCTATAGGCATAGCGATGGTGATTTTAACACTTCTGAATATGTATTGGGCCTAATGGAGTAGCAAAATGGTGGGTGTATGATTTCCTTTTTCAGGAGTTGCATCAGATTCCAATGGTGGGTGGAGTCAGGCCAATGTCCTACCAATGGCTGTAATGAAACTACACAATAGACATTTTGAAGTTCGGTTAATTTTATATACAGAATAGACAGGAACACATAAAACAAGTGCATAAGAAGTTTTTTTTTGCAGAATAGAGTGGCAGGACCAGTTGCCACAGCTTGAGAGTAAAAAAAGTAGAAAGCTAGGATGCCACGAAAGCATGGGTCCTTCACTCAGACTGGTTGGGCATAGGATTGGAACCATAGATTCAGTTTAACTTGAGGGAATGTAAGGTGCTAGAGATGGGTAAGAACAATTAATATCATCAGGATCATATAATGTCAAGGGTAGTTTTGATTGCTCTTCCTGGAAATGTGGTGGCAACAGAAATGGTGGATGGTTTTAAACTATCAGACAGTCACTGAGTTCTAAGCATTAAGGAAAGAAGGCTACATGAAGATTGGCAAGTTGGCACTGGCTTGATTGGCCAAATGGCCTCTTCCATTGATGAGGCTCCTCATAAGTGAGAAAATGCATGTCAAAACATGTGGAGTGTGACAAGCACTCCACTGATCCCCATTGAACACAGTCCACACCAAAGCATCACCTCCAACACATAAGCTTCAGCCTTGTGACTCTGTCAAGGAAACAAAGATGTATGGTCATCATCAACTAAACAACAAACAGAACCACTGATGCAGATTTCAGCCTTATTTGCTCCCATCAAGATGGTATTCAAATAAAGAGCGAACCAATGATGACCACATTCGTCGTTTATACATTATATGCACCTCCTGACTGTTATGGTGAGCATCGCCGCGGATTGTCTCACACGGTAAAACCGCAAAATCTGCACAGACCAACTGTCCATCTGCCACCCAGACAATTGTTCCTGCTAATGCAAGCCATTCAACCAGAAGGCACATGATGTGATGGCCGGAAAAATCGAAACATGGGGAGTGTGACGAACACTCTGCCGATCCCCATTGGACACAGTGCTTCTGGTTTAATGGTATATATATATATATATATATATATATATATATATATATATATATATATATATATATATATATATATATATATATATATATATATATATATATATATATATATATATATATATATATATATATATATATATATATATATATATATATATGTATATATATATATATATATATATATATATATATATATATATATATATATATATATATATATATATATATATATATATATATATATATATATATATATATATATATATATATATATATATATATATATATATATATATATATATATATATATATATATATATATATAGATGCTGCGATTCTCGTTGGGAGTGATGAGGATGGACAGGATAAGGAATGAGTATATTGGAGGGACTGCGCAGGTAGGATGGTTTGGAGACAAAGTGAGAGAGGCGAGATTGAGATGGTTTGGACATGTGCACAGGAGGGAATCGGAGAATATCTGGAGAAGGATGCTGAAGATGGAGCCATCAGGCAGGAGAAGAGGAAGGCCAAAGAAGAGGTTCATGGATGCGGTGAGGACATGCGGGTGGTTGGAGTATCAATGGAAGATGTGGAGGATAGAGCGAAATGGAGACAGTTGATCCGCTGTGGCGACCCCTAACGGGAGCAGCCAAAAGAAGAAGAAGAAGAAGAGATATATATATATATATATATATATATATATATATATATATATATATATATATATATATATATATATATATATATATATATATATATATATATATATATATATATATATATATATATATATATATATATATATATATATATATATATATATATATATATATATATATATATATATATATATATATATATATATATATATATATATATATATATATATATATATATATATATATATATATATATATATATATATATATATATATATATATATATATATATATATATATATATATATATATATATATATATATATATATATATATATATATATATATATATATATATATATGTATATGTATATATATATATATATATATATATATATATATATATATATATATATATATATATATATATATATATATATATATATATATATATATATATATATATATATGTATATGTATATGTATATGTATATGTATATATATATATATATATATATATATATATATATATATATATATATATATATATATATATATATATATATATATATATGTATATATATGTATATATTGGCGCAGTGGCGCAGTGGTTAGGGCAGCGGCTTGGGATCCAAAAGGTCCTGAGTTCAATCCCCGTTGGGCCACTGAATTAATACACCAGGGGGTTGACTCAGCCTGTCATCCTTCCGAGGTCGGCGAAATGAGTACCAGTTTACTGAGCCGGTGTATACCCCGGTTAAAATAGGTGTACCATATCCCTGTGTCGTAAGAGGCGACCAGGGTTGCGTCAGGAAGGGCATCCGGCGTAAAACATGTGCCAAATCACTATGCGGATCAGACGGATGACCCGCTGTGGCGACCCCGAACGGGACCATCCGAAAGAAGAAGAAAAGATATATATATATATATATATATATATATATATATATATATATATATATATATATATATATATATATATATATATATATATATATATATATATATACACAGGCACTCGTCACTTAACGAACTACCTGCTTAACGACCGGCCGGAATTACGACCAGCTCTCCGACCAGTCGGTATTGTACGCTGTCCGAGAACTTTGGTTGAGGAAATGGTAGCGCGGCGTCTCGGCGACTCGGCGCGTACTATTTATGGCTACGTTCTATTTATAGCTATACTAGCTAAAGCTATACTCAAAGCGTATTATTTGTGCAGAACTTTTTCAAAAGCTCTCGCAGCAACAGAAAGTGATGAAGTAACTCTTCGTGATTTTTGGAAATCGTACAATATTTTACACTGCATAAAGAACATTGAATGAACTTGGGAGGGAGTGACAGAAAAGTGTATGCAAGGCATATGGTAAAAATGCCTGAAACGTTTCGTGAATAATTTCGAAGGGTTTGACAAAGACGAACATGGCGATGTCATAAATAATATGCAAGATATGTAAGAATTATGCAAATTAAAACAAAGTTATTAAGTTGGAGTTTCCTTTAGACCTTTTCTTTATTCAGAAAAAATAAAAACGATTACTTGTATTTACAGTATGCAAACCTAAGTAATGCACATTAGAGCTGATTTCCTCTATTCTGTTTATTACAGTATACAGTACACTACTGTATAAACATTAAAAAATATATTCCTCGCTTATTGACCAATTCGCTTACCGAGCTCGTCGTAGGAACGGAACTCGGTCATTAAGTGAGGAATGCGGTATATATATATATATATATATATATATATATATATATATATATATATATATATATATATATATATATATATATATATATATATATATATATATATATATATATATATATGTGTTATTTCTGTTAACGTATGCGTGTAATTTGACGTATCTCCTCCAAAACTGCCATGAGGATTGTCGCCACCTTCGGCATGCTAATGCTCTGTGGTCTAATGAACAGCATGGGCTATGTAAGATCGCGCCAGATGGACAGTTTGGGAATTTTGGGCGATTTTCAAATTTTTACATTCGTTTGCATGGCGACGTGTGACGTCACCACTGAGAGGCGTAATTCAGTCATGACATCATCGGTCATTCGCTGACGTCATTATGTCTGTCGTCGACAGACCGTCACCACCGAGAGGCGTAATGCCACTCCTCAAAAACGGCGTCTGCAATGTAAAACCCTCTTCTGCACATGCTGACGACCTCAGAAGGTGAATTTGACACAAAAAATGTAACAAGATACATTGTATTTAAAGTAAAGATTTATTTTTTTAAAATATTATTTCTGTTAACGTCTGCGTGTATTTTGACGTTTCTCCTCTGAAACCGCTGGCAGGAATGTGCTCATTTCCCATATACTGTGGTTTCTTAATGTGACGAAGACGATGCACTAAATTTCTAAGCTGGAATTGGATGACAACGTGGCTTCAACAAGATTTTCAACCCATCAACGGCCGCATTTATTCCAGTCCAGTCGCCATCGCTGAACTGCTGTCCGGTAAGTGCTGCCGTCTATCCGAAAAATATGAACTCAAGTAAGGGAGTACTCATTGCATCAAACACTGAACATAAATACAACTGATAATAAATAGTATAGCTCAGAACATCAGCAATGGTTGTCATGTTTTAAAAATCAGCATGGAAGGAGGGGAACGATAAGCGCCAGAGCTCTGCCAACATTATGTACCCCGACTGGCTCTTTCCCGGACTGAACACGCCCTCTTAGACTGTCAATTTGTGTCTGAAATCCAAGGTACTTCCCGAACTGAACACGCCCTCTTAGAGTATCAATTTGTGTCTAAAATCCAACGTACATATTAAAAACATCCGAAAATAAGTTGCATTAGGCCTACGTCCAGATAACATTAAAGGCTATAATCTGAAGGTCGGGGAAACCAGGGAACGGGTATGAGGTCATCACTTCATTGCTCGGATTCTCTTCTTTTCTTTGCTCTTCGAAAGCGCGGTGTCCGACAATAGGTTCTGTACCTTGAATGTGTGCGTGTTAACTGTTCAAATTAAAGAGGTGTTCGATTGTCGGATGCACCCAAACAACTGCCTTTCATTACATTAATTGTCAATATCAACCATCGTTACCTGTGTTGTGTCTTGCATGTGTGATCTTCAAATTAAAGCGTCCAAGCAGTGTTTGGTCGTTGGATGTGCGTCAAAAAGTGCCATTCATTGAAATTTGCATTCTGATTCTCGGTCACCCTCCACTGCTCCTGTTCATTCTAGGGCTAGGCCTATATCATGTTAAACTTGCCCCATCAGACGCCAACTTGCCAGTCACACTGCAGAGGATGAAATTTCCTGTCAGTCGCATACTCGATGACCATAAACAAATCCCAGGGCCAAACATTTGACAAACTCGGAATATACCACCCAGCCTCTGTGTTCTCCCATGGCCAACTATATGTTGCATTTTTACGTGCAAGAGGTTACTCCTATATATCTATCAAAGTGGACAACAATTCCTCACAAGGACTATTCAGCAACAGCACACTCATCCAAAATGTCATCTACAGCGAGGTCCTTTAGAAAACTAAGGACAGGTAACCCTAGTGCATCACATCCCCCAATGACATCCTCCCAGCTTCCCATAACATCAACTATTATGCCTCATCCACCTTTCGCCACCCATTCAACTCCGTGCGGAGAGTTAGTATATAACAGCTTGGTATATGCTAATATATGTTTATATATATATATATATATATATATATATATATATATATATATATATATATATATATATATATATATATATATATATATATTGTTACGGCTGTGGAAATTCGCAAACCACCAATCAGGGCCCATAGGTGAAATAACTCTAAGTACATGTGTAGATAGCCCCAAACCCGTTGTTTAGAGGGAATTTATGTGATTCATTCGGGCTGCGACGCTTTGAGATAGCCGTTTTTCTGTTCTATCTTTATTTTGAACCAACCACGTCTCAACCGCCATCACACAACAACCACCACGCCAGCCATCGTCACCAACTGCAACCACGCTACAACCCTCAGACAACAACAACAACAACAACAACAACAACAACAACAACGCCAACAGCCACGACCTTTACCTTCACAACTCAATCCCGCAAACATCGCATCACCGTCATTCCCAAACGACACCATAATCATCAAACCACCACCGATAAACCCTCCACACCCTCACCTCTCTCCTTCTATGGCCATTCCCGCACCACCTGTGAACACTGAGCGTCGGGCTGTCTTGGGCTCGTTCAGCGATACGCACCGAGCCGCGAGCGCAGATACCGGCCTTTCCGAGGGAGAATTCGGATCAGGAATGCCACACGCCTACTTCTGATCCGTCCAATTAGCAAGCGCAGAGCAGCTTGGCCCCGCCTCCAGGCGCGTCTGTGTGAAATCGATATATGCAAATTCTAGGATCAGGGGAGGTCCACGCCCACTTTCCCTCCGTCCAATTGGCGAGCGTGACTCCTCCCCTGAGGTCATCCTGATCCAGATATTTGCATATTGTTTTCTCCTGCCGGCCAATAAAACGGCGAGCGCAAGGCGAATCGTGGCAGAGTGTGGCAGTAGCAGTGTGTGTCAGCAGGGCAGAGTGAGTCGAGTCATCAGTGTGGCATCGAGTTGGGTTCTGCAATCGGCTGAGGAGAGTTGCGGGAAGAGGCAAAGGAGCTCGGGTCCGATGCGAGAAGGACGGCGGTCGGCGACGAGGTCGCGGTGTGAGATCACTCGTCGCGGGACCCAAGCCAGCCAGCCATTCTCCTCCCCCAGGGCATCAACAATTCCCCCTTTCCCCCGCGCTGAGATAGTGCAAAAAGGGGGACCGTTCCCACCACACTCCAAACGTCGTGCCAACGAAACCCGCCAAGGAGCACGGAGTCGGGGCACAGCCACGCGGCCACATTTGCGGCTCGTCTGCCAACGCGTCACGAGGACGCAGGTAGGACCCCACCCCCCTCGCTCTTGCGGACCTGGCCACTCCTCTAGGTCACGCGTACATATTGTCCTCCAGGCCTGTCTACCCCCTTTTATATGAGGGTGGCTTCTTTCCTTTGCTTTTGAGTAAATGTGTGTTGGCACCATCTGTAAAGTAGAACTGTATAAGTGTTGCCGTGTGTACGCGTCTTCGGTAGTAACTCTGCGTCATTGTTTCTTTTGTTTTTACTGCTATATGTGCATTTTGACTGTTTGGCTGTATATGTGTGCTTTCCGGGTGTCGCGTAATAAATGTGCATTGTGTGAACTGTATTCCCGTTTCGCTTCGTCTTTTCTTCATTGACCCTCCATCCTGTTTCACGTAAAGGGTTCGTAGTGGGCTTAATACGCCCGGTAATTAATCTGAACCATCCAGGTCGGCGATAACACCGCACGGTTATCCCGATAGCACGGAACGGGCCGCCCAAGCGGCCCGTGCCCGGAGTCGACCTGCGGCGAGGTGCGATCGCCCGGTCGACCATTCGCGCAGGTACTTAGGTAGATCGAATTTGGCGAGCGACCCTATCCTGCGCGGTTGGGCAATTGGCACGATCGTGGTGAGGTTAAACCCCCACCCGTGACTCGCTCGCGGCCTTGGTCCGAGAGGGTCACGACTGAATTGTCCGTCCGGTGGGCGAATTGCCACGATTCGAGTCACGTGGCCGCTTGCACGCCGGCGGGCGCGAATTCGCAACAATATGTACATTGAGATATGTATATACACACATATATATATATATATATATATATATATATATATATATATATATATATATATATATATATATATATATATATATATATATATATATATATATATATATATATATATATATATATATATATATATATATATATATATATATATATATATATATATATATATATATATATATATATATATATATATATATATATATATATATATATATATATATATATATATATATATATATATATATATATATAGTATATTGTTACGAATTTGGGAATTTGATTGCACGCAACATACAGGTTCCTTTAGTCAGCGATGTCGATAAGTGCTTGTTCCCGAGATAGCTCACCTTTCATTGTTCAAATGTTCAGAAATCGATTAGATGCACTGCGGATCGATTTAATAGTTAGGGAACGAACAATGGAGACACCGCTCCCCCTCTTCTGCGAAGAGGAAGACCCATGCCGTCCTGTGACTCATGATGTCAACAACTCCCTCCCACCCGTAGTTGAGCGGGGGGGGGGGATGGATCATGAGGGCATGAGTCACGCCGGCATGGAGGAGGGGGGGCGGAGAAGAATAAGAGGAGATCTTTTCTTTTGTTCTTGGGCAGAGTTGGAGAAGGGAGTTGAGGGGAGCCGTTCAGCAGACCTTCGGGTCCTGTTTGGCTTGGGTTAGGGTTGAGGCTTTCGGAACATTTTGCTTCGGCTGGCTCATTGAGCTTCGGCTGAGGCCTGGCTCGGGAGGAGGCTTTTTGGAGGCTTTTTGCTTTGGTGGTTCAGTGAGCTTCGGCTTCTGCTTGGCTCGGGAGAGCATTTTGCTTCGAGCTGCTTTGTTTGGAAGGAAGTTGAGCCGGTTGCTCAGTTCGAGCTGCGAATGGTGGTTTCTTCTTCTTGGTTTGTGTAGCTCTTTGTTCTCCATTTTGGTTCCGGTTTGGTGCGACTCATCGACCTCTTCGTGGAGGTGGTTCCTCGGGGAAGCGACGCATCGACGGGAAGGATCGGCGCCTCGTTTCACCAGCATGTGTTGAGAAGCGCGCGAGGAGTCGCGGGAGCTCAGGAAGGATCTCGGCTCGCGGCGATTGGATCCAGCTCGCTGTCGCTGGAGCCCGGGTCTGCACAACTTGAAGATCACACGAGGTGGAAAGATTCGAGATAGGTTCTGGGTTTCAGCTCACCTGTCCTCCGAGCTGGAGCTTTTTATTAAAGGCCTCTGCCACCATTTCTTCGGTGTGTGTGTGTATGTGTGTGTGTGTGTGTGTGTGTGTGTGTGCGTGCGCGCGCGCACGTACGTGTGTCAGTGGGCCCGTCTAATAAGTAAGAACTGCTGTTAAGTGCAAGTGACTGTACATAATAAGTAGACGGTTGTAGTTCTTTTGTCGTGCTTTTGTTGCTTGTATAATTGCATAAGTGTTTTGCCTTGTTTAATTGCATACGTGCTTTATTATAATAAATGTCCTTGTGTGAATGTAAACCTGTTCGTTGTGTCCATTCCCTCATTGAACTGCCCCATCTTGCACTCGGAATACAGTTGGTTTTTACATAGCTGGTAAAGTGATCAGGTCCAACGGGACTGCGCGATAATACCCCACTCGGTTATCCCAAAAGGAAGTGAGCTGCTTAAGCGGCTCGTTTCCAAGCGGTCCCGTTGAGGTACAATCTCAAGGTCACCTACCTGCGCGAATAATAAGGAAAATCGAAGATTTGGCGATCAGACCCTGTAGCACGGGTTGAGTGCGGACAAGGTTGTGGTGGGAATAAAAACCCACCCGTGACTGGTTTCTGGCGTTGTTCCAGAAAGTCACGACTGGATTGTCCGTTCGGTGGGCGAAGCGACTGCTATTGGTTAGACGCGGTTGTTCGAACGCCGACGGGCGGGAAATCTACAACACTGGTGTCGAGGAGCGGGAAAACAAACTCTCCCGCCTCCAACAAAATTAACGGAACCGGATCAAGGGTGTGCGAGGCGACCCTCCGGTTCCATTAAAAAAAAAAACGAGCTTTTAAATTATTTCCGTTAAGCAAGATGGCGGTTCAAGGCGAACGGGAGTAGGGGGTAATGAATTTAGAAATGTAAGAAATCATGGCTCAGGGTGAAATTACCGTGCAGAACATGCCCATTATGCAAGTTGAACACCCCCCACAAACAAATGCAGAGTCCGCAATGGGCGCAGCGGCGGGGGCTGCGGTGTATGACACCCCCCTCCCCTCCTCCATCAAAATCCCTCCTCGGTCCCCGGCGGATCCGCACCCGATAATGGCGAAGCGACTGCCACCGGGCCACCTGACATAGACCAGCTATTAGAAATATTGCTGGCAAAAATGGATGGAAACGCACTCGAGATGAAAAACGAAATGAAAGAAATGCGGGAGGAAATGCGGCGCGTGGGGCAATGCCTGCAGGCGGGCATAATGGTAGCGCCACGTGCTGGAGCGAGCGAGCGAAGGGGGAGTGTGGACAGTGTCAGCCCCGCGGTGGAGGACAAAGTAATACGGGGAACGTGTAAGACGAGACTTGTGCAGGTGACAGAGAAAGGGACGGTGACACAGAGGGAACTAGAGCGGGAGTACTCGGTCGAGCGCAAAACCTCCGCCGCCAATACTGCTAGGTCACTTAAGTGAACCTGATATCCTATTCATTGAAGGTCAAAACGGATCAGACTCTACTGAACCACGATTGAATAAACTAAACTAGATCGACGCGCATGAAGAAATGCCAAAAAAAAAATCGAAATGTTTTTGAAAAAAAAATTGCAAAATTTGTTTTTTTTCTCTCTAAGAATATTTTTTTTGGGGGGGGGTTGGAAATCACTTAAAACATGTAGAAATGCAAAAAAAAAATTCAAATATTTTTCAAATAAAATCGAATTTTTTTTGAAAAAAAGTTGCAATTTTTTTTTTCTCTCGAACAAATGTATTTATTTATTTGTTGGAAATCACTTAAAACATGTATAAATGCAAAAACAAAAATTCAAATATTTTTTTCAAAATGGCCGCCATAACGGCCATATTGGACTTTGGACAATCTCCAAAATCTAATGACATGATCCTTGGACCATACCTAATCCCCCCATCAAGTTTCGTCGAAATCCGTCCAGGAGTTTTTCCGTAATACTGTTCACAAACAAACAAACAAACAAACGGGTGAAAACAGTAACCTCCATCCATCTTCGATGGCGGAGGTTAAAAATTAAATGGGGTGACGGAGACGTGTACGGCAAGACACGTAGAGACGACGGAAATAATAAAAGGAATAACAGAGACACGGGAGGTAGAAACGGTAGAGGAGAGACTACACGATAAACACGAAAGTAAAGACGAGCACACACACATGGAGGTAGTTAGGGTGATGGGTTAGAGTTAGTTAGACCGGCTTCATGGGGACGTGAATTGTTCGTCATGGAGCCCGTGGAATGGATTAGTTAGAAGGATTTTAGTTCAGATTTAGGAAATGGGAATTTTTTGGATTTTCGGAGACATGGACAGACTGGAAATGTGTAGAGGGGACGTAGCTTAGCTACGTAGAGTAAATGGAACGTGCATGAGTTTTAAGGGATGACGAGGGAGCACGAGTAAGTCAGGGGATTTAGTTAGAAGGATAGTAGTATAGAGTGTTGGTGTGAGTTGTGAAATGGAAAGTGTACAATGAGTGAGTATGGGACAGCGGGCCAAAGTGTGTGAGTGGAGCGAATGTGGTATGCATGGTGCGATGACTGGTTGGGGGGAGGAGTGATTCCCACCCAAGTGACCCCGGGGTCAGATTAATGTCAGCTAGTTGGTTATTCAAATTTACTAACAGGAGGTCGTGTTGTTGGTGTTGAGAGAAGGCACGAAACCCGTTTGGAGGGGTGCAAGAGTTCATGGACCGGCTGGAAGGGTGAGTTTTGTTTACTGGGCACCCCAGGTACCGGACGAGTCGGCCAGAATAGGCCAAGGGCCCAACAGGGGCCGGGATAGTGTAGTGGGCATGGGCAACCCGTCGGACACGGGACCTGTAGTGCCAGAATGCCACGGGGGCAGTGTAGTGGGCACGGGCGACCCTCGGAAAGGGACCCGGGGCATCAACAGGCCACGTGGGCATCGGAGGGGGGCAATGCCAGAGAGGGCAACCCCCCACATTGTAGGGAGCAGCTTGGCTCGGAGGCAGCCTATGGGTGTCATGGTTAGAGTTCGGCAGAGGGGGAGTTCCTGCCAGTTGAGCCACGCTGCCCAGCCAGGAAATTGTGCAAGGCACGAATGAAAATTTGAGGGCAAGGCCCAAATTTATAATGGACACCAACACAGGCGACGGGAATCATGGTTTTTAGAACCGATAGTTTTAAAGTGTGAGGCGTTTTTCGAAAGCCCGGGGTAGTTTCAGGTTAATGAATGTTAGGGTAGATAGGAGATGTACCCCTTCGCAACATCCATCCCTTCGCTCATTGTAGGCCGCTGGACTCACCTTGGTAGATCGCTGAACTCTGAGGAGGCCATTCTGAGGCTTCATTGGGCCTCGCGAAAGGATGCTCGTCTCTCCCTATTCCCCTCCAGAGAGGGAACTTAGGGGTTGGGAGTAGGCTAGGTTGACAGGATAGGTTTGCCAGACAAAGACGATAAAGGAGGTTTATCGCTGCCTACACTTTCCGCCGATATTCCCAAGAGCCTCCATCTGGCCATCCCCCAGGCAGATGCCTGACCCATCCCAATCTCCTTGAGATGCTGATCAACCTGCTGCAACCACGAGGCACGTGGTCAGCCCATTGGCCTCCTCCACTCACGGGGCTCCCTTGCTTAGAGAATCTGCTGAGCAGTATCAGTATCAGGAAAACGAGCCACATGTCCATACTACCACAGCTGATGCATACAGACTATGCAGGTAACAAATCTAATTTGAGTCTCTCTCAGCAACCGCTCCTTTGACACAAAGTCTGACCAGCGATAGCCAAGGATTCTCCAAATAGACCTGGTACCAAAGGAATTAAGTCTCTGTCTAAGATCGCTGGTCCCAGTGCTAGTCTCACATCCATAGAGCAAGACTGGAAGCACCAAGTACCTGAAGACTCAGAATTTTGTACTCCAGCACAGGTACTGGCAGCGCTACACCCCATGATCCAGTAAATCCATGACTTCCCAGACCCGACGCAGACGTCTGTTGACCTCTGGCTCACAGCCAGCAGAGACATGAATATCACTGCCAAGGTAAGTGTATCTCTCCATGACCTCAACATCCTCACCACAAGCAGGTACAGACAGTATAGCAGCATCCAAGACATCACTGAAAGCCTGGGTCTTAGTTTTGACCCAGGAAACCTGTAATACCAGTGGCTCTGACTCCCCATTCAACACCTGGAGGGCCCCCAAAAGTATATCTAGTATCTCCGCAAAGATGACTGCGTCATCTGCAAAAGCAATGTCAGAGATCTTGACATTCCCAAATGATGCACCACAGTTTGATTTCTCCGATATCCTCCCCAGAATCCAGACCATACAAGTGATGAAAAGTGTGGTGGCCAGCACACACCCCTGACCAACTCCAGTAACAACTGGAAATAAGTCAGAGATGGTATCACTACATCTCACAGAACTCTCAGTACCAGAGTAGAGTTCAAACTTCAGATTGATCAGTTTCGGTGGCACCATACGAAGACCAAGAATCCTCCAGAGGGCTTCCTGATTCACTGAATCAAAAGTTTTATATGCTATATATGTATACATATATATTCACATGCCAACATATATATATATATATATATATATATATATATATATATATATATATATATATATATATATATATATAATATAAGCCTGGTGTTGGCGCAGTGGTTAGGGCAGCGGCTTGGGATCCAAGAGGTCCTGAGTTC